>NC_138858.1:28902819-29502819 GCF_965183815.1 Platalea leucorodia
TCTATGTCTGGGAGGTATCCAAAGTCATCTGAGAGTAGCCACGCCCAGGTTTCCATGATGCACCTTGCATCATGATGCAGCCAGCCATGCAGCAGTGGGAGTGCCCCAACGCTCAGCACTAAGCAGCAGCAGAGCCTCCTCTGGGGCCATGAGAGCCCCAGGCCTCGCTAAGTGGCACATGCTCTCCTTGCAGTGCTCTCTCCATTAGCCGTCTAAAATTGCTTCTTCCTCTTTGCTCCCTTACTTCAGTCTTTTGTTTTTTTAACCGTGCTTGAAATACACATCACAATAGCTGCCACTTTTTCTAGGGCTTACACCTAGAACTATAAAACATTGTCAGCCTGCAAAGAGATGGTATAACTGAGCAGTATGTGATTTGGTTTTGGTTTTAATCAAGTTATAAATTCCAAGCACTAGGAAATCCTAATTTATATGGCAATGCCCATTAATGGAAGGGCATAGTTCCTCCTTGGTGCTTGTGCTAAAAAAAACAGTAGAATCAATGAGTGATGGTGTTCACATCCCACTGACATTAACAAGGATCTGATCCACCCAATATGCTTGTGGCAGCTCTCTCAGTGAGACTAGCTCAATGACCTCCAGATGGGGAAGCCACAAGTGAGTAGAACTAAATTTTTTTCTAGGTTGTTTTCAAATTAAACAAGTAATAAAGTTGCATGACTCTGTAGCCTGACTCTGTAGCCTGCATCTTGTCTTTAAATGTGGTATTAGAATGTCATTGTCATCTCACAGCAGATGGGGCAGGGGTTCCTCCTCACAGTAAAGTTTCCTAGGGAAGCACGCTAGGGAGAACATTTTGGCAGGAAAGCCCCTGTACAGTAATGTCATCCAAATGTAGAGGTATTGCAGGGTGAGAAGCAGGGGAAATGCTTGAGTCTTACCAGCGGCAATATGGGTGTAGGCCGTGGGTCAGAAAACACATTGGGCTTTGGGTTGTTGCCTTGTCTGACCTCCAAGAGACAGTGCATGTGTAGCTGGAGGGGCTAATGGGAAGGAGTAGAAAGGCTACTTTGACATGCAAAATGACACTGACACTGAGGAAGTACTCAAATCCAAGAAAATAATCCAGAAAACACACACTCCAGTAGCTGCAAAGCTTGTCTGAGCTTTGAGTAATTGAAAACCAACTTATCCATCCTAAAATGTCCATGTCCAGTTGCCAGCGTGCACAGGATCTCATAGTTCTGGCTATACAGTGGCTACACAGGCTGCGTACTTCTGCAGCAGAGGTTAAAACTCCTTTCTGACACTTCTCTGCACCAGAGTCTAAGAGATGGGCCTCTCTCTTCACAGGCTGCACATGAGTATCCCATTGTCTGCTCCAGTGAACAAACTTGAAGACTACCAAAAGACAGCAGGCAGTAGCTTTGGTGGCTGTGTTTTAAAGAAAAGGCGCCTGGCTCACTTTGGCAGCCAAAGACTCTGAATCCCAAGTAATGAAAGTGCCATGCTGCAGTGAGGAAGAGCAGCTTAGACACAGCTTTGCTCCACACTTGATGCTGGCGACCTCTCTGTAAGGACCTCCTCAGTGTGCGTTCATTGTGGCTGAGCTTCCTGCAATGCCTCACTCTTTCCAGAAGCTGAGCCTAGGCTTTCATTCTGGGTCTCTGATTCACCCTGCCGGGGCAACAGGCTTCACTTTCAAGAACTATGAAAGAACGTAACTTTAACGGTTGGACTCAATGATCTTAAGGGTCTTTTCCAACCTTAACGATTCTATGATTCTATGATTCTATTCTATAACTGCCTTGCCTCGCCTTTGGTGATTTCTCTTCATCCATGCCGTGCGAAAAAGCATGGAGCAGATCCATGTCTCTGATCCCGGTGCTTCTGCTTGGGATCCCACATGGCAATGTGCACTCCCTCAGTCACTAACATAGAAAGGGATGTTATGGTGACTTTCTTTCCTTCTTTTGTATATTTTTTTCCTTCAAAAATTGTACAAGCAGTAGAAAGGCACAATACATACTTTTTTGCTTTGGAGCTGTATAATATAAGCTGCACAGCAGATGTGTTCAGGAAACAGTTTGCAACTTTGCTTAACCTACAAATTTATGAACATTGCTACGCAATTTTTGTGCCAATAAATAGTTAACATGAAAATAAACTACACAAACGCAGGAGTATGTGTACTTGATTTATAGAACTAGTATATATCTCTTTTCCTATATGAAGCTGAACACATTCAATTATCAGTGTAATTACAGGGCAATTCTCTCTTCCACATCATGCGATTTTATTTTAGATTTGAACAATACACATGTATGGTTTGTCTGGTTTTTAATAGCTACCATATTGCTCATCCATTCTGTTAGTTGTATAACTTTATTTAACATTCCCCATCTCCACATGGTTCTCAATTTGTTTTTTTAAGTTTCCTCTTGAAGGGAATTGCCACTCATTTGTGGCAATTGTATTGGTTTAAACTCAGACCTGATTTCCAAGTGCTGTTCTTCAATCAGGTATGAGTTGCCTCTAAAAGCATCCCTATATAAATGAACTGTCTCTTCTTACATGAAGTGCACTAAGCCGGAATTGTGCATGGCATGACATTATCATTATGTTACATTGTTCATGGCTTTTTACTCCATTCCCTGCCTTCAAAAAGCAGGGAAGGGTCTCTCTGTGCTTCCTAGCTGTGCTCTGAAGGTGTTCTCTGTGGGACCTACTTTTGGCTAGATCTGTCAGTGGATATCACCCCAAAACACCTGCCCTCAGGTACCATTGAATAATTTTTGCCCAGAGCATCTTGCCAGCTCACAAGGAATATTTCTCTTGCTGTTACTCTTAGAGCTGCTTCACTGCGGTCTGAGCTACGTGCCTTGGTCACAGCTGAAATTATACTCGTACATAATATTTTATCTTTGCTTTGCAGGGGTTCACCTAGCAGATGTTAGTGAAGGCAAACCCACCAAAGGAGATGCGACGCTCACCATCCACTTAGAGGTGAATGATTCTAGCATTTCATGTATATTTTTGTGCAGCGATTTCTTTTCTTGAGGCAAGATCACAAAAAAAGTGACTGTTAAATGCTTTCTGATAACATCTATGTTGCTTATCCTTCTGTGCACAAAACCTACTTTGGTTTGTTTCAGTCTGTGTTTATGTCTTTACTTGACCTTTTGTGAATCATCTCTTATTTTGCCTGGCTTTGTCCTAGGCTTTTTTGCCTGTTTGTTCATCAATACCAATGATCCAACTGAGTCCAGTTCCAATGCCATGACAATATAAGCTTGGTAGCTGCATTGTTACTGATTCTTAGCTGTGCTGGTTTTGGCTGGGATAATTTTCTTCATAGTAGCTAGCATGGGGCTATGTTTTGGATTTGTGTTGGAAACAGCATTGATAATACAGGGATGTTTTAGTTCTTGCTGAGCAGTGCTTACAGAGAGTCAAGGCCTTTTCTGCTTCTCACACCACCCTGCCAGCGAGTAGGCTGGGGGTGCACAAGAATTTGGGAGGGGACGCAGCTGGGACAGCTGACCCCAACTGACCAAAAGGATATTCCATAACATGTGATGTCACGCTCAGCACATAAAGCTGGAGGAAGAAGGAAGAGGGGGATGTTTGGAGTAATGGCGTTTGTCTTCCCAAGTAACCGTTACACGTGATGGAGCCCTGCTTTCCTGGAGGCGGCTGAACACCTGCCTGCCGATGGGAAGGAGTGAATGAATTCCTTGGTTTGCTTTGCTTGCGTGTGTGGCTTTTGCTTTACCTATTAAACTGCCTTTACCTCAACCAATGAGTTTTCTCATTTTTATGCTTCCAATTCTCTCCCCCATCCCACTGCGGGGGGAGTGAGCGAGCGGCTGTGTGGGGCTTAGTTGCCGGCTGGGGTTAAACCACGACATTAGCACTTTCCAGTATCTGAGAAGTTCATCTGTACATCTGCCAAACTTTCACAGAAACATCGTTCTTTTTGTTCAGTTTTATTGCCAGTTGATGTAATAAGAAACATTACATTTCTCTTAGGTACCTATTGCTTTTCCAAACTACTTAAGATTTTGTTGGGTCTTTCTTTAGTTTAGCTCTAAAGACAGATGTTGAAAAGCATCCTTTGCCATATGTTCTATATTCAGTGTGGCACCCTGATAGCTGTCCTTCCTTTATCTATTTCACATCATTTTCCATGTTTCCCTGGAAAAAGTCCATTTTTCACAAATAACCCATGTATACAGATTGCACCAGAGAATGAAGTATTGCTCACAGCTATGCCTGAAGTCATTCAGTCAGCCACAGCAAAGAAGTTAAGCAGTGAAATTTATTTCACTTCTGGCGCCACGCTAAGAGACGCACTCAAAAATACATTTGCAAGAAATAACAGCAGCCTTGTTGAATCTACTAAGTTATGAGCAATTCTGCATATGCTAGATGTTGCCATTTACGATAATAAATAATTATGCTCACACAGAGCCTACACCAATGCAGATATCTGGTACTCACAAGACTACTGTTTCTTCCTTGCTTATGAGTGAGAGGTTTCTGGCTGCTTGCTCAGATTATTAAAAAAGATAGAGGTAAAACAGAAAACCAGTGTAAACTGGCAAGGAAAATAACTGCGCCTCCTCTGAAGGCAGTACATTACTGCAGGAGTTTTCACTTGCTCAAACCAGTGCTATTTTTAAGCAAATATTAATCTTGATGTGATAACATCTACCCTGCAATGCCAAGTGACTTTGAAGCTAAGTTCACCATCCATCTACACTGCTTACCTGCTGCAGCTTTTGGTCCAGTTTTGGGCCGTTCAACTAGTTTGCTCAGGAATAACCTCACGTGTGCACTAAGTATTAAAACATACTCTAGGACATGCTCTCCTGCACTGTGGATGAGCCTCAGAAGTGTCTGCCTGGCCAGTTACCTCCATGTGTCCCCCCTGCTGTAGTGACATTGCCATGACCTGTGGGAGCAGAAAGCCACTTGCCACATGGGCCACAGTGTTTGGTAGGAGCCTGCACTTAGACTGTACTTATGCTGTCCACCAGGACACTGTGCGGACACAGAACAGGATTTGGGAATGCTTCATGCCTTTTCCAGGCTCAGGTAAAATCAGGCATTGGCAACAAGACCCAGAGCTAGATAAGAAGAGAATCATTACCTTTGCTTTCTGGACCTGCCTCCTCTCCATCTTCACCAGCAAAAATTCCCTGGATTTATGTTGTATTACTATGAATAAAATAATATTGCCTACTGTATGCACGATTTTTAAACTAATGTATCATTTTTTCCTAGGGTAGAGGGTATTAGCAGCGAGCCAAGATGGAGGTCCCCGGCACGTCCCCAGAGCTCTGCCAATTTCACGTGTCCACTCACACACACACACACACACACACTCCCTGGAGGCCACCCAAACTCAGTCTGGTGGTAAACAATAACAGGAGATCCACCTACTCCACAGGCATGATTGCATCTTTCAATGCAAAACACATTAGCAGTGATTCAATCTCCAGACACACAAATCATGCAGTGACTTCTACCTATTCAGAAATTTAAGTGTGGTTTAGTCATTGGAAACAGCACAGAGTGCTGTGACTGGCAAAACAGCACAAGACATCTTAAAAGTAATTGTATTATTTTCTTAGTGTTTAAATTATGTGAAAAGAACTTCAGCCTGAAAAATGAAAGATTCAAAAATTGCCAAATTTAGAATTATTATGATTGCTTTTTATGGGCCAGCCATTAACTCCATGACTGACACCTTTTTCCACAGTCAACCCTGATCCTGAGGAATATTTTGATGAAGGGAGCAGAAGCTCTGACCACAGTGTCCAAGATCTACATCTTGGAAAGGTAACAAAAAAAAAGAATATTATTAATTTATTATTAGAATGTTAGTCTATTGTTGCAGTATTACTCACCTATTATTAGCCTATTACTAGAGATGCTGAAGCCAGGTGCCAAGGTTGCTCAGGAGGCAATGGAAAACTGAAATCAGTTTGCTTAATATTTTCTATCATCATCTCCATTCAACACAAGCAGACCTGAATTTATTTTTCACTGAACCTTTCTCCTGAGAAATTTCTTCAGGTGTTACAATGACACACTGACATTTTGTGCAGAGAATTTAGCAGGCCTTTAATGCACAGGGAAATGGAAAGGTTTATGTATTCTATGCAGCCAGTTATGACAACTGACAACATTTCTGATTGACTGGAAATAATTCTCTGATGACACCAAAAAATCAGGGCTGCACTGTCAACCCTGGTTGAGTATATGGACAGCTAGCATCTGAGGCTTGGTGCAGTATCATTCCAGAAAAATACCAAAAGGGTGCAAGGAGAGGTGAAGTGATCTGAAGCACTCATGGCTAGGCAGAACAAATTGTCTTCATTAAAGGTTTCTCTAAAACTACCACTCACAAAGAAAAACACCAGGTCAAATGGGCCTGCATGGGCAAAACTCTCATTTGCTTGAGCAACTGCCTCAATATAAACCATTTCCACACATGAACCTCTTTCTCTGCATCCGTGTTTTTAATACCTTGCCAGTTGCACTCATATTCCTTAAGGCAAACCTCCCCTTTTGGTTACACAAGTGGAAATGCAGTAGCTTTTCTCTTTATTAACATTAGCATAGTGAAGAGCAAAATTTGACCTAAAACTCTGAGAAGTTTTTTGTATGTATTTTTACTGGTGTGTCAGCAAAGTATAACAAATACCCTGCCAGCACTCAGGTAAGCGGTATTTTCAAGATTCCCATGGAAAGAACAAGAATACAAAGCTTGTTCTGAAAGGGATTGTTTCCAGCACTGTAACCAATTTCACGGCTGATAATACACACATCTACCAGCAGAGAAGTAAACAAAATATGCTTGCGTGATTAACTACATCTCTGGCGCACTGCATGGTGCATGAGTTGCACTTTTCCCTTCTCTTAACTTTAGAGCTACTTGGCAATGCTGTTCCCATTGGATGCAACAAATTTCTGTTAGCTTCTTGTGAATGGGTCTTGTATGCAACTAAGCATCTCTGATCACAGGATGTCAGAAGTAATGCCTGGAAATCCAGTGGGAGACTACACAAGCGTTTCAAACAAAGCATAGTTTTCCTATGTTCTTAATCTGGAGTCATCCCTAAGTGAAGTGGGGTTATCATTAGCAAAGTTTTGGCCACCCAGCTCACAATAAGCAACTTTCCAACACCATAAAGGTCCTGGTGCTTCGACATGACAGCTAAATTGCTTCAGCCACTTCTGACCCAATGCAGAAGCAGCACTTACGAACATCCTCCAGGATCTTCTCAAGTTTTCTTGTGAAGAATTTCAAGAACATCACATACAATATTTAATTTTGATTTTAACTTTTAATTTAACTTTAAATAGTAGATTTTACATAAAGATACATAAAATTTTCATCCTAAAAGAAATTGTCTTCAATCTCTTGTTCTGTTCTGTTAATTTGCGTAAATCTCCATCAGATAATGTAAAATAAAACTATCAGTAAAACTATGAAAGTGACAATAAAAAGAAGGTAAACAGCTTTCTGATTCCAATCTAAGAACACCTTGCAGAGAAAAGGAGGAGGTTTAGCTGAACATACTATTCTGGTTTAAGCCCTTTTCCAAAAACAATGACTTCAGAGAATAGCTGGTTTTGTATCATCGCCAAATTGGCATTTTCCATGAGGCTGAAATTGCTCCCACTGAAAAGGAGCCCAAAGAACAAAAGATGAGAAAGTCCATGCTACATCCCACCACTTACATTCCTTTGTCCAAGGATAGTGGTAAATGACATGAAAAGAGCTGACAAACGTATTTCTTACAAATAAGAAATCTGCATGGGCAGATTCCACTGAGGAAAACATACTATGTTAGTACTAATTTCTGGTGGACAAAACTATGTTTAGGATTTATTGTCTTTTTTAACATTGCATTTGGGAAAAAATGCAAGTAATGTTTTGATAACTAAGGCTAATTATTCCTAATGCAGAGTCAGCTATGCCAGCCAACTAGTTTCTTGCTGATAAAGCCTGTTTTGGTCACGAAGGTTAATATGTACAATAACAGTAAAAGTGCCTGTTAGCGGTTTAAGTTGCATCCAACAGCTCATTGTCAGTGGTACAGCTTTACCACTACTCTTGTCTGCTAACTTGTGGCCACTATAATTCTCCAGCAGCGCTTGCCCAGCACACACTTCCTATCACCAAGTTACTAGCAGTGGCCGACTCCAGGGAAATCACTGCATTTCTGGAACACTTTCCTCATGCAGAGCAGCGAGCTCCCTGTTGCTGCTGTCTGCTGCAGCAATACAGTGCTGAACAAGATGAAAAAATATGAAACAGGACTATATTGGTGATCTGATAGAATATATTTCAACAGCCATCTCATAAGCAACATTCATAACTGTCTGTCATGCAAGAAGTATGACAGATAATGATTATGCAGGACATGGGAAGGGTTAGGACAAAGTCCTGAGAAGTCCTAGATATTCCTCAATTTAGGCCAGTCAGACTTTCTGACCATGATGATCCATGCAATATGCAAAAATGGCTTGCCTTGTTTGAATCATCTTTCAAGAACAAATAATAAGGCATTGACTATACGAAATTACTTAGATCAACACCCAACATGCTATTGAGTGAAACAAAGTGAGTCATAGCAGTTTAGAAAAGTTTTGGGCAGCAAGGGTGCATGCACTGTAACCAGCTGAAGCAAGAGAAGGAGACCAGAGAGGCAGAATAAGTCATGTGCATCAATGGTCACAGTCTTATTGCTGTGCTTTAGCCAGAGATAGCATCTTTCAACAGCATAAACCCATCTTCTGCAAGATTTTTAAGTAACTCACTTTTGGTGGGACATAGGTATCCAGGTACCTTTGTACCAGATGGCTTCCCAGTACAGTTCTGGAGTATTGGTTTACTTTTAATACCTAGAAAGGAGTGCTTCTTGCTGAATCTCTCATTATCAGCTTAGTGCAATGCAGTAACTGTTCACTGCAATTTCTTCCCAGCCAAGCACTGCTCCATACTAAATCCATTTAAAGTTGAGACTAACTAAGAAGACCACATTCCAGAGAAGTATTTTCCTGTTTCAATACACAGTGTGATGAGCATCTTTCTGTGCTATCTCAAGGAACATGGTGATATGTACCAAAAGATCAAAAACTGCTCACACTGCCCTTGATATATTCAGACAGCATGTCAGTGGCAAGGTATAAAAATGAAAGATAAGTACAGTTTTACCAAGAAGGTGAGATTTATTGTAAGGTACACTTAGAGAGATGTTTATCTGTAGCAGATTTCCTATCCCTGTTTGCTCTCCCAGTTCTAAACAGTTTCACAAAGCAAAAAAGAAAAGGTGGAAAGACTATTATCCTCATCTTCAGGGTGAACGCAAGTTCACTGTCCATGATTCCTCCAAATATTTCCAGTTAATGTAATCAATGATACAGGGACTGAGAGATATATTTGATTCTGGGAATGAAAGAGTGAAACATGTAATTAGCTGCCTCAGGTAACAGTTCCCAGCAGACGGGTAGGAGAGCAATGCTTCTAATGGGCCTTTTTTTGACCCAGGGGAGGTTGGCAATCGCTTTTGCTGATTGGATGCAGTATTGAGGGCATCTGGGAGATGAGTCTCTGATAAATGGGTTTATGCAGTTTGTCAGCCAAGCACATTTGTGAGCAGCGCTTTTGTGATCATTCCCAGAAAAGAATCACGAAGATCACTAATTGTTGTGAGCCACCTCTCGTGTTCTGCCAAAGGTGCATGAAATCTTCCTTTAATTCTCAGATAAATGCTGTACACCATCTCCTGTGCATAGACGTTTAGCTGTCACCTTCTCCCTCCCTATTCTCTATGCTCTTTCCCCTCCTCCCTTTGTTCCAGTTATACGACCAATTTTTAGAGGAGCCCTTGTCATTTCAGAGATGCATTTTGAAAGTTCCTTGCATTTTCTGTATTTTATGTCTTACTTTTTAGTACTCATCTTAAAGGCTTTGCAGGGTCCAAACAACATTTAAAGCCAGCTGGCACTCAGAAATTTCACTTTACATATTGAAGTGGAACTTCGAATTTTCTTTCCACAGAATTAGAAAAAAGAGATATTTTGAATTCCCTGACAATCAGAAATGTAAAAATACTTAAACTAAAATTGTTCCTAAAAATGCATTTGCTATTTAATTTCAAAATAATTTGTTGATTCAGAATTGTTTTGACTGTCCTATCACTTGTTTTATTTTCCTTTATTTTATGCTTGTCATATTTTTACAGAATAATAATCAAAATATTCCTTTAAATTTTGTTTTTAAATATACTAAGAGCAGCTGCTACGTAATACTGACTGAACCATCTTATCTTTAGATCAAAGTGTCTCCAGTTCATGCAGTAATGGTAAATTTTGACACTGATATTTTGATATATAGAGCAAGAAGATAAGCATCCGGTGCACTAACAGGAGAAACAGCTGGTTTCAATATCTTTGAATACTTTTCTCCAGAACACCAAAAACTAACAGAACAACATCTGTAAAATGAGCATGCCTGTAATATTCTACTTTCTAGGTTCTAATCTACAGCACATCATCACTGCCACTGATCATAAATGACTTGAAGTTCAACAATTATTTCAGAAGACATGCTCCAACTGCATTTAAAATGCTGACATCTGCTAAAGTAAATCCAATAGGATTGAGACAAAAGGGCAAAATTAATCATATGAATTATTTTTTCACATTATTCATGCAGTTAGCTATATATCAATGTTCCTTTGTCATGCTTCTGCAAAAACATTTGTTGGAAACTGAAGTCAAAGACTGAAAAATTTTAACAGAAGTAATGCAATTGTGTGTATCACTTCCTATAGTCTACCAGGAGAAATTCTGATTTCCCGGACCTGTAGGCCAATTGGCACTGGTTTTGCAGTCTTGAAACTCTTGTTATCCATGCACTTGGGCATTTCTTTCTGGACCATGGACTATTAGAAAAAAGGAAAGTGTTCTCTCATCTTGAGGTAAATAAAACACGACACACATAAATGACAGATATGCATCTTAGTTAAAATTCAAGCACACAAGTATTTCTTTTTTGTTTTAACTATGGCCTTGTTCTTGAGTTATATCTTCAGTATTTCAAGCAAAAGTATCTCAAATGTACAATTCATTGAAAAGATTTGCCCAAACTCAGCTGAAGAAAAGCATGTCGTGTTACGGCTTCAGCTATGAGCCTGCAAAGGGAAAATAAAGCATTTTTTCCCCTAGCACATTCTACAGCATATATATTCTACTTTGGGAGGTTGTCTTTTCCACTTGTCTCCAAGACTGGTCACGGGTGGAGGCTGGAGTAAAGTCTGGGCTGGTGCTCTCAAGTAGCACAGAGAATGCTTTTCCTTTTTGCTTCTTGCTGTCTGATTTTGATTATATGCCACCATTTCAGATCCAGAGGAAACTATCAATCAGGTTAATTTGTCAGGTATATTAAGACTCTATCATCCCTTGCTTTTCTGCAGAGGATACAGTTTGCCATGTCTGCGTAAGAAAGTTAAAGCCTCCCAAGCCTGTACTCCAAACTGTAGGCCAGGGGTGAGCACTGTCTCATATGACAAGCTGTATGCCAGGATCTTCAGGGACTGAGAGATGAAAGACATAAATCACATGCTTCTGAAAAGAGGGAAGCACAGAGCACCTGAGTTAAGGCAAAGGCTAGCTGAGGTCCCACTGCTCCACTGGGAGACATGACTAGGCTGCCTATGAAGCTACATCGCAAGACGACCTGGTGTTTTTAGGCTCTTCAGCGCCTCTTGTCTTCCAGTTCATGGGGGATTTGGCCACAGCCAGCCACAGATCCTGAGGCACAGGAGCTGCACTTGCTGCGTACAAACTGCACAGTTTGTGAGTCACAGATTGGTCGCTCTGCTGGGAAGTCATCAGTTTCCGAGGTCTCTCTCGGTGGTTTTTCAGGTGATGTCATAATTGGAGAGAGTTTGATGTCTATGACCTCCTACCATATTTCTAAGTTCTCCTTTCTGTGGGTATGGAAGCCCTGGTGCAGACATCATCTTGATTTCAAAGCTGCACCAGGATAATTGCATGCACAAATGTATTTCTTTGCCTAACCCAGCTAACGGCATAAGCTTGCGAAGTCCGGCTCAACTTGCTGTCGTTCAGCCAGCCACTCGCTCAGCACTCGCCGCAGCTCCTTTCTCAAGTCCTTGGTGCTTGGATGCCCCTTGGCATCACATTCTGATCTCACATGTGCCCAGGGAAATTTGCATGGATGTGTTTTGAGGATGTGGGGTGAGAGGAGAGCAAGGCATACTATCAAAACAAAAAGTAAGGATGGAAATAAAATGTCAGAATTCAGACAAACAGTTCAATAAATATTACATCCATTCAAAAAAAACCACCAACCAACCGCCCCCAAACAACGTTACTCTGCACCTTAGAAAGATGGACAGTGTGCCAGAATGAAGTGAGTACCCAACATCATGTCAGCAAAGGGTCTTTTAGCCACTGAGTGACAGCTGAGCCTATTGTTGTGCATCTTAACTTGCCTTTGCCTGTATTTTTTTAACATCATTAAACCCTACTGGCTAGCATTTCTTTCCCTTGCAGTATTTGCATGTAATTATTCCTTGTGATTTCTTCTCTGCAGCTTGTGGCACCTGCTACAGGTTGGAACATTTTCACTTTTGGCTCTCATAAGCCATAAAAAATGGTCTATAAAAGTCCTCTCTTAAATGTTTGCAGATTTCCTTGAACCAATTTTTTTCAAATCCTGCTACATTATATCAAGATATACAGAAACATAATTATCTTACCCAGGAAAACCTTTGTTAAACAAGTAATAATGCTCCAAATATTTATCTTTTACTTAAAAAAACCCCTTGTTATTAAAGAACAAATGTGAGTCGAAAACCAGAATTCACTTATAGCTAGAAAAGATTTAATGCTTGCGACTAGGTTCTGGGTACAAACATTGCTCTCTCTCTTTGACACCATATATTAAGTACTTGACGCGGCATGTATGGTAACTATTCCCACTATTTTTCATCCTCTGATGGTAATAAATGTTGAAAACAATTACAGGAGCCAATAGAAATATTCACAAGTAAGTAGCGTGTATAAAAATAAGGACTGTGGGATTTGGCCCATACAGTACTTTCACATAAGAGCTCCCCTTTGTTCCTGCTGAGCAACAACTGAAGTCTAATTCTACATGGTCTAGTTATTACTTTGAAGAATGAAGCATTTGTTGACCTATGGCAAAGAATAATGCAGTGGAGGGGACTGGACTATACAGCTATTTGTATGTGATTAGATGGCAAATCTGTATGAGGTGAGAAAATAGTTACAGCAATGTTAGTTTCTGCTGCTTAAGGGCTGGACAGAAACACGTTGGAACTCTTCCTGGGTTGGTTAGTCAGTCTATGTGACCAACGGTGATCCTGTGATGCGTGGAGTTTATCTGGGAAACATCTGAATAGGAAATACCAATATGGTCCCCTTGCTCTAGGGAACAAGGACTCTTTGGCTGAGTCTGGAGAGTGAGAGCTAAGACACTCAAAGTCCTGGTATGAATGCAATGGAGATGTACAAACGGGAAAGTTGTTTATTTTTATGTCACAAATTTTGGCCAGAGGCTGCTAGAGCCAAAACTCTTCTACATGTCAAGACCACGGAAGCTACCGAGCCAAAATACCTTCCCGATCCCAAGAACCGCAGAAGCTCCGTCATTATGTTAGATACTGTGGGTCTCTCTGCTTTGGCGAAAGAGACTACGTCTGCCTGGGATGTTAGTCTGTGACCATGGCTGAGAGCTGGTGTGCTGCAGCTGCCGCTGGGACTGATAAAGGTGTTGCTGTGATACCACATTTCCACCATCTGCTTGTTGGATCCAAGTGCTGCTTCTCACTGAGTGTATAAATGTTAAGGTCTTTGGGGCTGAAACCGGCTCTTTAATTTTACAAATTGGACACACGCTATTTTATGTGGCAAACTTTCTAACTGTTCGGGAGTTGCAGGCATTTCTGAAGTAGCAACGAAACAGCCTTGGGCCCAGATGTCTCTTCAGAGTTGCCAAAAATACATAAAGCCACTCTATTCTATCTTCTTTAACTATTACAGGTTCCTTTCATCCTATGTAAGTTCTAAAATCCACATTGCAGCTGCTTGCTTCCGTGGAGAGTATAAACTCTGCAAGTACATTCTTCCTGACAAGCTTTGCAACAGTTTAGTGGTGATTCAGGCACTTCACCAGAGAAGAAGAGATCCTGTGCAATGTATAAATTCTACGCAGACCCTGCACAGCCTGTGAAATCTAGGATCCCTTGCAGAACACTCCAACTATCAAAACAGCCAGAACAAGTAAAGCTGTTATTATTCTTCCCAGAATCTCCACAATACTCACAGGCCCAGTCAACAGCAAGAACTGAATAAGCCCAAATGTGCATTTTGTAATTCCAGTTGTTGTTGAGATACTGTCTGACAAAAGCAAACAAAAAAACCCTACCAATTTTCAACTCAAAAACATATTTTCCAATTACTATCAAGCCTCCCACTAAACGATCTGCTGGCAAGAAACTTCCATGATACAATACAAGCTGAATGGATCCCAAACAACTTGGATTTTTGTGGCGATTTAATGTCACTTAAAAAGCAAAGGTTACTGTTCTGGCACTCCTACTGCCTGTACCATTGCACAGGCAATTGCAGTTTAATCATAATGTTTTAATAATTATAGCTCAAGCTTCTAAATGAAAAAATAAAAAAGATTACATGTTTGTGTTCTGGCAAACACTTATAGGCATTAAAAAGGGCTGAGTTCAAGGTCATGGAGTTTCAGTAAATTACACTGGCTCGAGCTTGGATCAGGAGCTGGGAACCCAGGGTACATCAGTAACCAGCAGAGCACTCTAAAACCAACAATGTTCCCTCATGCGCAAAGATTCTAAACAAAGGACTTAAAATACATGGAACATTATTGGAGAGAAAAGGCAAATTAATAAAACATCAATTTTAAAACCTGACAGTCTGGGTAGTGTGACTACCAGCACGCAGCGCACACTTCCAACAGCCCTGAAACCAGGCCTCCTCCTACACCTGGAGCATTGGCCAAGGCAGCTAGCTGGAATGCCTCCATAGGTTGTTGTCTGAGTTCATGGCAATCCAGCTCCTGGCCACGCTGATCTCTTCCCTCTAAGGCAGTTTCCAGCTGTTTTACCGTCAAGCTGTTTGCCTATCACCATACTGCTGCTATTTCCACTGCCTCTTCATTACCACTGCAGGCTACCGTGCAGAGAGGGTAATCTTTTACTGCTGGCAGCTCTCATAAAATTCTTTTATTCCTATGTTTCTGGACTTGATATCAATGTTTTGTTTCTCTCAACATCCAGCTGGCATGTCATTTTAATAAGAATGTTCCCAAGTCCTACGTAATACCCATATAAATAAGGTGTGGCCCATCCAAACATCTCTCCGTGGCTGCCAGCAGACACCGATGCAGAGATAACTGTTTTTCTTTTTCCAGATCAACAGCTTTCTGCAGTGAGTGCCACACTCTTGTCAGCATTTCTTTTGAAGTGGATTGTCTGCCTGATGGAGAACGCTTATCTCCTCCTCTACTTCCCGGAAGATTTTCTTCTGTTAGGCCTTAGCCTTCCACAATTGAAATCAGAACCACATCCATTGTCCCAGAACTGTCTCTGAACAACCGCACATTCATGAATAAAATCCGGAGTGGATCAGCGCACAGAGATTCCCTAAGCCATAAGGGCAGTGGGAGCAGACAACTTTCACTTTTGCATGCAGGCTTTTTTAAAGTCCCCATTACGAGACAGTGGAAGAGAAAGTATTCAACTAAACATGACTCAAATTTTGTAATAATGGTGACTCTTCACCAAGACGTGTAATTCTGGAGTCCAGGACACACGCTTTGCACAGGTGGAGAAGAAGCAAACTCGAAGAATAAGTGGCTCTTGTTTAAAGAGATCTCATCAAGGTTTCTGCCATTCTTAAATATTACTTAGCTTTTCTCACTCACATACACGCTTGTGGCTGAAAGATCCACATAGCCTCTAGCTCTTCTGTGAATTTGCTCTCTCTTAATTGTTTTTCATATATGTGAGAGGGTGAATTATTGAGGAAATACCATTGAAGCATAAGTCCTTCGATTGCTATTGCAAGCCCACAAAAGCAAGCAGCCAACGTATGACAGGAGACTGCAGCAGAGCACGATTTATCTCACACTACCCTGAGTGTTTATGGCGTTATCCTCTGTGGGATTAAGAAAATTTTCCTCTGGCTTCCCCGTAGTTCTCTGGGTGGTGTTGCTCATCACCCTTGTGCAATGGGGGTGTACCTCTGAGAGGATTTTCTGTTTTCCTTCTCCCACCCCTGCCAGTAATTACCAACACACAGCACTGGGGAATGAAGAAGGAGGGAGAGCTCTAAAGGGGCCTACCACCAATTCAATAGGGCTTTGATTTAACAGCTCTGAGCCCTTTGAAAACATTTTGCCAAGAAAAGCTTGCCATCAACACGTATAATCTCTTATCAGGGGCCATTGAAAGCCTGGGCTCCGAGGTTAATTCTCCCATCGCAACGAGTTTCAATCAGTTCAAAACTCACATCGAGATGAAAGCTACGAAGCCTTCTCACCCGGTTTGTCCCGCAAAACCCACTGAGATCAACCGACTGGGGAGGATTAGGGCATGCTCATCTGCTGGCTCTCCAGCACGACGGGCAGGCTCAAAAGAAAAACAATAATTAGGGATAATTGCTTGTGTCCAAACACAGGCATTAAAGCCCCTTTCCCCTTTGGTACTTTGTGAGCTGGAATGAAAAAGACACCCCCTGTTTTGACAGCTGGGCAGGCGAGCAGAGCTGGTGACAGATGAAGCGAGACGTCCCCGGGCATCCGCGGCGCTGCGGGGCGGGCCCGGCCGGGCCGAGGCCGGCAGCGGCCGGCGGTGAACCGCCTCAGGCCCGCCCTTCTGCGGGCGGAGCCGCCGGGCCGCCCCGGGATGGCCGCTCCGCCCCGGGATGGCCGCTCCGCCCCGGGATGGCCGCTCCGCCCTGAGATGGCCGCTCCGCCCCGGGATGGCCGCTCCGCCCCGGGATGGCCGCTCCGCCCTGAGATGGCCGCGCCCTCGGGCTGGCTGCGCCCTGAGGCGCTGCCGTTGCCCCCAACGGCCGTAACGGCCACGGAGCTCGGCGGCGCCAGCACCCCGGCCCCGGGCGGTCCCCGGGAGACGCGCAGTCCCCGCGGCGGGGGGCGGCGGCCCCGCAAAGGAGGAGGCTCCGGGTGTCGGTGTTGCCCGCCGGGATCCCGGCACGGCGGGCGGGCGGGGGCGATGGGCTCCGCTCCGGAGGGGGCCGGCTCCGGGGCCGCGCACCGCCCGGCGTCGCTCCCCCGCGGAAGCGGGGGAGCGACGCCGGGCGGTGCGCGGCCCCGGGCGGCGTGGGGCCGTGCAGCCGGGCCCGGGGGTGCCGGGTATCGGGACTCGCTATCTACAAGTGTTAGGTTTCTGGTACGCTTAATCGACAAATGCAAATCAGATGGGAACAGTGAGGCGCTTCAAAACAACTGACTAAAATTACACTCTCGAGCTGTAAAGTATACAACGGCATGAGTGATTAATTAGGGAAACCCACATCCGACAAGAAAGATTTTTGAAAGGAATCTTGGAAAACACTGCAAATACAGCTGGGATCCAGATTAATACATTTATCTAATAAAGCTCTTCCCGGTCGCCTTCTGTCTCTCGCCTGGCCCTGTCGCCGCCTTCTCCTGCCTCGCATTAGGGTCGGCCCAGCCGGCGCTTCGCCGCCTGACCGGACGAGCTGAACTTTTTAGCGAGCGATCGTCTTCGCGTTTTCGCGGCCGATACGGCGGCGTTAAGGCGCTGGACGTTCAGAGGCCGGGAAGAGGCAGGCGCTTGGCTTTCCCGTTTGGGAGGCAAAGCGAGGCTGCGATCGCCCCTCCGCAGGCGGGGGTGGGAAGGGGGCTGCGCTCCCCCACGGCGGTCGGGCCGTCGTGAGCGGCAGCGGCAGCGCCGCTCTGGCAGCGGCGCGGGCCGGCGGCACCGCGGACGCGCCGCGGGCGCTGCTGCCGGCTGGGCGGCGCGGCACGAAGGCGGGCGAAGCTGCGGCACGGGGCGTCCTGCAACACCGGCCGGAGGGGTGGCGGGTAAACCGAGGCACGGAGGACGGGGACATACCCAATCCCGGCAGAGCAGGCTCCACGGCTACAACTCACCTCCGTTAAAAAAAAAAAAACCAAAAAAACCCACCAAACCAACACTTAAAAGTAATTTTTTTTTACGTCTGTGTAAAATCCCAAACACCCAGAAGCTGTCGGACTTCAGAATACACCGAGGAATAAAAAGGATGGGAGGGTTTAAATCTCCCAATCTTATTTTACAGTATTATGACGACCTTACAAACGATAGCAGTTTTCTTCCCATTTATCCTGGACTTTAAGCATTCTTAGCAGCTAATCTAAATCTGTCTGCATAGACAGACTGTCTATACTTTACATAGAAAAAAAATTTTTATAAACATATATAAAAGTGTTAAGGAGATATATATATATATATATATATATATATATAAACCCGGTCTGTTTCCACAGCGCCAAAACATAGAGCAAGTGAGCTTCCCCCGAGCCGAGGCAGGCTGGGCAGGCTGCCCCTCTCCCTGCCTTTGCCCACGCAGTCCACGCCGGCAGCGCCGTAACCCCACGCAGGAATCAAGACTGCAGACAGCAAGAGCTGCAAGGAAACACGGTGTATCACACACGGGCAATGCCAGCCAGAGCATCCTCGGGATTATTTTTTTTTTGTTGATGCTCTTTTCCTCAACTGCACAAAAATAAAGAGGGGAAGTTTGGATGGACAAACATTAAAATAAGTACATTACAACAAAAAATGGAAGCGCGGTTCCACGGGGAGAGATGGAGCACCTCTCTCTACTTTCTCGGGGCGGCTGCGGATGTCTGTGGAGCTTTTTCTATGACTAAATCTCCTGCTACCGGACGGGAAAATGGAGCAATTATTAAACCGAGCAATAGTTAGTTTTAAAGTCTCTCTAAATTCAATTTGAAATTGGTTCAAACGCAAGAGACACCTCTTTGAGAATCCCGGGGGTCCCCAGCATATAACAGGTTGTCATTTAACTGCGGTGCATGTGGGTGTGTGGGTGTGTGGCGTGTGGTTTCTTTTTTCTTTCCCCCGAGGGTAAGATCTTGACAGCTGTTTCTCACGAGAATCCTTCGGCTGATTTTTATGGAGAAAATGTGACAACGTATCGGCGGTATTTCCTAGCCCCAGTGCCCGCTGCAGCCTCGCTGGCACGCTGGCATCAGCACACCCAATTCGACTCGATCCCTAACCCGGCTCCCGGCTCCAAAGTTACACAGCGAAATCCCCATCCTTTTCCTCCCCACTTTCACTTCTTTTGATGAGACAAGTTTTGACAAGCTGCAGAGCCCTGATAGAGACCCTACCCTGCCTCCCGGGACTCGGAGGAGTCTACCCAAATCTCGTATTATGTCGCCGTACTGCGGTGTTCTCTGCTGCCGGATCGATACATTTTATTGGCAGTCGTCGCAATATTCGTGGTTGTGGCTATAATGGTAATAATCGTCCGCGACTTGCTGAACGCCGTAGTTCGTTCTGAAAAGTTCCTAGAAATCACAAGGACAGTTATGAAAAAACTAAGAGCAAAGAACGCACTCAGTTACCGTCCTCCAGATACTCCTGGAGAACCTTCCTAGCCAGCGCAGGATCAAACCCCGAACAAGAAACGCTGAACTGCAGCGTAAATAGACGGTAATCTGAAGGCTGAATGAGAGGCGCAAGAGTCATCTCAGGCTACTGCAAAGCAGCCTCCGAGCACGAATGAGGGGACACCACGGGTTGGTTCCTTCAGCTCCTCTTTTCTAAAAAGCTCCTGAATAAATCGGGAAGAAATTAAAAGCGAGGAGGAAATACCACGTACGCTGGGATGGGATTTGTCTTGTGCGGGAATAATTGTCTTCCGATTTTTTTGTACACATTGCAAGTATAGAGAGGGGGGACAGTGTCCTTTAAAACGAAATTTGCACGGGTACTTTTACATATCCTTTTAAAATGAGGTCACTTATTCTTTGCCTACAACTGCGTGACAGCCTGCCGCGGCCAGGCGCCTGCACGCATCTGATGATTACAAATATGCGAATCAGAACCGTAGGTTGTATGCGGCATCAGCGCCTGGGGCTTTTATTCTAAATGTTACACTTCCAGGTTTACGTTTCTGTTTGCCTAATACAATTTATGCCAGGTGGTTTTCTTCCAAATTAAGCAAGAGACGACGATCGCTGTAAGAATTATCTTGTGTCAAGTTTTAGGCGGAAAAGGGAATTTGACAATGCCGCAGTCCAACATTTCAACAGCCATTTACCACTAAAAAGCGCAGCTTCCAGAGTTATATACCTTGTACTACAGTTCATAAACTTGATTTATGATGAAACAGAATTGCTGGGTTTTACTGCTCTGGCCCTCCCAGCTGGTAAGAATTTGACTGCAACATGTGGGATTTACAGTGAGCGAAAACAGCATTATATCGAAAGCGTCCCCTGTGTACGTGATCCCAGTCAACAGGTAATGGAAAACTCTGCCTTGCAAAAACACAGGCGTATTCAAAACCAGGCTTTCGCGGTCAGATGGCGCAGATCCTCCGCTCTCGGGTCTGCCCGGTGCTGCACGTACAGCAGAAGTGCCCCGGCGGTGCCTTTCCAGGAGCGGAGGGAGCCCACGCCGAGGACCGGGGTCCCCGGCCCCGGGGGCGGCCGCCGGCGACGGGGATGGGCGCAGCGGGGGTGCGGGAGGGCGGCGGGGAGCGGCTCGGCCGTTCCGCCCTCCCCGCTCCCGGCCGCGAGTGGAAAGTGCCGGAGCTGAATTTTCAGGAACAAATCTGTCCCCGAGCATCCCTGGTTGTCCCGGTGCAATCGCATGGATGCCGGTCGGGGAAGGGGGTGGAATTTGTGCCAGCTTGGCATGCTAATATTTGTGCCTGAAACAAGCTGCCGATGTAGCCACGTAACCCGGTGTGTTTCAATACACCAGGGCGGGCAGTACCGTGTCAATCCCCTTCTCCCGGCGCGGTGCCCTCATAAAAATCACAGCCCGGCGCAACGACACCGGGAAGGACGAGCGTGCTGTAACCAAAGCGTTATTAACAAAACGGCTGAGAAATCAAAACGCCGCCCCGTAGGGTTCCCTCCGCAGCCCCCCACCTTCCCGGGGTGGGGGGCACGGAGCGCTCTTTGCGGTGTTTTCCCACGCGGAGCCGCTCGCACCCTCAACCCCGTCGTTACCGGCGGCTCCCCTAGCCCCTGCGGGGGCACCGGTGCCGGCGGCTGGCGGGGGAGGGACCCCCCAGTCCCCCAGCGAGCAGCCCGGCTTTCCCCAGCTCGACCCCGGGCTCTGGGGCGGCGGATGCTTCAGGGGACCTCGCCGCTGCGGGGCTTCGGCTGTGCCCGCTGCGGGGGCAGCGTGCTTGGCAGGGGACCCGCCGGGCTCCCCACGGGCACACCGCTGCTTGTTGTCCTCCTCCGACCCTCTCCTTTCTCCCCACGGACCGCTCCGCAGCCCTCTCCTAAGATGTGCGGCGTCTTACCAGGCGCTTGGCAGAGGGCTACCTCTCCCCGCTCACCGGGAAAAAAAGCGTTTTCGAGCCTGTGTGGAGGACGCGGGGCGGCCCAGGAGGGCGGCTTTCGCTGCCCGCACCCCGGAGGCGCTGCGGCCGTGCGGCGGCAGCGGGAGCCTCCGGCACAGCCCCGCTCGCCCGCCGGCTCCGAGCACCGCGAAGCGACACCCAGGGGCATTTTTGTGGGTGATTTGTACAAACCCGTGGAAAGCTCGGGAGAGGAAGGGAGGGAGGGAAGTGGGGGAGATTTGGGAGAGTGCAAAACCCGTGCTGGAGAGGGAGAGCTCGGCTTTGGAAGTACAAAACTGTATCTTACCAAGGTGATAACTGGAAAAATATCCCCGCAAGCCAGCGTTTCTATAGGTTTGGTTTTCTTTTTATCTTTCCTCCTCTCCCCTTCCCCCCCGCCGTACAGCACAAGTTCATGTAAGCTTTCGACAGCAAAAGTCGTCAGAGTTTCCATCCCTCATCCAGAAAGCCACTAATCTGAGTTGCTTTTGCAGTGGCTATTTGCAGGCAATTATAGGATAGGCATATGTTACCGAAAAGCAGGAACGAATGTGGTCTTTCGTCTTCTTTCGTGTTTTTAATTAAACGGTTCTTTCCGTTCGTGCACACTTGAACACTTTTCTTTTTTACTTGCATCCAAAGCCCCTTGCTTAAAGAATACTGAAATGGCATAAGTTTTAAAGATTTGATTTTTTTTTTTTTTTTTTTTTTTTTTACTGCGGTCCTCTCTGGACTAAATGAAAGGTGATGGTTTTGCTTTAGACCATACATACGCTGGCAAGAAGAGTCAAATAATGATTAACGACCGTATTTCACTGCAGGGGGTCCCAGGAAAGGGGAGGTTTCGTTGCGCGGCCGGCCGCAGGCTCGGCTCCCCGCCGCGGCCCGGCCCTCCGGGTGCGTGCGGCGGGCCGTGGGAGCGTCGCAGGGGCGGAAGGTGCTGTGGAAATAAAAGGTGGCCTTGTTATTATTATTAAACTCACTGAGAAGCAATAACGTAAACAGGCACTCCTGGAAGGAAGTGAGCAACTTCTAGTTGCAGTGGTTTTGCGGGATATGACTACTCATACGGTCTTGGTATTTTAATTGTTGCTCCTCTCGCGGCAGAGATACGGTCTTGACACAGCTGAGTTGTTAAGTCAAGAAGCCAGCAAGAGACAAGCACAGGCAGGGCTGCCTCCTTCGCTGAGAAATAGTAACCGGACACATTATAATTCCAACGTTATAATTTCAGCAGGAGTTTAACTCATGCTCACCGGTGCTCATAGCGTACAGACGCTATTCGTAAAAATTTCTCCGCGGTAAAATGGTTCGTTTTCTTTTGAGGTCTCTATGCATGCTATTTCCCGATTTTTTTTTGCGGTGTACATCCTTTGTTTGGAGTTCATAAAATTAACAAAACTGGATATTAAAACTCCGGAATAGTCCCTTGCTGAGAATAAGTGTTGTGTTCTCGGGCTACTACCTGCTATTACAAAATACCGCTCTTTCGCCCAGATCAGCTGTCTGGGGAACAGGATATCAGGCACCCACTCCTGGTTTGCAGCGATGTGCGGGAGGGGAGAATCCCCCTTGATAACACAGCCGCCAGCGATCAGGACATTCAGAAATCTTGACGCTGCAATTGTGTTTTACTTGTTATCCGAATCTCAGTGACTATCCCCTTCCATCCCATTCCTCCACACTTCATTTTCCACTCTTTTTCTCAGCCCAGCCTAACTTTCCCTTTCCCAGACCCAAAAGTTCCTTTTCCCTTAAGCTCTTCAAACCACCCCCCTCTTCTCCCTACACACCTTTAGGACCTTCTCCGTCATTCCTGAAAGACGCTCGTTATTAGGAGACATCCCTCAGGGCGGTGCATTCAGCCTTGACCGCAGCCTGTGTGTCTCCAGTCTGACATACTGGGAATTCAAGAAGCACACTGGGTGAAGGTCCAGATCAAAAGGAGACAGTCCAAACGACGCTGAAGTATGAGCTGTATCGTTTTCCCCTTCTTTCTAAAATATTTATTAAAGGCAACACTTCATTAATTGGAGTAAGATAGGACAGCTCTACTGATGGCAGTGGTATACCACGATTTATAGCAATTACAGATCCCTATCACAGTCAAATGTCAACCTAACAGAGGCAGACACTTCAGCAAAGAAGAAAGCCTGCTATAGGGTTGGAGAGGAACGGACAAGAACTAGAACTGGGACTTCTTTCGAAATCTAAAAAAGGAGGCAGATCTGATTCCATTTGAGGTTTGTGCCATTTCTTATTTTATCCTTGTGGTTCACCAATTCCTCGCTAAACAATAATAGACATTCCTATATAATTTGATATTTAGCTATTAAAATGATTCAACATGTTCTATACATAATTTAATTAGGATCCCACCTTAAATCGTGTATAAAAGCCTAAGTCCAATGTGGGACAATTGCTCTGCTGCTTTGAAACCCTGGTGCGGTGTGTGCCCACGTAACGTGGGGCAATTCCCGGCTGTTTGCAGCCGGTCCCTGTGGATGTGGGCCTTTCCCTTTGTTAGACATCTGCCATGTGATCTGTGCAGAGGACTGGAAAGGGCAGCCTTGTAACAACATTATTTCAGGAGGATAATAAGTAGCCATCATAAATTCCTTTTTTAATAGTTTATTGCCGGTTGTAGTCTATTGACAGTGCCTGTTTTATAGCATGGAGGAAAACAGTTCCTTGTTGGCACTAGTCACTAAAACTGTTTGATAGCTCTGGCCCTTTTTAGTGCCTTCAGAGAAAACCTAGTGTCTCATGAAATGAATCATAAATAGCTGAGTTGAAGTTGAACAAAAGACGGAAAGAGGGAGGAAAAAAACAGTCTTGCACTTACTGAAATATGTTTACTTTGGACAATAATCTATTAACTAGTTTAACAAAGATACTTTAATGCTCAATCCTGCTGTCTTAGCTGGAAGAAAAAACAAATTCCATGAGGATTGTGTCTTGGGCCTTTATAAGGAGACTGTTTAGCAAAGATTGTCTTTCTTCTAGCTCACAGAGTAGTACATACAAAACTCTTATGTACTAGACGTCACCTTTTTGAAAGCAGAAGCAACGCAGTCTAAGGCTTAGAGCTGTCTTGTCATCACTATCCTGTTGTGTAACATTGGACCATTTATGCAGTCTCTTGGGGCAGGATACAATGAAATATATAGGTGTTTAGAGATGGCTGAGAAAGAACTGGATGCCCACTGGGTCCCACAAAATCCCAACTAGGCTGCTGTGTAACTCTCCAGATGTTTACATTTACAGTCCCTACCCTGAAGCATTTTACTCTGAACCCTAAGACCATCACTCTTATTTAAGTCTGTTCAAAATGCAGAAGCCTGGGTGTCCCCGTCAATACTGGGGTTCACTTGTCCATGTAGGAGGACTTGCAGTCTTTATGGGCACCATCGTACAATTTTGCTAAAGGTTACTACACAGTCTTTCTCTTCCCCTGTTCCCTCCCGAAGGGCTGATGAGTGCAATGTGGATCCCAAGACTCCAGTTTCAGCCTGAAATATTAATTTGAACTTTTGCCAGTTTTCTCCTTTCTCCCTTCCCTACATGACCTGTCTGAGCAGATGACTTTTAAGCTCATCTAGGAGGCACCAGGAAGATCTGCCTTGGGCCTAATTTATTTTGGATGAAATATGCTGCCAGATGCCAGCTTGAAAGACAGGAGCTCATTGCATATATAACACCGAGACAGAAGTGAGAGACCTAATGTCCTCTGCAGTCTCAGAGGCTGAAAAATCTTAGATGAAATCTATGTTTCCCATTTCTCATGAGAGTATCTAAGCCACTGTCCTTAAGCTCAGCTGCACTGCAGAAATTCACCCAAAACTCAGTGCAATGGACCACAGCTCTGGATCCTTGGTTTTCAGGTATTTACTTATGCTTCTGGTACCTGCTTCCTGGTCTGCTAATACTTTTAATCTAATGTTTTTATTTTTAATTTCTCGGAAGAGGACTCAAAGACCCAGAATTCCCATGTCTTCCAAGTGATGCTGGTTATGAGGCTAGAGCCACACTCCTTCACTGTGTTAGCCTAAATTCTTCACTCCATGCAGCTACAAGAGGAACGAGAGACATCTGTACTTTTACGGATAGGACAGATGGAAGTGGGAGCCACCAGCGACTGGGCTAAACCAGGAAATGAAGCCACCCTTCCCACTTCCAGAGAAAATGGTGTCATCTACTTTTTTTTTTTTTTTTTTAACGATATATCCAATGGTAACATTTCCTTCACCTGAGATAAACCCCATGCTCTGTGTGGACCGTATGATCCAAAGGAGGTACTGGGCCATATTACTCATGTAGGTGAATGCAGCTTCCTACAGTGATATTCATCAGGTGCTTAAACTGCAGAAGCTTAGATGGGATTTCACGTGCTCCCCTGCCCCTAGCATTCTTCGTTAGCCCATTCTGTACAGCTCTGTGCTCCATCTCATGACTGCTTGGGCCCTCTTAGGTGTGTATGCATTGTATAGGAAACCTGGGCACTTCAGGCTGAATTCTGGATTTCAGTCCAGACTGACTGCTGTTGCCCATAGTTTGTGACAGCTTTTATTCCTTATTGTATCACAGTCTCATGATTTTATGGGGTGAGAATCTGTGATTTTTTTTTTCCAAGTAGGCTCACGTTGCTGTAGTGATCCCTGCCGTGTTCACTTCAGGATTAGATTTCTCTTGAACCCTCTTTTTGGACTCTCCTCCTGAACATCATTCATTCCAATCTACTTCTCCATCAGACAACATTGTGCTCATGATTTATGATTGGCAATGGTTCTCAGTTTTGTCCTTGGGCCAACACAAATCATTGGCCTTGTCTGATGAGCTGAAATCTTGTCCCAGTAAATGCCTCTCTCCTCGTGTCATCTCTTAAGTGTTGGCATTGGCTGAGGTAGAAGACCAACCATCTCTGGTTTTGGTGCAGGGTGACTTTCTTTAAAAACTTTTAGTGCAGAGTCATGATGGTGGAAATTGCATACCCCCTGTGGTGTGATCTGGGGTAGACTTCTCTGAGGAGTGTAGAGAGTCTGATCTGTTACAGAATGTGTTGGAAAACTGAGGAGGGGTTAGGGAAGTCCAAGCAGAAGTTAACAATAAATATCAGATCACTCCTTCATTTCTGGCACTTTCTTTTTTTCTTTTTTTTCTTCTTATTTGGAATATCCTTTGAGTAAGACCTAAGGGCATTAAGAAATGAAATAAATGTTGCAGTAATCCTGTCTGTTCTTTGTCAACCATCTGAAACTGCAGGTGAAAGACGCGACTGGTGCCAAAATGAGTATGCAACGTGTATCTACCTTGCCTATTTTTGTTATGCCAAGCATGAGGCTCACGTGAATGGATTGTTGCAGCTGTGCACAGCCGCAGTGAAACCAACTGTGCAACTGTTTGCATGAAACAGGCTACTGGGTTAGGGCCACAAGTCCTGATTTGCACGCAATTACACACAGGTAACTTTGCACAGATGAATGGTTTCCTTTATTTTTATTGCCTCTGAAGCAGAGATAATTGTCTTCCTTATTTCATTTATGTTGTAAATGCAAAGTTGCTTGTTATCTTTCAGTGCTTGCAGGATCCTGGCCCACAGCAATAAAATAAACAAATAATTTATTTTATGTCACTGTTTCTTTTTAAGGATTCCAGTCACTTGTGAGCATCTGGTGCAACAGCCCATGTTTTATTAGTGTGCTCTACCTTTCTTTCACTTGGGTTTCAAAGTCCACTTGCCAGACAGAGTCAGCAAATCCCTTTTTTCCACTGTCATAGGACACTTAGAGTTTTCAGAAGTCTGCAGAAATGTCTGTGCATGGAGAATGAGTACAGGTTGTTTTTTTCCTGTGAAATACTCCACTTGACATATTCTGCCATAACATTTTGTCTTTCCAGATGGTTCATTCACTATTTTGTTTTATATAAAGTCTTAATCCTTTTCCCTCCAGCTTTTCCTCCTGTTGTTGGGACACAGTAAGGTGTGGAAATGCTGTGCAATACTGACACCTGCCAATATCTGTCTGGAGAGCACTAACCAACTTACCAGTGTCTCCTCGTGACCCGACTCCCCTGCAGGGTGGAAAATCCTCTTGACTTAAGCAATAGTTGGAAAAGACAGGCAGAAATGTTGGGGTCTTTTACCTTTTTCTCTTAAAAATATATTTTTTTTTCTTCAGCTGGCGAAAATAGGAGTAGAGAAGTCTTCCAAACCAAAGAGAAATTTAGAATCATCGAAGAAAAATACATATGCACCCAATCATTTTAGTGATATATTACTTTGCCTAATCATTAACTTAAAATGCCATATAAGAATTTGTAATCCACAGTAAATCATTTGGTAAGAATGATTTAAATGTACTGCTGACTAATGTAAAACAGTCTAGTTTCCACACTCAGTTGGCTGCCAAACATTGTTTAAGAAAAAGGGGTGTGTGCGATCCAAGTTGACATAAGTTATAGCAGATATAACACTCCAATATAGTGGTGGTTTGCAGATTATTGGGTTTAAGAGATAGGAAGAAGATGACATATTAAGTACCATGAGGACTGCCAGGCCTATTTTGTGCCTTAATTAGGATGCTTTGCAACTCCACATTTACTTCTTCCCAAAGCCTGCCTGGAAATGCCTTTATGACCATCTTATCTGCAGTGATACTGGAGAAGTGAAATGCTGGTTAATTTACTAACACAACAGCAAAATAAAGAGGCTTCTTCTATGGTGGAGGCACAAGGTTGTTCTTCTTAGTGTGATGATGGAGGAGTTAGTGTTTAAAAAGCAATTAAATCAAGCATACTTTGTGCTGAAGCACAGAAGAAAACAAGGAGCAGTGATAGGAGACACGTCAAGTGGATGCATTGTTGAGTAGGGAGACTGGGAATGGCCTTGGGCTTAAAGAACAACGATGATGTGAAATGCAGCAAGCAGTAGTAAGCAATCAGTGTGAGGGAGACATCTTCTCTATCCCCAAGTCTTTTAATTTAGATTTTTCTTTGAAAGAGAGGAGAAATGAAGGATATATAAATACTGATTTTGATGTAGACAACAGTCATGTCAGTGAAGTGTTTCCTGTTCGCTATCTTGTAACAGATATATTATTTCTGCTGTCACAATCAAAATATTCTAGAAGATGAGCCACTTCTGCATTGGCTGGCATGCTGTATCTTTTGTCTTTCCTTAGACTAAGATTATATCAGCATCACAGTGGTGCAAGGAGCGGGGAGCAGATCTGCTCCACAGCCACTGCAACGTGATGCAGCACAGCTGAAAATCAACTTTGACACTCTTAGGAGTTCAGCTGTAGCATCATGGGTGAACTGTTTGAACATTTACTCAGCTTTTCAAACAGTTTGTTCAGCCTTCCACGCTGCCCCCGCTACATGATTGCCAGTACCTGAGGCGACTAGCTCTAGCCTCGCTGGCACTTCTGCCTGTTGTATTGCAGCCGTAGCAGTGCAGTAGATCACAGCAATCTGGGCAGGGTGCCTGTGATCTCATATCCCTTTGGTGCATTGGAGAGCATGTACCCCATGGTGCCTGCTTGCAAATAACACCATCACAGCTTTGCTCTTGTGTGAGGTATGAGAGCACATTCCCAGCAGAGGAACGATAGGGAAATTAGCTCATTCTGCACCATCACTATGCAGTTCCTGCAGATTTCCTCCCCATGCCACCCCCGCCAATGCTCTTTTAAAAAGTACGTCAAATGGGTATAACTATTCTAGACACTGTGCAGAGAACAGCCTTTGCAAAAACTCAAGTGTTAATACACCAGACAGAATCAATGGGTTTACAGAATAGCAGAGATTAACAACATTGGGAACATTGTGTATAAGAGTATGGAAAGCAAGGCTATTCCCTAGGAAGTTAAAAAATCCATTTAGTTCATATATTTTATAGTCTAAATGGCCACAGGTGACTAATGACCTGTGAATTAATAATTTTTGGAGTAACCAGCTGTAACACCTTAAAGCTATGTGGTTTTCAGAGTGTTATTAAGCATTTTCTGACAATCCGGTTGCTTTTAGGCAAAGGTACTCAAAAAGCAGATGCATCTAAAATTCGTGTTAGAAGGCAGACAGCAAAGAGGGGAGGAGGCTTGTTAGAATATGTTCGAGAGTAGGTGACACTGAAGGGGGAGGGAAGCTTTTGTGCAGCAAGAAACAAGCCAGCCAGGCAATTACAATGAAACTAAGATAAACAGTTTCAAGAGAACTATTTGACCTGTTTGGACCTACTTTCTCCTGCCATTATGACCTACCAGCATCTATATGCCCAGGGGTGACTTACCTCCCACATGGTGCAGCATCTAGCTCTGTGGAGCTTTAGCCCTTGTGCTTACAAGTCAGAAGCCGCCAGCAAGACTTGCTTAACGTGAGGTTGGTTGTGGCTGTGGCTGGAGTAGCAGAGCAGACCCCTGGAGAAGCAGAAGTAAACACGACTCCACCTGCAATATCAAGAGCTGTGCTTGGACACAGGGATGAAGTATCAGGGCAGATCCAAAGGAGAAGGCAGCAGAGCATGACCACCCCTGTCTTTGTGGCAGTCTCAGGTCAGACCCACTGGTGGATGTGAGCACCAGCCTGATTGAGTGGGGGAGCCAGTCACCTTTTCTTCTGCTTTGGGCACTGCACAGCCACCTGATCAGGAGCTGGGGGGTAAATGTCCCCTGCAAAGCTCCTGACTCACATACATGTTAAAGTGTGAACTTGTTGGCAGAGTTTTGGAGCCACTGCCTCTCCTCTCTCTCTCTCCTACCCTCCACAGGTGATGGTGCAGTGGAGCTCTGATCTTGGCTAGGCTAAAATTGGCCAATGACATCTGATAGGACCTTGGAAGTCAGGGATTGGGCATCATCTCTATATGCTACCCATGACTGTAGACAGATGGTGTCCAGTGGGCATGCCAGCTTTCCCTGCAGCAGAAGAGCAGAGATCCTGTCTTCCACTCTGGAGTACCACTCTGGAGTACCAGCTCAGCTCCCTCCAGGTGTCTTGGGTTCATGGTCTGCAGCTTCCTCCCACATCATCCCCTCAGTCCCTTTAAATCTTTTTTTTCAACACTTCCATAGCTCCTGGCTCAAAAGGAAGCCATTGATGTAAGACAGCTTCAAGGCTCCTCTGCTTGAAATTCTTGCCTGTCCCTTTCTGCCATTTCCTTTAAACCTGTGGCTGAACCTGCCATAACCTCTAGCAGCAGAGGTTTGCCCTTTGAGGTCCTCCTTCCATCCCAGTGCGTCCAGCACCTGTGGTGCTCCTAAGTGCTTGGCCTGTCCCAGAGGTCTGTACTCCTGCTGCTGAGGGAGAAAACCCTGCAAAAATGGCACTCTGGGCCACAGCTTTTCTTTGGCTGCCTCAGGAAGTCTTGTCTGCTCAGCTGATAGCCTTGCTAGCTGTGACAAAATTAATGCGTAAAAGAGCCATATCTGCATGCGTGTGCTCATCACTATTTCGTCTAAACAGCGACATCTCCTGACACCCGAGCTGCAGCTGTGTTAGTGTGTTACTACTCCAATAAAGTTGTTGTTGTTGTTACACACAGTAAATGGCCTCCCGAGGGCCACCCTTAACAAGAACCATGTCTGCTCCTGCGTTTCATTCAGTGCCAAGCATGCTGTCAGCACTTAACAGCTATTAATAATAACAGAAGGAATGACAAAGCTTCATGGGATAGAATAAAGCCTGCTTAAAGGCAGTTCTTTGAGGGCTGTCCTACTTTGCTTGTATTCATACATCCAAACTGGATCTGTTTAAGACGATAAAGTTAAAATTACCAACGTAATGTAATTCTGAGTTTGAAGCTTTGCCAGACATTAACTGCTAAGGCTATTTCTATAAACAAAGTGCACTTTCTAAAGGAACATTCACTTCAGCTTTTAACTGTGATTTCCTGGCAAAAACAGTTGTGCTGGTGAAAATTCAAATATGCATTTTATTCATACATTAATTACAAATTGTTTATAAAAGCAGCAAAGATTTCTGTTCTGGGCATTTTCTGGCAGTTATTTGATTAAAACTGGTTTGAAGACGTCATCATATTCTTTGGCTTGGTAGCTGGCTCGGTAGCTGGTTGGTAAATGGCAGCAAATACCATATATGAAGGTAATTATTTTGCAGATGTATTGGGCTAATCTGGCATAACTGGAGGCAAGTGACATTATTTTAAATGGTTGCACCTAGGGAACCATGGCCGAATTTATTCCAATATTGCAGGTAATGAGCATCTTAGAAGTTTTCACAATGGGATGAAAAACATACCCATGTATGAAGAATGAAAGGCAGTGTATAATTTTCCACTTTTGAAACAGATGGATTTCTTTCAGTTCTCTGTGGCAAGTCAGACAAAGTTAGTCAAGCTGGTGAGAGGCAAGAGAGCTGGGTAACATAAAATTCTGCTGTTGAGGGGCATCAAATTAGGATTAGATGGCTCTTTAGTAAATGGAAGATGGAAAATTTATCTGCGAGATGCAAATTCTGAAATATTTTTATTATTATACAATGTATTGTAACTCCTATTAAACTGAACAATGAAAATAATTTATGCTCTGATAAACAATGAACAATAACAACAACTTCTGAAAAAATCAATGGATACTTTTTTCCTAATATTTCTGTTCTTGTTTTTCAGTCTTCAGTGACTTAATACACTCATGTGTTAATAGGTTAAATCAAGATGTATGTATTTTAGGCATGCCTGCATGTGCATACCAACCACATACACTCATGCACCCCAAGATGCTCTAAATGGGCCCGTGACTCGACTCTGCAATCGCACACTGTTTTCTGTCCTCATTGCTCGTACTGTGCATGTAACTTGACTAAAATATGTGTCCCAGTGCAGCGGAGAAGCATACAAGCAGAGATCCTCTTCTACATTCAGGATCCCGTTATGGTCTCTACGCCTTTGACAGTGAGTTCTTCAGACTAGGCTATTTCTCTTATGTTTCCACATTGATTTTCATACACTGTTGAAACAATAGCAAAAAATAATAGCCAAATGAAAACAGTTATAGTCAGTTCTGTTTGCTGGATGTATAAAAGCACATGATGAATCTGGCAACCATAACATTTTTGTTAGTTGTTTTATGGGGTCTAAGAAAAGTCTCTGATTTATATTGCTCTGTGCAGTTTAATGGTGTTGCTTGTTATGAAAAATTGAAGGACCTAATGCTAAAGCAACTAAGCGCCAGAAAAAATGACCCTGAATTCATTAAGTTACACCTGCACCAACAATACCCAGGCTGATACTCATTCTGAGCTGATGATATTGTAAGTAAGTGAATTATTATCCAGTTAGATCACAAGCCCGGCTTTGATTATGAAGGCATGTTTATTCACATTAAGGTTTCATTATTTGTTTGGAAGCAAGGGTATAGTTTTGTAGTTCATTTGGATTTTTTTTTTACTAAACAGATGGAGGAGAGCTTGTTTTTAGTGAAAATAACAGAAAGGTAACATAAAATACTTGAACATGTAATGTAAAACTAAAACATCGTAGTAATGCTACCCTGTGGGTCACCACCTCCTGGTCTGTATGGCTAAGTAAACATTAAAGATTAACACATTTGTTGATTGATTTTGATTAACCATCAATATTAAGTGCAACACAGAGAGCATGGGCTGAGAAGGAAGAGGCATTTAAAACAGGTAGCATAATGTGTAAAATGAGTTACTTTTTTTCCCCTAGCCGTTCTCTCTTTTCTGCCATGTTGGGTCTTACTCTCTCTTCTTGACTTTTTCCTACCTTCCATTAAAAGCAAGGTCGAATCCTAACTAATTTTAACATGGAGCTTGAACAATTTATGAAAGGGCTTGTGCAGTTGCCTACCACAGCAGGAGCCGTGCAAATCTTTTCCACTTTGATGCTCCCAGTGCTGCAGTCTCTCATCAATTGCCACATTAGTTCAGTTCCCACTGACACAGCCCTAAAGTAGGTGATTTTTAAGCAAGTTATTCTACTCTTTGGGTATGCGTGCTGGGGTTTATGTGTATCTATGTTTGCATATTCTTGTGCTTCACACATCCTTCTAGCAGCTTTTTTGAATATAATGAAATTTATTCAGAAATGCAGTTCTAGGAGGAAATCTCAAATGTGTTTACTTGGAAGAGTCAAGAAATTATTTTTAACTGAAACATTGTTTAGCAAAGTGATCACTTGTGTCATTTGGTGGGGTGAAGATCTCCCCATTTTTTTCCCTCCTAATGGCTGATTTGTTATGTTCGCTCTTTTTTTCCGGCCTTTCCTTCTCATTATAGAAGTGTAAGAATAGAAGCCATCTTCTGCTGGCATTCCCACAATTCCCCATTTTTCTATATCTTCCCACTTTTCTGGACATTTATGCCTTTGCCCTGTGGCTTTCTTGAAGCTGGGTGGAATTTGATGTCACTACAGTTAAGGGAAGGATTTGCAGATGCGATTTGTACTGCAGCTTCTTCTCTATGTTCCTTCTTGTTCTGTCCCAGCATATCCAGGTTTTAATAGGCTGAAAAAAGCCCACAAGCACACAAGAAGCATTAGACATTTCATACTACTGCCTTTTTTCATCCTATCAAGCATTCTGTGCCTCTTAAGATTTGTTAGATACAAATAAAGGCCACATTCAAGGATGTTACAAATACAAGAATAAAGTCCATATCTGATATGATTGATCTGTAAAGATGAAGCACGTGCATATTTGCACAGACGCAACTGTGCTCATTCTGCCTGTGAAAAAAGGCATCTGGTCAGAACCCAACCCTGATGCAAAGGTGCTCTGTGCCTCTGTGGCAGCACAGTGCTCTCTATGGGTGTCCTGATCCACCCCTGTCCTGCCAGCTTGGAGGGAGAACTACTAAGCACCTGCGTGTCTGCAAAAGATCAAAAAGACTTAGAAGACTCCATAATAATGCAGAGTGTTGGCACATCGCAAAACACTCAAGTACCTCTGATTTTGAGGGCAAAACCTGGGGAAGTGGAATATATAAGCCTTATTTGAGCAAATATGGTAAAAATAATATTTGTTTTCTCTTGATATTTTATCAGGATTAGTAAAACCACAGTGTTGACGGATTACATATGTACAAATTTGGAGCTATGTGACTTCACTATTTACAAGAATTTGTTTGTCTTTTTCTGTCCCTTTCCATGGAAGATTTTGCAGGGAACTGTTGTTTTGTGGAAAAAATCCTATTGCACCTCTGCAGTTCTGAAGAGATTGATTTCTGCTGAAGTCTTACTAGCTTATTTTCCTCCCTCCCTTAAGATGGCATAAGCAGAGCAGGGGCAACTTGTTATCTAAAGAATGTATTTTTTGACGAAGATAATGAAACAGTTATCATGAGGTGTGTGCCGTGGTAACTGCTGTCCTGCTCTACATAAGTGCGGAAGGTGGCATGTTAAATGGTGAAAACCAAATGACAGCAAACAAATCCAGCAAAGAGGTGCAAACCGCAGCCTTCTCAAGCTGCCAGCTTTTGCCAGGCCTCAGTGTGAGGCAACATTGTGTGAGCTGACCACAGTGATGTGTGGCAAATGCTTGGGGACGTGAGGCTGTGACAAGCCAATGCTGCCTTGAATGCTGGTGTGGCCTGCTGCTGGCTGCATTTGGGTTGCAGAGCAGCAGAAAAACAAGAAGGGCAGCCCAAGCGGTGTCCGTTAGCATGGAAGCTACCACCAGTTTCATGGTTAAAAGTTTAAAATGCACACCTATTTCTTTTTTGGCAGTCACTTACTCGGACTGCATTATTGTTCAATATTTCCTTAGGTATGTCTTCAGGCTGACAAAGACCTTAAAGCTAAGCTCATGATGGTGCCCACTGAACTGTAAGTAAAGAGGAAGCTGCAGCTATGCAAAACACAAAAATATCAGGCCATCTACCCCGGGCTGTTAAATGGCATGGCCTGTTCCCTAAGTAGCAAGCACAGCGTCTTACATACAGACTGATGATTCGCCTGTAAAAATAAACAAAAACCATCCACTATCTTTTAAAAAAATCTGACACAATATAACCCAAACAGAAGAACAATAATCTCATCCTAGGATTTTATAAGAGATGTAGAGCAGCTACTCTGCTACAGCATGTCCCATGGTGTTTGCTAAATAGCATGTGTATCTGCAATCAATTGCTCATTAGTGTTGCCACACATGGCACAGATACAAGCAAACATGGCATTACTGATTTCCCCTTGACTCTGTGCTGTTATCACATATGGGGTGAGGCTCAGGAGGGCATTTTCTGACTGATCACATGAGCTAGGGAGCCATTTTTGCCTGTTCCCTATGGAAAAACTTCTCCATCACTTCGCAAATGTCGTTCAGCACGCAAACCTGCTACATCTCAAAATTAGACTCCCTGTAACTTTGGAGGTGTCGACACTGTGCCCTGAGACCTCTCAAAGTAACCTCCATCGGTACTGGGAGAGGCTCTCCCATGAGCTCGCTGGTGTCGGGAAGCTGAGGCAAGCCTCTTATGTGGGTCCACATGGGTCTGCTCCACCACACGCAACTCCTGCAGCTGCTGCAAGCCACCCCATGCCTGAAGGGCAAGGAGTGTTTCTAAATCAGGCACTTTTGACAAGACTCTCCCTACAGTCCCCACTTGCCCTGCGAGGCTTTGCATCACGTCACAGGTGTGAGCTGAATAATGTCTACTGGAGGAAGCTGGACCAGAAAATACACCCTAGGAGAACAACTTGTGTATTGCAGCTGCTAATCGGCATTCAGTCCACAGGACTAAGTCTGATATAAACCTCTCCAGCCTGCAGTGAATGTGGGCATTGGGCTCTCCGCACCTGCTGTTTCACTTTGCAGACCCACTCCTGCTGAGCAGCGCCGCCCAGCTAATGCAGGCACAGCCCCCGAGATCCCACCTGGCTGTGCTGTATGCTTCTCTGCCAGACACGCTGGTGCACGCTTGGGGATGGAGCAGCAATAGCGATGTTCAGCACGTCCTGCTGACGTCTATTCGCTCTGACAGCTAAAGTGGAGCCAATAATGATACTTGCAGCAGGCACAGATTATCTTACGTGCTGTATACAAACAGCATGCCCTAGTTCTTCGCAAATGACCCTTGGAGTCCCCCCTGCTCTTTCATGCAGAGAGAAGTCTGTCCCATTAGGTCACAGGGGTGAGGAGGAGGAGGAGGAGGGTGCGTGTGAGTGCACTGTGCAGCATCTCTCCCCAAGCTGAAGTCCTTCCAGGTGTCCACTCCTGCGAGAGCTGGGATACTCAGTTCTTCGGTGATTTCACTGGGTCTTTCACCACAGGTATTTTTTTCCTTAAACAAGCCAACTCCCAGTTGTGAGGGAGCTCAGGGTACTTTTTAATGGCATCCTTAGTGTTCGTAGTAAGGGAGAAAAGCTTCTGCTCTCCTGGCTCAAAAGCCAGGTGTCATACAACAAGGCAGCAGCTTAAAATGTACCGGCTCTGCATCCTTTCCACCTGCCGAGACAACGGGGACACGCGATCGCGTTAACGCCGGCCAATTTCAACACGGGCGGGCCAGCAAAAGGGTGGCTCCGGCGGCGCCTGCGAGCTGCCGCGCCGCGATACGGAGGCAGCCGCCGGCACAGCAGCTCCGCGGTCCACGGCTGCACCAGGGCGGACCCGGCGCCTGCCCCGCTCCCGGCTCCGCTCCCGGCTCCGCTCCCGGCGCCCGGCCCCGGCCCCGGCCCGGCCCCGCCGCCCCCGTCCCGGCGCCACCGCCCCCGCCAGCCGCTCCGGGACACTGCGGCGCCCCCTGGCGGCGGCGAGGCGGCGGGAGGCGGCGGGGGCGCGCCGGCAGGGCGGGGGCGCTGGCCGGGGGCCGGAGAGGCGTCCGGGCAAACCGCGCCGTCGGCTGTCGGGGTGAACCTGCTCGGCCAGGGCCCAGCCGGGGCAGGGGAGAGCGGCGAGACCCCCTGCGAGCGGGGGCTCGGGCTCCGCGCCGAACTGAGGGCGCGGCGCAGCATCCCCGAGCATCCTGCGGGGACGCCGCGCCGAAGGCCTGCCGTGTGCGTCACTAGGACTCTCTGGAAAGGAACGAGCCCTACTTACAGGTTTATTTTTTTCCCGAGACCCCAATTTCCTAAATCCCGATTCAGTTTAAAAATAACTCTTTGAAACATTTCAGCACTACTACTTTTGACCACCCGCTTGTACAGGCTTTATGCTGGGGTATGTGTATGCAGGCACTTGTGCAGGAGCATCAGTGGCAGAAACAGGTACCTCTGGTGAAATTAGGCTTTTGTGAGAAAGTGCTACAGACTAAAGCAAAGCAAACCCTGACTCCTATATTCCTTTACTTCCTCACAGATACGGCAGCAATGATGTTAAAAAGCAGCCTTCAGATTTAGATTTTATCTGAGAAGAAATTCGTGCCCTGCAGCTGCATTTGGCATGTGGCATTTAGTGTTTTGAAATAGCTCCTCGATCTTAGAGCAGCTCTGTGCAGAATTTTTAGTGCAATGAACAGATTGTGCTCAGCTTCATATCAATAGACATGTCTCTACCGATTGCATATGTTAACCTGCTTATGGTCAAAATCTTATAAATGCAGTCATATTAGGAAAAATTCCAATAACCCATTCAGTGTTACATAGTTGAATACTCACGTACAACATTCTGTCGCTATGGCTAGAATTCGAGATGCATCTAACTATAATAAAGCATCATTCTGCAGGCCTGCAGTGGCATTGCAGGCAATGTGGGAGAAGGTAATTTTGCTTAAAGAGCACTAGTTTAAATGAAAAGTGTATCGAGCAAAATCTCAAATACAATCTTCCAGGTGCTCCGAGGAGTTAAATCAGTATAATCTGGCAGAGCTGTGTCAGTTCACCTTTGTTGAAGGTCTGGCCAAATAGGTTTGTTCTTTCACTCATCATGGGGCAGAGAGAGATCATAATGCTGAGAGGTGAATTCATGTGATGGTTGTATCACTGAGGATACAATAACAAAAGCAAAAAAACCCCTAAAGATAAGAAAATTGTTAAAATAGAAAAAAGGATGAAAGTAGAAGGTGGAAGGAAGAGGAGGAAGAAAAGCCTTTATAGAATATAGTTCTTAAAAACGACAATCAGCAATCAGTACAGCAAGGAAATGTCGCCAGACTGGAGCTTCTCAAAGATCTGTGCAGCAGGAAAAGATTCCCACAGAATTCAGGCAGAATTCATCTGATGGGTCAAGATCATTTTAATATGTAGCTATTTAAATGTATTTATTCAGCCTTCTCTCTAAAAAGAAACCCAGGGCTCTTTCAATGAACTTAGTGTCTACAGAAGTAAACTTTAAAACCAATACGGAGTCCACAGTGCAATCTTCTGGATTTCTCATATTTACTCTGACAGTACGATTTGATGTCATAAAAATAAAACTATGATTACCCTATGAAAGATGCTTACGCCACATATTTGGGGAAAAAAAAAGAGCAGCAACAAAAGTCTGCATTTTTTTGACCGAAGGAATTTTCTTGTTGTGGGGGAGGGTGATTGGGTAGAAATTTTGACCCTGGTCCTGCAACTGGATCCATCAAGCCTGACCTCTGTGCTCCTGCAGTGCTTGCTGGAGTCAGCAGAACTACGTGCTAAGTGCAGGGATCTGTCGATGTGGAACTAACTGGGGATTTGGGACCTTCCAGTTTCCTGCTGTGGAGGGAGGATGAGTTCACCTCTGTGTAAATTCTGGAAGAGTAGCAAGAGATTTCCATAAGAAAAACTTGCATTTATTTTTAGATCTTCTGTTCTCTCACTCAATCCCATAGAGATCATGCTGAACACAGAGTGCCTGTCTTTCTCCAACTACACATGCCTACCTGCTAACACCAGGCTATCGCTGCTGAAAATCAGCGTGCCCTGTATTTCTCTAGTGAGAAAATCCTTGCACATAGTTTGTAGTCTCTGTCCAGTAGCTGCTGCTGCTGTTGCTAATCCAGCTTTGAGTCGGTTTAAATGTTTTGTCCCAAATATGACCTCTGTCAGTGTCACGTCTATCACTGTGGAGCACAGTGGTTGTCTTGTGCCCCTCCAAAAATGCTTTATTTCTTGGCATCCTCTAGTATACAGGACAGGGAGGTCGGTGTGCACCTGTATCTCCATGCAACTGGACAATATTCTGAATGCAGCTCTCCATCCAGAACCACATCTCCTGATGGCTAGCGAGGCTGCATGGACACTCAGTGCCTTCCAGCTGACAGGCACATCCCGTACTGCCTGCCCGTGCTCAACACCAGGCTTCTCCAGCCCTCAGGAATGAGATCAATGAGATCAATCACAGATTGATGACAACTGGCAGGAGCTGAGACAGCTGTGTCGGCAAGGAAGAGAAAGTTCATCCATTCCATAATGGACGCCTACTTTCAGCTGTGCTGTTCCAGGCCAGGAGGCTGACCCGCAGGCACACCAGCAGCACACCGCTCGGTTACTCTGGATGGTGACCATTGCCCTCTAGATTGTTTTGTGTGGTGCCTACTCTGGCAGGTGTGGGCTGAGAACAGCTTTTGGTTTGAGCCCTTTGAGGGAAATAGGCAAAACTGATGGGATCCTGCATGGGGAGATCCTGACTCGTCCAGCTCTGTCAGGGTACTTCTAGGCACGCTCCAAAGCAGAACTTGAAGCATATATGGAAATACAAAGTAAAAATGACAGGACTCATGGCATTCTCATTGCTCTGGGGTTTAGACAGCTTCTGAGCAAAGCTTTTTGGGACCTCCATTCTGGATTGCAAGATTTCGGAGCTTATGCACCTCATCCTTCTTTAGATAGGGCTGTAAATCCATTTGTGGATACAATACCTGGACCCATGTTAATCCTGAAGTTGAGCAAGAGAGTTCACTGCAGCCGATAGTTGCCTGAATCCTCTGGGGGAACCTACAGACCGAGTTGTGTGCCTAAGACTCACATTCAAACAAGAAGGGACCTCAGGAGGGGTTCCACCACAACTCTCTCGCAGAGTGAGGGTGCAGCAGCAAGAAGCTGTGATTGTTAAAGCCTTTAAAACTGGTAGGACCATACACTTCTGTCAAGGCTTCAGAGAGGTGCCGTTTTCTTTAGGGACATTAACCTAGTAGTTGTTAGGACTCCTGGTGGGAGGCAGTGCTTTGGATCCCAGCAGGTGGGGAAAGGAACTGAATTTGGAATGCAGAATCTCTTAGAGGTCTGTGTAAAAATGGGCAAAGGTCATTATTTGTATTTTGTCTGTTCTGGGATGCTTTGGTTCAAGCAGTGTGCTCCAAAAATGCCTACAGGACTGGGCTGTACAGGTGAACCAAGCAGAGCAAGTCTAATCTGTAGACTGGACTTATTAATGTGTGAGCTAGTCTAAGGAATCAGACAGAATGAAAATGTTATAGGCACTTTCATGGATCAGACACTTGAGCACTTTTGAAGTTTCCCAAGCAATCAAGAGGGAATATATATCAAGAATAAATCAAGTGTTTTCTAATGATGCTGAATGTCCAGGAGCAATCATGCCTTCCACAAACATCTTGTGCATTCACAGTTCACAGTGGTTTCAGCAAGTCTGAAAATCAGGGTTCTTGTTGGGGAACCCCAATATGGATTTAGATCCTTGAATTTAATAGTTTTGCTATTAAATAATTAATAGCTCTGCTATTAAACTGCATAGCAAAGGGCTAATGAATTTTGAGGGAGAAAAAGAAGGGATTGGTTAAATATCTTCAGTGATACTGAACTGTGTATCAGATCAAGATCTTGCCTACACTTGCTTATCCTGCAAGTGTTTAAAGAAAAGATTCTTGGGGATTAAAAAGCTGGCATCTCTTAGAATTGTCGTCTGTCGTCCATGGTTATTTTATGAAGACAGTGGGTATATTTCCTCGTAACGTGGAGGTGACAAGTCATCACAGGCGTAGTCTTCCAGCAGTTCTTCTGGCTCATCAGAACTGTCCTCTGACCTGAAAATAGGAAGAGGAGCAGGTGCAAAAATAATTCAGCAAACACAAAGCACGCAAGTAACCTCAGTGCTGCATCCTGTCAGCCTTATCTGGGAAGAGCACTTCTTGACTTCTTGAGAAAATGCTACGAGATGAAGTTTTACTGCGATTCAACCATTTGCTGTGTTCTTTCCGTGAAGTGTAAAAGTGTCAGGAGGTGACCGTTGTTTTCATGCTGCCTATGCCTGTCACACATGTTGCTTAGGATGATGGGTCAGTCAGAAGTTTTTCAAACAGACTTTGATAAATGAACTAAAAGTGACTTTTATTCTAGGAAGGATAAAATTCCGAGTAATTCCTATAATTAGAATACTTCTCCTTAGAGGAAAGAACTATATAAAATTATTTTGTGTCTGATTAAAGCAGTTTCATACTGCTCTGTAATATCAGCGATCTTGTTTATGCCCCAAAACTAGGAAAAGAGTAAGGGCTGGAAGGTTGCTACGGTGGGAGAGAATCGTGTTGTGACCAGGCATAATCAGGAGGGAGAGCATCTGGTACCAAACTGATTCTTGCATTGTTGTAAAAATGCTGTTTGTGTGCTGACTCGCATGTTGTGATTGTGTTTGAGTGGAAGCCTCTGGCTGTACATATAATAACCTTCTGGTCAACAGTCTAAAGGTAGTAAGATAAGCATAATAAAACCACATGGGCAGGAGCATATGTACTAATATCTTAAAAAATAACATGAGATTTAGTAGACACAAAATTGAAAAGGATTCACAAGTGAATTTAATTTGGATAAAAATGCTTTCCAGAAAAAGTATGTCTCCATAGTCTTTACTCAAGAAATACTCCTAACAAAGAAAAAAAAAAAATGTCTGAAGAAGGATAACACCCTGGACTAACTTTTGTTTCCTTTGCAAGCATACACAGCACTTAAAATACTCAGAAGCCTGTGTCCAAACACACCAAGATGTACCTCTGATTCCTGGTATTCTCGACAGGATAAGTAGCGTAGTTCTCATCTCCAGTAAAAGCTGGGTTATCCAGGGGGTAGGCAGGGCAGAAGTGAGGAGAGCCGGAGGTAGGAATCGGTGAGGTGCTGGAGGAAACAGCGCCGCAGCAGCTGAGCACCGGGTGGAGGTAGCCAGGACTCACAGCAATGCCTTCCTGGGCTGGGTACGGCGGAGGGATGTACTGCACCACTGTAGCGCCATGAAAAGTTATGGGCTGGTTAATGCCAGTGAAGACAAAGGACTGTCCACTTGCAGTCTGGTCGAGATCTGACGTATTTTCCTCTCTTTCTTTACAGGGCTTGCATGTAAGCATGTTAAATTTACAAACAGCAATCAGAATAAAAGTCACACCGACAGACAGCAGAATAGGCCCTAATAACTGAGTCCACTCCAGGTGAGTAACGCCATCGTATTTTATCCATCCCATTACGGTGAAAGTGATCCCCACCAGTCCCAAAAACACACCTGAAAAGAGCAAAGTGGCGCCGGCTTTATCCCCATCTGACACCAGGACATCGGATCTGTTTGGCTGATAAGGAGTGACAGAAAAGACATTCAAGGAGAAATCTTCTACATTGTTGTTGTTCTGCTCCATTACTGAGTATAACGTATCTTCTGCCTCAAGAGAAAGGGGGCTTGTAAGGGACTCGGCAGAGCATTTAAAGTCGAAGGTTCAGGTTAGTTATACAAGAACTTTGCGCGTGTATGGTTAACAGAGTCCGTCATGTGAAAGAATAAACTTTGCTTAGAAGAATAAAGGTCTGGGAAGTGAAGCCTGAAGCGATCACTAAAGACTTCTTGAATTACCACCATCGCTTCCGAAATGGCTTCACCCTTGCATGGCTGCTTATCCCTTTATCCTCTTCTTTAATTTGGCACCCACTGATACTTCCTCGCTGTGCCCATGCCAGATGGGAGAGAAAGGAAGCTGCAGCCACCGCAGCTTTTCCTAGGCCCGCTGCCAGCTGATGCATCCAACATATGGACAGCATATGTTTAGTCAACAGCAGTGCATCGACTCTTGCTCTCCTTGGGCCACCACTCCAGCAACCCAGATCTGCAGGAAAATGCGCAGCCATTGCTGGGAGTGCTTTGCAGTGCTCCGAAGCGTGACATTTATAACCATGCCTGGACCTCTGTTGCAGCTTGTTCTGCAGTCCAGAGCTTCCGTGGTTTAAGCAATATCAAAGTAGGCTTTCTGGTATTTTGCCAAGGGCGAGCAGTGGGTGGGTGGGAGGGTAAGTGGCAACAGGGTGGTGAGTGCTGAACAGCCTGGGAGAGCTGTTGGGTGTGGGAGAAAAGTTATTTCAAGCCAGCCAAAGCTTTCCAGCTGTTTGAAGGTAGCATAATTGCTCTCTAATTTCCCCTTAATTGTGGACATTTTTTGTTGTGGGATCTCCGGCCTTTCCTCAAAGCTTATACTGAATACAGCCCACATACCCTGAATAGCACACCACTGCAGGAATGAGAAAGCATCTCGTGTAATGTTAAACCTGGTAAAGTGAGGGATCTTATCCTGTACTCAGAAGTACCTAGAATATTTTTTTTACATCACAATGAATTGTTCTGTTGAACATATGTCCCATATATTAAACAGACAGATTAATTGAATGTTGAGATTTTCTGTTTCCTAACAGTTTCAGACTAAAGTAATTGCTGTTGGAGGGTTCTGGTAGAACGTCTTTGTATAATTCCTTCAGGAGGAAAAATCTCCAACTACGCAATCTGTTTTGACTAGCATGGCGGGAGAGTACACACAGGACAGAGATTATTCCTCAGGTGGTAGAACATATAATGCTATTTCCTGCTACCAGAAGCTCTGGGGAAGCAAGCTTATCCTGAGATTTATAAGGTAAATATAGCTATAGAATTAGAAAACTCACCTTTCAGACTGCTTCTTCAAAATCAGTAAAGGTGCCTTTAGTCTACTGTGCATTCATATCACACAGTGTGACAACAGCTCACTTCTGAAAGGGGCTGCTCACCGCATTTGGTGCCTTTAGAACTGATCCTGAATGCAATTGCAGATGTCTCTTTCTCATTTTTTAGCAGATAGACCTTGAGGAACGTTAGTGCTGGACTCCTCTAAATATGTCTGGGAAGTTTCCAAAGTCAGTATTATGTCTCTTCTATTACTGAGGGTGCCGACAAATTTTCCGACAAATACACTCCAGATCACCCCTTGCCCCAGCACCAAGTCTAGTCAGGACTCTGCACCACTTGAACAAAGTGTTAGGGTTTGCAAGGCAGTGGTTTTGTATGATGACAACTAAATTAGAAATGCTGAAATACTAGATAAGCTGTCCTTGTATTGGTAATTATAGCCAAAACCTAAGTCACCTTTAACCTTATATTTGGTAAGCTTAATGGAATGAACTTCTGTTGCTGCTCTCTGCAAGTCAGGTTTTTCCATACCATGAATCATTCTTGTCGCTGTTTGCTGAATCTTCCAGGCTTTCCAACATCCTTTTAAAAGCAGCATTACATCATAATAGCTGTCTAACTAATGGTATATACAGATGTAGTGTCACCTTCCTCCTCTCATTCATTCAAGAAATCTGCAACCGCTATTTGCAACAGGGTTGTGTTGGAGCACTTCCTTGGTCCTACGCAATGGTCATTAGATGCTGGCTGGAGTCAGAGTTTTCCAAGTCGGGTGTTGCATCATCCCATGGCTGACGCTCTGCCTCTGGCCTAGGACACGACTTCACAGTTGTTGAGCAAGCGCACAGCAGAGCTGGAGAATACAGGTGGTTTCTTCCAAGGCTACTTGTCACTTGAACTTTGAAAATGGGATGGAAATAACTTTATGTTTGGTGCAGTGGGATCTAAATTAAAGTTATACCTTTCTCTGTAAACTGCCCCCTCTTTGTAAGATATAATTTCCTCTAAGCCTCCCCACATTTCTCCCATTATTTCCACAGACAGTGCCAATGCTGCATTCAGGCAGCTGTCAAGGTCTTAAGAGATTACCGGATCACATATTGATTTTTTAAGGCCAGTACTTTACTTTGCCAAGTAAGTGTACGTTCTGGGAACTCACTTAAAGATACTGATTTACTAAATTCCTTTTACCTGGAATAACTCCCAAACAAATGAAAACAGTTTTGTGACACCTAAGGAACAGGTCAGAGTGAGGTTTTCAGAATGGGTGCTGTTTTCAGATATCTCTACAGTTTTGTTCCCATCTGCTTCAGGGACCTTACCCCTGAACACAAGCACTGCTTTGATTTCTGGTCCTCTACATAATTTTCTACCACCAATGCAGACTTCACCTGCAGCACTTGCTGCTGGAAGCAGGTTTTCTGTAGTGCTCTGCACCTCCTCAGTTCTCTAGCCTGTTTCAAGAGTCACCCTAGTAAACACTGACAGGCCTTCACTTAATCCTTTTCTCCTCTCCTCCTATTAATTTTTACATTGTTGTTCACATTATCAGCTCATTGTAGTGAGGTTTTATTTTCTTACATGCCTGTAATATAGTCAGGGACTTAGTCGTAGAACATGCAAAAGATGACATATAAAAGAAAATTATACCATGTTACTGCACACTGATTGGCTTTAAAAAGAGTAGGTACAAAGTACCAGTCCATAACAAAACATTCAATTGCAGGGAGATTAAGGAGCCAATGATTTGACTAAGAGAGACTTCTCCTAGAGAAAGGCGACTATACGTGGCATCTTTAGTGGAAAACATGAATTACGTGTTTAAGAGCAGTACCTAAGGAACCACCACGAGTGGACCTTGCACCCTGAGGCCCTGTACTACTGCACTGCCAGCCTCGAAGTGTAAATAAACTGCGAGAAGCAGGTTCAGCCAGCTGCCCACAACTGCATCTACCTGCAAGGTGGTTTTATATGCTCCCAGGGAATGTTGTCTTGTCAGCAGGCGCACCAAATTGAAGGTATTTCCATACCTAATTATCCAGATACATGCATGTGTGATAGAGGGAAGAGCACAGATCTAGGTGAAGGCTGACACGGTCGCTGCAGAAGTGTGGAGGTGTTGGCAGGTATGTCTGCTTGGACACAGAAATGCCCCACGAGCCATGACTCTGAAGAGGAAGGATGGAAAAGGGACAGATGGATACAGCGCTACCAGCCACAAAGGGCAAGGATGGGGTGGGGGCAATCCAGCGAGCGCTGCTATCCTAACAACGTAGCATCCCTGCAGAGATCTGGGCGATCTCAGTTTTTCAGATGAGTTAGCTTTCCATCTTTTTCAGCTGCTGGTGATGCAGGAAGAAAGACTTCTCCTAGAAAAGAGGCATCCATTTATATTTTTGCGAATCCTTCTCATATCCAAAGGATTGTAGTGTTGCAGTTAGAAGCAGAGCAATGTCAGCGCAGGCAGCAAGGAAGAGATACCTTAACTTCACTTACAGAGGGTAAGCAATCCTTACCTCCCACTTTGCCTGTTTAAGTAGCGTGAATCAGTAACCAACTTGATTTGCTCCCTACCATTTGTACGTCAAGCACTTAAGCTAACCTTGGGGCAGAAAGGGGGTTATAGCACCATTAGTGTGACAGTAAAGTATCTCACTTCCTCAATAAAAATGCTATTCTGTATTATTTTAAGCTACTTTTATAGTTTTACAAGGTGTTGCTTCCTTTCTAATACAGACATTTCACCCCTACTCCCCACATCAAAAATTCCTCCCACTAATGCTGTTCACCCAGTGGTAGCCTTGAGTGGTGGAGGCAGATCCACTAGCTTCTTACTCACATTTTCCGACCTTGCTGAAGCTGATTTCGACAACACCGTAAGCAAACACTGTTGCCCTGGCTATGTTAGCTCTCTCAGTGCTGAGCAGGTTATGGAGATGCACCCAGCACATCCACTGAGTTTTCAAGGAATGATTCTCCGAGGCAGAAATAGAAGATGCTAATACAGCTGTACATTGAGCTATTTCCTAAGCATCTTATCAAAATGATACAGAGAGAAATTTCTGTTTCCTGAGAAATCCTCGTTTTCAAGGTGAGTAACACCTACCCTTCCCAGGAAATTCAGGTGCTGACTCTGAAGAGCCAGGTCAGCAGCTTTCTAAAGCATGCTTTCCGTGAAGACTGCTTTTTTGGAAATAAAGTGATCCACACTGGAGATTCTGCAGTAGAAGACCAAAACACAATATCCTTGAAGAAAAACAAGAAGATCATGTTTCAGTTCCAGAGGACTCAGCTCAGAGTCAACATATTCTACTACAAAGAGGATAAAATGCCTGCTGGCTTTTGTGGATCGCCTTTCTTCATATAGACATTTCCCATAGCTGAGTCATGCCAGTTCAAGCAGCTCCCACATACTAAACCCCTCTCTGTGCTGTGTTTGCTCATTACTCTGCTCTGTTGCTGGCTAAACACACCTCCCTCACTGGCTGGTTTGTTTTTGCGTGTCTGCACAAAGAGCCGCCCTAGCATGACTGAGGGAGAAACGCAGAGGTGGAAATAAATGGCCAAATGCAGGAGCTCCCGAACATCTCTGTAAAGAACTGTGCAGGTGAGAGGCATGTTCACAGAAAGATGACCCGAGGCAATCACCTTTCCCTAGGCACAGGAGAGAACTTGAGTGCTTAATCCAAAGCCTGGCATTCTGTTACAGCCAGGTTCCCTGAAATTCAGCACGGCAGAAGACAAGTTGAGGTGTAGCTGAGGTCGCAGAGCATGCAGGTGTTCAGAGACTCAGCTGAACAAGACAGAAATCGCTCTTGCAAGCTGTTTTCATGCTGGTAAGTTCACCGTGCTGAACCAAGCCCAGACAGTAGCTCTGCCACCTTCTGATTCTGGGCACAGAATCAGGCCTGTTGCTCACAAACACGAGAGCAAGTGGTAAAGCATCAACGGTCAGCAGCAACTCAGTTCCTGCTAATGATCCTTACGTACTACAAGCAAATCCTTCCGTTCGGGAATGGGTGCAAACATTTGCAAAACAGAACTAGAACCTGCTGTCACTCCACCCTGAAGGCAGGCAGCTGCTGCTGACTTAGGGGCTGCACAGGGACAGAGGAGCTAAGAGGGGTGTATTTCTGAAGGGTCTGTCAAGTGCCATGTCAGTTAAAAACACGTGCTGCATGCGTTTCCATGAAACTGCCTCTCTTGCATTTGCTGATAAGTAATGTCTGCACCTGGAAGATACGATTGCTGAGTGGTGCTCACTCTCACAAAATAAACACTCCTTGTATAAACCATGAATGATGATATATAACAGTAGTGTAATCCCCCTGAAATCAGTCATTACCACAGTTAAACTGTTAGCTTATTAACTATCCTCAGTGTTGCCTTAGGGCTCTTAACTGCTGGCTAAAACTGATTTTCATAGGGATTATACTTACATAAGAACCAGAGAGGGTCTAAATTAAGCTATGGAGTGTTTGTTACCAGGCAGACCAAAAAGTAACCATTTAAGTTCTCCGTAACATATTTGGTCCCAATCTTAGACACTGCTATTTGTGGTGCTCTCAGAGTACATATAAAGTCAAAACTTTGCAAACAAGTATTTCTCATAAAAGTCATACAAAAATAGAAATAAAAACACTTCCTAATTATTTCTTTTTTGAAGCTCCAAACACATTTAATTAAAATAAGCAAAAAAAGTTGGTCTCTACTTAGCGCCGCCATTATATAAAGAACAACTAAAAATAGAAACTGAAGCTGCAACAGAACAAGATGAGCATTTAACATTCTTGCAGTGAACTGAATCCCTTCAGACTACTTGCTCAGAAGCCCAGCATTATCTAATATTCCTTGAAACCCAAATTCGTCATTTATGCTTTTTGATGAAAAATTAAGACACAGCCAACATTATTGCTTTTATTACAAAATGTAAATAAATTAAAAAAATTGTAAATCTGAGTGTACAATTTAATTTAAAAATGAAGTCTAACTGACAGTCCTCTATGAGCTGGTGTCAGATGTGGCTAAGGAAATAGATGAAGAAGATGATGAAGGATATTCATTATTTGTTATTGATGCTTTTTCTTCATATTTTGGAGGTGATTCAGAGGAGAGGTATAGCATCGGTAAGATATCTGAAGGTGAGCTGCTTCCAGAAATTGTATATATGGTTTCATAGTCTCTAACAGCAACTGTTCTTTCATCATCTGCAAGCTGTGCTCTATAAAACACAAAATTGCGTATTAACATAATTCACTTCTCTACAGTGAGTGAAATGCCACTTGACTTACATAAGAATACATCTACGCACACACTCCCTAAAAATCCCTGAAGCAAAGAACTTGCATAAGCATTAGGATTTCATTCTATGGGCTACATTATGACTCACATGAAAATTCTATGACTTCAGAGGGGAAGGGCAAACGAGCTCCCTTCTAACCTTTCACATCACCAGACACAGCCTGGCTTATGGGTATTAGCTGCTTCTGCCAGGGCTATCTCACAATCTTATTAAATCTTCTGAATCTTAGCTCCTCATGTGTCTTCCCTTTTGTAGCCTATCACATACACACTGTCCCCTTCCCTTATGAAAGACAGTTACTAGACTTAGAATTGCATCGCAAAAATCACAATCCTTAGCCATTTGAGATCTTACAGGAAATGCAAATTGAAACTTTTATTAAGCTTTCCAGCAACCCATGACAGACACAAGGAGAAGCATTCCTGCTCAGCACTGGAGAAACAGAAGCAACTGGACATGACCAGACTGCTAAGTTCCCAGGGACAGTTAAGGAGGGCAGCCAAGTATTCATCTCGTCCTGGAGCTGGCCCTCAGCATATTGCTTCAGCTGCTTCCCAAGGAAAGGGAAGAACTCACTCCTCGTGACTTGCTCCCACAGTTGACTCTTGCCTTTGTACATATATCTGTATCCCCATCAATACTGCAGGAGGAGCAGGAATACAGAATATAGTCACCTCATCTTCAGTGCTGTTACTGGTGTGTGAGGGTGTGTGTTTAAAGGAGAGAGCAGAGAACATAATATAAGACAAATCCTGAAGCACTATATAACAGATTGCAGGAAAATAACAATCACTTTTGGGATCAGACCATGACTCAGCTTCCTACAAGCTCCCTCATCCAGCACAGCTTCCACCACAGCACTTGCTGACAGAACACAGAACAAATGGACTGAAGAGGCAAATCACATTTGCATAGTAACCACCCACGTATGAAATGGGTCTTCCCTTCTAGTTTTGGGATCTTCAGCTATGGCACTATGTTTGGAGGAACGAGGCCACTGCTGCTCCTCCATGTATGGGCTTGGGAACCAGTTTGCACTAGTCAAGATGCTGTACCTGCTACCAAGTGCTGAGCCACAGGAAAGCACAATTGAGTGAAATACCCAGAGGTGGTATCAACCCACAGGGTCTCTGGGAGGATCCTGGGGAGCATGGAAGGGCAACAGCTAGAGCACCGCCAGCCACAGAACACCAAAGCAGGAGGTCAGGGTTTCTGCATCTGAGGTTGAGGTGTTCTGTCCACTCCACTAGAAACTGCCCCAACAAGCTGGGCTACAAACTGCTTCTTTGTGTTCATACATTCACAAGACAGAAAAGTCCAGACAGGCAGTCAATGATGATTGAGTTGATGGGATCACACACAAAGCTCAGAGCACCAGAACTGGACATTTGTGGGTTGAGGCAGTTGATCCAGGTGCAGGGGATTTTGTAGGAGAATGGGTGAAGGAAGGAGGGGACACCTGGTATGTGCACAGCAGGGAGACCCCAGAGGCAATCTGAGGAACTTCTTGGTTTGCCATACCCCCACCATTCCTTGTTTCTCCGTTTTCAGTGCAGGATGTGCTGCTTGCATTCTTTCACACCCTTTGATAATGCACACCTTTTACCAAGCACATGGACAGGGAGACCACATGTGAACTCAGGGCCTGAAATTATAGGGTACAGAGGACTTGAGGCCCTCAGTTTTGTGCATTGTGCTTTTACAGACAGGTGGTACAAGAATCATTCTGTCTCTCAGCCGCTTGTAAGGCCATAGCAGAACACAGCTTTCATGCATGTTCCCATATTTCTCCTAGTTATCCACTCCAGCCTGGTCTTCTAAATGTATTTAAACTGAAATGTTTTTTGAGGGTGTCCTTGGACTATATTTGAATTGGATGTCTCAGGGCTACCAGAGGTTCAGGTTCACACTCGGCACAAGTCATTCCTCCACACACATCCATTTGCTTTGTAGGTACATGCCAGAATGGAGTTACAGCATATGCTGGTGCTGTAGCACAGGTGGGCTCAGTGTGGTGCCTAACTCCAGTACTAGCTGCAGCTGGTATGAAACACTTTCCAGCTGTGGATGCCTTCACCCAGCCCAGTAAGAACACAGAGACTTCATGTAAAATTCCTTCTTTCAGCAGCAGGAGTTTATTTTCTCTCCTGCTTGTTCTGGGTGTCCTTCAATTGCAGCAGTATAGCTCTGAGAGCTGATATATTTCACTTGCAATCTGAGAACAGGCGAAGACTTTTGTACTTAAGAAAGTGTGTTTCTTCACACAACTACTTGTGCCTGGTCATGAGAGCCACCGCTCTCTGGAAAGCACTTTTGTTTGATCAACCCCGACATCATCTCATCCCCACATCGACCCTTGTTATCCTCAATTGGCAGGTGTATAGGGCATGTGGTACCTAACTCTCCTGACCAGACCGAGTTCTCGCTCCTAGTATGTGGCCCTTGCAGTGATCTCTTTCACCCTCAAGTTAGCAGCCCATTGGTGGTAACCCACAGGAGATAAGTAACTGCAAGCTCTTGTGGTGCAGACAACTCCTCAGTCAGCTGGCAGCTCTTGCTCCCTGAGCTTGACAGTGGCAGCATCTAGCAAATCAACTGTACTCAATGTATGGAAGAGTGGCTGCATGGGTAAGGTACAACATCTTGAGATGAAGTTGGCATTGTAACCTTCCTTTTAAGCTCCCTGGAGCCTCCTGCCCTTCTCCTGCAATATCAAGGTATCCTTCTATCTCAACCACTGCCACAGCAGGAACAAGGCAGACCAGCATGGCAGGTCTCACTTCTTCAAGGCAGGGAGATAAGGGTCATGGGGAGAACAGAACACACTAAAGTGGCATTCCCAGGGTCACAGGGCCTGCGGATAGGTGTCATGAAGGGCTCACTGCATTGGTTCTACAGAGGCTTCCTAAAATCTGGCAGTGTGGATATCATGCCACTGGAGCACTGCTGTCAGCGGCACCTTCTCTTGGACAATCTGTGCAAGAAATTTAATCTACGTATATTTAAATAAAGCCACTGATTAAAGACTTTGTTTTCTCTTCTGAAGTTCTTTTCAGTCATAATAAATTGGTAAGAATTTAACCCTCATGAAGGACACTCTGTGGTTTATGATCCCCCTTTTATACTAGGATATTTTAATGCCATTTCAAGTAAGGTATCTGAAGTAAGTCAAGTGACGCACTAGAAAACTTTGTAGTGCCTAGTAGAGAGTTAATTCACAGTGATTATTTAAGAGCATGGTCTTGGATACCTTGAGAAACATCTCAGATTTCCAAAGACAGAGAAGAAAACAGTCTTACCCATCACTGAAGATAGAGTGGTATGGTGGAGGATTTTCACTTGTAGACAAACTACTTGACATAAGACAATGTGTCACGGTTGGTGACAGAGGGTCAGCAAAATAAGGAGGTGGTGGAGGTGGGAATACCATTACAGCATCACCTAGGAAAAAACCACCAATTACTACCTCTGAAAAACTGAGCACCACTGTTAACTGCATCCTAGAATTTTTCCTGTCTTTGGAATTATAGTATTTGTACTTGTCTACCTTTTAAGATAAAATGTAATGATCCCACATACAGAACTGTTATATTCTGGGCTATTAAAGTACATTGAAGGTACGTTCAAAACCAAAATTATCCCAAAATAAAGATGCAGCATATTCATAAATGGAAGATGTCATTTAGAAAATACAGCTGGGGGAGGAGGAGTGTTCCATCTAGCTAAGAGACACAAACATCTTCACTGTTGGCTGTCTTCAGAAACTGGAAGTGCAAAGCACACAGTTACTGTTGGCTTACTTTAAGGGTAGGCAAGTATTTAGTTTTCCTTACGTATCTAACATAGGGTGGTTCAAGTTTCTTCACATCTACTGCAGTGTTATAACGAAAGTATTCAAGTCATTAGTGGTTCCAATGACTGACTTTATGTGCCTTGACAGTTTCCCTACTAAATTACTTGTAGCTGAAGGTACACTACTAATATTAGTACTACAACCCTATTGATAACTAATTCACTATTAAATGTACTGTGCAGCATATCTGCCAATTTCAACTTTGTAACTGAGGAGTTTCAAATTTTATTAACAGAAAGTTCGTATCAGTCACTGAGCTTGCATAATTTATATAAACATTCACAGCTGCCTGGCACCTTTTTTCCTTTGTAAGTTGTGTGCAGTGACAGGTCAGGGAGCATCAAAAATGTTGAGTGAGGTGAGGGGATGTTTTCTAGCCCAGTCACCACTGTTCCAGAACATCACTATGCCAACCAGACCTCAGCCTTCAGCCTTTCAGTTTTACTTTTCCTGATGGAAGTATAAAAGGAATCCACTAATTTTGCTTTCTCACCTTTAAAGACAATCTGAATTCCGTTCTACAACCCTTTGATTTATCCTGGTGGCTGGAAAACTGACTTTAAACCCTCACATTTTCTGAGAGTCACCAGGTTACAGGTCTGTACGTTGGTTTGACAGGCAGAGGGAAAAAGGTTTTGCATAATAGATTTCAAGTCCAGTCAGTCAGATTACAGTCAAGCAATACTATGATTGACTCAATCCTTCCTGAGAGCTAGAAAGTTATCAGAATAATCTGTGTATAGAATGTATTCATGGAGTATTAAAAGGAGTGCTGTATGCAGGGGAGCATTTGCTGCTAACATACCACATTTACTCAAATACTGTGCAATTAACAGAAGCATCTTGCAATTACAACTCTGACTGATGGAAGATGTGGCCATGATTAAAAAAAAATACAATACACAGCTTATGAATCAGATTCTCCTGTTTAAGGGGTCAGAGCTCAAGGCTCAGATAAATCTTAAACATAGTCACAGAAGTCATTAGACCTGTGATTTGCAGTGTCAGCTACACCCTTTGGGAAAGGAAGTGGGATTGGACTCATTTGTGTCAGATTACATGGCTGCTTTTGCACAGACAGTCAGACCTTTCTTTTTATGCCAAAGGAGAGGTTTTGTCTTTGACAGAAAGGTAACTTGACCAAACAGAAAACATACGAGACAAAGCAACATTTTTCTGTTTTGGCTGGTTTGACATGCCAGAACTGACATGCTTAGAGCTCAAACGAGTAATATTCAGAGGTAAATCATTAGTGGGAAAAAACCCCTACTAACTCTCAAATGTAAAGTTCACGCATTATTTACCCACCTACTGTAACCTGAAAAGATTCAGGGCTCTGAGGATGTTCTTCACTTTCGCAAGATTCTTGGTTGAGATTTAAGTTTTGTTTCTTTTTAACATGAGCTATCACGAAGAAACACAACCCAGTGAGCACAATCAAAGGTCCCATGATTTGAAGTGACAGGAATCCACAGCCCTGGAGGTCCACATCAGAACTGCCGGTGTGGTTGAGCTGTATGCTGTGCCAGCTGGGGCTGCAGCCAGGAACCCAAATGCCCAGGATGCTAATTAGCATTCCACTAGTTAAAAACAGGAATCCAAATATGAGAAACTGGGCAAACTGACAGCTCCCGCGACAAAAAACAAGGCTGTACACCTGCTCATTTTGCAATTGTCTTTGTCTTATATACAGCCTGGCTCTTGATCGTGCCAGTAAAACACAAATCAGTCCAGTTACAGCCAGCACAGGCCCAGCAGCCTTAAGGACCTCGTTACAGTCACTGAAGGTTCCAGATGGGCACGACTGGAGAATAAAGACTGAAAGCAGGAATCCAGCACAGAGCAACACAGCTCCAAAAACAAAAAGGAAAAAAATAAGTTTCCCAGGTTGTCCATCATTTCCTTCACCTCCTGGTGGAGGAACAGCCACTGGATACATTACAACAGAATCTCCTCAAGCAGATCAGTTTTGGTTTGTTTTTTTTTTTCCTGTTAGCATTAAGTGGCAGAAAACTACAGTAGATCTGTGAACATGAAAATACATGAATCAAAAGAAGAAAAAAAACAGTGGGACTAGCTACATTATAACATTTACTTCTGCATTTGCTACTCAGCCTATATTGCATAATCTCAGTGTTATTTTCTGGTTTATAGTACCTCCATTATTGGTTAAAGGGTCGATTCAAATTTGCTGCCCTTGCATACCAATGAAGAGACAGAACTTGCTTTACGGTTAGACCGAAAACAATTGTAATTGCTGTTGCACAGCTAAATTAATTGTTTCTTTAGACACACAGTCTTATGATTAAGGGGACATTATTTTCAAAGGCTGAATCTTGGGACCAAGGACAGGCTAGCTTTCCCCTTGAAAATAGAAAGCTAGGGGAAATTTCTGTAGTGAATGGCAGGAAGTGACAGCTCTTGGGAGAAAGAACCTTAATGCAAATGAGTATCGATGACTATTGGACTCTTTACCAAGTACATCTTCTAACACATACCTTTTCAAAACGTATAAATCTTGCTTCTCCTTCCACAGGCAATAAAGACTTTTCTGTTTCTCTCCTTAGATCAGCTTCCTGTCCTACACAGCTGCAAGAACAAGTACACAGTAGATTTTTTGGTTCCGTTCTGAAAAGGGAAAAAAAAAAAAGGGGGGGAAAAGACAAACTAAAGACCATGTATTTCAAGTCTCACTGATTCCATAGTTAAGAGTTGGTAAGCATACTGCTCCCACACTTCCTTTCCACTTCCCCTACTCCTGAATCCTTTGTCTGCTCTCCAAGAAAGCTTTAAAAAGAAATATAACAAAGGTGGCCCCCAGAAGGCTTCTGAGCCCACAGGAGTCTAGATTCAGAACTAAAACAGAAGAAAACAGAAACTAGCGCTGAGGCCAGTAACAGTCCATGTGGTAGTACGGATGACAAATCTGCTGGATGTGGACAAACTGGGGCAGGGTGTATTGGGTTTGCGTAGCAAGGTTTTGGTAGCAAGGGGGCTACAAGGGTGGCTTCTGTGAGAAGCTGCTAGAAGCTTCGCCTATGTCCGATAGAGCCAATGCCAGCCGGCTCCAAGAATGACCCGCTGCTGGTCAAGGCCGAGCCCATCAGCAAAGGTGGTAGCGCCTCCACAGAAACATATTTAAGAAGGGGGGGGAAAAAAAAGGCAAACAGGGCAACTGCAGCCAGAGAGAGGAATGAGAACATGTGAATGGAACAACTCTGCAGACACTAAGGTCAGTGAAGGAGGGGGAGGAGATGCGCCAGGTGCCAGAGCAGAGATTCCCCTGCAGCCCCTGGTGAAGACCATGGTGAGGCAGGCTCTCCCCTGCAGCCCATGGAGGTCCACGGTGGAGCAGATATCCACCTGCAACCCGTGGAGGACCCCATGCCGGAGCAGGTAAATGCGCCTGAAGGAGGCTGTGACCCTGTGGGAAGCCTGCACTGGAGCAGGCTCCTGGCAGGACCTGTGGACCCATGGAGAGAGGAGCCCACACTGGAGCAGGTTTGCTGGCAGGACTTGTGACCCCATGGGGGACCCACGCTGGAGCAGCCTGTTCCTGAAGGACTGCACCCCATGGAAGGGACCCACGCTGGAGCAGTTCAGTAAGAACTGCAGCCGTGGGAAGGACCCACATTGGAGAAGTTCCTGGAGGACTGCCTCCCATGGGAGGGACCCCACATGGAGCAGGGGAAGAGTGTGAGGAGTCCTCCCCCTGAGGAGGAAGGAGCAGGAGAGACAATGTGTGATGAACCGACCACAACCCCCATTCCCTGTCCCCCTGTGCTGCTGCAGGGGAGGAGGTAGAGAATTTGGGAGTAAAGTTAAGCCCAGGAAGAAGGGAGGGGTGAGGTGTTTTAAGATTTAGTTTTTATTTTCTCATTACCTTACTCTGATTTTGATTGGTAATAAATTAAATTAATTTCCCCAAGTTGAGTCTGTTTTGCCTGTTACAGTAATTGGTGAGTGATCTCTCCCTGCCCTTATCTCGACCTATGAGCCTTTCATTTTATTTTCTCTCCCTTGTCCAGCTGAGGAGAGTGAGTGATGGAGTGGCTTTGGTGGGCACCTGGCATCCAGCCAGGGTGAACCCACCACACAGGGAAAGCCTGACTGAAGGTTAGGACAGAGTGCCATTCAGTGAGCTCTAGGAAAAAAAAAAAAAAAAAATTGTTTCTGCTGTTACCCACAAGGAAGTTTGCGCTACTCTGACACTCTGGCCTACAGGGCTCAGATGGACACATGTACTCCATACCACAGTGACTAGGAACCACAGAGATCTTGGTTCAAGTGGCTACTATCCATCAAAAGCCAACCTGAAACCCAGGGGAATTTCAGACTATGGAAAATAACAAGTCTGGATGGACCATAAGAAAGCTGTCCCCTACCAAGTGCAGGAGGTACTTAAGTGTGTTCATATTGCAGTGTTTTAGCACTGCTCTCTTCCCCTCACCAGCAGTCTCCCATGACAGACAACTTCATCTATAACTTGGATATATCAGGAAGGATATATAGGGACTCGAGGAGTTTGTCACAGATGGGAGCAGGGAATCTGCTTCGTTACTGCTGTTTGTTAGTTCACCTTCAGCTTTTCCTCTACCAGCTTCCGCTGCCCTGCTTCTACTTCAGATGACTGGAAGCTAAAAGTCAAGTTAGATTGACTCCTCCTTACATATGCCACAACAACACTTATTCCACAAGAAAAACACAGTATTATGTGACTTCTGGAAGCAAACTGTTGAACATGTGTCAGCCACAACAAGCTTCGCGTCACTCCCCAGTAACTGCAGTGCCCCACTGGGATGAAAACAAAACACAACCATAAAACCCACTAGTCATTCAAATACATAATTATCTGTCTGCAATGCAAGGCAATCTATCGAGTCGCTTTACTTAGCCACTTGTAAGAGCAGGACCCAATTAAAGAATCAGTGAGCAGATAAGCGAATGATGAAGTTATTAGACGTTTTACTGCTGAACATCAAAGCAGACCTCTGGCATCACAGGAGAAGACAGAGCGCAGCACAATAAGCACAAGACTCCACGGGCAAGGAAACAGGCTGCACCACACAGCAAGAAGGCCACTGCAGGAAGCAACAAAGTCTCCCAGCTGGCTACCTCAAATAGCAAAACTGAGGGACCTCCCTTCAGGCATCCCATTACTGCAGTCAGTTAATTTGTAAACTATGTCTGCTAAGTGTTTCTTCACTGTTCTGAATGCAGTCTATCCCTCCGCTAAGATTGGTTTGAAAAACTGCTAACTGAGGCTCGCTTGGTAGAAGAGTCACAGCTTCACTCTGGAAAAAAAAATGGTTATTAAGAGCTCTAAAGATAGGACAATATCTCATGAAAAAGAAATTAAAGGAATTCTGATAGATTTAAAACTGAAGACCTTTAGCCAAGCACACTTTCAATACTGCATGAGCTGAAGTCAGTTTCAAGGCTCTACTTCCGAGCAGAGAAAATGGATTAGGCTGGTCACTCCCCCTTCCTTGATTTCACTGGTCTCTTCTAAGTTAATAAAATTGTGTCTCATAACTGCAAATGCTCCTTCATGACCAGAAATTTTCCCCTTTTTCATAATTGATCTGATGTGGCTCAGATTTACTGACCTACCAAGAAATGCACAGAACTGAGTAAACTGAGTAAAGGGCCTCTGAAACACAACAAAAAACCCAGCAAAGTCCAGTTTCAGACACAACTGTCTTGAGATTTTTTTCTGCTGAGGCACATTAACCATTATAACAGCAATACACTATAATTAGAGAGAACTCTGAATCCTTTCTTTGCAGTTCCCTCTAGGCAAGAAAAGATGGACATAAGTACAAGTAAATTAGTACAAAAGGAAATAACGTGAAGGAAAAAAATAAATTCAAACATTTAGCCCTTAAAAAGAAAAACCTAGAGATTTGTTCTTATTACTCCAACACAGCGCCTGCTTCTCTTCCACTGATCTTGTTGTTACGAGATTAAGTTAAAACACACATTAGAAATGAAGCATGTGCATATTTTCTTAATTCTTTCAGGCCACAAAAGAAGGAACATTCAGAACAGTCTGTTGTGGCTTTGAAGATGAAAGCCACTTATTTTACGCTCCAAAATTCAAGGGAGGACTAATTTTCATTTATGCTACCACCAAATTTTAATAGAAAACCCAATGCAAGATTAAGCTTTATTTCTTGTGTTTCAAGAAAAAGTATTTTAAGAAAGAAGCAAGCCTTACATTGACTATGTGCTTGAAGTACTTCCATTAGATCTAATATCTCCACAGGCATATTAACATAAGGGAATTTTCCCTTCATATTGACCCCAAGTCTGAGAGCAGACATGGAAATACCAGATCAGAAATTGCTAGAACAAAATCCAGTAGTGTGGAGGCAGTTAAGCAAGAGGGAAGAGGGAATTGGAAACGTAGCTTGTAAAGGAAGTCTGGTTATGAGCTTAACTTAAATGATATAGTGCTTTACCCTTTTGTAAGTCTGGCCTGTGCCAGGTATATAGAACAGGAAATAACATCACAATTTCTTGTAATTTGTCTGTGTAACACTTGTAATACAACTTTCACATTATGGATAACTCCAAGGATTTTAAAATACAAGTTTTAATGACGAAACTGTGACTTTTTGCTTTTTGTTTGAACCTTCAGAGTTCACATTGTCCCACATTTCCACTGCAAACATCAGGGCTGTAAATTTACTCCCCCTTACTCATACGAAATTCGATAGCCTCATGCAGTCATATGAATTCAGGAACTGAGGATTAAAAGAAAAAAAGCATTGGAAGAATTAAAACACTGCTGTCTCTGTTTTATGTTTCCCAGAGTAGGCCCTGTTCCTGCTCTTTCGCTTGCAAAAGCACCCAAATCATTTCATGCAGAAGGATCAGGTCTAGTCTGTGTCACTATTTCAAGAACTACAATACCCTGTCAATTGCAGTCCACAATGGAAACCCCAGTAGAAATCACAACCCATCCTTTTCAACAGTTTTCCATTTAAGTGTTTTCACGCATACTTCTAATTTTTGAACTGCTACTGGGAAGTTGCCACTGCAACACAATTGTGTGATTTTTGAAAAAATTTTTTTTCTTCCCAGGTTTCAAATTAAACCACGACTCCTGACAGGACAAACTACCTGGAAGGAAAAACTCCTCTCAACTTCATTCAGTTTAACTTCCATGTCAAAACATGAATGGCTCTCCACTTCCTCTCACTCCCTGTATCTAACTTCCTCCTCCATTCACATCTGCCTCTGCACCCATGCCATTTTCTGTTCTTTATCATATCACAGTTTCCCCCTCTGGATTGCTCTCTTAACCTGACATTCAGCAGAAGCACCCATCCATGAGCACAGCTGATTAAGCTAAAGTAAATTGGAGTTTGCCACCTTCATCTCCACACTCTTCCCTCCCGCTGGTGTTTTTAATCACTTACATGAAGAGCTAGGGGGCAACACCTGACAGGATGTTCTTTCAGTTTTCTACTTTCAAGCAACATTAAGCCTACAAGCACTAACAAGTTTTGAGATGCCAAATATATCCAGTCTGACCTCTTGTATATGCAGTCTCTAATTTATGCCTGACAGTGCTGTCATCTCACAGAGCATAGAACTCTGATATTCGAGGAGGAGGATTTCCAAGATTTAGACGCTGTGCAAAAAGATCCCTAAGCAGGGAGCAGATGACCATATGGGTTGACAAAACAATTGTGTCAGCTCATAGTATAAGAAGCGTAATGCTATGCTGTTATTTACAACCATTGCAGGTGGGGCAGGAGTCAATGTCTGGAGAAGTACTGGAAAGCAGCTGCAGTAGGAGTTTCCAGAAAATGGGATGAATCCTGCCAGTCTCCAGGCGCATGTGTGCCAGGGATCCTCCTCACCACAGAACGGCAGAGTCAGGGATTCTGACCTGTGCCCGACAGAACTGCGCTCTGTGAAGAAGAGGCCAACTACTATCCCTGTGGGCTACAACATGAAAACAGCTAGAGTAAAACCTGGTCCACAAACGTTCCCCACTCACTTGGGCGGGGAAGAGAGTCCTCATGCCACAGTTGGATGTGAGGACCACAAATGGGCGTCTGGACACAAAGAGGAGCTTGCAAAGCAAACTTTGGTAACCCACTGGTTGGATGCCATGCAGGCAACTAGGACAGCACCTAGATTCAACAACATGCTCCAAAGGGTCCAATGCACATGGGTGGGATGCTCTTTACATGACACACTGGTAGCACACAAGAACTGGGACAAAGCAGCTCCTGTTTTCTGGAGTACCTGCAGGGAGACTGGGCAGAAGGTAAGTGGACACAGTTAAAGCCAGAGCTGACTTTCTTCAAACAGGTAACACTAGACAGAGCAAGTTCTGGGAAGGTCTGTCCCATGGGGCTGACATACCTCGAAGCAGCAAAAGGCACAGGCAAAGATACGTACAGATCTTTGAGAGGATATGACTGTGACCATCAAGAAGATGTAGGACTCCAAAAGCTGCCCAAAGCCTTCCTGTCCCAGTTTCTTGAGGCTGGTCTGGGGCATTAAACAGCAGCCAACTCATGGACAAGCAATTCAGCTCTGCTCCATCTGGGAAAAGCAGCATCCCATGGCATACTCCTCCTCATGCACCAGTCTGTCAGGCATGTTTTAAGTCACTAAGTCTTCTAAGTCACACTAAGGTTTTCAACAGGATGAACTATACCCTGAAAGCACAGCTCCCATGCATTGTGCTGGAGCGGGGCAGGGCAGCCTGTCCACCACCTCCCTGTGAGGGAGCAGCACCTGGCCTGCACAGGGCCAGCCCATCGCCCCAGCAAGAGCCTCCTCACCAGTGCCTTCCCAGCCGTACACCACCAGCATCAACTAGAGCATTATCACAGAATCACAGAATGCTTTGGGATGGAAGGGACCATTAAAGGTTATCTAGTCCAACCCCCTGCAATGGGCAGGCACATCTTCCACTAGATCAGGTTGCTGAGAGCCCCATCCAGCCTGGCCTTGAATGTTTCCAAGGATGGGGCATCTACCACCTCTCTGGGTAACCTCTTCCAGTGTTTCACCACCCTCATCGTGAAAAAGTTTTCCCTTGCGTTTAATCTAAATCTACCCTCCTTCAGTTTAAAACCATTACCCTTTGTCCTGTCACCACAGGCCTTACTAAAAAGGCTATCCCAATCTTTCTTGTAGGCCCCCTTTAAGTATTTAAAGGCTGCAATAAGGTCTCCCTGCAGCCTTCTCTTCTCCAGGCTGAACAACCCCAGCTCTCTCAGCCTGTCCTCATAGGAGAGGTGCTCCAGCCCTCTGATCATTTTTGTGGCCCTAATCATACACCAGCAGAATAATCTGTAGAGGCGCCTTCTGAGACATCCCGTCCTCTCGCTGCGGGGAAGCCGTGAGAGGAGCGGCGAGCTCTCCAGGGAGGAGATGAAGAGGCTTTTCTTACCCCAGGACATTTACACCCTGGATAAGCGACACGCAGGGGCACAGCCCTAGCCTCCACCCTTGAGGGGAGTGAAAAACACGGCAATGACAGCGGCCGAGCCGGCGGCGGCCGCCGGGGGACACAGCGCAAGCCCAGCCGCGGCGCCCTCACGGGGGGCAGCCGGAGGACGAGCCGCCCCCGGCAGCGCCCGCCTCCCGACAGACAGCCTGCCCGCCGGCGGTGCCCCTCTCCCCACCGCGCCCTGCCTCCCCTCGCACCAGCGCTCCCCGGCTTCCCCCCCGCCGCAACCCACGGAGGAGCGGCCGGGGACCGCCCGCCATTTTCGCGCCCGCCCGGTCGCTTTCTTCAACCCGCGGCGGCCAAGGGAAGCGCCCCGCCACGGCGGCACCCAGCGGGGCGGCCTCCGCGCACCGCGGCACGTCCCCGGGGCCTGGGCCGGCCGGCGGCCGCTCCCGGGGGCGGGCAGAGCGGAGCAGATGCGGGAAAGGGTCGGCGGCGAATGGCTCCTAGCGCCCGCCCCTTACCTGGCCGCGGTGCGAAGGACTGCCGCGGCCCAGCCGCCGCCGCTATTTAAGCACCTGCGCCAGGCAGCGCGCACCTGGGCGGTGGCGACGCGGGACGGAGCCGGGCAGAGCCGAGCCGCCCCGCCCCGCCCCAGGGGACCACGGGCGCGGCGGTGGCTGCTGCGGCACCGCCTCCCCCGGTGCCGAGCGCCCCGCCCGGCGGCGGCCTCGGCCGCCCGGCGTCGCCCCGCAGCCGCCCCGCCCCGCCGCAGCCAGGGCGCTTCCCGCCCTCCTGCGGCTCCAGCTGCGGGAGCAGCTCTGTCGCCTCTGGCCCACAGGCCCGACCGGCCTCGGGGGGGCTGTGCCGGCGGCCGGCTCCGCATCGGGGGTGAGGAGGAGGAGGTGCGAGGCGACGCCATGTTAGTTACGCCCCTCGAGGCGCCGGGTTACCCGCCGCCTTCGGGCGCTGAGGGCCGGGCTGGGGAGGTCCTGCCGGGTGGCGGTACGGCTCCGCGGGGTGCGGTTGCGTTTGCCGCCCGGCTGGGAGGTTTCCCAGCTGATGGGCACAGCTGGCTGGCAGGGCTGTCGCAGGCATCTCTGGAGGGGTGTGTGTGTGGCCAGGGTCTAGTGCGCCCCTGCGATACCGGTGGCTTCGAGGTGAGGCAGGTGCGCTTCCTTCTCAGGGAAGCTGTGCCACATCTCCCGTCTCGGGAGCCCTTGTTGTTCTGGTGGCGTAGCCTTCTGCACACTGGGGAGCTCGCTCGGCACTAGAGACAGGCCAAGCCTAGGTGTGACTGGTTTCCATCGGCAGTGAGCCAGTTCAGCCACTGGAAATGGGGGAAGATGCTTTCTCTCTTGCTTGCTAGGTGCAGGTGGTGTGGCGGAGGAAGCTGGCTTTGGTAGCGGAGACGAGAGAGCCGTGAAGTGCAAGAAGCATCTGTGTGAGAGGACGAGGAGCCAGGGGAGGAAGGTCAGGATGTGCCACTTGTAAGTGGGTGTAGCAGTGGTGGGACCTGAACGACAACAGGACTAAAGCTGCCCCGCAGGTTAGGCGCAGCCTGGTAGCTGGTGAGCTGTGAGGGAAACAATTCGGGTTTATGTGAGTCAAAATGAGAGGAGCCGGAACAGGGGTGAAAGGTGGAGTGATGCCCAGGAGGTAGGTGGAAGGAGGAAAAGAAAGTGGATTAAAGTCTTGCTTGACAGGGAGATAGTTTGGTTAGATGATGAGATTGGGGGAAAATGGGATGTGTAGGTTTTTGGAGGGGATCTGGATTTAGGTAGAGAACAAGGGAAAACTTTGAATTGAATGAAGAACCAAAGAGCCTATGAAAGTACATGTGGGGTGTGGGAAGGAGCTTGTGATAGCGTAGGCAGCTTCAAGCTTTCCAGAGTTGTGGATTCCTGGATGTTAGTGACCCTTTACTGTCCCGACTGTTTTATGTCCCAACTCAGCTACCACTGACTGGAAGGTGGGCTTCAGTTGTGAAACACTCTGATACTGATGTGACGAGTCTCACAGTAAGGAGAGACTGGGAAAAAATGATTCCTGTATTCTGTGAAGGGTGAAGTATTTCAGTGAAGAAAAAAAGCAGGGAATTAAAAAAAAACCTGAAGAGAACAAAAGAAGATGAGCACCGTTTGTTACGGACACAAACTGAAGCTGAAGTCTTGCAAAGAGTGAAAAAGCATCAAAATGTAGGATCAGACTATTTTATAACGTGTGACAACAGTGGCACGAAACTTAATTATGTTTATATGGCATTTTTCTAATATCTGTTTGTGGTTCTGTTGTTCTTCCAACATAGAGCTTTACTAATTAACTCCATTCTGTGGTGCTCATTTCTGTATGAAGTATTTTGTCAGGCTAAACTTTCTTCAGTTGCCTGATACCATTAAATTATTGGACCACTGCTGTGATATATGCTCTCTCTCTTTTCCTGTTATGTAAATACGTTTTTCCTTTTCTGCAAATACTTCTTGTACCAAACCTAACATGTCTTAAGAATTTCACTTTTTAAAAATAAATTAAAAAAAGAGTCAGTCTTGACAAAAGTGAATAAGCTTGTTGGCTAGCATCTACATGCAAATAATTTCTCTCTCCAAAGCTTGTCACCAGGTTTTCCGCTCCATCCACCACTTGGGTTTCTTGTAGTGTTGGGCTTCAGGATTTGACACCAATGATGAAAGAAGGGATTTCAGGAATATCATTCTTCAGTTCGTGAGATTCCGACTCGGCCTGGTGTGGATTTTCAGTGGATTAAATGGATGTTGATTCCTGTCATGTGACTACAGTCATAAACCTGTAATCTTGAGCCATGTCTTGTGATTTAAGATAAGAATTATTTTTTTAACTGATTTTTTTTTTTTACTTTTAACATGGTAACTGTTTAGCTACGAGTAATGCATATTTTAATTCCAGACCCTAAGTGGCAATATTTGGCAAAAATGGAGATAAAGTGTTTTTTGCTGTACAGGAAAGTAGTGAGAGAATTGTGTGTCTTAAGTCTGGACATAGTTGCATGACAGTGTTTTCTGGATGTTGATGCTAATGGAAGAAATAAAGTATTTTGGACTGGCATAGAAAGCAGTCCTAGAGCTATGGAAAGCTACAGTGCATTCGCACCGGGAGTCTGACAGGGAACCCAGAGCTACCAGGAAGTCATTGCTTTTGACATTATTTCTAGGGTCACAGTCAGTAACATTTGTGAAGACACTGACAAGAAGATTACCATTTGGCATGATGAGCACAGAAATACAGTTGATAATTTATTGGTTGGTAATTAGTCAAGGCTGTTTTGATGGAAGCCACTACTTTTAGCAAAAATCTGATGGAATATAAATGAATATTACTAACTTTGCATTCCTTTTTTTTTTTTTTTTTTAAATTAGCAAACATGCTTATAAATGGTGAATCCATGTATTGTCTGGATTGTCTACCTGATGATGATGGTCTGTAGAAATGGCAAGTGCAGTAAGTAAGACTAAATGCTGGTCACTTCTAGAATGAAATTCCACTGTGCAGAAGAGATGCTAATCTGTTACGAGCCGTATGAGACTGGTCAACAAAATTGCATCTGTTAGAGTAATTTTTCTCTTTTGAGATTGGACATGTGAAATACTGGATGTGCTGAGGTGGTGCTTCAGTTCAAAACACTAAGTATGATCTGCAGAACCTGCTCAGATGTTTGAAAACCCAGTGAGAGAATCCAGCCTGTCCTAAACTGTCCTGATGAGAATGTAACCACTGGAGAAATACCTAATGTCTATAATTCATAGCACACTTGGAAGCTTTTCTGTTCTGCTTTGTCTGAAGTCGTACAAGATCCTTGAGTCAAGGCTGGTGCTACTTGCTTTGTTTCAGTGAGAGCTGACCTTTTCCTAGTATCCTTTGAAGCAAGAGCTGCTGAAGAATGCATGGAGGTAACGCGTAGTAAGTTTTACATTATAAATAGCAACTTGCTTGCTGTGATGGTGTGGACCAAATGAGATGATGGTGCAGAAGTCAAGAGTGACCCAGTTCTCCAATTCCCTTTAAGTTTGGTACAGCCAATTCACAGCAAGCACTCAGTGCGCATAGAAACTGCAAGGCTCAGCTGAATAGCTAAGAACTGTGTGTTTTGGTTTATTTAAGTTCTGGTAGACTTAAAAGAGCTATACTTAGAAATATGAGGATATAAAAATGTTTGTTTTATTAGAATTGTCAATTCATAGGCTCAGAAATGACAAAAGCATTGCTGCCAGCATTCAGTAAGCTTTTGAACCAAACTTAATTAACCCTGAAATAGTTCTTTGCAGTTTGGCAGATAGCTACAAAAGAACCACAGAAAAGAGTATCATGCTGGCTATACTGGAAGGGAGGGTGAACTAGGCATCCACACCCTCCCCCCAAAACAGCAGCCGACTGGGGCTCTGTGGCATTGCGCTCATGCAGCGTACCCTGGTGACCCATGAAGATCCCTCCTCCAGGAGGAACTGAGAAAGACCCAACAACAAAAACAAGGTGACTGTTCTCTTCAGGGCCTGGGCATGCCAGGAGTGTTTGTGACTCGGCTGGCGGTCACTGCCGCCTCTTAAATCTTCTTTCGCACCCTTCCCCTGATCCCTCTAAAAACTGTGTGTATGCAACAGTCTTGTTCGATATTTCTGTTAGTAAATCACAGAACCATGGAATGGTTTGGGTTGGAAGGGACATTTAAAGGTCACCTAGTCCAGCCCCCCTGTAACGAGCAAGGACAGCTTCCACTTGATCAGGTTGCTCAGAGCGCCGTCCAATGTGACCTTGAATGTTTCCAGGGATGGGGCATCTACCACCTCTCTGGGCAACCCGTGCCAGTGTTTCACCACCCTCATTGTAAAAAAATCCTTCCTTATATCTACTGTGAATCTACCCTCTTTTAGTTTAAAACCGTTACCCCTTGTCCTATTGCAACAGGCCCTACTAAAAAGTCTGTCCCCATCTTTCTTATAAGCCTCCTTCAAGTATTGAAATTAAGACGTTTAGAGAGAAGTGATTAAAAACTAATACAATTCAAAGAGGTTATGCATTAACCCTAATAAAAATGAAATACCTTTGTTTTGGCCAGGAGAGGTAGACTCGTATCTCACATCTGCATCTTAATTTGTTGGGTTTGCTTATCAGGCTTGCATTTGATTTTTAAGAGAAAGGCGTGACAGATAACCTCAGCTGCTGGCACTGGTAATCCTGAACCTGTTGCAGTGCACTGTGATGGCACTGGGATCAGGAACGGGAGGTAAGCCAGCCCTGTGCGTGCTGCGGCGCGCTGCACCCGTCAGCATGGGGGTCTGCGGCAGACGCCCCTTCCCTGTTTGACAGCTGCGCTGCCTCTCACAGTCAGGAATTGAAGCCAGGAGAAGGGCAGCTTGGTTGTGCTGAGGAAGGAAGCAAAGAGGGATGCAAAGCTCTTCCATTTCTTCTCATCCAGTGCACACAGAGACCCAGTCTGGACTTGAGGAAACCTTTCCCTATGTAAGCTGCACATTTCTAAAGCAGTCTTAAAAGACCTGTAATTTTTTGTCTAAGAGTTCATCATCAGTGCCCTTATTTAAAAGGAACACAAGGCCAGTAGGTTGGGTATACACTTAACCAGGAGAAAACGCACACTGATGGTGAGTCATGGACCGAGTTCAATTAACTTTTAAATGTAAATGAATAAGTGGCCCCAGTCCAGGAGAAATTACTCCAAGGGCTGAGTGTTCATTTCTAGGCTACAAGGTCAGACTGCTTACTTTCTGTCACCTGGGAGTCTTGTATTTTGATTTGCCAGACGTCTGCATCCCTGTGTTTTTGTCCTCCCGTCCTATTGTATTTTCCAGAGCCGTAGGTGTTGGTTTTGTGGTTGCCCAAATTACAGCAGAGTCCGAGTAGAAGAGAAACCTTGAACTTCTCAGACTGAGGGCAGGTCCCAGCTGAGAGGTTATTTGCAGGTGAGGATCCATTTGGAAGTATACAATGAGATCTGAAATTTTGAGGTTCGCACTACCAAAAGTGCTTGAGTTGAGTGGTTGAAATGTGCTGCTTTACATCTATCTTAGTGAAAGGATCAATACTTACATGAGAGACATGGTGACACTATATCATCAGTGTGATATCAGAGCCAAGGGTGCTATACTTAGTTAGCCCTTTTGGATTGACGTGTGTTGAATGGAAAATAGTATCTGTTTTAAGGTTATAGAGCAAAACCTTGCCAGGTTGTGTGCCAAATGTTATTGGCTTGATAAATATTTTGAGCACTCCCTTAATTAATCTTCCTTGGTTAGTATTAACCAAAATTACATTCTGAGTACAGTTTTGGAAAATACTTTTGCATTCAAATGTTCAAGTGGTGATGCATAGCTGGTCATATTGTACTTTGTGTCTTCTTCTGGCAGTAGAGCATTGAAATGGTTATTAATGTTTTGACTAGATAAATTTACCTCTGTAACATACACCCGTACAGCTTTTTGGCTGGAAAACCATTTGCAAAGGTAAAATTTTGTGTGGTAGTATGAAAAGTGCAGGACTTTCTGTTTATAACATATTGGGAGGCTTTCTGCACATCTGACGCCTTTCTTAGCTAAGACTAAATCATCTATCGGACATAAAAAATTAGAGCATTTAATTTGATGTTGTGATACTGCAGCTTGAGGAAGGATGAACTTCGCAGAGTGTGAAAATTTTTTCCTGGGGGAGGGGAATAACAAGTCTTAATGAACTGTGATTAGCTCAGCAGTCTTTTGGTTTTGTTTTTTTTTTTTTTTTTAACACTTGTAATGAAATCTCATTTCTTTTTAGATGGAAGTTACCAAGCTATTTGATCATCAGCTTTTACTACTTTTACCATAGTTGCTTGTACATTTTCCATCTAGATTCTCACTATTTCAGTGTCTAATCAGTTCTTTCACTTTCTAAGCAACTTTTACGTTCTGAGCATCCTAGGTGATATTTAGCTTTTTTTTTGAGTTTCACTCATACAGGGGAAAATCCTCTTTGAATGTGGTTTCACTACTCTTGAAGACTGGGACTTGGATGTATTTGAAAAGATAAACCTGGCTAACAGGTAACTGTGGCTGGGCGAGGTAGTCAGGTTGTTGTTGCTGTTGAAGTTGTGTCCCCCTGTCCTGTCCCTGTAGCTGAAGTGGGTGCCATTTAGGTGCCTAGTGATCACAATGGCCAGGTAATTCTAAAAAGATCTGAAAAGCATCTAAAAAGATTTAGATGCTGCCAGATGATAGCATGTGAGTGGGACTTGAAGGAGATGCTGTCTTTTGACAGGAAAAAGATGCTGTCTTTTTTAGGAAAAATTTTTTCTCCAGTTCTTTACCAGACTGCTCCTTTTTTAATCTAATCCTGAGTATTCAGAGAGACACTTTTAAGTAGAACATACTGAATATGTTTGAGGCATGTCAGTGCAGGTTATGATTGCAAAGGTCTTCCTGCTTCCAGCTGTTCATATTTATGAAGTTCCTGAGAGCACATGCTTCTGCGTGGAATTCACTGCTTCATGAACTAACCAAACAGTTAAGTAAAAGTGATGTATGTAGGTGGGTTGCTCTCAAACAGCAGAAATTTCTTTTTAACAAGCCTACTTCGTATTTTGAGAGGAGGACTTACATAGTGAAATTCAGATTTCACTCTTTCATTGAGTAAGATTAACTGATTTTTGTGGATAATTAAATGAGCTATATAAAATTCAGTTTGCCTGCTGATATCACCGGGCCGCACATCAAATGAAGGCTTCATCACACTGGGCATACTTTCATGTAGAGCATATCCCTGAGAAGATTTAATGATGCCTTTAATTAGATATCTAGGGAGCTGAAGAAAAAGTAAGAATTCTGTAAGTAAAGTACTGTTTACTATCCCTCAGTAATGCAATTTTGACATACTATGTCCTTCTCTTCAACATTTTTTCTTAAATTAATTCTATCTAAAGCAGACACATGTGCATAGAGCGTAAGGTGTTTCTGTAGTGTACGTGATTGATCCAAACTTAGGATGATGCTTTCTAATACTGTTTATGTCAGCTTACGAGTTCTCTTTTTGGGGTAATATTTAAAGGATATGCATCTTCAGTTTCAAAATAAGGATGAACTCCATTCTGATGGATGCACAAGTTAAAAAAAAGAAAAAAAAGAAAAAAACTACAGGTATTATTTTTCTGGTCCTTCAACAAAGAAGGTCTAGACCTGGAAGGATTGTTTATTGGAATTGCATTTAAGGTGGTTCCCAAGAATTGTTGTTCAAACTTACAGCTTATAAAGCACTGCAGTTTTCTAGTACAGCCTGTAAAGTGCGGGCCATGGGACATTTCTATATCACCTCCTCCTTAAATTAGAGCACATCTTAAAAAGTTACATAGTCTTTGTTTTGAAATCAAGTAGCTAAAGAATCTAGCATAAGCCCTGTTAGTCATACCCAAGTTTAGTTTACCTTTCCCTTACAGTGCTCTTGTAACACATGGAGTGCTGTTTTTTCTACCTATGTTTGTATCATCAGCTGTGATGGAGTCACTCCTTAGACTTCGATAGTATAAAATAGATTCAAATCATTGGTGTCCTGTTCCACTCATTTTGCAAGTCCCATGGCTTTTTTTTTTTTTTTAATACTCTCCATATTGGCTTTAAAGTAAGTTAAATGGGATAATATTAAGATTATTTTTAATGTCTCTACCTCTGCATTTTACATTTTAGTGCATCTTGTTTAAAAATAAAAACCAAGAAACAAGGAGTGTTAGCTTAATCATGGCCAGTACGTTCACATATGATTATAAATGCAGTAGTTGGGGTTTTTTTTTTGTTTGTTTGTTTGTTTTTTTTGTAGCAGGACCTTGCCTAAGCTGATTTTTTTGGTAATGTTTTGCTTGCTTTGTCTAATTATTTTCCCATTATAGATGACGAGAATGCATTTCTGTGCAATTGCAAAGTTTGTTTTCCTGTGTTATGGAATTTATCATCACAGAAGAAAGGCACATTACTGATTCTTCTGAGTGTCATAAGTGCATGCCTGTGCATGGATGTATCCAGGCTGGAGCTGAAAGCCTCTCTCTAACTACTGGTACCTGTGGGATGCTACTGCCACACACCTAAGCTACTTGTCTCCCTTTGGGAAAAGTGATTTAAATGGCTGTGTGGCACCACAGGTTGATGGATTCTCTCAAACTCAGATTTCTCTTACTTATTCAGGAAACTTGTAGCAAAAGGTAATTTCTGAAAGCCTTGAGACAGAGAGAAAGGGAGAGGGTTGGGTTATGTGCCACGAAGCAGAATTTCTGAATATTGATCATGTCTTTTTTCTGACAAATGGGCTCTAGGCCTTTTTATACCATGAGTGACTCCAAGCAGGGAGTCACTGATAAGCCTTGGATTACCTGGATAAAGATTCCAGAAACATAAGAAGAAAGTGACTAGGAGACTGCTTGACCAAGGTTTGTGTCTTCTCTGCATGGTACCTGACTATACACACAGTAGTGTGCAGAATTTAGATCAGCTTTGTGGGTAGAGCTCTTGTTTAAGGGATAAGAACATTTGACTGGGTCGCATAGTATGTGCTTGAATTATATCAGACAGCTTAATCGTCTTTAAGGGCCTGGTAGCATCTGACGCTGACACTGGGAAAAGATGGGTGGAGATTGCAGGAAGATCCTTGAAGAAAGCAACAACAGAAATGTGTTCTGTCCAAATAAAGAAAATCTAGGCATGTTAGTGTGTAGGGTAGAGAGTGTTGCTTCTGTTGTCGATGAACAAGATTTAGGACAGGATGTAGGGAGAGGTAGTTTGGACTAGCTGAAGCTCAGAAATTACCTTTCGGTAGCAACTTCAGGTCACTCTGAAGTGAACCCTGCCTCCAAAACTCTTTTGTATAGGCAGATCTGTCACACTGGCCCGCATCTTTTCCAGTCATTCTAGCTGAAGTAAAAGATGCCAGATACCAAGTTTTATTGAGGTGGAAAAGAGTAGATGAAAACAAAGGCTTACCACACTATTCCATTGAGGTCAAGAGAGTAAAATCAAGCTTTCTTCAGGGAACTTGTTTCTTCATTAGAAGAAAAACTTGAAGGAAGATGCTGAGAATGGAGCTTCAATCAAGTGGGTATGAATAAACGGAGGAAAAGAATAAGGTAAGAGTGGTAGTTAAGTAGATGTTCACTGAACTAATGGAAGGTCCAGCAAGACAATATAGCCTGGAGGAGGTTGTACTGATAAATGAGGGAATGATTGGTTCCACAGAAACCACTCTTTTTTGGACCTTTTTGTTGTTAAAATCCACACTTTAATCTCTGAAGAGTTTGGTAAGCCTTCAGGTCTTTGCCCCTGCTTTGACCAGGGGAAATGGCTAGATGATCTCTAGAATTCCCTTGTAGCCTCAGCTCTTCTGTGATCCCATGAAGATCTGCAGATTCGTTGTCAGCAATTCTAGCCCTGGATGTCTTTTAAGAATAGTTAGAAAAGTCTTAGTTATCCCAAAGTGATAAGTCATTTTGTCCTTATTTTGTCTCTTCCTGCCATTTTGTGTTATGATTAAGTCGTAAAAGCTGTTTATACATGAGATCTAGCTCATTTTTTTTTCTCCTCCAGTCTTTTGTCATCTGCAAAACTTCAGGTTTTTAACATCAGGTAACTGGAAAAATATTAAGTGTTATGAAGTCTGCAGGAATCCACCAGAAATGTGCTTAAACTTGATTCCCTGTTTAGTTACGTCTTAAGACTCACTTTTTAATCTATCATGTTCTTGCATTGCTCTAGTTATAAACCAAAATGTTGTGCACTGCTAAATCAGGTATCTTACATAAATCTATTTTTCCTTTGACCCTATTACTCTTATGATCCAGATTTTCAACCTAATCCTTAATTAGTTTAAGACCTCTATTCAGTACATCCATGACTGATACTAATTTTCTTAATTGTATTTTAATTTTCTTACCACGTTCTATATTACAGTTATTTGGATTGTCACCCTTTCCTTTTTTTTTTTTTTTTTTTTTTTTTGGGTAATGGTGCAGTGTTAGCTTTCTTATAATCTTCTAATACTTTCCAGCATTTTAAGACTCACTGAAATAAAAATTAATGGACCATAGTATGGCTTATTCAACTTCCTAAATTCTTGGATGTTGTTTATCTGATCTGCTGGTTTAAAAATATTTAGCTTTAGTAGATGTTGTGTTAACATCTCTCTTTAGATACCGTTGGATTGCAAAGTATTTTCACCATGTGACTACATAATCTAGATATCCTTTAAGAAATGTGGCAAAATACTTACTGAACACTTTTCTTTCTTTCTCCATGTTTTGTGTTCTTACTGATTCTGGCATTTCCAGCTATTACAGGTCCAGTAACACAGTGGAAGTTAAACATTTTTGTTGTGTTTTTGGAACAAACTCCTTTCTATCACCCTCAGTTAAACTGTCTACATGGACTTTCCTACCCCCTGTATTTATCTGCTTTTCTTACCAATCTCTTACAGTTTATGACTTCAGGGTTTATAGCCACTATTAAGAGAAGTCTTCCATTATGTCACTAGAGCCAGCTGCTTTTAGTTCCCCTCTCTGGCTGCGGTTTAGTGAACAGCTCAGCCAGGCTCATGATGTGTTGCTGCCAAAGGGGGAGACCTCATTTCCTACCCCTTCTCTGCTCTTAGGTTGGGAATTCCTGCGTCCAGTGTTTGCCAGACCCTGCTGCAAGCTGGTTCAGTTGGCTTAACTTAGCATAAATATTTTCTTCAGTGTATGGCTGGTTGGTGAGTTGACTCATAAACAGATATGATGCATGCCAGAGCTGGTACGAGGTGTGGTGGGTGAAGACACAGAGCATGGCCTAAGTCTTTTGGCAATATTGAACTGTTCAACTGGCTCATCTTGAAGCTGTAGCCTAAGCCAGTTTGGTTGGTTTTAATTACTGTAGGCATCTCAGTCATGGGCTTATTGCTTTATGAGCATCAAGAAAATCTAAAAGTTGACCTTTTGAAGTACCACCTGCCCATACTATTTGAACGTGATTATAAACAACAAATGCAATCAAGTAATGGTGACTTGGCTGTCACTAATATTTGGTTGTGCAGTCCAGCCAGGCAGCTTAAGATGAGGTATAATTTATGATTCTTTGTTTGGCAACTGCATCAGAGAGTATTTCATTTGTGTTTATTTCTTTCCACAACCTCAATGCTCCAACCTCCAGTTTTGAGCTCCGTTTGGGGCACTATAAATGAATCGCCCGTCATCTGCTCACAGCCAGCCAGCATGGGAGTTTCTGCAGAGGTTAGGACTCTCCGAGAGGAAAGTAGCTGCTATACAAAATTATCAGAGCACAGAATTTCTTAACTCAGGAAAGTGACAGGCCAAAGGGAGTCTCCAAGATTAGATACGGCTGACAGCAGATCACTCGAATGCTAACAGAATCTCTCTAAGTCAAGGTGTGAGCAGACTGTAAGTAGGTCCTTACCAGCCCTGTGTGTTTCTGATTTAAAAGTACATCTTGACTATAGCAAGGAGGTCTCTTGAATCTCGGTGCAGCATGCTTTATTCTGGAAGGATGGCGCCAGTTTATTCACTACAGAAGTACTCTCACATTATTCTTAACATATTCCTCGCCTTGACCTGACTGCTACAATTACCATAGTTGGGTTACAGAGATGACAGTGGAGTGCATACAAGATGCTGAGAGTATTCTCTGTAGAGCTAGTGAAGGCTGGGGAGAAAACTGAAAGACGTACCTGATGTAGTGTAACATTAGTTTAAGTCATTATTTGCAAACATCTGGTTAGATCTGGTTGTGTATATGTTGTAAACATGCAGTTCATGTCTGTCTTTAAATATAGCTAATGGCAGCAATAACAATAAAAAAGTCTCCCTTGCTGGGAGAGAGGTGAAGGCAGCTTTGCTAAACATTCATGGTGGAGATACAGAGGCAAGTACGGAATGCTTTAAAAAGTCTAAGAGAATCGAAGACCCTTTAACTAAAGGGAAGGTGTCCAGAAGAGACTTAACAAGAACTTTAATGCAGTTGGATAACCCATCTTTGGACTGGACAGATGGATGATGGCAGATATTGTTGTTCACTATGAACATGAACCAAGATCTTAAAAATATTCTACTGTTTTCTTAATTCCAGAAAAAAACAATAGAAGAGATCGCAGGGGTTCGAATATAGTAGCAGGAGATTCCAGATGTTACCCGTTAACTTCTACAGGGTTGACGTAGAAATCCATCTTGTGTTCAAACTGCTTTGTATGTGTTGTGAATACTTCACAGCTTCCGTGAAGAGGACATAGCAGGCTACTGGTGCTGCTGGACATAGGAGTAAGGTCTTAAGATTTGCTCCAGATGCTAAAACAATGGCTTGTAGACTGTCGTGAGTAGTTGAAACAGTGAACATGTCTTCTGGATACTACTGCTCCTCCTGTGTGTTAGTACAAACACACACTTACCTTTTCTGATGACCTGAACAGGATGTATAGCCGAGTCTATGTTCCCCTGGCCTGGGAATGATGCTTTAAGGGTAAAACTTTGCACAAAATTTTCTTAAAAACTGGTGTCGAGGTAACAGTCACCACTTGAAGAAAGACGCAACATTTTTCGAAAGCTTCTTTTCAGCTTGTGACAACTGTTGTCTTTTCCTAACCATCGGTAGCATGAAAAGCAGGAGACTGCACTGTTGCTGCCCACACAGGGGATGAACTGCTTCCTGAACCACAAATTACGGTTTTACTCTTTTTGATGAAAACTAGGCTATTGTAGGACTGTTTTGAGCTGGATGATCCCTTGGAAGAAAGGCCAGAAGATGCTATACGCCAAAAACCTCTGAATGTTAATGTGTGTTTTTGTGGCATCTCTTGGGGGATCAGCTGGCAAAACTGCTGCCACCTTGAGCAATCTGGAAAGGTCATAGCTCAGAGAAATGGAGATAGAGGTTCCCCACTTCTCCCTCTAGGAAACTTACTTATTGTTGCCTGGAAACAAAGGCAGATGGTTAGGCGAACTGTGCTTCCCATGCTCAGTCAGCGCTGAGTGCAGTAATGCCAAGTTCTAGCCACAGCTACACGGACAGAGCAGCGCTTCTTGCAAGGGAAGACGCCCCGCACGCTCTCCCACAGTACTAAAGATACAACTTCAGTTTTGAGAAGGTTGTCTTCTCAATATCTTCCAAAATTTCATTTCCAAAAATTCCAAATATCTTCCAATACCTATTCTCCTCCTTAATCTAAAGGGAACACTGGAGCCCACATTTGTTTTTCCACGTAATTTCCTTATTTTGGCTCCTGTGAGTGTAGCATTTGCTGTGTATTACTTACTTACAGAAGTTACACCAGAGTAACAGTGTGGTCGTCTGAGGCCAAGTTTCTTGTCCTAGATGTACAAGATGCAATTCTTAAATTGAGCAATCTTTTGCATTTTAGACCTTAAATAAAACTAAATTTATTCTGTCTTCTCACTAGAAGTGGACAGCCAGCCTACTGGTTGTTATCAAATGGCCCGGAACACGGAAATGTGATTTCAGCAGGAGAAAAGCTGCAGCAGCATTTGGCCCATACATGGGAGTAGGCCGGTGAGACTTCAGAGACGGCAGATCTCAGACCGCGAGAGTCCCCCTGTGCTTACGTACTCAAGTACATTGTGCGTGCTGTCAGTCTAGGAACTGCTCAGAAGCAAGAAGGGGCTCGTAGACAGAGGCTGAGGGAATTCTCACACGTGGAGGAGAAACCTGTGCTCACGAATGAGGTCAGGTGCTTAGTCAGGGGCTGAAAGTTCTGTCTGTTCGGACTTTGGTTCTCTGTCAAAATACACAGTCCTGTGAGGCTCCAGAGAAACAGAGTGCAACACAAGTGGAAGCTAAATAACAGTTTTCGAGCTTGGGTTGTGGTGGTTTTTTTTTTTTCCTTCGCAAGTTGTATTGGTGCATCTTGCCTGGATGCAATGTTTTATCAGTACTAACACTGGGACAGCTTTAATATTTCTGTATTAGTGATGACTATTCATATAAGCTACCAATGACAGTAATGGGGAGTGGAAGGGGAGGCCGTGGATACTACATAAGGAGTTTATCTAATTACAAAACAGGAGGGGACATCTGGAGGGAAGAATCAGCAATTGTTGAAAAAATGGGCTGCTTCATTTAAGCACAATGAAGACAGAACTGAGTCATTGCTGAACACATTGCCACTGCTAACCTTCTGGAGCAGAAAACATGACTTATGAAATGAGAACTTCAAAAATGCAGATTAGGTGATGCTAAGAGGAAAAGTTGAATTGTAATCAGAACGGTGAAGTTGGCATGATTTATGGCTTGTGATTATGAATTTTTTTTTTTTTTAAATAAACAGCTGAGTTTTAATAATGAAAAAAACCAGCTAAGTTACAAAACAAGGCTTTTTAAAAGAAACACAGCTGGGACAATGGCAAACAAAATCTTACTTTAGGTTATAATAATTAAACTAGTCATCCCAGATTCAAAAACAGAAAGAATGGATTCCAAAGAAGTGAAAGCAGCTACAGAAAATGCAGAATTTGAGTATTAAATGTTTAATAAGTAATCCAGAAGAAGCCTCCTGTATTTCTACGATTATTTTATTCTTTAAAGACTGTATGCTTTCTACTGCTTATTGAATGGACTAAGGGAGAACTTAAAAATCAACGAGTCAGTAAACATGGAGGTCAAACTGAGTTGAGAAGGAATACTCAGTAGTGTAATAATATGCAGAGTTGAAGATAAACATTAAGTTTTCAATTAAGAGGCCTGGTAATCAGTCCAATCAAGGGCACCACACAGTAAACATGTTATTTGCTGCTTTAGTACCTTGAACTGTTTTTAGCTTACTCTATCCTTGGAGGAATTCCTGAGTTTTTTCTTGCATGCTCTAAAGTAAAATTGCCCTTTCATGACAACTGAAATGGAAACCAATTATCTAGCGATTCCAAGAAAACAAAAGGTACACAGATATTAAGATGCCTATCTTAAGCTTCTCAAACACACACAACTTGAAATGTAATCCTTTTTGGCATGATGCAAGACCTTCCTTTCCAGTTAGATAGCAAAACTCACCACACTTGTAACTCCCACGCTGTTCCAGTTGGTAATCAAATATCTTAGCTCCTTCAAATACCCTACATAAATATTATTTGGCAGTGGTAGAGGTAGTCAGTTATCCCTGAAAAACTACCTGATCATGTACTTAGATAATCACAAACCTGCTTGAGCAGTATAAATCCAGTTTAGTGTAGTTGTGAGTAGTATGTGAGCACTGGCTTACCGTAACAGAAGTCAAACTTTAACAGAAGTGCCAGAGCAGTTATCTCTGAGACGTTTAAGTTCCATGAATACTAGAAGAACTGAGGAGCATTGTACTCTTTTACATCCCTAACCAAGAACTGAGGATGCTGGGGGAGTAGAAAGGAAATGGCTTGTGAGCCACTGTTGAAGACAGACTATGGGCTAGATGGACCATTCGGTCTGACCATTGGGCACTTGGATTCTTCAGTCCTGCCTTCCAGCGGAAGATAAGAATCAAGCCCTTGGACTATTGCTTTCCAGCGTGACAAGAATGGCACTTATTGCAATGATATCCAGCCAGCTGAGAAACTCAATTTAATAAGTCATTACTTAACTAAGCTTATACAGGCTGTGGGATTAGTAGGGAAGAAACAGATTCAAATGCATTTGTTCAGTTTCAACTTTTGTTTCTGTGCTCACAGCTTAGAAGGACTATTCTCAAACTGCTGAAGTGGTACCTAAATTGTCTACTTTTTTGGACTGGTGGAACATAAGAAATCAGAAAGAATTACTTTAATCTTGCCACTGTTTTTTTTTCTTGTGCACTCAACAAAATACAGGCTTATTAAGGAAGTTAGGGAATGTGCAGCATTTGATAGCACTGTTTACAGACAGCAGCTCATGTCTACAAAGTCGAGATTTTTCTGATAAACATATCCGCAGTTTTGCCTAATCTGAGTAATTTAGTAAAGGCGTAAGCCATTGTAGACAACTCAGGCATTCCCGTCTAGTAAAGATGCAACTCTTGGCAGAAGTCGTTTTTCCACCCACCTCCTCTGTGGTGTTTTTTAAATATATAAAAGAGTTCATGTATTATCTCTACCCCTTGCCACTTAAAAATCAATTAATACTTTTAAAATGTTCAACAGAGGCATAGTTTTCTTCTATTATCTTACTGCTTAGAAGCTCTGTGGAACTAACTGCAAAAGTATAGGCAATATAAATCAGTATTTAAATTATATATTACATGTTTATTATGGGTGCAAATTTTTTTTAAATTTACATTTCATGAAAAATCAGAAGTATTTACAATTTTTGTAAGATAAACTTGTATGCTCTAATTTACAGTCTGACGTAGTAACAATTCATAAAAATTCAGATCCTTTAGAATTGTGTTTACAAATTAATTTTCTTAGGAGGCAGCTACAACGGATATTGCTGTATACACAAGCAAGAACCAGCTTGCTACATATGTTTTTTTATCAGATAGCTACATGTACTTTTTACATTGTTTTTGAATTTCTTTACAAAAAGTCTATATAAACTTGTATGGCTTCAAAATTGTAACCTGCACCCAATGTAAATGCATGTATAATCACCTGAATGAAGGTGAGTTTAAAAGTGCTGAAACATAACTACTTCATTTAAGTTACAAATGAAAGTAATACTTGATTAAAAATAGCAATACAATTTTGGGTTTTCATTAATAAAATATTGTCATGTTAAACAGTTTGATTGCAAAGCAGATTACAATTAAGATTCCAGTAAAAAGACTGTACCATTTTACGAGTTAGAAATTTACCATTCAGTAAGATAAGCAAATTAAGAGCCAAATATACTCTTCCAATCACATCTACAGTACAGTATGTGCTTAGTGCTAACAATGGAACTCTCATCGGCAAAAGTGTGTAGTATACATTAGAATTTATGTAGCCTCTACAAAGCTTAATTCATTGTAAAGCTTCAGCAGTCCAATTCATTACTGGTTTTGCATGAATTAGTTCAAGCATGTTTTATTGTTTTAATAGAGAATTCGAAATAGATATTGGTATTCAAAATGGTCATATGAAATTCCCACGTGCAGGTTACTGAGTTGTTTTGCCCCAAGACTTTTGATTTTGGCATTGAAAAAACAGTTGATAATACAAATACAGAGAAGATTTGCTAAATCAGTGACTTGCTTTAGAAAATATTACTAATGTGTCACTCCCCTGTGCTTAGGCTGTGGCAAGCAGATTAGATGACAATACAGATATTAAAATCGGTGGATATAGAAAAAATATAAACTCATAGAAATGGCAGTACTTGTCATCCTGCTGCCATAAAATACCATTTGAAAATGCTATTCCTCCCAAAAGTACTATGTTTACATTCACATCACACAACCCCAAAAGCACTCAAAAGTCCGAAGACTTGCAGTCAAAGTGAAGGGAAATGCTGTTTGCTTTTAAAAGTTTGCTTTTACCATCTTCGGTGATTTTTCAGGATTCTCATCTTTGGTGACATTGAAGTTACTATCTGAAAGTCAATTTCAAAGTCCTGCATGATGCATCTCCCTTTACTACAGCCGCATTTATTGCAATTACCCCATGAAGAAGTAATCCAGTATGTTAAACTTCTTTTAAAACAATCTCCAGTTTTTGCAAATCTGCCTTCTATGTAAATCCCAGCCAAAGGAATTTTTATAAATTGTGTGTATTATACAAACACCGTGCTTTCTTGATGAAGAGCCAAACTTTGAAAAAGGAAGTGAGGCTTGTGAATAACAAATTGGATAGGCACAAGCTTTTTTAAAGGCACAAATGTTATGCAATTCGTATAAAAATAAATTAAATCTACAGCATTAATTCAAACAATCACAACACCCATAAAATTTACTTACTGCAGGAGTAAATCTCTGCTGTCTTTTGCAATTTTGTAACACATTGCACTTATGAAAAAAACCCTATATAAAACAACTTACATGTTAATAATATATGATACACAGACATGAAGTTACATTTCTTTTATACATCTAACTCAGCTGGTTTTGTGGCATGAGTAGATAGAAGAACTACATGAGACTTTGCCTCTGCTTTCTTTAAAAACTGGCAATTAAAGAATCTGAAAAATGAATATTACTTACAGAAAGGTCACATATTTCTTACGTGCTCTCCTACATTTTTAGGTTTCATGTTTACAGTATAACATACAATTTCATACTTTCATTACAACTATGGATTACTATTTTGACTTCATTTATATAAATTTACTAAAATTTCAAGAATTTTTCCCAAATATTGCAGTTGATCATTTACAGACAGTGTTGAAGTTAACTTCAGTGCTATTATAAAGTAACAAAAAGTTTGCAAAATGACTTTTAAAAGTGCATTTTCTGTTCTGTAGTTCAACCTCAAAGTAGGTCAACATTTTGAAAAAATTAATGCATGTTAAAATAGTGTTTGAAAAGTAGAGAGGGCAGAGTGAGGTCCTCGCACTCCTTTGATCCAAAGACTTTCACAGGTACATCAGCAGTCTGCCATATAGCGCCCTGAAAAATAAAGGTAGGTTTTTTGCAGTCAGTAGATAAAACAGATTTTGTCAGTATTTTCCTGGGAGGAGTTTGAGTAACTATGGAAAACAAAAAAAACCTGTGGAACAGTTTTCAGCCATGTTTTAATGAAAAGTAACTATTTATGCATCACTTATTTAACAGTTTCCTATTCTCTAACTTAACACTACAGAATATATAACATTAATTTGAATATATAAGCATGTCAGAGTCTTACCAGTGGCAAATCTCTTCTTAAGGAGGGAAAGCCGGTAGCCAGTGCCTACGAGCTCTACATCTACCCCTGAAAGGGTGCTTCCTTCACTAATGAATTGCACTGCAAGTGTTGCTGGTTTACTGGGTCCTTCTGAAAGTTCAAATTTTGCCCTGAGGGATCCAGAACCTGTAAAAATAACAAAACTGAAAAGCTGGTTGTTTGCAAGAACACAATGATCTCCCAAAATTTCTAGTAATAAGAAATAAAACTAACATGGTGACCTTTGAGGTCTATTCCTAGCAGCAGTCCTACATCAGTTTTCAAAAGATACAAGAGTACAAGTCTGTTTTTTTCCAATACTCTGTTTAAGACAATGACTAGTGAATGATTTAAAGAGAAACAATACACATTTCTGCAAGATTATACAGAATGTGTGTATCAGACAGCCTGGTAATCTCTTATTACTTGAAATATCTGATTGGTCCCTGTAATCATCATTTATGCTTGCAGGTCTGTAAGTACTTAATACCACCAATCTCATGTGTAGTACTTTTCATTAGCAGATTTGAAAGCACATCAGAATATTTAAATGTTGTCATGATCTGTCTGGATGAATGTACATGGACAAAACCATTGGAAGAAATGCAGCTATACAGTAATGTACCCAGAGGAAAGAAATTCTTATTTTTCTAATAAAGACAAGGTCTGATTAAATACTATTCCCCAAAAATTTCAGTCGATTTTTCAGAGACAGTGGTGAAGTGTCATCACTTTCATGCTATTATAAAGCAGTAATAGTTCAAAATTACTTTAAGTACATTTCCGTGGTCAATGCAAGGCGTTTTAAAAAATGCACAACATTGTTACTAGTCTCTTCTTCTAGTTCTTAAACAAGTAATTTCTTGTTCTTGCAAACTATGCTGGGAAAAATGAGATTTAAATAATTAATAATGAAATAATGAAAGTAAAGTACTTTTACTTCTTTAAAACAACTTCCTAGTCCTAGTCAATACAAACTGCTAAACAATAAGGAAAGTTTTAACTGAAATATAACTGGGGTACAAGCAAGAATTAATGAATGAAATTGTTCTATGCAATGGCTTATTCCTGATAAATTTGGCTTAAGGTCTGCTTCCTTTCTTCAGTAGGTCTGTCAAAAGTTCGAGTAAATTAGAACTTCTTTCCACTGTAGGTATGGAAACTCATATATTCAAGTGTTTTGAAAGTTTGTTCTGTGTTTTATCTCTGTCTGCAATTGACAGCTCACACAATGTGTTGGACCATAAAAAAACCCCAAAACATTTTACCACGTTGTACACCAGAATGAAGAAGACTTCAAGACATTTGTCCTAATATTAACAGTGTTTGTGCAACTTCTCCCTTTGTTTCTGTAAGTGTAAGACCAACATAGTATTACTTTCTCTTAAACACCGAGTTGTGAGTACTATGTGTTTATACTCAAAAGAAAAGGGGAAGAAAGATGGTGGGAAGAGAAGGGAATATAGCAGAAGCAGTGGGTATATGCAAGTCTACTGAACATACACAAGATGCAATCTGCGTCACTGGCAGCCCATTTTATGCTGCTCTGCAGTTGTACAGCAGCTCTTCATCTGGCTGCATTTGTGTTTTACTATGATTTTTTCTTTTAAAAGAAGCTCCACAGTTCGGAAAAGGAGCAAAAGAAAAAAGAGGGCTATCCCTACATAATCATAATGGCAGACAGATGGCAAAGAACTGTGAGGTCAGTGAATGACAATGTACACCAAACTACAGCAACAACCTCTGTCAGATAAAAATTTCTCTGGTTTTGTTTGAATGATGACCACAGCTTCGCAGCCTTTGGAGGAATAGAAGAGGTTTTCCCTTTCCAGGCTTGTGGTTTCTGTATGAAACCAGTCATATTTACAAGCAAATCTGTGCTTTCATAATGCCCTTCACTAAATTCTTAACAGGGCTAAATGCCTTTCCTTTACACCACGAGTTCAATTCTCCACAGAGGCTTTGAGGATGACACACCTTCCTTTGGCTCCTGTTTTTCTGATTCAGAAAAACATTGCACCTGCAGAGGCTGCAAGGGCTGTGACATCAACTGGACCTCAGGGAAAGGCAGCTGGGCAGAGGACAACTATTGGTACCTTACAAAATGCTATATAAATTACCACTCTGAGCAGATGTGCATAGATTAATTTTTTTCCTAAGTTGTATACTGTCAAAACAAAGATCCTCAAAATGTTGGTTAAGACTCGCCTATTATTGAGTCTATCTCAGCACAGGACTTTTGGATCTTTTTTTTTTTTCTTCCCCCCAATTCTTCCACTTACCTCTTTCTACTTTATTTCAGTTGCCAGTGTGTGGAAAGACACAGATATTACACATATTTTCCTTTGAATAACTGCTCATTTCCAAATATCATTGATGTAATAATTTCCTACCCAGTCTAAACTCTGTTTTAGAGCTATGAACTGCTTTCAGGGGGCTTCACTATTTTTCCTTTTATAGCTAATTAATAAATTTATATTTTGACATCTCACTGTTGATGGAATCTCTCAGGATGAAATTAATTGAGAAGGTGAACTGGTACACAGGATACAGCATGAGAAGACGTGTTAATAGGCATGAGGGCGTAGTGGCCAAAATGGTTACCTTCTTAGTGTTACAATTTTCCTGTACAAAACAAAACAAAAAAGTGCAACTTGCCTCCATTCTCAGACTTCTCTGAAATACTAGATATTTTCCAATATGCTTTCATCTGGTCTGCATTCCTGTAAGAGAACGGTAGGTTAGTTATAAGCACCAGTTCTAGCATATTATTTCCCTAGATTTAGACTGGTATGTTACAGACATCTCTGAACGGAGGTTTATAAAAACACTTGATCATTTTAAGGTAAGTTTGTGGAAAACTATACAAAGCAAATGGGAAAAGAGAAGGGTGTGTCTGCATGGCCCCAGAGCAGCAGAGCTCAGAAGTACACACCACCTTTTTTATACAGTTAACACTGTCCTACGCCCCGGCTGTGGCTCCACAGCTAAAACCCCTCTGTAGTCTCAAAGGGTAAGGACAGGCCAAATGCCCAAGAAGCAGGTTGAAAGCTACGTCTTCATGCTTCATGATGATGGTATGAGGGGGAGCAATGTTCATTGCTCTCCCCTATGTGAGACTCCTGGAAATTATTCCATTTCAATTCTAGTAAAACTAGTTGGTGTAAGTGACACAGGGTTTAAGCTAACTTCTGACACTAAAGGGGCAGAAAAGGGCACCAAGCACCAGTCTCTAAGCTGACGGGGCATTTTAACTCCTGGAGCACTTTGCAGCAGTTTCACCAAAGGAAAGTCAAGAGCTTAAAGCTGTGAGCAGCATGAAGTGCTGATAGGTTTGAAATTGCTTTTGGCATTGGTGTAGCAGGAGCGAAATGGTTACACAAGTAGCACAGATGGTTGTGGTTACTTGCAAGAGGTCAAGTTATAAAATATTTATTTAAAAAAAAACCCCAAACGAAAACCCACCACCTAAGCCACTAGACCAAACAGGTAGCACAACGCAAATACTAGAGCCGCCTGGGACATGACCATTTTGTTTTGGTTTGTTTTTTTGTCAGCTTTCCAGGCTCAAAATTCTGGCCTTGGGTAGTTGCCTAGGTGAGAGAATCTGGGCTCAAGTCCCTTAATCTGATGAATCTGTAATGAAACTGTCACTAAGATTTGAGTCTTCTTAGCTAACACTAGGTGTACTGAGGGGTGTTCCCTCTCTCACTCAGGCTTCATTACAGAGGGCTTTGTGGAAGAAGCCTGTGCCAGGAGACTGGCTTCACCAGACATTCTAGTCATGTTGGTCAGGAAGGATACTCAACCTGCCCTTGCTCAGAATAAGCTTAAGGTGACTTGGTTAGAAGTATTGCTCCCTTGAAACACCAAGTTGAGAAAGGTTCAGTTGTGCCAGGATTTTTTCTATTTAAAATGATACTGTATTTCTACTCTGTCCAATTAACACATTTAAATGTATGGCCTCCGGAAATATCAGAGCCTACCTGATGAATACGTCAGGTTTATTTATCTTCTGAACCTTGCTTTATAAGGTAAACTGATTTATAAGTAACAAGGTTAATAAGGCCTAACTTCCTTCAACTTGGTATTTTTTTCCCTTTTCACATTAAAAAGACCCTCTTGGAAATAAACAGTCCAGGAATTACTTTACAGCTGGGCAAGTACCTACGTGCTGCCAAACTACAGGTGCAGTGGTTGAATGCTGCTCACCTTTTGCTCCAGGGATATACTGCTCTGCCTGTTTTCACAAACTTGTGGAAGCATAATCACCTGTGATCTGTGTCTCCCTTTCAAGTGCTACTGTAAGTGCAGACTTAGAAGGTGGTGGCAGTTAGCTGCTAGTCAGATAATAATCTGCATGATGCTTGAAGTGAGACACAATACTACCTGGCTTGTGAAGAGCTCCTCAGTTACTGAGGTTTGTTTTAAAACCATTTCAATTAGAAGCTAATTTTTAAGCTAGAACAATCAAGAAATCTTTTTAAGAACTGCATTTCTTCTACTGTCTCTATATTAACCATATACATGGATATATTTATACACACACACACACATACAGATTTTGCTTTCAAATTACTGTATTAAAAATATCTATCCTGTCTATTGGCCAAAAGAAAGCAAATGTTGGAAATTTCATTAAGGCTTGTATTATTACACAGTTGGAATGGGTGCATATTGCCCCATTTTAGTTCATGTGAACTGGCTGCACATAGAATCATAGAATCATTTAGGTTGGAAAAGACCCTTAAGACCATCAAGTCCAACCGTTAACCTATCACTGCCAAGTCCACCACTAAACCATGTCCCTAAGCACCACGTGTGCACCTCTTTTAAATACCTCCAGGGATGGAGACTCAACCACTTCCCTGGGCAGCCTCTTCCAGTGCCTGACTGCCCTTTCGGTGAAAAAGGTTTTCCTAGTATCCAACCTAAACCTCTGCTGGCACAGCTTGAGGCCATTTCCTCTCGTCGTATCGCTTGTTACTCGGAAGAAGAGACTGATCCCCACCTCGCTACAACCTCCTTTCAGGTAGTTGTAGAGAGCAATAAGGTCTCCCCTCAGCCTCCTCTTGTCTAGACTAAACAAGCCCAGCTCCCTCAGCTGCTCCTCATAAGACTTGTGCTCTAGACCCTTCACCAACTTCGCTGCCCTTCTCTGGATGTGTTCCAGCATCTCAATGTCCTTCTTGGAGTGAGGGGCCCAAAACTGAACACAGTATTCGCACCAGAAAATGTCCTAAACTTCTGATACTATGCATTTTATCAAGACAAAAAAAAATTAGCTGTTTCTTCCAGTGAAATTTTTCAGACTGTCTATGACACTAATGAATACACTGACATGAATCTGAAATAATAAAAAGTATTAATATTACCATTTTGCAGGTGGAAGTGATTGCATGTTTGTTACTCCTCCATCTACTGGTACCACAACCTGGACATTAGACAGCATACTAGGCACATTCATAGACTCTGGATTGTACTTATAATCCACTCTCACATCAGTAGTGCTAGCATTACATTTCCAGTAAGTTGCAAGATTCAAGGGAGTGGACTGGATGCCATTTGAAGATACCTGTAAAAGAATAAACCATTGAAAGCAGCTTAATTAAAATACTCCCCTTTTGGGCAGAATTAAGGAATGATGGTAATGAATATAACTCTAAATCCTGACAAAAGATAAAGAGAACAATTGACCTCCGAGTCCTTAATCGCAGAATTCTGAAGACTGTTGCAGCCTAAAGTAATTTCTGTTCTTTTAGTTTTAAATTAAAATAATTAAATAAAAGGTTTAAACTCCCTCTGGCCCATGAGGCTTCTTCCTGTTCTGGCTTTTATAAGTCAAAATAGTTTTGTTTTAGTCTTGCTTTCTGCCTCACACAAGGAGTATGCTTGCAGCAAAATGACTTCATCTTTAGCAGTTGTGTGCCATACCAATTCAGCTGCCCAAGCAGCCAGCAGCAGAGTGCAATACCTGTCATTATGGGACAGGCAGCCAGCAAAACAGTTCTTACCTATTCAAAGCATTGTCTTCCTGCTGCAGGAGGGCTGGATGCTGCTGCTTCTGTAGCTGAGCTTGTGCTACTGCCCTGCTGCATCTCTACCACCTTCCTAGTCTACTTGAGGAACCTTCTATGTCCTGGTGTCCCCTCTTGCCTTTCCTTGGCAGCCCAGAACCTTTTCTATCTGCCAGGGCTTCCGCATGCCAATGCCTCATTTTTCCCCAACAGTCAAGATCTTAAATAGATTTCATTCTTCCACAGTACTCATTTCTGCAATCCAAAGAAATGTTTTGCTCCTTCCATCTTTTGCAGGAATTCCATGTACCTAACATGCTTTTCATAGATTCAGTATGCCAAGATTTTAAACTATATGTGTTTAAAACTATATGTGTTCATATGTGGGTGAGGAATTGGGTGGCGGGATGCACCCAAAGGGTGGTGGTAAATAGCTCTTTTTCAAACTGGCAACCCGTCACAAGTGGGGTCCCCCAGGGATCAATATTGGGCCCAACGCTATTCAATATCTTCATAAATGATCTGGGTAACAGGATCAAGTGTAGCTTGATGAAGTTTGCAGATGACACCAAACCAAGTGGGAAGTAGACACTCTGGAAGGGAGAGCCACCCTGCAGGAAGATCTGGAAAGGCTCCAGCTTTCTAGTCCACTGTGGGCTAACAAGAACCTTATGAAGTTTAACAGAGACAAGTGTGAGGTCTTGCACCTGGGAAAACATAATCCAGGAGTGCAGCTCAGACTGGGATCCACCTGGCTGGAGAGCAGCTCTGTAGAAAGGGACCTGGGGGTCCTGGTGGACAGGAAGCTCAACATGAGTGAACAGTGTGCTGCTGCGGCCCAGAAGGCCAACAGGATGCTGGGTTGCATCAAAAAGGGCATCACCAGCAGAGATAAAGAAGTCATTATCCCACTCTACTTGGCGCTTGTCAGGCCACACCTGGAATACTGTGTGCAGGTCTGGTCCCCGTTATACAAAAAAGATGTGGACAGGCTGGAGGGGGTCCAGAGAAGGGCCACCAAGACGATCAAGGGTCTGGGAAGCCTGCTGTATGAGGATAGGCTGAGAGAGCTGGGTTTGTTCAGCCTTGAGAAAAGGAGGCTTAGAGGCGATCTCATCACCATGTACCAGTACTTAAAGGGGAGCTACACAGAAGATGGAGACTCCCTTTTTACAAGGAGTCACATGGTGAGGACAAGGGGCAACAGGTACAAGTTACTCCCAGGGAGATTCCGATGGGACACGAGAGGTACATTTTTCACAATGAGAACAGTCAATCATTGGAATAATCTCCCCAGGGAAGTGGTTGACTCTGCTATGTTGAACACGTTCAAGACTCAGCTGGACGTGGTGCTGGGCCATCTCGTCTAGACTGTGCTAGAAAGGTTGGACCAGATGATCCCTGAGGTCCCTTCTAACCTGGTATTCTATGATTGATTCTATGATATATTGGGAGGATGTGGAAACTACAATGGTATTAATAGCCGGACTGACAGATTCTTTTGTTTTTTGATGTAGACAGTTGTCTCAGATGTTCAACCATTTTAATGCAGGCCTAGGAAATCCCTGTTCTCCCTTTGAGGTGAGTCTGTCTTGAATTTTCATGAAGATTTTCATTGACAGCCAGAACATCTTCTCATAGATTCATAGAATAGTTGAGGCTAGAAGGGACCTCTGGAGGTCACCTGGTCCAACTCCTGTGCTCAAGTAGGGCCACCTCAGGCCAGCTGCCCAGGACCATGTGCAGGTGGCTTTTGAATATCTCCAAGGATGGAGAGTCCGCCATCCCTGTGGGCGACCTGCTCCACTGCTCAGTCAACCTCATGGGAAAAAAGTGTTTGCTGATGTTTGGAGAGAACCTCCTGTGTTTCAGTTTGTGCCCATTGCCTCTGGTCCTGTCATTGGGCACCACTGGAAAGAGCCTGGCTCCATCCTCTTTACAGCCTCCCTTCAGGTATTTGTATACATTGGTTAGATGCTCCCTGAGCCTTCCCTTCTCCGGCTGAACAGTCCCAGCTCTCTCAGCCTTTCCTCATGGGAGAGATGCTCCAAACCCTTCATCATCTTTGTGGCCCTTTACTGGACTCTCCCCAGTATGTCCATGTCTCTCTTGCAACGGACAACCCAGAACTGGACACAGTACTGCAGCTGCGGCCTCACCAGTGCTGAGTAGAGGGGAAGAATCACCTCCCTTGACCTACTAGCAATACTTTGCCTAATGCAGCCCAGGAGACCATTTGCTGCCTTTGCAGCAAGGGTACATTGTTGGCTCATGTTCAGCATGGTGTCCCCCAGCATATATCAGTGCATGAGGTTGTTTCTCCCCAGGTGCACTTCCCCTTGTTGAACTCCATGAGGTTCCTGTCAGCCCATTTCTCCAGCCTGTCAAGGTCCCTCTGGAGGGCAGAATGACCCTCTGGTATATCCAGAGGGTCCTCCCAGTTCGGTGTCATCAGCAAACTTGCTGAGGGTACACTATGTCTCACCATCCAGATCATTAATGAAGATGTTAAACAGGATTGTAAACTGAGTTTATATTGTGAGAGGTGAGAACGTCATACATTCCCATATATTACAATTCATCAGCAAAACATCCAAAACTTACGCAATCACAAAATTAAAGACAGTACAACTACAAACTGATACAGGCCCCCACCAAAATCCCTAAATTCAAGGAATATTTGGCTTTGCTAAAAAATAACTAAAGAAGCACTGTTTGAAGCTTGCACACATGAATTGGAGTGAGCAGGCTGTGAGCAAGGTGAAACAGGTCATGAATCCAAGGGAAAGACATGAAGCGTAGTAGAAATGCACTAAGCTGGGCAGAGCCTATGCATTGTGAACAGTGACACATCCAGAACTGGCCTAGATGAGGGATGACAGTTCATCTGCATGCTAGCAGGCAAAGAACAATTCTTTTAATTTCTGTGTCAATATCAAATCTGCCAGAGTTCCTGAAAAAAATCCAAAGGGGAAAAAAGTGTTTACCTGATACTTTAAAACATCCACATTGTAATAGGATGCAGATGGATTCTGCTCTGATAATTTCTTGAGGTAGACAGTTATAGCTTGCATGTTCATCCAAAAATCCTTAGTACTGGAGTCACTTTGTGACTGATCACTAGAAAGAAAAAGAAAGGTAGGAGTTGGAAGACAACACTGAGTTTTATTATTTTGGACGTCTAAAACTTAAGATTAGATCTTTCACATTCTTCACTATTTCAAGGAAGAATTTGTTTATTGCTTTATAACACATAATTGTACCATCCTAAATATTAAGACTAATAACTGCTTGTTGTATGTAGTAAAAATTCTCCTTCCAGGTTGTGGAGCAGTGACTTTCCTCCACTGATGATCTGCATCACAACATGGAGTTAATGCTGAATTTGGATTTTACATTTAATAAAACTCAATTTTAATGAATTAGGTGTCGTGAGGATGTGGGAGGTGGGGATGGAAGTGGTATTTGAAAAGGAATGTTATCCAATTTGGAATAAATCCTAAAATCATAATTAGCTTTGGATATGACATAGCTTCACTAACGCACTGAATTAAGATTGGTGCTGTATGTGTTACCGTATTTTCATATATTTGTAGAGACTGTAAGCTTTCAAAATATTTTCAATTAGAAGTGATTTTCAAACTATTATAAACAATTGTTTCTCAGATACTTATAGTCGCAATTCAAACTTAGTAACAATTTATTATATCACTTCTATATGTAGGTAAGAGCGCACATGACTGCAGAAGCAAAATCCTGTTTGGGAGCTACTGGAGCATGGCGTTCTGCAGATGAAGAATATTTTCAGCTCTGGTTGCATCATGGTTTTTTGAATAACGATGAAGCTTTTAAGAAAACTGATTCAAAACCAAAATTCAAATCACTTAATGTCTGCAGCTACAGTGAGGAACTGCATCCATCCTAAGGAGGTGCCTGCAGAGTGAAAGCTGACAATGACCACTTGGAACACAGGACATATGACTGCTGCAGTGGGTTGAATGTCCGACAACAGTGACTTGTGTACCATCTGTCCAATTTACTTAGAATTTCGTTCTCAATACACTGTTGTGGTTCATGAAATTTCCATTTTCAGTAAAATATATAGATAAACATTTACTTATCACTGCAGAGGCCTTCCACAATTCACATAAATGAAACCAGTAGCAAAATCTTTCTGCTGCTCCACAATCAAGTGCAATTCAAATCAGGAATTCTGATATCACCACAAATATCACTCTCATTAAAAACTTTAATCTCTGTAAACACCATGCAAATTATACCCTTTGCAGAGTATGATGAAAAGTCAAATTATTACCATACGAGTTTAACTTCGTACATATCCCTTATATTTATCCTTTCTAATTAGAGGTGAAGTGTTACAGCACTCAGACAAGAATATGAGACATTTTCACTTTTTTTGCAAAATATACTTTTTCAGTATAATTCACTCTGTCAGATACAGCTCTGCTAACATTTCAGTTATAAACAGTCATGTCAAAAACAATTAAATTTAATTTTGTATCAATCCTTCATTATATTAAGTATAAATGATCAAAATGAAATTAAATACAAAAGAATGGATGCATATGGTTTGATTCTTTATTTCAGTAATTTAAAAAATGTAGCATCTAAAAGCATTTAACTTTTTTAAATAACTTCTCCAAAAGATGAAATAGAAACTGCTCAGCTGAAACTGATCTCTGCTAAATATTTACAGCTTTTACACTTGTGTTTTTTTTTTTAAAAGATCTCCAAGTGCTGCGATTTCAACAATTATCCTACACAATCAGAAGCCTTTTTTCTTAAGAGTCCTTCCAAGCATGCTGCTACACACCTGAGAGATACAGTTATGTAATGGATCTGATCTACTGTAGAAATGATACAGCTTAAAAATACACTAGGAAGTGACAAATGAGATTAGGTGTAGCTCCTACTACTTGTTTTCCATTTAAGGCTACTGTTTCATCATTTAATCTTACTATTGTTACTACTGTATAAAGAAATTATTCATAAAATGCATGTAAAAACACAGCTACATTTACAAACTATTTTTTTATGGCTCCTGTTACATTCAGCACAAATTTCAAGTCCAGTAATCACTGAGATTTTTAATGGTGGTAGTAGAGAGTGCTGACCTGAACAAGATTAACTCAGAAAAGTAAATTATGTATAAACAAATCAACAAGACTGTAGAGAATTCTGATTTACATATACAACAACTCACATTTTTACAAATCATGTAGTTTACTATTATATTAAAAAAAAATACCATACCTGTATACAAGTTGTGCATTTGGAAGAATCTGCTCTAGTTTGCTTGTGTTTTTTACCCTGAAGCAGAGCACAGCTGGAGATGGGTTGCTGGTGAAGACTTTAATAATCCCACTTGGGAATGATACTGTCATATCACCAGTAATCTTCACAATACACCTAGAAGAGAATGAGAACATCAGTTTCATTGCAACTCGTTAACTGCCTAGTTTTAATACTAATTTTAAAGAAATCACTGTACTTTCACAGTCTGATGAACTGAATTAAAAACAGAAAATCAATTTCAAATGAGGGTAATGTGGCACTGTGACAATGTACTATCCCTTTCAACTTGGAAGTCAGATGAAATAAGTAAAGAAAAAAGCTTAGCTGGTTAAGCATACAGTAGTCTTGGTGGATATTTTTCAGGCTTTGAAAACATGGCACAACTATGCTTAGGCAAGGCCTAAGTAGCATAGCAACGGATGTGACAGAGGGAATGAGGTGCTTTTAGCTGCCCAAATTTACATATAGCACCTACCTGACTATGATAAAAACCCTTCTTGTTTTCAGCGTTCTCATTGAACACATTTTTGTAAAGCAGGGATATATGAACTCCTAGCAGAATGTAGGCCAATACAGAGCAATAAGCCACTGTTGTCACTTATACCAGGGAAAAAAACCCCTTTGAATCCCCCTTCTAATGTATATACATTTTCCCCTAAAATATTAAGAGTAAAACCAGTGCGTTTTCTTATTTTAACTTATTACATTCAAAACAATTCACTATTTAACTAACTTTGTGGGATCTGCTCCTTTAAAGTAGGCGTTAACAGATTCAGTAAGGGCTACTGCAACAGGCAAGGTGTCCTGGTTTCCAAGGCTGACAGGGCTGGGACCACGTGAAACACCTAGAATACATACAGTGTATAGGTTTAATTTTCAAAAAGCTTAGCAATAGATTTCAGAATGGTTGACTACATCTGTAATTTTCACAAGAGGTTATCACCGTCAAGGTCACAGTAGCATCTGAAGTATTACTTGAAAAGTGTGTAGAAAGATATGAACATAGTACAGTACAATCGCACCATCAAAACACTGCTTAGCAGCCTGAGAAAACAGGACTCTCAGTATGACATTATGTAAATGGACAGACATAAGGAAATACATATGAGACAGAGGAACATGGCATTAAAATGGCTACTGATGAAAGTGAAGTCGACAGATCCAAAGGAAATTAGACATTGACTACAATACTTTAAAAAAATCCCTACTGTATGCTTATTGTATGGAAAAATGTGTGATAAAATGGTCATGGAAATGCAAGGAATTCTCTTACAGTGTGCATGAACTTAAATGCAAATACATTAATATTACCCCACATAAGTGTATTGTTGAACATTCTTTTAACGATTTCAGCCAACAAAGATTACAATTCTCAAGCAGAAATTGTTGGAGAAGCCTTCACAGATGCCTGTGCCAACACAACACAGTTCCAATGCATAGCTATAAAAATCAACTCAACAAATGTATGTGTACAATTGATGAAACTGGTTGTCATGGGATTTTACCTTTCACCAATTTTCTATGTGTACTGAAAATAAAAGACAATACTGGAAGTTCCATCTTTTTATTAGTGCAGCAGTGTAGTGGAGAGCACCTTACCAATTTTTTGTACCACTGCTGAAATGGCCTGTATCACATAATATTATGTATCACAAAGGAGGCACAGTCTTTCTCGTTTCATGAGCAAAATGAGCAATTTTTCTTTCATACCATAAAATAGAAACAAAATGCTTCCATATAATATTGATCATGGCAAACTAATCCTATTTACTCTAAAACAGTGGCTGTGCCTTCTGAGCTCTTTCAGAAGCAAAAAGGAAGCTGGAACCTTGTCCTTCACAGAAGATGAATTCAGAGGTAAGTGAAAGAAGTAGTAGCAACAAGAGAGTAAAAGACAGGAGTTGGCCTAATTCTGCTACCTCATACCTCACTCTCCCATCATGATTTCTTGCCTAAGGTAGTAAAATGTTCAGAATACTTCTCAGCACCATGAAGAAAAATCTTAGTGCAACATTCAGGCCTCCTTAGATCGAAAGTGATACTCTACTCACAAGTGTTCAAAACCAAAAATTCTTAGATGAATGAAATATTATGGTGCTGGCTACAAAACACCTATTTATTTATTTTTTCATTATGAACAGTAGGTTGTTTGCATTTATTCTTTCAGACAATACATGGGTCATGTTTCCAAAGTTTTCTTTCTCTCCCTGGAAACTACCAATAAAAGCTGTGATTCTCAATAGTCTCAGGAATCCAGAAATCATGATTTCAAAAAAACAGATGTACAATAAAATAATGACTTAACAACAATCAGAAATTGTGTTTGGTCAAATACTGAACTCCAGAAGTAATCTCCACCAAAGCCAAAATATGCATTCAATGGATGTGGCACTATGGTTGCCGGGGTGTTTTACTGTCTTTTTTCCCTAATTTACTAAGGAAGAAGAAAAAAATTGCAGAGCAGGTAGGAGGTGATTACCCTGTATTAATTATGCCAGACTGTTTACAGATGTATAAATTATTTTTAAATCTTTTACTCAAAATGTGTATATTTTTATATTGATATTTGAAAATCATGCAGAGGAATGCAAATATATACATGATATTCCTATCAGTAAAAGACAAATACTGATTTCTTGACGGAAGAGTGAAATTTATTAGGAATAATAACACTATTTTTACTTTTTTTTTTTTTTTGAAGACTGAAGCAAATATATGTATGTATATACATTTCTCTGAGATGTATTTGAGGGACTACAAATGAGGTAGCTTCTCTCTTATTTGCTCTGCCCCCACTGTTCGTCACCCTTTGATTCATAAAACTCTGTGTGTTCTACTAAAAACCAACAAATTGGAACAAACATAACTGCTTAACCTAACTCTGGAAGTCATTGCTTTGTTGCCTTGCTGCTGAAAATACAACGCAATGCAGCGACATCCAGCTTCAGGGCCTTCCACGCCTGCTGCGAGCTCTCAGAGAGACGGGATGTCACAGAGCCGCGCCGTGGCGGCCTCGCCGTGTCTCAGGCTGCAGCTCAGCTCGAGGCTCCAGTGTGAGCACCTTCGGCAGTGACAGCAAAGCTGGCTTTGATGCCCTGCCACCTGCTTCAGCCCCGACTGCTATTAACAGCCCCTGAGCTGTGCTGATACCAGAGCTAGTGACGCAGCCGTGCAAACAGTTGCATTGACACACTCAAGGAGGTTGCCAAACTGCAGAATAAAAGACTGCATAATTGGTCATAAAAAGGGCAAATAAACAAACCTGATCAAATGGTTTAGTTCAGCTTAGGAACAAAGATTCAGACAGTTTTAATATTGGCTAAACAGCTGTCATGAAAATAAATTTTATTTTAAAAAAAGATTACCTTTATTATGTGTATCTTCAAAGATTTGTATTTATGTAAATACAGAAACATTTTTACCTACTTGTCTTATGAGAATAAGGATTGTCGAAGTAAAAATGTATTCACTTTACTTGAAAGAAAGTAGTAATGACAAACCAAAGAAGCAAGACCAAGTTTCAGCTTGTCTGGAGCAACGGGGGGGATAGACAGAAGATTACGTTATATAAAAGCAGTTATATCAAGTTTTGGTGATTTCAGCAACATATAACTTGTTAAGTTGTTGAGCTTTCAAACTACTTCTATCTGCCAGATACCAGAAATAGCTGGAGAAACTTGTTTCAAAAGAAACACAATTTTATTAGGTGCAGTGTATTAGGATGATTAGTTAACATGTAAATCTGCTTTGAGTACAATACCTGATGGTGTCTCACAAAGCTTTTCAATTGTAGGAAGATTTCCAATCAAAAGATCATCCTCTATTACATTTAAATGAAACAAAACATTGCAAGAAAACAAAATATTTCAAGCAAAAACAGATGTTAAAAAAATCAGTATATATAAAAATACTTTGCAAATTAAAATAAGGCTAAAGCATAAAAGAACCATTCAATTATGCATGCCTTAAAGTTTGTTTGGGAAAAGATAATTAGAGTCAACCCTCCATTACACAGAACAAATAGGGTAGGGGAAACGCTGGATTGTGCAAAAGTCAGAAGAATACAGACAGTAGTGCACAGTATATCCTCATGCCCCAAAGTCACTCAGCTGTCTGCACTGTCCTACCCACCTCTCCAGGACTATTTAATTCATACAGTCAGTGCAGATGGAACTGGCCTTGTTTATTTTTGCTAGGCCAGGTTAATAACCATGTCAAACCTCAGCGTCAGCACACACCTCCTTACCTCCTCCCTCACCTCATGACTTCACTCTGTCACTGTCTCCCACAACACACACACTCAGAGCTGGGGCTATGGATGCTGCTGCCACCAACTTTTGGTTCCTTGGCACCAGGGCTGAGGCCTGAGGATGTGAGCCTGGATGGACTTTGGCAACCAAAATATCAGTTATCTTTCTGTGATGCTTCTCAGCATTTAGGAAACTGGTGGACACTGAACTGTAGCAGCTAAGGCTGGGCAGACCTTACTAGCTTTGGTCCTGCACAGGGTGGAAACAGCTGCACTGCTTTCAGCACAGAACTCCCACTAGAAGTGCAGATGCTCTCCTGAGCTGCTGAGCCTGGGTGAGGAATCCTTGGCGTTAGTAACATTCACAGATAACTAAGTGTTAATTCAAGAATCTGATTTAACTTGGGACTGAAGTGGTAATGGTGTTCAGGAATGAAATACTTCAATTCTGCTAAAGAAACAAGTTAAAATGTCTTTAAAAAAAAAAAAAAAACAAAACAACAAACCAACCCCCCCTAACTCCCTCCTAATAAGTATCCTTTTCATTTGTTATAACCAAATATAAAAATTGAAGGACTTTCCTTTAAAAACATGAGAAATCTTCTGAAATCAGTGCCAATACATGAAGCCTAATTGGCTTTCATCTTCATCTTTTTTGTTGTTTGTTTTGCTTTTACCAAACACCTCTGTTTAACTTACATACTTCACTAACTTGAAGAAAAAGATGCATTAGTTTCATTTTTTTTGGAAAGTGCAACTACAGGATAACAAACAAAATAAAAAGAACATAAAAGAACTCAATTTTGTGAACATTTATATTCATTCAAATTTACCAGTACCCCAAAATATTTCTGCACCTATACAATACCATCTTCTGAACAAATACGTAACAACATGCTGTGCTTGATGAATGGATATACAAGCATACCAAATAAAAATTCATGGAATATTAATTTTGAAAAATATTTCTTTAAAGAACATGCCATAATTGGATCTATGGTCTAATCCAATTAAATCCACTGTCCTGTCTCTCAGTGTCATTTAGAAGCAGGTATTGCAAAGGATGCCTGAAGCACCTAGACTGGACTCACATATGGAACAACTAACTCCAACAAATGGTTTTCCTAACAGGTGGAACCTAGTGGCAGAATTCTGCTATTTTTAAAATAAGTTAAAGTGGTTAATTTAGCTTACCAACTGTAGGTGTGTTTGCTGCACTGAGAGAAGCAGAAGAGGATATTGAGGAAATGCTCTCCGCACGTGCCAAGGGAGCTGCAGGAGGTGGACTCGAGTTAGAGGTCAAAGGAGGGCTGAATGGCCTAGGCTGGACAAAAGAGATTACAAGAGTATTACACAAAGTGGTTTTAAAGAGATGAGAAAAAGACTGTACATAGAAGAGTGCTTCATTTCATGCCCCAATCAATTTTGTAGTGTTTCTCAGCATAGTTCCTTTAATGCTTTATCTACCCTAGTTTTTAGGGTAAAACAGAAAACCCATATTTTCCATTGGAATCAATTCCGTTATTTCATAGATTATCATTATTATTTTTTGCCTGGGTAGTTAAGTCTAATATATTTGATTATGTAGCAGCCTGTCAGTAATTGTGCTATAACACAGTAGTAGAACCTAAGCCTACAGCCCTGTCTATGTATACAGCAAATGTGGATTTACAGAGCTAAAGGAGAGCTACTAACAAACTGGAAATGAGTCCAGCAGAGGGCAACTAAAATAGTTGGGACTGGAGTACCTGAGAGAGAGGGACAGGCTGAAGGACCTGGGTTTGTTCAGCCTGGAGAACAGAAGCCTAAGGACGGATCAACTAGCAGTCTTTTACTAGCTAAAAGTGGGTACAAAGAAGGCAGAGTCAGGCTATTCTCAGAGATGCAAGAGCTACAGCAAAGGAAATTTCAGCTGAATTTAGGGAAGAAATTCCTTCTTGTAACCTCGTGGTTAAACCCTGGGACAGGCTGCCCAAAGAGATTGTAAGATTCCCCCTCTCTGGAGATTTGCAAAGCTCAGCATACCCCTGAGCAACCTGATGCAGTCTCGAAGCTGGCCCTTCTTTGAGCAGGAGGTTGGCCTAGAGATCTTCAAAAGTCCCTTCTATCCTAAATCTCTGGGTGGTTTTATGATTCACTTAACTGTTAAGGTATTAAACTAACTAATGATCATTTTGGGATTAACCTATCTAAACTGTACTGGAATACCTAAAGCATCTGTTTTGGCTGGGTAACTGTTTTGCTTTGTTTTGTTTTGTTTTAATTTTATTTCTGTTCTATCACACTTGTTGCTGGGTATGTGGCTTTTATACGGACTATGGGATTTGAAAAGGAGTTGATATATAACGAAGACAATTGACAGTCTTCCACTTGTATGCAGATAATAGCCAATTTCTAAAACAACAGTATAAAATGAATGTAGGTTTGTGCAGAATCATACTTTATAGCAGAACAGTTCCAGTTAAAATTCTTCTCTTTATTTATGATGACATGAAGAACAGATTTCTTGACCTAAGAGCAATTACTACAATTTTATATTGGAATGAGAAAAGAATCTCAAAATGAACCCTATTCTGACCTTATTCTGACCTTACAGAAATGCAAAACAGTTTAAAAATGTTTCAGTTTTGTGAAAGCGTAAGACCAGAATTTTGTCTGTAACAAGAATATGGTGAAAATATCTTGCTACTTTGAAAGACAGTAAGAGGCTATTATCACGGTAACATTTTTCCAAGTCAGTAAGTCAAATGAAACCAAAAGAATCCTAATATTCACAGAGGAGATTATCATGGCTTGGTCTGATATGCTGTCTGGGTATTGGCATTCTTTGCCACATTCCTTATCGGCAGGTGGACCTGCACCGCAGGCAGTGAGCAGAGATGCAGGCAGCGTGCAACCTCTTGCTATCCCGATGGGCAGCTGCTGCAGTCTGCCACCTGCCTTCTCCGCCAACCAGCACCAAGGGCAGAGAGAAGTCACAGCAGGGCTACTTGTGTCAACACATGACTGATAAAGATCTACTTAATACCATTCGTTCCCCGAAGCTTTGGTGATATCCCTAAATCAATGGAGCTTTGTTAATAACTTCGCTAGTAGTTCACATTTTGAAAACTTCAATCTCATGCTAACCTTTCATTATCAACTTATTGATCTGTTCAATTAAGAAGATTCAGCCAATGCAAAAATTATGTTTTGGACCGTCATAGTTCTGTTAAGAATTATTTTGTTATAGTAATACAGTTACCATGAACAACTTCCATGCCTATCTGGCAATCATGAAAATCTGCTTATGTGATTCCTTGAACATTGGCTGGAAAGTAACTCCACTGTAACAACGTAAATGAACAGTATATCTGAAATCAAGTTACAATGGAGGATTAAAAAAAACCAAAAACCAAACCAATCAATACATACTATTTCATTAATCCCACCAAGTTTCCCAGTAGACAGCTTTGGTCTTGAAGCAGGCCTTGGAGGGGGTACAATGGTGCCTACAGAAAGAGGAGTCGTGGGCCTTGCTGAAAGAAAGGAAATTTAAGGAAATAAATATTAGAAAGGTCACACTGAACATAAATACGTACTTGAATAACTGGAAGTTACATTTCTACTAAAAATTCCTGTTTTACAAGCTCCATTTTGGTAAGATTTACCACTAATCATAAATGCTTTTAAAATAGGGCCATGTGATACCATGTGATACCCTGAAAAGTGACTCTAAAAATGGCATCATGGGCTTTCTCATTGCTCTCAAATGATTTTATACCAACTATTCCTGGAGGTTTGTATGTAAAAAGATATTTTTACCTGAGTTTCCTTCTGTGTATAATCTATATGGATTCAGAATATAGGACAGTCTTTCATGTCTCACCACAAATGGAAAATTCAGTGGAAATTCATATTTGGTCCTGGCTGACAATGGCATAACTCTGTTTACACCAAATTTTGCCCACTGGAATCCCATTGACATCAATAAGTATACACCAGTTTAACAGACAAATTACTCTGTTGATTGTAAGAACACACTAACTCCTTATTGTCTCTTAGCCAAGCTATCAGAAGTAAACAGCAGTTAAAAAAAATACTTCCCCCATGTTCTTCTAAACGTAACAGAAACAATTAACAGATGGTGGCAGCAGTACAAAGATGCCACTTTTACAGAGTCACTTTTCTGAATAGAATGAATAGAACTGTATTTCAAAATAAATGTTAGATGCCATCCAATGAGTATGCCAGATCCAAAATTAACTTCAAAATAGACTGAAATCCTAATATATGACTATGTTGTTGCAGCACATCCTATTATCTGCCTCAAATTATTCTGGATGATGGTTCTTTAATCAAATCAGTTAATATTATTTAAAATGCAACTTTTAAGTATGGCGTTTTCTCAGGCATTCAGCATAACTCTACTGTTGTTTAAGTCCGGGAGTTTCATCACTGACTTGGGGAGAAGGAAATTCGGCTAATACTGACCACATCCACCTTAAGAGTTGCAAACTCAAATGTCCCCAGATAAATTAGCTTCTAAAATATCAGTCATTCCTTTAGAATTCTTATTATGCCCCAAGACAACAGTGCATGCTAAATACTGAGTAGTCTGCTGCAGTACCCACAGGTATTCAGTGAGTCATGGCACACTCGCCCAAATGCACTTTTCCTTTGCTCTCTTATTATGTAGCATTACTGTGACATCATCCACGCTTCAAAATACTGGGTGTTAAGAAGGAACAGTTTTAAATCCAATTTATCTAACTTTATTTAATCTGAAAGTATCTATACAAAGCCATTTAGGAATGGAATTGTTTTTGCAAATTCAATCACTTAATCTTTGAGATCTCACCGCTGTCTGACATCCCACGAAATTACATTCCTATTTCTAGAAAAGCAAAACTCTGCATAGTTAAAAGAAAGCAGTGCCTTTAATTGAAGAATTTGAGTTTTTCTTCTTATTTCAAGCTGAATGTTTACTTCATTGTCCTGATTTTTAAGGAAGTGGATGCTAACACGGAGTTTAGTACATTCTAAGTAAGAAGATGAGTTAATTTTAACATCAGATGAGCGATAATAACAAAAAGAAAAATGAGTCCAAAGCTTGCTTTTTGGAGTCAGTTATTAGCAAAGAGCAGTACACAATGCATGCTTGCCATACCCTTATTTGTATGAGCACAAGAAGACACTGAACTATAGTCCAGTAGTGCTGAAGATGATGTGGAAGAAATTTCAGCAGCAGTGCCAGTTTCTTCAATGAATAATTGTTCATGGCATACAGTATTATTGAAAAGGTCACTTTGATCCTCAGAAGTACAGCTGTTGGAAGAATTCCCAAGCAAAGCAGAAGAGGCAAGGCAGGCATTTTCAGTTTTAAAATGCAATCTCTGGGGCTCCTTCTTGTCTGCGCTTGTGGGTCTAATTGTAAGAAGTTCATCAGCAAAGGAAATCCACTGACTCTGAGACCGTGAAACACAGGATAAAGTACTGGTACTCCCTGATGGCGCTGCTGTAACACCAGATTTGCACGAAGTGCTAATGGTAAAGTCTGGTGAGGATGGGCTTGTAGACCCAGAATCTGTCTGGTGTCCAAGCAAAGACTGAGATACTCTACACCCAGGCAAATCAGTGGTAGATGAGGAGGAGCTCCTATTGTGCTCTTTTAGTGTAGCTGAAGGAAAAGGGAAGAATTGAAACTAGGACCAACACTGAAAAGACAAAAATTTCAATATTCAAAAAAGTATTCAATATCCACTGCAAGAGGATTACTAGCCAGCATGAAAAATAACTGCGCTACTCGGCTAAAAATCCCACCAATTACAAATAAAATAAAAAAACCCAGCCACATATCACATGTACTTCATTCATACTGCCAATCAGGCCACTTTCCATTTTTTAAGTAAGCCAAAAAAGTAATCTGTTGTGTTCCTCTCTACTTAAGGCCCTACTTCTCATGACTTTCCTTATTCCTCTAACTTTCTTCCTGTTGTGGTTTAACTTCCTCTCATTTTTGTCTTTTCCTTCTTGTGTCCTACTCCATTTTTGTTTCCTCTCGATAACTTTCTCCTTTTAATTTCTTTCCAAGTTATTTAATCAAACTTATCCTATCCTGTTCCTTCCAAACATTTTTGTCCTCTTACCCATAACATTTGAAATGGGAAGGCCCAACATAAATGGCTGTCCTGTGAATGAATGAGGACAATGCAGTCGTGAGATCCTGTTTGATATTCTTCTGTCTGTATCAATCTGATCTAGTGAGTAACTATATGTATGAGGCATCATCTACCCCAGCTTATTTCCTGTCTCATCCCATAGTCTTCAGGCTGCTGCAAAACAGGAGTTTTCCACAAATATTCCCTGCACTTGGCTGTTGCTTGTTGCAGTAGATAACAATAGAAGCAGAAAATGCAAGGTTAGTCAATTCTCAACATCTTGCAGATTGGCAAAGCTAGGAGCAATAGCGCAGTGACATACAGAATCAAAAACGAGAGCAACATGTTTAAAAGTCCAGATTAGAAGTATAGGTATCCTCTCTACAGTGGTCCTTTTGTCCTGAACAAGTACATTCTCTAAGCCCACATAAACAGAGTTTTAACACAGCTTTCTCTTTCTAACAGGTATTTTAACTATCATTCAAAGGCTTTAAAATACTACTATAAATCCTATTCAAAAAGGAATGTGGAAATGTTTAAATCTATTTTAAAAATACGCATGGATGAAAATGAGGAAGATAAATAAAAAGAAGCATTTTTACAATATCAATAGATGGCTAAAAAATGTCTATTGTGTTTGTTCAAGATAACAAAGTTAGCTTAAACTACTAATAAAGCAGGATTATTCATGGATGACCAAAGTTTACTTCTGTGCTGCATAAACCACTGTCTGCTCAAATACCATGGTAGTTTAAGTGTTCAATGATTAACACAGAGTTATGAAACAATATCTAAAGAAATGTTTTAACAGTAAAAAGAAAAAAGTAATCTGTGGGACATGCTACATCATGATATGCAGATATGCTGTATACAAAACAACTAATTTATGTAATTTAAGTTTTGGACTGAGATTCTCAAAAGCTTTAGGCATCAGCTTACTTATATTAACCTTCAAGTTGAAGATAAAACACTAATTTCAAGGAAAATATAATCAGGTCAAAGTTGTGTATTTTTTAAAGTCTTTAGAACTAAGCTGCACGTTACTGAGCATCAGAACTTGATTTAAATAACAATATGACCTACATCGATCCAGTATTTTTTTTCCCAAGTGTATTAGTAATTTGTTATACTTTAGAACACTCACTTGCTACTTAACTTCACGGATCATTTCACAAGTGTAAATATCTTAGTTAACTCCTAGAACAACAATCCTTTAAATAATTATTTAGCAGATAAAGTTTGCCAAGGCACAGATGTCTTATATCTAAAAGCGACTTATGCATGCAGGACACTATATTCTGCCAATTTCAACGAAACATAGGGCTCTGTGCCTAAGCCTCTTTTGGGTATGAGGGCCCAGGTGGATGACTGCCCTCCAGATATGGCTACAGAGAACGTTATGGATCCCAATTGCTTGTCACTACTCATCAGCCAGAGACTACTTTCTCCACAGTTCTGCTGCCAGGAGGTACTGTATGAACATTTCCTAATTGCTTTGACTTCCCATCCAGGCTACCAATAAAAAAACTGGATACAGTAACAACCACGAGCACAACAAATTAAGTATCCTCTGCCTTCCTCTACAGACTCCAGCACCAGACCAAAGCCTGCAAAACATCATTTTGAGAAAGCACCACTTCTTTTCAGCATATTCCAGTAATATATATCTATATATAATTTATGCTTAAATACGTTACAAATTTGGATCCACTAGCCAATAATCTTGACTGGTTACCTCAGTGAGGAAGAGACAATCTAATGACTGCCGTAAGCTAGTTTTGTTGAAAACTGTAACTTTTAAGGAACACAAATTTGTAGTGAAAGAACAAGTTCCACTTAAACCCCAAAGGGGTTACATAGCAATGTCGGTTGCTGCTGAAAGGACATTACTAAGGCCAAGAAGAATTAACACTAGTTGTGCAGAATTCCTCTACTGATACATGTACTCTTTCTTACTGTTCTTCAATCTGTATTATCAAGCACAGAGGAAAACAGCTAGAAAGCCAAGACTGTGAACAAAGAAGTGAGGCCTATTATAATTTTTGGAATATGAATACCTAGTTAAAAGAAACAGGGAATGCTTCCTTTCTCAGGCATGTGGGAGAACAGTCTCTACATTAAGACAGCAGGGATTGGAAAATAGATATGCATTAGGCAGACTGACAAGAACTATGGAAACAGTGTATCTGCTACTGTTAGTAGATTTTGCTTTAAATCCCCCGAGATAAGCAACATAAATAACAAATAATTTAAATAAGTACTTCTAGTAAGCAGGTCCTAACATAGCCATAATACCTGTTTTTGTTTTGGCCTCTCCTTCCTTTTTTTGAACTAGTTTCTCAGCATCTCCTGCTCTCAGCCTCTTCAACACACATACCCACTCATATGCTATTTTGCCTCCCTCTCCTTCACTGCCTTTTGAATGTAACAATCAATATTGACTATTTTTGTGATATTTTTCCCCCCCAAAGACCAGGTTTCAGAAAAGCCTGCCAGTGTCCTGCCCACACTAATATCCCCCAGAACCCTGCACCCCAAAATTCCCATGCAACATCTGCCCTCCCCGTCCCATACTCCTCAGCCCACCCTTTTTCTTCCAATGCCCCTGCGCTCAGACGGTGCCAGGAAATCCCCCTTAATTCTAGTCTCAGTCCTGCCATTTTTATCTGGCTCCCTTTGGATTACGCCTGCACATCTAACAGAATCATGGTTTCCTACAGGAAGCAAGTTCCTCACAGCAAAGCCCCGCGGTCCCTTTGTACTACATAGCTCAACGGACTTTCCTGGAAAGAAGAAACCCACCCCTATTCACAGCGCAAGCTCAGTTTGTCTCACAGTTGCTGCGACAACCTCCATTTAATCTCCCAGCCCTACCAGCTGAAAAAATAGGATTATATTCTAGATGGTGATCATTTTTTTTTGGAAAGTGAGAGAAGGTGATTAAAAAAAAAAAAGGCAGAAGCAAGATAGAATTTTTCTAACGTTTCTAGTGTTCCCTCTTCCCCCTTGCTCCCTAGCTTGAAAGCCTGATATACTGCACCCTCAGTTGGGTATTACTTACGAGATAGTATACTGCTTTACAAAATTCTTTCCCTTCAACAGTCGAAGCACATCACCTTGCAATAACTAAAAAAGCAAAACCAGAACATCCTGAAGTATACGGAGAAAATATTTTCTACTATCAAATATTTTACCTGAGGAGGATGAGGATGCCAAGGAAGCTGAAGAGGAAGATTCAAGAGAACTGCTGAAGAGTGGATCCCATGCCAGGAGGTCACTGTTCCCCTTTCTATATTAAGAGTTACAATTGGAATATAAATGAAAGATGTATATACTCATCAAAATAAAACTACAACTTCAGTAGTAGTTTGATAATACAATAAGTATAATAATATGGTAAGTAAATTTGATAAATTCTTCTTTATTAGTTAGTTTTGCATCTAAAAATAAAAAGCACTTACAAACTGCAGGTCAAGGAACTGATTTACACATAAGGAGACTATCTGAACTGATGCCTTGGTGCAGGTTTGTGTGTGGACATGCTTCATAATGTCAGCTAAATGATTGTCATTTTCAATGAGACATACATCTTCAAATCCATTTATTTCAGTATATACATATATAAGCAATATATACAGACCCGTCCACATTTGGGACTTGTAATCTTAAAGGCTTTACCATGGAACACTATAGGATAGAAACTAAACCTGTCTCATTTAAAACCCGAGATTTTAATAAAACCCAATATTTTGTAATCATGTAATTATAAATATCAATTGAGACAAATCACAATGAAGCAAATACCTTAGAACGGGAAAACAAATGAAATCTCCATTGTTGCATAACTACTCTTTAACTCTTATGATACGATAGATGCCCAGCTTAAAATAGCAGTCAGCTGATATTTCCAATGAGTTTTCAAGTATTGGATGATCAAAATAAGATCAAATTCCCGCAAAACTGCATTTGATAGAATTTTAAATTTGAACTTACTCATTATTTGGAGCAGAAAGCTTTGATTTTGTTAACTCTTCACCTAAGCAAAAGACACAGTATTATCACCAAAGCTGTGACACTCTAAAATAAAAATTTCAGCTTCATTATAAAAAGATAGTAAATACTAATGGTTGCAGTATGAAACTAATTATAAATTATTAAAATGGAAAAGAGAAAATGCATTATTTCTAACACTATAGATTCAGATACTCCCGAAGTACCTTCTGATAGGAGAAGACTACACAGAGCAATGCATTTCGGGTGGAAGTGGTGTTCACTCAAAATTTCTTCCTTAAATTATATTGTTTACATCAATATTATTCTTCAGCAAACCTGGCTTGGTTTCCCACTGAAAAAATCCCTACAGCATAGAGACTAATGACCTGTTCTCTATCTCCATGGCCACGTTTTATGTGTTTGACTATAAAACAGTGTGCACTTTGCTGGTTTGTGGATCATACTAAACTTGAACAGGTGGGAGGGTTTTAAGAACTTGCACAGGAGTCTTTTCCATGGAGTCCCTCCTTTGGCTCTTGGATGTGTTCCTCATCACTGTCACAGACAGCCTCATCTGTTGCCCACAATAGGGAACAGCCAAGTATACAGAAAAGGAAGAGGTATCTAGAACTGACAAGAGAACTATTTTTTTCTATTTAAAGTACAGATACTTAAGAAGTTTATTTCTTCAACAATTAAAAAAAAGTCTGTTTTCATGCTATGTTAAAAAACTAACATAAATAGACTAAAAGATTTACACTTACTGGATGAATTTCGATTCATTTGTGCCTGAAACAGGGAAAAAAAAAAAAGGGATAAATTCTTTTACCAACTGTCAAATAAAATGCTTAATAGTCCCAGGGTTCTTCTTCCACTCAACTTTCTATGAGATACTTTGCTTTCAATGCCAGGCAAAACATTCTGAGCTTGCAGAAGACGAGAACATGAGCCAGGACAGAGGAACCAGTACACACCCGCTACACCAGTAAGAAAAAGCAGGAACGAACACTTTAGAGCTGACAAAGAGAGCAGTATTACTAAATCCCTTTACAGACTGGGGCAGTAAAATTAAACAGCTTACATATCACATGATATATATGAAAAACATTCCTAAGGTTTTCCCAGTAACTCCCCTCACATACTACACTTACTTAGTTTTAATCTAAAAATGTGAATAAAAAGGCATTCTGTACTTACAGGACTGTGTCTCTGCTTCCAAAATGTGGCAGAAAAAAAGAGAAAAATAGCCATGATTATTTTAATATGTAATGCACAATATTTTCCTTAAAATCAGAGCTGTTCTTATTCTGATCCGAATATTGTACTAGCATACTTTAATACTACTTATTTGTAATATCATCTCATGGCATAAAGGATCATTCTGTGGATTGGCAGAATACATCAATAAAGCTGCAATGTAAATGTTATATGTATCCACATTATATGATGTTTTAAAGGTTTGTGTATTATCAAATACTAATTAGTAAACTATGTTAAAAGCCATGCTCAGCTAACTCCACAATGTATTCAAAGGTCTTGTGGTGGCAACAGCAGAAAGACAAGGACTGAGCACTCCCAAGACTCGAAGGAAAATTAAAATCTGAGAAGTGAGAATTACTTAATGTTACACTGCAATAAAGCGTACCAAAGATGACCTAAGAAAAAAAAGAAGAAAAAAAGAAAAAGGAAAAAAGAAAGAAAAAAAGAATCATTGAACTTGAACCTAGAATAAATTCTGAACAGTAAAATATATTTACACTAAATATTCTTTACCACTTTTCTCTTCTACGCAGTAAAAATACAAGGAACAAAGTAACTTACAGATATTGCTGGAGAAAGAGTGATGTTCCCTATAGATACTTTTAATTCATCCAAGGAAGGCATGGTATATTGAGAGCTATTATTTGGCTGGACAGGTTTTATTTCTACATGGAACCTCCTGGGTTCATCATCTTCAGAGTCAGAATCACTGGATGAGTAGAAATGGTTCTCTTTGGTATGTTTTTCTCAGTTAAGGTAGAAATACTTCAAATTCATCCGCTTAATCAATTTCATAATTACACTCTACAAAATGCTCATATTAAGTGAACGACACAGATAAACAATGCTGCCTAACCTCTTTGTGCGCTTATACAGACACTTCAAATATATCCACTGTCCAAAATTCACAACTCGGATTTAAAACTTAGGTTTTATATTCCATTCATCCTCATAAAGGTATTCTGTTCCAAAAGGCACTATGTCATATAACTGAACAACTGCATATTTGAAGGCATCAGGATAAATTAAAGATTCTACAGTAGCAACACTTCTGCATGTTAAATTTACCATTTGTAAGACTCAACCAGGGATTCTAACATATGTATGAAAAATGTAGAAATCCTTTCAAACCAAGTGAAGGAAAGCCCTAGCCTTTTTAATGCCCTTTAGTGAAATGCCCATGGTACCTGTACCAAGCGTTAACAGTAGAGGAAGCAGCAGCAGTGGCAGCCACCATAACTTGCCCCTTTTGGAGAGTGGCACTGAAAATTTTGCAAGAAAGGATGCCAATTGCACAGAAGGCTGCACAGTAAACTGAACAACGTCAGCTGCTTAAAGCACTGTCATCCTTGGCAAAAAAGGAATCACAACAACAACTCGGCCCTCAAAATAAGCAAAATATACAGATGAATTTAGCTCTGCGTTCTCCTCTGGCACAAGAGCTGCACTGAACAAAAGCTCTGAAAGGCCTATGCTAAATCTTAAAAGATAAATTTGTTTTGACAAGAAAGAATTTGAAAATTTTCCTCTACTTAAACATAAAAGTTTCATACCACCTCAGGGGAACCTACGTATTCTATACCTTGCTTCTGTTATTTTCACCTGGAAATATGCCACCCATTTGAATTAGATCTCTTCAAACTATTCCCTGACAAATATTAAAACCTAAACCCTAAAGACATTCCAAATCCATTTCAACTGAAAGAATCCCTGAGCCATAGTGAGGAAAAAGTCAAATGTCTTCATCTTACAGCCTATCTGTCCCCCAGAATGGATCACATCTAGAAAAGAAAGTTTCAAAGACAAGTAATTTTTCATTTCATCGAAAGATATCTTGTCTTGAAAGTTATCACCGAGTTTCAAGATCAATTTCCTACAAATCAGGCAGCTCTTGTGAAGTGCTTTTCCAACACTTAAGACTGGACTTACTAAGATAGACTGCCAATATGGTAAAATAATGTCCTCCATCAAATCATCTCAAGAGTTCCCATCAACAGAATAAATATCCAGTCTTAGAGGCTAAGGGAGAAAAAGAGGAAGGGAACTGCTGACTTCCTGAATCTGGTCAGATTTTCAGAAGCTGAAGTAGTACCTGGCTGACAGGGACTGTAAAACCTCAATGATTTGCATTGACTGTATGGACTTTTCTATTGTTTCACAACAAAAAACATAATGTAGAAAAGGATGTCCAGATGAGTCACTTGCAAAGCATGAATGTTGTTCACTCCCTTCTCCCTTTCATAAATATATGCAAAGCATGAAATAATGCCCCTCTCAGAACTGGATAAAAGTCTTTCACTTTTCTATCAATTTTGTAAATAGGAGATAACACAAACTGCTTTTATCAGTACCGGAATCTTCACTGAGGGCAAGAGAGGCGTATTCGGCAAAGTTGATGAAAACAGGGAAGCTATGGACTGGCCCACTTTAAGGTGCTGTGAACTGCTTAAATGTTTTCACAATTTAAGGTAATTGCAAAATGTAAGTTTACCTTTTATCTGCAGTACCCAGAGAATTCAGTGAATACATTTCCAAAAATGAGCTATCTTGCTAATATATTAGGCTTGCTTAGATCTACAGCGATTATTCCCAGCTCTTGAGTAGAGCTTCCCTCTGTTTCTGATGGGAGGAAAAAAAGAGGACAAGAATTTTTTTCTTCAAAGGAAGAGCAGAGAAAAATCACAAGCCTCCATAAAAAAACCTCATGACAAAAATATATTCAAATATTCAAAAAGACAATAAAAGCTAGAAACACCAATTAGAAACAGCATATGGTGTAATGACTTCATTAAGTAACAGAAATTCTAGTTCTAGATCACTGGAGCTCCCAGTCTTTTTAATGGTGTTATAAAAATGTGGGAGGGTGCAGGTATAGAACAGATAATGACTCTGTATGCTTAAAAAAAGTTTACAAACTTTACATTACAAACTCTCTGAGAGCTTTTCAAGGAGAAAGATCTGCATGGTCACCTTAAAGCTTTTGTTCAGGCTTTTTTTGTTTTATTTTGGTTTTTTACTATCAGACAAAAACCATCCTCTTAAAAGTTGCCAAGACATCTGATCTAATCGTTAACATTTGCACACACACGAAATCTGAGATAGACAAAATTTTGTACATTTTGCAGAAGCTATGAACATAAGAATACAAGGTTGCAATATAAGTATGAATGTCATTCATCTTCCATTACTTAACACTTCAATCAGTACTTCCTCTCTCAACGGAACTCTGGTAACATCAAATAACTTGGCACAACAATAGTGAAAAGGATATCCTGTGTTGCTTCTGGTTTAATGCTGTATCCTTCATCATCTACATCAGGAATGTTCTAAAAACAACAACAAATATTATGATATTGATTATGCCAGCTCATGAAAGTCATCGTTATTCACCATTAATTACTACAGTTATCTCATGTTATGATCTGTAGTTCAGAAGTAGCATGACAAAATACCTCAGGAACAGAATACAACAAAACAACCTCCAAATTTCCTATGAAAACTGGCAAGTTTGAATGCATCTGCTTTACTGGTACCTTATCAAAAAGGTCAGAAACCACCAGACACATTTTAGCTTTACTATTGAGTGTTAAATAAGCCTACAATTCTTTTCGCCCCAAATATTTTCCCAATTTGTATTTCTAATTCCCTCAGCTAAGTCACTGGAGGCTCTGATAGTGCAGGAGCAAAACCTTTCCTAAGTACTAGTCAGTACTTTAATATGTGAGTAAAAGCATTCTAGGTTACACAGGTTACAACTTCCTCTCCCCCCTTGAAAAGGCAGGAAGCCTGCACTGCATTGTTGCATTAGCACAGAATATCCACATTAATTAAAAGTCATGGGTGAAATACAAGTGCTCAAAATCAGGTTCCAAAGTTTTCCTTTACACATCTCCAGCACCATCCTGAATTTTCAAAACTAATAAGTATCTGGGAAATTCAGACTAGTTCAATTTTTTAGTTCTTGCATGCAATTAAATATGAATTGAAAAGAATTATGTTAAAATAATTTAGAACGTTTAGCTAAGCACTTTGTTTCATAAAAAAGCTTTGAGGCAGAAAGAAGCAAGTCTCTAATATAATAATCTAAATTTTAAAAATATGCAAAAACCCCACACTCGTGTATGCTATATATAAAGGGATAAACTTGGATACACAGATACTTTCCCCATTCAGAACAGAAAAGCCCACTCATGACTTTGTATGCATAGTTAGTCTATGTGAACTGCTCAGATGCCTCAGTAACTTTATTACAAAAACCCACAATCCAAGTGCCTTCAAAATGTAGTGATTTCACCAGTTAAAATTTCTTATAAAAATGACAAGATTCAAATAAAAAAAGTGATTTATTCTAGTGTAACAATCAGTTTATTCTACTAGAAAGTAGGTACTGGGAGGCAGTTTGACTAATAGAGATACATACAGTGTGGCCAAAATACACCTTGCTGTTATAAGGCATGAGATACAACAAAATGCCTTACACTGGAGACTTCAAGTGGACTAGCAAGGAACCACTTGACTTCACCTAAAATTTGAAGCCAAATTTAAAGAGATATTCACCTTGAATAGCTTTTGAATTACAGAGGAAGATAAACATAAAAGGAATAGAGGGACAACTACATTTTTACAGGTATCACAAATGGGATGTCTGATATTTTACTAAGAAAGATTCACCTCTGTATAGCTCTCTAAATCTAGCACTTCTGAATGAAATGGAATAAATTTAAACATAGACCAAACTTTGTGCTAAAAAGAATAAGACATACAATCCTGTACAGGGGATGTAATACCGTACCCAATTAAATAGCAGATCAAACTAAGGCCAAAAAAATATTCTTTAAGCTCAAACCTTAAAATATGGAACATATAGATGCAATTTCTTGAAATACTTGTAAGATCTGGACTTCACTGCTATTTGATTAAAAAAAAAAATAAAAAAGAACTGAACAACAACAACAAAAAAGTAATAGGAGTAGGATCACACGGTCCAGTACCTTAGCTCTACTTGCTCAAATCAGGGTTCTTAGCTACGCTTGACCTCAGGCCGACCTTGTTTATATACCAAAAAACACTAATGAAACTTGACATCAAAGTAAACAGAACAAAAACATACAGCTAGAGGGTAGATACATTTTCCTACAATACTACAACTTCTGAATTCTGAAATTATTTTAGTTGTCATACTAGGCAATTTTCAATAGATCAGGATCATTCATGGTTAAGATGAATTGAAAAACAACAAAAATCTTTACAACATTCTTTACAACAATCTTCATACAACATTTAGTTTTTCTTCCAGCTGGGCCATATATGTAAAGGACACTATTACTGGGAACACACAGCATGCAAAACATAGCTGGCAAATCTGACTATTTTGATATAAAATTGTGAAAGAACTTAGTCTGCAGACGTTATTTTCATTGCATTATTTTTAATTTACTGAATAACCTCTAGGATAAAGTAAATCCTAGAAAGTACTAAAATCTTAAACTTCTTAAAGTATTAAATTTCTTTCTTAATATTTTAATGTTAATTATTTCTGATCTTGCAAAGACATTTAAATCATCTATTCCTCAGCAAAGGCACTTCACCATGTAGCCTGTATTCATAACTTCAGACTAAAAGTCAAAGTTGATACATACATAACAGAGATGGATGCTTTGCAGCTTAAGTTCTGAACACAGGAACTGAAAAATTCCTTACTTCTTTTTCAGCAGGCCTACATTACCACTTTTTTCTAACACTGTGCAGAAAACTTAATTTGTCCTTCTTTTTTTTTCCCATTTCTAATATTTAAATATAAGTAATTTAAAACATCTGATTCTACACAGCATATATAGAGTCTGAAATCATCTGCTTTGTATTTCCAGTTTTTTCAATGATTCAGATTCATAGATACATAATGTACCTTTGTATTAACAAAGATGAACTGTGTCACATACAAGCAAAATGGTACCTGAAAATCTAACTTACAAGTTAAGTAGTAATTTCAAAATATTGTTTTCGATATTTCGAACAGCTGAACAGGTGAACAGTTCTGCTTTCTGAAGCATTAGAATTTTATTCACTAATCCACATTTTGTAACAGTGGTAGAAGACACAGCATTTTGAGAGATACATATTCACAAATCTGATATTAATGAAGGCATTTACATGACTAATTCTTACTCCCTTCTCCACACTCCTACAGTTACAGAACTATATGTTATGTCACGGATAACAGTGCATCTTTTAAGAATCAGGCACACAACACAGACAAGACCTGATTTGCCTACCATGCTGATCAGCGGAAAAAAACACGACCTTCACGTATACATTTGTCATTTTTGAACTTTAACACAGAGGAAGATGATCTTTGCAAACTTTGGGTTTCTGTAAGAAGTAGTTATTAATATGATAGGGAGCTAGACCACCCCTACATCCCCACCAAACACATTATTTGTGTGTATATAGCTCAATGCAGATGTGAATTGAACTTTGCGGAAGTAACTGGAAAGGTGGGCTTCTTTGACAGAAGGTTTCACATTCTCAGAGGTTCTGTTAAGCAATTAAACATATAGGTATAAAACCCATAGAGTTTTCCCTGTGTTTGCAGATGTAATACACACATTACTAATTAAGGTGTTATATAGTTTTAAATATACATTAAAAATTTAGAGATTATAACTCTGTCTTTGCATTAGTATGTTCTACGAACTTTCTGAGGTGAACAGTTTTTTAAAGAAATAAAATATAAGGACATAATAAACAGCAAAGTAAAACTGCCTAAACAAAAAGCATGAGGACTAAGCATTCTATCGCCAAAACTTATTTTTTGAGTTTTGGCCAATACTTTGTCTCAGTTTCCTTGCTCTGTTCCATCCATCATCCAAAAGCAATGGAAGAATCCACACCATTACCATGTCATTAGTTCCTCTGGGTGACATATAAAGGACAAGAGAGGAACATGTGGAGCATACTGCAGTCCAGCTACTTCATTTGGCCCTTCCTCAGCAAAGTTAGCACTGCTTACAAGTTGGGTCATCGGTCAAGAAGCAAAGAACCTTCACTACTCTTCAGCTTGATTTCTGTCTATTTTCTCTTCTGCGATATCTACAGTGGTTATGAGAGCTCCTTATCAAGTTTTCCTCAGGGCATGCTTCAAGATACAGTACAGCTGAACACCTCACTGTTTCTTTTTCTGCCTGATGAACTTTCTAACATTTTACTGACCTGGACTGACTTCCTGTAATCCTGATGAGGGCCTAAGTGAACTGAAAGTAAGCGGTTGAAGCTCATAGCCCAGAACAAGAGAAAAAAGACCCTCTCCACTTTTGACATATTTGAGATGTAAATTTGACTCAGGTATATCCTTAGTTTAAGACAGACGTACTACATATCTGTCTTAAACTAAGGATATACCTGAGTCAAATTTACGCAAGAAGAGAGTAGCCAGTCAGTTTCTTCCATTGCCAGAGATGCAGAGAGACAAACAGGTATTCAAAGTGCCCATGTTTTGTGCTGTGACTACAAAGCCTTGTACCCTGTATCAACAGCAGTTATTCAAAATGTGCCCGAGCTAAACATTGCAAAATGCAAATAAAGAAAAACATTTGAATTTCACTAAATAAAAGATTACACTTGTGTTCCACTAATTAGGGTTTGATGATTCCAAATTCAATCAGTCCCCAGGAATAAAAATGGTATATAACTCCATACAACCGTAATTATGCTACACTCATATGTAAAGAGGTTAATGAAAAGTTTTGGATGCATCAATATACTTGTTTGCATTCCAGTTTCATATGAAAAAAAGTTGTAGCATTATGTTCTGTGCATCTGTGGCTCCCTTCTTAACTACTTTTGAACTTACTGGACAATTTCAAATGGATTTGACAGACAGAACAGAGGACTCAAAGATAATTACATTACTACAGACTTCATGAAAATAGGCAGTCAAGTAGAAGAAGGAGATCTGCAAGTATTCCAACCAAGGGAAGGGTTGCAATTCAAATTCAGATCTTACTGGACTCAAGCGAAACCTTGTAAATGCTTACCCAAAAGAAAAGTTTCTACTAGAGCTCATATCTTCCTATAGACCATCCCCAGAGACATGGTAAATGCATGGGAAATGAGACAATTAGTTCTGCCTTTAGAAAAATTTTCTAGGTAATAAACAAATACAGGGCCAAACTTCAGTTGGTATCTCTTTCTAGTGTACACATAGTTAACTTTCTACTTTTCTTAATTATCAAGGCTTAGCTTAACGGAAGTTACGTGTATAGATTGCCATATAACACCACAGGAATTTTAAATCTCATGACATACTGTCATCTATATTTAAACAGAGACTGCTTATTGAAGTGGTTAACCTTTTTAATAAATACGAGTTCTCAGTTCACAGCTGCCTTCCTACTCATGAGCACATAAACGTAAAAGCACTCTGAGGTGCTTGTTTGCAAGGGGTGAAATGAAACTCACCTACAGTATGCTGCATCATTTTTCATAAGAATGACGGTAATGGCTTCTGCTATTAAAGCATTCTACCATTCAGAATAATACTGCTGCTTGTAAAAAGCAAGAAGAAATGATAGACCGAATTTTAAATTCCAAATGCAGTCATAAAATGTTGGGCATAAAAAAAAAAAAGAGAATGCAACGGAAGTATCAGTTTTGTTGTTGGACACTATGAAAGTTAGGCCTTTATTTTTAAACAAAATATAAATTACATCTAGACAGAACAATTAACTTAGACAATCATATGGTGTGCCTCATGCAGCCAGAAAAAACATCAGACATGTTTACAGTTGAATTTTTTGAACTAATTATTTTTAAAAAATGTAGAGACCAAAATAAGCAAAGAAGAAAATAAACATTGCAAGTCCAACCCAGTTGTGGTTCATTCCAGTGACGCAACCTGAACTGGCAAAAGATATTATTTCCATGAAAACCCTGATAATTATAGGGATAATTCTAAAATTACTTTAAATGTACCTAAGAAAATAAATTTGCTCTAAATAAAGATGACTTTGCACAGGATAAAATAACTGTCTTGATGATGCTTACGAGGCTGTTCTTACACACATAGTTCTATTATGTGGCAAAACTTGCTTTTCCTTATTTAGAAGAATGGTTCTACCAGATTTTTCAAATCAAGTTTCTCAAAATAAGTTTTAATATTAGGTACTAAAACTCCCAGATATTAAATGCAAAGAAGAAAATCCACAAAATAGGTGAACTTGGAAACTTAAATTGTTTACTATAATTGGCATCTAAATAAATGAACTGAAAACCAAATGAGCCTACAGAAAATCACTTAAATTATTCTGTAAATTATTTGCTACTATAGCTATAGGGAGCTGCAATCTCTGTTACATATAATTCAAGACAACATACATGTTTAAATAAAAAGAAAAGACTCAATTAAGGAGATAAAAAAGCATTAACATACACATTTAATTTGCAACTGTCACTTATTTGAATTTAATAAATAAAATTGTAAGATGTATCACAGATCAAACTGACAGCAATGAAAAATGGGCCATTAATAAAGTGCATCTAGAGATACTGCATTTAAAGTAATTTTTAAAAGTATATTCCTACACCCTATTGCCAGTGATAAAGCAGAACCCCATTGATATTAGAAGGATTTCTCAAAGGAAACAGTAGTAGGCAGAGGAATATGACGATGCAAAGTTTGGTTCACAATAAACTGAATTTTTTCTTACTTAGAATCTACTAGCCGAGCAATTTAAACTATTAAATTGAAAAACAAAGTAGCAAATACTTGCAGTAAAAACACCTTGTTTAAAACCTAAAATTGTTAGGAAATATAAATGTATTACTGACACATTTTTGCAAATACTGCTAAAGATTATGTACTGAGCAAAATTAACACTTCAACTATGTTATCAAAATATTAAATGCACTATCAGATAAATAATGCATTGCAGGGACTGTATATAAGTTAAGTTTCATCAGGTTGTAGTGCTTGACAATATTAGAATATGCATTTGTTTTGGAAATAAGTCTACTTACAACTGAGTCTGCATCTGGACACTCCCTATTAAAAAAAATACAGAAAATGTACAATTATAAAAGGCACAAATTATTTTATTCATACAGTTCTGGTACTTCCTTTAATATTTTCAATTAATTTGAAACATTGCCTTTGACCCTCTTGCCTCTCTGACTCTGTTAAAATTTCACTATAAATAATCCACATTCAACTGAATGAGATTTAAATAAAAGCTGAAAGATTATGCTGAAAGCACCAAAAAAGAAAAACTCAAAAGAAATCCTGAAAAAGCAAACTCACATCATAATGAACAAATAGAAAAAATAAATTTTAAAAAAAAAAAATCAAGGGAAGCCAGGAGTACCACGCTGTATTCTGGATGAACATATTTTAACAGTCAGGTCTCTGTGGTTGATGTGCACAATAAGTGTAAGTCACCAATCCTAATGAAATAGTCCACATGCAATTGCAAAACATTTTGGACAATAACCAGTTCCCAAAGAAACTACGACTATTCTTAGAGGAATTCAGAGCTTCCCTCTTTTGGAATTTCATTCTTAGTTCGTGTTTGTCAAAAGCTGCAGTCAAGCACTAGAAGATGTTGGAAAAAATAATAGAGTACCCTCCTAATAAGCACTTTAAAAAAAAGTCAGCAGCAGAAAGACAGTGATTGCAAGCACATTATTCACAAGTGTAATATTTTTCCACTATAACTTCGATTTAAGCAGTAGTATTTAAAAAAAAAAAAAAAAAAGAGAATGACACTGATTCTCTCTGATGTCTGCAAAAAGCAGAAGTAATTACATTTACAGAATGTCAGAATACTTGAGTAGCATACAAGTCCTCTCTAATATGCATCCTGACAAAGAAACCCGAAGTGCCAGTGTAACTGAACAACAGTGCTTTTATATAATCAAACTGAACATCCTAAACATGCACTTAAAGAAAAAAGAGGGAAAAAAATCAAATTTATCGAAATCTAAATAATCTTCTCTGACAGGCTAAATGGGTTAAACGTAAAAACTACACTGTCTTTAAAAACAGGTACAAAAACTTGCTAACATGGAAGCATTAATACGAAATTTAGTACAGCCTGTTAAGGAATTGACAGTGAGATGAAGGATCCCGTCTCCTCTGAAAGGCCTCACACTAAAGAAAACATATGTGACCAAGTTTCTAATTGACTTACGCCTTATCTCCCTCTGCTGGCTAAACTGAATTCATAGCAATAGAAAGAGCTATGTTAAAAGCTATTTTAGAGCTCAAAGAGACAAAGTATTAGACTTCCCTCAAGAGACATAACAAATAGATTTTCTGACATGTGGTTTTAAAAAGTGTCTGTACTCAAACAAGACAGCCTGAAGTCCATAAAAGTTAAGAAATGCAAAAGATGTGAGGCAAGCTACAATAAAAGTAATTCAGCCCATAATGAAGATTTTCAAAATTAGCGAGCTAATAGATCTCAAAATGTAATGGCAGATCTAGTGTCATTCAGAGGACCACCAACAGCACCTCCCAGGATCCATTCTCAAGATACAAAGGAAAACTCAATAGTTTGCAAATGCTGGTGAAGTGGAAAATGAGGACATCAGATTTTAGACAGATGTGCTTTTATGTCACTAGATGCATGCTCTTTCTTTTAAGATTAAAGAACTAGGTCATGCTTCTAGTATAAGGTAACATTTCAGCAAATGGGGATTCTGTCAGGGAATTTAAGGATTGTAGATAAAAACTAAAACAACCAAATCATGCGAGGCAGTGGTTAGAAAAAGAAGTGAAATCCTTAACTAACCTGTATAGCAATATGTAATAGAATACACTGTGCATGGTATTTCCCTGTGTAAAACCATTACTAGACACAACATCCAGTTTAAGTGTCAGCACTTTAAAAACTGTATTGATAAACTGAAAAGCCTGCAAACCGTGCGAGTTTTTCTAGATGTGGAAAGCCTGCCTGACACAAACTAAACAAGCTTACAGCCTTATTTAACAAGAGATTAAGAAAGGACTTGACCTCTATGTGCAGAGAAGTTTCTGATGGTAGTGTTATATCATATACAGCCTGTAACAGGATCATCAGCTGAAGATGAAATAAGGCAAAATTTAGACTAGCAATAAAATTTTTTAAAGAGGCCATAAATAACTATTGGAATATTTTACTTAAGCACATAGTGAATCCTCTGTTATTTATTTCTGATGTTCTAGTCCATGTAGAAGTTATGGATTAACACAAGAATCTCTGTAAAAGCCTAATGGCATGTGCCACATAGGAGGTCTATATCATGCCGTCATACTTCTTTCTTTCTGACCTCAGAATCTATTAATTTTTGTATTGTGTGTAAATATAGAAAGAAACAAAACAATATAAATCAAATTTCAGTCCAACTTGTTCAAAACAAGGCAAATGCTTTTCCCATTTCAGAGTAGCTGAGCTGATTTATATTTTCTGATGACATCATGGTGCCGCGAAAAACATTTTTTTTCTAGAAAGAGACCCTGATATTATCTTTCAACATTAAATAAAATGTCTTTAGGAAAAAGCAACTTTCAGAAAAGCATTCAGATACTACAATGGATAACAATACAAAGGTAGAAAGTGTTTCACATAGTGTAGAAGCAAGTTTTCAGCCTGTAGTGCCTAAGAAAATTTTCTTTCTGTTACAGGTCAAAGAAAAATGTATCTCCGAGTAAGGATACATTGCGTCATACACCTGGGAAGAGTTAATTTGGAGCTTCCAGGCCTTTACTGGCTCCAGAAAACTACTATTAAGAGCCCTAAATCTTTGCTGGGGCCAGATTACATTTCAACATCTCCCAAAGAATGGATGGAAGGAGATGCCTGGTTTGCAAGGAGGCTTATAATATACATGACATGAGGTTAGCTTGAGTAATAACCCATGCGGTGGCAAAATAATTATTTTGTTGGACAAGAAAAGCTGACAGTTACAGAATTCAATCATACAATAGTACACGATACTATCAAAATCACTACTTTGCAATTAAGTAAATGCAAGACACAAAAGACAAATGATGGAACATATTTTTTGCTCTTTGATATTGCAACAGTTTTGCATCACAAAAAGTGCAGTAAATAACTTTCCAGAGAGAATGGATTACTTCTTAAAAGGGCACTAAACCTGTTCAAAACACGAATATCATCAAATATTTATAAGATTTAAATTTAATTATTTTAAACGAAGCCTTCATCAGAAAAAAGAATTTTTGGTAACAAAATAATATTCTTAGATTACTGCTGACCAAAATCACACTATATACAACACTTCTCTCACCATTTACTCCAGCTTCATAAAAGTACAGAAGAGAGGGCGGGGGAAAGACTAAATCACAGAAAGAACAGAAATATAGCGGAATGACTTAAAACATGACCACCTCAGAGCCCTAAAGGCATAATGACAGAAAGAAGAAAAAGCATGGTTTAGAAGTGTATCACTATGAAAATTAAACACCAAAAGAAAAATAGCTGTAAGGCACTTTGTATGTGCAAATAATTAGCACCTGCAGATCTTAGGTGATTAATTTTTCAGCATTATGTTAAAAACTAAGGCTGGTAAAATATTTTTTAAAAGCATATATGCATACATGCAATTTATTGCCTCTGAGAATATTCCTGCATTGCTAAGTTTGTCAAATTGTAAGCTGTTTTCTGTTAAATCAAATACTTCTATTGAGAAAACACATCTAGAAATTATTAAAAAAATACATTGAAATATAGTGATCATAACTACTGATACATAGACTGCAACCAATCCATCTAAGAACTTTGATTCAAACTCACTTTCTGGAAAATTTTAACTCCTGGGAGACAGAGCACATGCAATGAATATGGCAAAGGGTATAGCTGGGACATCTGTCATGATTTAGAATGATGGTTGTTCAGAAATGAGTGTGCACATGATGTACTGAAAAAACATTCAAAGATTTTTCTGTCTTTCGATCCTGTACACAAAAGTTTTTCTAATAAAAGAATACTGAAGCTCCAATTCTGCAAACCCAGGCATCCAGTACTTTTTCCATGTACAGAGCTATTACTTCATCAGGAGTACACATGAGAATCACATTATCTACAATGTTCAAATGTAGAACAAGGGAGAACTACTTACCTATGCACAGGAAAGAATGAAACATGAGTAGACGACTATGAATACGTATATGTTATCTCCTTAAAATCCTTAGTTACAAAATCTTAAATAGCTGTGATGTTTTCGTATTCATAGCATTCCTCTGAACTTGTTATAAAACCATTTTTTGTTAAATATCAGCTAATGTTTATCCCCATACTTTTACTAGTTTTCATACAAGATACGGCTTCAAGATGGAAATATACTTACACGGATTCAGTATCTTTTTCTTTTTTCATTATTCCAGATAAACCAAAAGGCTTCCTCTTCCGTGGTTTTACCCCTATGGAACAAACACTTTTCATTTAAAGATCAAAGAGATAAGTACATATTTAGCAATGTCAAACACAGGTGCATACCAATGCCAACACATTTTAAATGCTGCCACAAGTGATGCAAAAATCTAACAGCGGAGATAGGTATGGAGCCAAACTAAGGGAACATTATTCCAATTTGTTGTTAAGTAACATCCGCATCAAAAAATTAAATTAAAATATGGTTCAACACACTAATAACATAAGTCCTTATAAAATTCATTTTCATTGTACATCCAACTCTCCAAGTTGAGTATGCAGACTGTCACTTTTTTTAATAGAAAATGGGTGTACCGCCAGTCTTGAAAAAAAGGAACTCTGCTCACAGAAACTCAACAGGAGCTATTGCTCCAGCCGATCCTGAATAGCCAATGCACTTGGATCAGAAACTGAACCCTGCCTCTTCCAGCTACTGGACTTCAACACCCTGTCGTTATTTCCCAGCATGTTCCCAGTAGCTGCAAGCCCCTGTCTCTCCTAACAAGTAGCATCTTGGTCCTGTAAAAAAAGAGAATGTTTCTTGGCTTTCCAGCTGATGCTGAGTTCATGATTTCCCAGTGCTGTAGCCAACCATGCCTACCCTCTGTCATTTCTTCCCTGTTTTTAGCACTGGATACCTAAAGCTATAGTACAGAAAAAAAGTTTGCTTTGATACCCGTTTAATGCTCTAAAATTAAAGTACATTTAATTATTCCATCAGACTTGCTGTCATGTCTGCTTCTCTCCCCAGTTTTTGCTGAAGCAGACTGCCAAACAAAGTGACTAAGTGCAAGCATCTGATCCAACTAGTCTACAATTTTGTTTTGATGTACGATACTACTGACAGCATGCTTTTGAGCAAAATGGTGGAAATAATTTGGTTTCTAAAATTTAACAACTGACAATTCAAGCACATCATTAAAAAAAAAAAAAATCATTATATTCCCCTTTACAGAAATACATTATATAAGGAATCTCTCCACTCTTAGAAATTTTCAGGGTTAAATAACTCAAAACTTCTCAAATCTGGCAGCTGTAAACTCAGCCATATCTTATATTTTAATAGAGACAGAATTTGCTCCAAAATTATTTTTAAATGCTAGTCTGGGCTTTATTGTCTTTCTGTGCCTTATGCAGCCTAAACCAATGACAAATGGAGTATGAGAGTGTTTTGTGAACATGGATCCTCTCTGCTTCAGTCAAAAAAGATTTTAAGTCTCAGCTGCAATCTTGGCAACTTAAAAGTTGTCAGCTGCTATAGCTATATTGTCAACTCCTCTGTCCCAAAAGCAAATACATAGCTTATGCAAATAAAACAGTTCTTAACCACTTAAAACAATCCCCTAAGCAAAATAAGCCACGCCAACAAAGAAAGGCTTTGCGACCATAATACTACATTAGACTTGGTATAACTAACATGGTAACAATGGAAAGAGCCCGAGACATGTTTTGACACTTGTAAATTATGTTACAACACTGTCATAAGTGAACCAAATCCAAACCTCTGCAAAGACAGGGTCTTAGCCAAAGTATATTTATAAGAAACATTAAAATTCTTTGACCTTTGTGCATTAGGCTTATAAACTATCATAGGTCTTATTTTCATTGAAGTTTGTTTCTCAAAAGAGAAACTGCTTTTTAGTCTACTGGAGTACTTTAAAATTATACAGATTCACACATCGATTCACACATACAGATTCACACACCCTTCACTCCACAGTTTCAGATCCTTATCCACAGCATTCTTATGTAAATAAATATGCTACAAGAACTCACCTTCAACTGCACTGGATGTGTTACATTCTTCAAACTCAATAGGGCCTTAAACAAATGACAATGAAGATAAACATTAGGTCAAATTTAATCTAAGACATTTTAACGACTATTAATATTTCCTGAAAATACTAGATAATCTAATTATAAATTTAGATTGCAAACAGATTGCAAAATCATACATGTACAGCAAATCATTAAATATATTCACTCTTTCATACTGAAAAATTAAAATACTAGTGTACAGTGTCTAAATACAATTCAGTTGCCTATGTTATTACGACCACATGAAACATCTCTAATTGCTGTCCTCTTCTCATTCAAAATCGCATCTATAATATAGTAGCAGTGTCAAGTTTTCAATTCATCTTCTTTTAACGAACAAGTGCTACATAAAGAAAAATCAAAAAGGAAAAAAGCATAGCTATAGCCCTAATTCTGAGATTCACACTTTTGCTAATTCTGTGTTGTTAGTTCTTCTGTTTCCTCTTCATAGCCAATTACCTAGACAGTTAAAAGTGGCATGCAGAATCTTAAACATAGCAATGAACAAGATAAAACACTTTAAATACATCATTAAGACTAAACAGGACAAAAAAGCAGAGAACACTAGTTAAGTGCTGTATCTAAATAAATTCATTATTACAGTTTTCCATGACAGTTGGCACAAGGTCACAGTCAATTGTCATTGCAAAGTGAAGTCCTAACCCTCATTCCTTCAGCCTGGCCAGGTCTAGAATTTATTTAACCCCACTATGAGCCATTTTGGGGAGTAAACAGGCAGAAAAAACAATGATTTTCCACAGGACCTTGTTCAGGGAACGGCAGAATCACACCAGCACTTGGTGAAAGAACAAAGAAAACAGAGAACACATGCAGGCAGGCACCATTACTTTCAGCCCATACTAAGAATGAACCCTTTGGCTCCTGTTTGAAACAGTAGCTTGCAACTGTATCCACACAAGAAAAAACAAAAGTTTAGTGCACACAAGTTTATATATAGGCACATTACAGATAAGATATGGGGGGGAAGGCGAGGGCGCACATGTTCCGAATTCTATATTTGAAGGCAGCCAAAATTCACCCCCCACGCTTATGCAACTGCTTCAAGTGAAAGTTTAAAATCTCAAAAATTTAAGTTAAAACCAACTGGAAGTAAAGCAATTGTGGAAACCTCATATACAGAAATTACTTTCACTCCTGCCCTAAAACATACCTGCTAGTAAGTGCTCTGATTTATTTATCTTTATTATGAAGTTATAATTATTTGTGAGCATCCACCATAAAACCAAGAGCTGTGCAATTTTCAGGGTGTTTCACATAAAATAAAAGGTATATTTGAAAGCATTTTCCAGGATTTTCACTTGTACTCTTTTCAAAATGAATATGTCATACTCTTAGTCTTAAAATAAATAGCTGATATAAACAGATCTCAGATACAAGAAACATGGAGACTACAAGCTTCAGTTTGATTTTAAATAGCACACCATAGCAAATCATCATGCTGCAATTAGAGATGCCACAATGAAAGCAAAAGAAAATTTAGCTGTGAATTAGCATTGTAAATCACACAACTGGGATTAATTTGTGTTTGATTCATGCAGTGAAGTACCTCAAATGGTTCTATTTGTAATGTAACCCCCAGTATGTATATTTAACTCTTGCAGTGCAAAACTGTGTTCAACTCAGCATAAACACTATATTTTGATAGTATTTCTCAAAACTGCAAATGAAAAAATATATGCTTGTCAAACGAATAGAAAGACAACTGAGAAGTGACGATGTAACTCAATACTCACCAATGTTAAGCAAATTGAATTATTTTAGACATATTAGATAAAATCTACCAGATATTTTCTTTGAAATTTTGCAGAATTCTAATGATTTTTTTTTAAAAAAAAGGTGTGTTCCAAGTAATGACTAATTATCGCAATTAAGACCAAGTTTGCAAAATTTTCCCTGCCAGTAAAAAAAAGATCTGAGTGCTTGTAAAACTAGCAGCAGGATAAGAATCTGGGACTAGAACCCATCAATATCTCATTTATCATAATGTAATTGTTTGAAGCTCTTGAGAGCAGAATATCAAAAGACTGATCTCAAATGGCAGTCTTAACTGCCCTTTAAATGTCAATGATTAAATAATTTCAAATACAAGTCTAATTATTCAATACAAGACAAAATATAAATTCCTAATAGCTTTCTCATTCTACTAAATATTGTAAATACATGGGCATTTTAAGCTGGTTTTCCAGTCCCTTCTCCTTTGCTCTCCACTAAATTCACAGTAAACCAAAGACAGTGTGCTCCACAAATCAGCAAATCTGGGTATCTCACAAAACAAAGAACAGCAAAAAAAATTCCATAAAAATCGATTTAGAGAACTGTACATGTCTACATCCCCACACTGATTTAATCAACATTTTATTTTAGGAATTTAAACTCCATTGTTCAAAATATATTGAGCAAGAAATTCAGAAAAATACCATAAAACATAGAAGCTGAAGAACAAATCCATTACTTCAGCACTACACTTCACACAATATATTTTTCATCACTTTGCTAAGAATTCAACACTACTTCTGTTTCTTGCTTCTATACATATTCCCATTTGGCCAGGAAAAAAAAAACAAAAGCCAAACTAACCACACTCATCCCCAAAACAAAAACAGAAGGAAAACACTGTAAACAACAGAGACTTAAATATATTTTTAGAGAAAAACAACACTCAAGCTTTTTCAGAATACCATCTTTTTCTTTACCCTTTCCAGCTACTAAGACTGATCCCCAGACTTTTAAGACTTTTACACTAATGATTAAAATAAATATTCAAGACTCAAGTAAAACTCACCCTTATTTCAGATCAGTATCTTTAACTTCCACTTCTAACACAAGCAGAAAGCAAAGATTGTCTTTAACAGCACATCCAAATTTCTGTATTTTGTCCATTACACTTGCCAAGCACTTATCTTTGAAGGTTTTTTTACAGATTGATAAATTTTTATTTGAAGTGACAAACAAACATGTTTAGTACAGAAACACACAAAGATCAGATTAGCATTTTCAATTAGATTTAACAAAGGCTGGTGTGTGTCCCATCCCCCGCCCCCCACCCCCCCAATTCAGTTCACTCTTGTAATATGTATTCTTTTCTTATAGGGAAGACTATAAAATGCAATCTGAAAAAATCACCGTTACTGAAGAATTGCCTGAGATAGTAATGAGATGGAAGCTGTGCAAAAAATTTCAGTAAGCAGGTAGCACTTTTCACTAATGTTTATGAAGTTAACTTGGAAATTTTAAATACACCTTCTTCTTAATGATATCTATTAGCTTATTAGCTTCACTAAAATGGGTGGAGTTATCATAGGAGTCCCTTCTCCCTGTATGTGCTCTCTTTCCTTTCCTTGCATCTACTAGCTGCTTTACTGCAGGACAGGTATATAACAATCATTAAAATAGCATTTTCTTACAACAAATTGTGTGACTCAGTTACAATTTGAAAGCACCTTTTCATCCTAACTTACTTTTCCTACTTAACCCAAATTTCTATGGGGCCCTTCATCCTTTGGAATATCAGAAGCTCAAGACGCCAGTGGCTGTTCCTAATGAATCCACAAGCATAAAGAAATTAAGTTCAGCATTTTCCTCCAATGCCCAAAGATGTTTGCTGGTTTTGTAAAATTTGTATTTAACCCGCTCCCACCAATATAACATGTTGCATTATTTGCTTGCAGCAAAGGCAAATTCATACATTTTGCCCTTTTGAGCAGAGTAGAGTGAAATTTGTAGCAGTTTTTAATTTTCTTGGAGTTTTGTTCTGTAACTTCAGATCTCCCAACAGTTCTGCTTCCTATATGGCTGCTCTAAAGAGTACCATGTTTTGCCTGGGAGGCAGTATTTTTAAACCAAAATAACATCACAGAAATAGGCATTTTCTGTGGTGCTCTATGATGAACCAATTTAGAAAATAGGATAGCTGTGATGAGCTTTTGGTAGCCCACATAACAGCTGGAGTCTCCTGTGGGCACATGTCTTTGTGCCCAAAGAGGCAATAATACTGTAGCCCAGCCAGAAGTGTGTACTGTGACCACATCGTCTCCTGCTAGAACCAGCTGCAGTCTCCTAGCCAGCCAAAAGGCCTTAGGCACACATATTGCTATGGGAGCATAGCATCAATAAGGAATTCAGATGCTTTCTTAAGAAGTTCCCCTGCATTGTCCACTGTACTTGCATATATGGAAACAAAACCATCTGCACTATCACTGCAAAAAAACCCCAAAAAAACCCAACCAAACAAAAAAAACCCCAAAAACAAAAAACCAAAACCAAAAAAAACCCCACACAACAAGCTTTCTTCTCTGAACCACCATAACATCTGTCTCTCTGATTCCTTAATCATTAGATGGTATAGTCAAAAACTCCCAGTGGGTTGGCGTTAATGGAGACTGCCAGATAGCTGTGATACATAGATGCAAGTCAAAGCATGCAAACTCATGCGCTGGTATCACAATAACTTTTGTAACAGCTACACAAAGATTTCAAGCTGGATGCACTACCTCTTCTCTATGAGGCAGAAAAGTTTTCTTAACAGACTTGTGCCCAGTGACTGAATTATACACAAATGCTTAACACCAACAAGGGTTTCAGCTCAAAATCTGGAAGATTATAATGGCCAATATTTCTGAAGCAAGTACACAGATTCACTGTCCATTGCAACATCCAAAGATAAAAAAAGCAGTTGTTTTACATTTAAGAAGTAAAGTATTGCTGATGTTGGGGGCTGAAGTCATTCCCTGAAGCAGTCTCTAGAGTCCCTGCCACACGATAGCCCAAAGCACCGAAAAGGACCATCTAGATGTAGCCATACTGCAATAATGGTGGTAATAACAATATTCTGCAGTACTGCAGTCAAAGCATTGAGATTTCCTTCATTCTTTTTCTCATAACAAGAAAAGGCAACAATGTGAATTGAGAAGGAAGCCTTTTCTCAAGCATTCATATAAACACAAAATAAAAGCAAATACTAGAACTAAAGCAGCACTGTAAAAATAAAAAATACGTTTTAAGACACTTACTGGAGCAAGTAAAAAGCTATAGCTGAGATCTAGTCCAACCCTTGCAAAAGTCTCTGAATTAATGTTTTGTTGGGTTAAGCATGGATATTTTCAGGCTTAAGATAACTTCTTTACAGTCCGGTCTGCCTGTCATTACATTGATCCACAGAATGGTAACTATGGCTTAAGCATCTGAAATACCTGTACATAAACTTGACAGTGTTTGTTACTGTACACACACAGAACAGAAAAAAATAATACAGTGCATAAATGAAGATTAGGCTTTATAACAGAAAGAGATATGAGTATCTAGTGGGATTTCAGTCACTTAAGGATACATACCTAGCTATCAGGACACTAATGAGAATTCAGTATTCTACAAAGGGAGCAAGCATCAAAAAATCAGTAAGCTCCTCTAATTGTATGTAAACAATCCCACCAAACATCATCCTAAAGCATTTTCCAAGGCAAGCTGCTGCAGCTCACAGCATTCTACCAGCTGGGACAGATATGGACATGAAGAAAAGGAAAATGAATGATGGTTTTACGGACACATGGAAGCAGACAGCTGCTATTTGACAAGAGACTGAAGCAAATACATCAGGAGTGGGTCAGTTCTGAGACTCTGGAAAATGAGGAAGCTCTGGTTTGCTGGAACACGAAAGGCAAAAGGTAATTTGAATAAATAGAAATTTTTTATTGTAATTAATCTAATAACTTACAATAAGTGAAACTGGCATAAATTAAGCACTAGTGGGTCTGCAGCTCAGGATACATCTCCTAGACTGTTGAGAAAATACATGTACTGTTTTTCTTCTTACAACAGGCATGTGAGTATGGGGGCTTTCATGACACTAAGAGGCAAAGTGGATGGCTAGTAATAAGGAGATATTAGTCTTATTCACAGATGAATGAAGAAAATATAATTGCACTGTAAATTATATTACAGTATCTACTACATATTTAGCCCATGTCTATAGGAACAGTATTTTCAGAGAATCATAGAATACCAGGTTGGAAGGGACCTCAAGGATCATCTGGTCCAACCTTTCTAGGCAAGAATTTGCACAATCTAGACGAGATGGCCCAGCACCACGTCCAGCCGAGTCTTGAACGTGTTCAGCATAGCAGAGTCAACCACTTCCCTGGGGAGATTATTCCAATGATTGACTGTTCTCATTGTGAAAAATGTACCTCTCGTGTCCCATCGGAATCTCCCTGGGAGTAACTTGTACCCGTTGCCCCTTGTCCTCACCATGTGACTCCTTGTAAAAAGGGAGTCTCCATCTTCTGTGTAGCTCCCCTTTAAGTACTGGTACATGGTGATGAGATCGCCTCTAAGCCTCCTTTTCTCAAGGCTGAACAAGCCCAGTTCTCTCAGCCTATCCTCATATGGCAGGCTTCCCAGACCCTTGATCATCTTGTATACACAAGGCAACTACAGAAGAGTTTATAAATAACAACCTTACACCTGCTACTTAATTTATCTACAAAGTGACACTAATTATCTTGAAGACAGTCAAGTTTCCTGTCAACTGTCTTGAAAAGAGTTACAAAACCTATCTCCACAAAACCCTACCTGTACACCTCTTACACAAAAACTCTGTGAAGGAGACACTGGGCGAATGTTTTCCTAAGGTCAAAACAATAAAATAATTTGCACTTTCCTCAATAGAGAGGAAAAAGTTTTATTGTTGGGATCTTAAACAAACAAGGCAAATACAAAAGCCAACTATTATTACTAGGAAGGAAAACATAATATTATGTCATACCCTGAAAAAGAACCCCCTGTAAGTGTATCAATGAACTGGAAAATCCTGCGGAGCTAAAAAGGTAAACAAATCAAGAAGTCAACAAATCAACTAAAAACTGCTTTACATTTGCATCTGCTTTTGGAAACTGTCTTCTTTCTAGTTTAAGGGAGGTATGCATGACAGAAAGAAACGTTATCCCATCCAAGCATATTTTTTTATTAACTACACTTAATTTTCAATGACTGGAAAGACTCAGACACTCAAAAAAAAAATCTGCCCTACCCCCCATCCTGAGGAATCAGTTTACACACACACATGCACACATATAAACATTAACATATCCATTTCAAGCAAAAGCTTTTAAAAAAACTCTGTAAATCTGTACTTGTAGTTACAAATACGATAACAAACCATATTCTTGTTTTTGATAAAAACAAAAAGTTTGTCTCTTTGAGTGGAAATCATGCATGAAAGGAGGACAATTTTTTTTAAACTGCATATGCTTCACATGCTGCTTCAAATGGCAAAGCTTTGCGTGCCTGGCTCAGTGCCAGTTGACAGCTCAGCTGGATATCAATGCACATTCTGACCCCCCTTGCAGCGTGTCACTTCTGAATTGTTTCCGCAGTAGAAAGTTTATTCAACCTCTCTCTCAAATTCAGTGGACCAACCATCATTCTGCTATTTAATCAGAGCAAAACAGGTTATTTTTCTGACAGCACTAAAGCCAGACAGCAATTCCTAATGAACAGCTTGATACAAGTGGAATTTCGACTGTTTTAGCCTCAATTAATTCTGCTGTCAAAACAAATGACTGCTTTTAGTGTTTAGATGTTAAGCTGCATCACAAAGGTCAATTTTGTATGTACACAAACATATAAGCAATCTTTTTCTTGCTATCATCTGATCTTGTGACATGTTTATCAAAATATTTCAAGCTTTCAAATTTAGAAGCCAGGAAGCCAAAATGTATTTTGTCAACATTACTGTTTCTAACACTAACTTCTCATTTTTATTGCCTCTCCAAAAAAGAGAAGTGATTTTATAAAAAGATACGGAGAATTTTATTTTTCCCCAGAAAAGGACTTCTTACTCCAGATTTAACAAAAGAAGAAACAAAACTAAATTCAAGCATAGCTTATTTGTAGGAATGCAGACTAAAGATGAATGGCAGTTACCAATTTTGAGGTAAATAACATATTTGCAATATATTTATCACACTAATAACAGACTGACACAAGCAAATGTTAGCTTGTGGATTCGGTCAGCTCTACTTTGCCAAAAAAGAGAATAAGGGAGAAAGAATACAACTGCCCTGTTAACAGGCCAATTGAGGGAAAATATTGAAATAATACTGGTAAATTGTATCCTTTAATCTCATTCTACAAATACACAGTTCCACCACAATAATCACTGAATTTTTGACCATCCTTGGTAAATCCTCAGAATTATATACCAGCCTAGCTGATATATAGCCTCTAGAGATGCTTAAGACTTGACCAAATCCTCCTTTTTTTTTTTTTAAATTCCTGCTGAAAAAAAGAAAACTATAGTGTGGTGATAGTACCCCTTTTGAAAAAGAAAAGATAGAGGTGATAGTGGCAGCATAAATAACTACAATTATCAGTAGCAACATTTGTAGCACTTCCAAGGAAAGTCTTATTTTAGATGAAGAAATTAACATACAAGGAGAGCATCTACTAAACAAGCAATTCATTCTAACTCCAATTCTGTTACTAGGCTTCCAGCCCTGCACTCAGTACAGCAGATCAAAGGAAACATTATTCATCTCGGGCTCTTCTGGTACTGTGGGTACAAGCTCCATGAATACAGCAAGCACGCTACTCTCAAGGGGCAGTATTTCCATGTGGCTTATAGAGCAAAAAGAAAGCAGAAAAAGATCATAATCTGAGTAGCTTTAAAATAATTGTTATTACTTAAGATGTTTATCAGCAGCAAGGAGAGATATTTTTTTTCTCTAAACTAAAAAGGTGGCAAACATCTTCAGTTACAAAGAAAATATTTTTTATTTCTCAGATAACACAAGAATTTTCAACAACAGACATTAAACACATACCCAAGGCAACACTTCAAGTTAGAGATCCAACTACCCTGCAACGCCTGAGTATGACAACAAACACTGGAAGTTTCAGCTGCAATTTATGAAAGCAGGAGGTCTGTGAGCAGCAAAATTAATGTCTGCTAAGAAAGCAATCTGCAGAACGCTACGCTACCCAAGTCCTGTCCTCCACACCACTGCCAGCCCCTTTTCTCATCCTTTTCTGGTCTTCTCCTGTTTTATACTTCAACTTCACCCGTACTTCCTTCCTGGCTGCAAAAACAACAGGATGTGAGATGTGGCTGGTTCTGAACTATCCACAGGCTAAGTAGATGGCCAACATACACCGATATATACAAACACACACTCAGCTGTTGGCTGACTCTCCAAGTGAGTAACTTACATCATTACAACTGCCTTTCCCTTACATAGCATGACTCACTTGGGTCCTTCTTTTCTACCCGACTTCCTGATTTTTATAAAGTCTTTGAAACCTCTACCCTTTCCATCAAATTGGGTTGAAAGTAGCAAAGACTTCTGAAAGCTATATGGGTGTGTGTGGAAAATTACTAAGAAGCAGCAGAACTGCATAAGCTTAGTCTATAAATATAAATATCTGTAACAAATGGCTCTGCCTGACTGTAAGGTGCATGATTCATCTGCTGAAGGCAGACCATGCAAGTATGCAGTGATGAAAGAAATGCACAGACATGTTCAAGTAGCTTTCTTTTAAAAGAAGAGTCAGATAAGATTTTGGAACACTAGACATTGTATATATGTTAAATTATAGCCCTCATCTTTAAAGACTGCTTCAAAGAATCATGTGTTTTTGTAACAGTCACACGTTGTCCCTGTAAACCAAGAGGGGTATGGTTTCTTACTGAAGTTCTGAACCTAAACCCATGAAATTGTCAGAGGTTAAGACATTTAATGGGACCTACTTCCTAAAAAGCAAAAAGAGAATAATACATTTTACAGTATCTTTTTTCAGTTAGACAAAATCCTCTCCATGGGAACGCTTTCCTGCTTTGTAATGCTTTGAAAGTGTTTTCTTATTTACTTGTACAGAAGATTCATTTTGTGGGGAAAGGAACAAAAGTATATGTGCTTAACCACCTCTCCACCCCAACTGTAAAATGGGAAGTACTAATTAGCATATGACAGTTTCCACACATGCACCAATAATCAGCAAAGAAAGTCAATGTGAAATTCTTCCTGGTGTGCTTTTTCTGCAGCTTATGGCAAGTACAAGACAATTCTTTGCTGGGGGGCAGGAAAGTTGAAACCACAGGAATAACATCGAGAGACATGTTATTAAGGCTTACCACAAAATCTCCCTTCCCCACATTTATGCCCAAAGAGCTACTTGGGGCCCAAGACAGTATTGGTTTGACCTTGAAATATGTCTCAGCATTTAAAGACACAAAATATGCATACTATTATCCAATATTATCCATAATAGTATCAAAGTCAGTGGTTGCAAAGAAGACAAATGCATGTGACGACACCGATTTTCCCCTCCTATCTGTTCTTCCTGAACTAGGCTATCAAAAATGATACAGAACTACACAGTCCTCTGAAGGACTGTATCAGCTATGACAGTAAAACAGAGAGGGACTCTGTGAAAGTAAATTCCCAAGGCTTAGGAAGAAGTTAAATGATAGTAACAGCATTTCTTACACTGTTTTTCCAGATATCCCCTTTCTCCTGGAAAGAGCAACCAATAGAGAAAACTCTTCAAATCAAATCCATTTCAACATTAAATAAAGAATTTAAATTACAAACTCTATTAATAAAATACAGGAATTTGAAATTTTATTGTTATGGTTAAACCTGGGCTTAGGTCTGTGCAGCCAGCTCAATTAGCTCCTGCTTAGACATTTTCCTTTTTCCTACCCTCATACTATTCAGACAACTGGTCAAGGGGCACCCCACTGTACCTTACATTGCAAATATACAGACAAATCAATATCCATAATTTAAAATGGAATTACTGACACAGAAGGCTACCAAGGTGATCTATAACAATTAAGACAACAATAAAAAGATAGTGAAGACGAAGCAGAAAAGATCCTGCACTTCCTGAGAAACACCATGGACACACAAGGTCAAATACAAGTCAAGTGAGAATTCATTTTTAAATGCCAGAATAAATATTTGTGTTCAAGAAAGAGTATGACATACAGACCTGGTTGACCAGACAGTCAATTCAATGCAGAAGTTCTCCAATGGTAGTTTGTCCTGGTGTAATGTACTATCATGTTGCAGTATTATTGTCAATGAAATTATGAGTTAATTAGAAGTAGGACCCTGTGCAACACAACTTAGTGACCACTAATACTAGATAGACTATTACATGCACAGTTTAGGATTTATTTCAATTTTATTAGAAAGGTAGACTATTAGACAAGATAGGTTGTTTTGAGTTTATTTTTAAGTCCAACTTTAGCTTCCTGTGTTTGCTTCCCTAGTTTAAAAAACACATTTTTCCTCAAAAAGCTTGTGTTACAAGATGCAAGCCATTGCTCTTCTCTAACATTGCAGTCTACGAAGAATGAACTACACGCACAGATATTTATAAATAGGTTTCCAAATCTTTCCAGATTTCAGAAAGTTTCATTTCTTGTAAGCTTTATCTTCTGATAGAAAAGAAAAAAAAAAGAGAAAAGAATATACTTCTTCCTTCTAATTTTGGTGAGTACGCTTCCTGTGAAAATTTCATGTTTGAAAAGGCCATTTAGTAAATGGCCTAGTTAATTCCGTCCAAAGAACATTTCCTATCTTAAAAGAAAAATATGTCTCCAATAAATAAATTAAAACCCCCAAACTTTTCCCTCAATATTAATTCCATATAAGGTTATGCTACATCATGTAACTAAAGTACAGGTCTTATTTAATTTATTAGCATAAAATACATCTCAGTATGTTATTTCCGTTCTCAGATGTTTAAAGGCTCTTCAGTATTTTTTTTTATTATCATAGTAACACCTATCCTGCATATTACTGCATTTTCTGCAGTTAATTAGACTATCATCTAATTAACATCTTTTTTCCTACTTAAGGTACTGAAACATTGCTTTGCTCCCACAATGCAGAAAAATTATTTGCCTCAGGCTGCAACTGTTTTTGCTTGTAGCAAGAAAATTCAAGGGGACCCAATAGGACTTCATCTTACTGAGTGTCCCAAGATGATTCAAAGCCCACCTTTTTCCCTGTTGTATCTACAGATATTGTCTAAGGTATTTTCATCGACACTGCTAGTCTTCCACTTGCATTAAGAGACTTTTTGAACAAAACTTGTACAGTTACAACTCTCCAGACCATTAAAAATAAATAAATCACAATCTAACACAAATTTGCAACTTAGGTACCTGTAATTATTAAAAATCTATGCTGGCAGATGAGACTTCCTGAAGTCCACATCAGCTTTGGCAGGTTTGTTGCTTATGAAGGGACCAATTTTTGCAGGCAAGATAAAAGACATCTAGGACAGGAATTAAGACACATTTGTTGGTATTTGTTGTCTTGAGCTTGCAGCTCCTCATCGAAAACAGAGCTCTACAGCACAGGATCCTTAAATACTTCTTTATCTGCCTCAAGCCCAGCTTCTTATAAAAATCCTCAGATATCCACACTTAATTTCCTCCATTAATTTCTGAAATACAGAAATGGTCTGCCTTCCTTTACAAAGAATACTTTTCTGAATCCCTTGGATACTGTCAGTGTTGATAAACTAAACTCATTCATCAGTCAGCCTTCTGTGTAGAATTATCTGTGGGCACAGGCTTTGAGAAACTGTGACACTATAGGCTATTTATGCACCTAATCACAGTGTTGGCAGCATTAAAATATTCACAATATTTACAGAAAATATAAAGAAAATCATTTATAAGAACATAAAATAAATACTTCCTTTGTTGTACTTCCTTGTGGAAAAGAAGCTCAAAGATGTCATGCAGAGCTGTTCAAAAATAAGTATTAACCATTTTCAGTGTTTCTTTCTACTTTGTTGCTGTTCAGTGTCCTAGAAAAGCATTTTTAAAAATGCTATAAACTATTATGTTATCAAACCAACCCATGGAAAAAATAAATGCCACACCCAGCACTGTTTCAAGTCTTTCTCTCAAAGCAGAGTTCATTATTCAAGCACATAAAAATCTAGTAGCTTTAATCAAAGCAAGCTTTAATACTCCATGGCCCTTGTTTTGCCTCTCAATCTCTGGGAACGGACTTCAACATACAAAAATGTGTTAGCTCTCCAGAAATGGAGCTCCCAAATGTGTTCCCTCAGAACAGACAAGGATCACCAGCACTTTGGCAAGGATGCCAGGATATTTTTTTCTGATATGCACTACCTTGTGAGGCAGTGAGATCATGACATGATAGCTCTCCTAAGTCACCGATAAATTTCTCAGCTCTAGGCTACTTGATAGCCTTCCCAAAAAGAATTTCAAAATGATTAAAAAAAAATCCTGAATCAATGTCTCCATTTGACATCCATGACCTCAAACTTTCCCATGACTGGAGTTACCAGGAACCTTGAGACAATTTTTTCTGCATGGGTAAATAAAGCAAAATAGGTTTCAGCAGCTCCAGAAAGCAACAGACCAAACATTTTTTTTAACCAGCATTACTGATCAATTACTGATCAAATTGCCACTTTCTAGATTTAGTGAAGGGAGCAAATGGAGTAGGAATTTTACATCTGTCTTTTTCTGAAACTTGTTTTCTGTGGAAGCACCATTTGATTAAAAGGACTTACACTATTATTCCTAATATCTAAAAGGACAGGGGGGACAAAAGTCAAATGCTTTACTAGATGTGCAAGAGCCAGTGATGGCTGATCAACAGCAACTGTGGATAATAAAAATTGTAAAGTACTGTTGTTATCATCTAATCCAAAGAACTGATGGATTGCAGTCACCAATTTTACAATGTTTTAAAAAAACGCAAACATCTTCTAGCCCCTCTATAAAGTTCAAATTTATTTGATGGATAATGAAAGGAGACAAGAAGTGTTTTTATGGGCTTGTGTTTTCCACAGCACAAATTCTAGATGCTTTTACTGGTATGCTTAGAAGACAACTTGCATGTAACTATTCCTCTTTGACAGATCTTTTCTGCTTACTTGTGTGTTGCAGTTGCAAATAATGTTCTGGCTTATTCAGATTGTGAAAGATTGATCAAGCTAGCAGAAAACCAATTAATTTATTTTTATTATAGTTAAAATATGACCCAGAGCCTCTCTCACACTGAATAATGGCACAGCATGTTTAATAATTACCATCTGCAGATCATTGTTTCATTTGAAGGCTAAGGAGCCAGCAAAGAGTTTGGCTTTCCATTTTTGTCTTTATTACAACAAAAATTTGGATTTTCTCTTTATTAAAGTTTTAAGAAAAAATGCAAAAATAAGAGGAACAACTTAATAAATTACCAAGAGCCACTAACAATGACACCAGAACAAATTAATGAAAACAAATCATCTAGATTTGGCTTTTGTTCCTGTTTTTTGGACAATGCAGCACAGCTGAGTCTTCTCATTTGGCCGTCAAGATACCTTCTAGGTAAACTGTGTAGTGCGCAAAAACTAATACAGGGAAAAACACACATAGTTCCCCCCATATGGGAAGAGAGCACAGTAATTCAATAGTTAAAAATTAAAAGTCATTTGTGACCAACTACAGCTATATAGGCATTCACTAATCTCTTCAAACACATTAGATATTATCCTGCCAATTTCAGACATAAGATCTAGGAAGAACGTGAGCTTGTACTTCCTAGCAGTTTCTATTTCATGCGGCATCAACTTTTCATACTGGAAGAAATAGTTTTTTAATAGATTATTAGAAGATTAAGTAAGTGACACTAGAACTCATTAATATGTCATTACTCCGGAATAGACATCATGTCTGTTATTGATTTAACATATACTTTGGGTGGAAGAAAAGCAGACATTTTCTGCCATGCAATAAATGAATTTTCCAAGAAACATGGAGCGACAGCCTATCACAAACAGGAGAATGATTCATCGGGAATGGCCAACAAGTTTTGATGAACGCTGCAGGACCATGTGAGTGACAAAACCTTCTTCCAACCGATGGTATCAAACCTGCTATTAGACCTAACAGCAGGAACATATCATAGAATCATAGAATAGTTTGGGTTGGAAAGGACCTTTAAAGGTCCTCTAGTCCACCCCCCTGCCACAAGCAGGGACATCTTCAACTAGATCAGGTTGCTCAGAGCACCGTCCAACCTAACCTTGAATGTTTCCAGGGACGGGGCACCTACCACCTCTCTGGGCAACCTGTTCCAGTGTTTCGTCACCCTCATTGTAAAAAAAATTCTTCCTTATATCCAGTCTGAATCTATCCTCTTCTAGTTTAAAACCATTGCCCCTTGTCCTATCGTAACAGGCCCTACTAAAAAGTCTGTCCCATCTTTCTTATAAGCCCCCTTTAAGCAGTGAAAGGCTGCAATAAGGTCTCCCTGCAGCCTTCTCTTCTCCAGGCTGAACAACCCCAACTCTCTCAGCCTGTCCTCATAGCAGAGGTGCTCCAGCCCTCTGAACATTTTTGTGGCCCTCCTCTGGACCCTCTCCAACAGGTCCCTCTCCTTCCTGTGCTGAGGACCCCAGAGCTGGATGCAGCACTCCAGGTGGGGTCTCACCAGAGCAGAGCAGAGGGGCAGAATCACCTCCCTCGACCTGCTGGCCACGCTGCTTTTGATGCAGCCCAGGATATGGTTGGCCTTCTGGGCTGCGAGAGCACACTGCCAGCTCATGTCCAGCTTTTCATCCACTAGTACCCCCAAGTCCTTCTCCTCTGGGCTGCTCTGAATCCCTTCGTCGCCCAGCCTGTATTGATACCTGGGGTTGCCCCGACTCAGGTGCAGGACCTTGCACTTGGCCTTGTTGAACCTCATAAGATTGATATGGGCCCATTTCTTGAGCTTGTCCAGGTCCCCCTGAACGTTAGAAATAGTTCAGAGAACATATTAAATTCTGACCTGAAGCCTTACTGGTTATTGCAGGTCCTTCCAGGTCTCTTTCTGTTTTTCAATGTTTTACATTTAAGTGACTTTTTTTCAGTTAAAATTAAAAGATTTGCAGCTTGATGTATGTGGCTATTTTTTTTTACACTGAATGGAAGAAAGAAAACAAATAAAGAATACAAGTCCTTCAAATACTGTATTACTAAAAATTGTAAACTAAAAACTAAACTAAAATTAAAAAAAAATATTTAAAGTAAATTCAGTAAGAAGTAGGTGATAAAGCTGACTAGATATGTTATTTAGGTAACAGTTAAAAAAGAGCCATTGTAAAGAAGTCCATAAATGAAGTTAAAAAAAGACTCACAAAGCATTACTGCTTGAAAGAAACAATATTGGTACTAGAAAAACAGTGTTAGACTCCAGAAGCCCCTGTATATTATAACTTCAGGTGACAGAAATTAGCCACCAGAGGGAGCCCATATAATCCGGTACAAAGGATATCACTGTGCAAAGAGAAATTTCAGATATGCAGGTGAGAGTTTAAGAAAATAATTGCCTATATATAGAAAACTTTACTGGAAATTGTTTGTAGTCTATGTGATAAAACAGTCCTTCTCAGTACTTCATTTCAGATTCATTCTTATTTTACTGATATTTACTGATATTTTACTGATAAATGCAAATGAACTCCGCTATGAAGAACTATAACTATAGCTAGAATATAGGGCAATATAGTTAATACTATAATATATTATATATATATTATAATATATACTGAAGTAGTATTTCATACTCAAATACTTTGTTATGCGCATTACCTTTTTAGTTTATTTTGTTCTCAAAATTCAGTATTTCAGAAAGTGGCCCACCATCTAACTCAGTATACTAGCCCACAAATAATATGGAAGGGAGAAGACCTACAGAGTCCTAGGGGATTTGAATGTATTTCCTTCTTCAAATAGATTTAGGACTGGAATCTTAAGCATCAGTGACAGCCATAAGACATCTTTTCTGCAGCTGTTTTGTACACCAAGTCAGTATGATTTTTACATTGAATATTTAGATCTATCTGAGGAGCCATCTCCTTCTCCAGCCTAATAAATACATCGGACAGAGAAAGACTCCCAACATTTGCTCCATAAGTTAAAATAACTTTCTATTAAGAACAGTTCTCAAATGCAGAAAAGTTTTTTTTTTTAATCAAGAAAAAGCAGTCCTTACCACACTGAATGTTTCCGTTTCATTCCTAGAAGGCTGATATCTCACTTTGCCTTCCAAATCTTTGTAACTGTCAAAACTATATGATCCTAAGTTAATAAAATAAATATAATAGAAGCAGCAACCGTAATTAACAACACTAGTGGTCTGTATTTCTAGTGTTCTATCTTTGACACTTCAAAACTACTTGTGAATTTGTATTCTTTTACTGCTGAATTTGCCTGTGCTTTCCCTCTGCATCACGACTGCTTTACAAAGTTGATATCAATACAATAATTTAACATGGTAAAAGAAAATTCAAGGTACATACATTTCCACACTAAACACACTATATTTCCTCAGAATACTTTGTTATTAAAAGAGTTGAAGAAATGAAATTGGCTATGGCAAAAGCTTTTAGTTGGCCCCAGAGAATATACATGGGATTTGAAGAACTCTGTAACGCAGCAAGTAAGTATAGAGTGTGTATAACTTCTCACACTAAATTAAGGAGTGAAGTATTACTTTTCTTACAATTATTACGTTATCTAGCAAAAAAACACACTAATAACATGGATGACTTGAAGTGCACAGTGTTCTAGGATACTTTAGCAAGGGTGTTTGTAACCCAGGGGGTCAGAATCGTAAATGAAAGATGGAGATCCCTAGCCATAACATCTTGGCAATAGCTAATCAAAGAGGTTTGAACACTGAATTTTCACGTGTCTTTGTGCTGATTTCAGGCCAACTGAACTTGAAACCCTGAACTTCATACTTCTTTCTTAATCTTTACTGAAAAATTGCAAAATACACAGGAAACATTTGAAAATTATTCCATATACAATCTTACCTCAGCCCTCTTGGATCACAGAAAGAATATGAAACAATGTTAAAAACACCTCACAGAGGCATTGTAAGATACCTAGTAACCATATTTAACAATTTAACAGAAATTCTCAAGACCTACTCCGTTATGTACATCCTTGCTCTGAAAAAAAAACAAACAAACAACTTTGTGCTTCTATACCAGAAGACAGAGATGCTACTCAGGACTCCCAGTGCTGAAGAAAACAGAAAACAGTGCTACTGAATTCCTGTATTCACACACTCAGTGACCGTGTATTCGTGCCCAAATATTAAAGTCAACACTTTATCTTTCCTGTAATGCTAGATACACAGTACTGTGAGATTGTCTTTTTATGCCAGTCCAGGAAAGTCTTATATACCACACCCAACCAGAAGTACTTTCAGAAAGTACTACTCAATTTGTTGCTTAGTAAAGAATAATCTACATACAATCTACTAAAATGCATAATTTTTTTAAGCCAACCAAATAAACTGACACAACTGTTCCAACAGTTTGGTAAGCATCTGTTTTGAATGTATCTATAAATTTATATTAAATAAAGTTTTGAAATATAATTTATACAGAAACACATAGCAGACAACACATAGTTTGTGCAAGGAACTTCAGTTTCTTGACAAATTTCACTGATGTACCAAGAAACAGTACAGTTTAAAAGCTTCCTTGAAGGTCTACATAGAGTGATTCAGAGTTACAAATTGCCATGCTTTATGAACACAAATACTACACATACATAATGAATTCTGAGAATTTGAAATTGTAAGTACGTTAAAAATATAACACATTAACAAACATGGGTTTGACCTGTTATTAGGAGTGGAAATCTACAGTTTTAAAATTAACATTTCCTACTCTGTTATTTTTAATCTCTTACCAGGTTTTTCCTTGCCAGTTCCTTTTGACTCCGCAAATTTCTGTATTAAACTCTCAACTGTAGTATTTGTCATGTTATTAATAAACTCTTCGTGCACCTTCAAAAAAAACACACCACACAAAAAAAATTAAAAACTGGTTAATGAAAGAATGTAATTAATTTTAAAAAGTGCTTTTCTCTAGAGTTAAGGTTCAAAATACTTCCCTCTAAAATATATTACAGGGTTTCCAGAAGTCAACAGGTGTTTTATCAAGGAAATCCCTTCTTTGCTTTAGTAGTAGCAAGTGTGTGTACAACACAGATACAAATTAGGAATGAAAGAATACAGCTTGATGACAGGTCTAGGATTTATTTCCATTTCTTCCATGTAAATGACTTGTGTATATATCATTTTCTAAATTTGTCAGCAACATGTCCCACTACAATGTCAGGAAGACAAGCAGTCTCTTAAGCCAGCACCAGTTAAGGGTGTGAACTGTTACTACTGTATTATCACAGCTCCCACCTGCTTGAGTAAAAGCATTACTGTTGTAATGTTTTTGGTCTGACAAAGGAACAATGACATGTTAGTAAGTTTTTCCAACAAGGCAGTATCTGTCCGCTTTAGAAGTAAACAGCATGACCCTTGTGATCATCATTCATTCGCAGAAAACCTCAAAACTTAGGAAAATAGCAACTCAAGTTAAGTGTATGCAAATAAAACTGTACTTCAAAACATCTAAAATTAAAGGACTACTTATAAGGATTATTAATTAAACCAACTTACATCTAAAGAAAAGATACTATAAAAGCTTCTTTTGCTGAAGATCTTTTGCTCATAAAACCCAAAGTCCAAATTTGGAAACTTTTCAGAGTGATATAATTTCAAGTTTTAGTCAAAGAAAAGCACAAGTATCCCAATTATGTGTGAAATGAGTCCTAATTTAATATCTAGGGAACAGAACTTTGAAACACACTAAAAGTTCTTCAAATTGTCAAAACATTTTGTTTTCTGTTAAGACAAAATTTATTCAGACTTATTCTGTAAAGTTTGTGATACTGAACTTAAAAATGCAACAGGAAACCTTAAAAATTTGAGCTTATGTTGAATTTACCATCATTTGAAAGATATGATGTTGTAATTACCACAAACACAGTATGAAATGTTCCATTTAATAGTTAAGAAAAATATGCAGCATAATCCAAACAAATGGTAACATAAAAATTACCTCTCCTATTTGTAAATGAATTTCTTTTATTGTATTTGAGAATGATTCTATAATCTCTTTCATGCGAAGAAGGTGCGTTTCTTCAATATCTTGAAATTTCTGTAAACCAATGCAAGCAATTAATCATAATGAAAATATTTGTTGAAATACTGAACGTTAAATTTTAATAATTAAATACACTAAATGGAAAAAACCCTTTTTTTTCAGATCTTGATCATGGTAATTACAATGCTTAAGGAAGGAAGGTGCAGAATTCACAGAGTTAAGAATAATGTACTTTAAAATATAATACATCCTTTTAGAACGATTATCCAATTTTTTTTTACTTACTCTTTAAACTTTCATCTAGCTTGATTTTTCAGAAAAAACCTACCTATTTCTACCAAAAGAAAATAAGGTTAGAGGGTGTTTAAAAAAAACTGTCTTTTCTCCATTACTGAAGAGTCTTGTTTTTTCACCTAAACCCAGAAACCTTATTTCTGGATCTGTTTTGCACTTCCTTCGTAGCACCCTCTCCTCCTGCTCACAATATACACGTGCTTTCTCTTTGTCTAGTTAAATCTATATCCTTTGCTTCTTTAAATATGATTCATTTGTTCGATCTTTAAACTCACCATATATAATCTTTGCAGCTTGTTCCATTTTACCCAGACTTCCAGCTGACAGCCATTTTAAAATCACTTCTAATGTTTTCAATGACCGCTTCCTAGCCAAAGATCAGAACTAAAAATGTCCTCATCCTCCCCAACAGTCAACCATAATTGTCTTGAAATTTTTGTTTACTCCTGCTCTCTCCTAGTTCTCTTCCTATTTCTGTAACTGCCCTTTCAAGTGTGTCCAAACTTTGAAGCACCACTTAAGCCTTTCTCCACTTTGTACAGGGTTCTCTGAAGACCATTTCTCCACGTTTCACACCTCCTGCTACTCTGATTCACAAACACAACTCCATACAGACAAGTCAAATATCTCTAACTTTTAAGCTCTCAAACTTTCTTTTGCCTTACTTACATACCTCTCTAGCCATCAATCAAGCAGATTAAAATTATTTTTTTTCTCCAGCAGCCTTCCTTTTTTGGTTACAGAGGATATGGTCATCCTCTGTAGCCTACTCTATGATGTTACTACTTTTACTGATTGCCTTGTTATATAAACTATATTATTTTGCTTTCAAAACTATCTATGGTCCATCTCTATAATATCTGCTCTCAGTTACTATCAGGGTGTCAACACATGTACACAATGCGTCCTTCCAATGTGTGCCTTTTTCCACTATCTAATTTTAACCTAAGCACAAAGTCAACTTTTGAGATTACGTCAATGATGTTTTCTTCATGTTTGGATTGAGCTCCCCATAAAACTGTGCAAAACAGAGGTACCAGTCTCCTTTAAACTCTTCTCTATAGTGCATATCAAAACAGTTGGCCACGCAGAGATTTTTTTGTCTGTCAGTGGAAATCGTGCCCCTCCCCCAATTGTTTCCTTATTTCTTGTTTATTGTTTTATACTTAAGATTTAAAGTCTTTCAAGTAGAGCCATCTTGGCCTTGTACAGTACATAACACAAAGAGATTCTGATCAAAGAATAAAGCTAGGTACCATAATACAACCACATCATTCATATCACAGATATAATCATTAACCAAATTGTTTACTTTCACTTTGAAAGATCAGTCCATTTTAAAAAGATGTACTGAAATGAATCTGTAATGTTAATGACTCAACAAATGCAAGCCACTTCTTAGTGTTTTAAGCTACAATACAAATGAAAAATCATCATTGACAGGATCTGTAGCTGTCCAACTCAGTATACACAGTTTAAGCAAGCATTATTCCTTTTTATAAACCTATGTTTCCCTGTAAGTTTGACTGTTTTTAAAAAATGAATTATTACTCATTCTTGAACTTTGTTTATAGGCAGACTGCTCAACAGCAAAATCACCCAAACTCAACTCTACTCAGTTCTAGATAAGACAGAACACTTTTAAAGAATAATTTAGCACTTTCAGCTATTTGAGCCTTTCCAATAATTGACTGTGCTACATGATTTTAAAAAAAGCTTCTAGCAAGGTGGCAAATCAGACATCATGTTTTCTTAGCAATTGCACAGCAATATACAGCTATATACAACTATAGCTCTACTCAGAAAAATCTTTCAACATGAGGAATTTCCGTCAAATCCAATTTCTAACCAGTGAACTATATTTTCCTACTTCTTTAATCACAATAAAACCTTCCATGTTTATCACAGCAAAAACCATAACCTGCAATTTGAGATTAGGAATATCTTATGTTTCAAAATTCAACCCCTCAAAAATCACGTATCATGAGTTACTTCACTTTGATAACTACAGGTAAGATAGTAAATAACAAAAAAGGAAAAATACATAAAATTTATGCAACAAAATCGCTGTAGTTAACTAAGAAGAGGACAGCTAAGTGAGGACATTACTACATGATTACCTAGAATAATGCCACAGCAATTCAAGATGTTTGTCCTCAGAAAAATAGTATGTGAACAGTATAAAACATATTTAAGCTAAGCCAACTGATTTTGCACTGAAACAGCTGAAAACACTCACACTCCTCATTGATTTTGTTTTCAGAACTAGTATATTTCAAGTGAAATGTACTCTAAATTAAGATAATCTAGGGTGTGCTTCACATAGAAGTGGGCTTCTACATATTCATGGGTGTTGTTATTTTTCCTATTGCATCATCTTTAAAGTAGCCTTCCTGCAACCAAACTGTAGATGCAGCTACACCATTATACTTAAAACAAATTCCACAGACAGGACATATACTGGCAGAATGGCAATTTTCATTTCCAATGTGGACAGGTGTGGAAAGTTTCCAGGTGTCCATTATCATATTAATTGAAAATTTAGATTTTAAGTAAAAGGGTTGTTGCAGTTAAGGAATTAAGGGACACGTAGATGAGAGCGGTTTGTTAGTGAGAGGTAATTTTGTACCATTTTTCTGTTGGGAAAAGACCCAACCCAAACAGATCCTAACTGTCTTTCCCTCTTCCCCCCCTGCCAAAAAATAAAAAACAAACCACCAAACCCCAAAGCAGTCCAAAAGCATTGTGAGGTTTTCCCAGCTGTAACATCTGATGTAGTAAAAAGGTTTTTTTTCTCTCTTTACATCTCAGCCTGGTTTAAATACATAATACCTACCTAATAACAGAAATAAGAAAGCTGAACAAAGAGCACCTTCATATTCTGCCTCTAGATACAAAATAAGGTGTTACTTTTCTCACTCTTTTGTTGTAGTGGATTGTTGAATTGGATTGTTTTTTTTTTTTTACTACATAATGAAAAGCCCAGCTAGTTTGCTTGCTGAAAGCCCCTACATTTTCCTTCACTAATTCACTGACAATAAAATCCATTTCAAATACTCTTCATGTTTATCTTCTGTCAGTTCTAAACAAGAACTCCTTTTCATTACTCACAGCTTTCTTGCTCACTGGAGACCAGTTTACAGTACAATTCAGCAAGGCCAGCTTATTAAAGTTATATTTGTTAAATTTTTTCTTATTGTTTCAGAGAGCAATAAGTCAACTGCTATAAACACAGTCTCCTTCCTGTAAGGTAAGGGATCCATCTTAGGGCCAGTGCTCTTTAATGTCTTCATAAATGACTTGGATGCAGGACTTGAAGGTTTGTTATCAAAGTTTGCCAATGACACAAAATTGGGAGGAGCTGTTGACACTCTCGAGGGCAGAGAGGCCCTGCAGAGGGATCTGGACAAACGAGAGAGCTGGGCAACCACCAACCGGATGAAGTTTAACAAGGGCAAGTGCCGGAATTTGCACCTGGGACAGGGCAGCCCTGGGTGTACATACGGACTGGGCAACCAGAGGCTGGAGAGCAGCCCCACGGAGAGGGATCTGGGGGTTCTGGTCGACGGCAAGTTGAACATGAGCCAACAGCGTGCCCTGGCAGCCAGGAGGGCCAACCGTGTCCTGGGGTGCATCAAGCACTGCATTGCCAGCCGGTCGAGGGAGGCGATTGTCCCGCTCTACTCCGCACCAGGGCGGCCTCACCTTGAGTGCTGTGTGCAGTTCTGGGCACCACAGTACAAAAAGGATGCGAAGCTACTAGAGAGTGTCCAGAGGAGAGCCATGAAGATAGTGAAGGGTTTGGAGGGGAAGCCGCATGAGGAGCGGCTGAAGTCACTTGGTCTGTTCAGCCTGGAGAAGAGGAGACTGAGGGGAGACCTCATCATGGTCTACAGCTTCCTCACAAGGGGAAGAGGAGGCGCAGGCACTGATCTCTTCTCCCTGGCGACCAATGGTAGGACCCGAGGCAACGGCAGGAGGATATGCCAGGGGAGGTTTAGCTTGGACATTAGGAAAAGGTTCTTCACCCAAAGGGTAGTGGAGCACTGGAACAGGCTCCCCAGTGAGGCAGTCACAGCGCCGAGCCTGACAATATTCAAGAAGCATTTGGACAATGCCCTCCGCCATATGGTGTGAATTTTGGGGTTGTCCTATGCAGGGACAGGAGTTGCACTCAATGATCCTTGTGGGTGCCTTCCAACTCAGGACATTCTAGGATTCTATGAATAGACAGCAGACAGCTTTTGACACTAAATAAAGGTTTAAAGCAACCTGACTGAACTTGCTCTGCAGCGGATCAGAAGCATTCACAGGATCTATTTCAGTGGGGGTTCCATAACTTTCAGAGCAATGTAAATAACAGGGCAGGAACTACTTGATCCAGAAGAGCCACACTTGTATATAACTTGAGAGAAATAAATGGAACAGTTCAGTATTTTTTCTGGTATTACTGATTTCTTTGTAGCAAAAGGTGAGGTCTACAGCAAAAGTTAGGCTGCACTACAATTTATACAAACCATATGATTATGGAGTTACTGGAATGCTTACTGAGCAAATACAATAGTTACATTAACAGGAACACCACAAAAAAGTTACCATTTCGGGTAGCAGTATTATGTGTTCACATGTCAGTTTGATTTCACCTACTCTTATTTCTGGAAACTTTCCAGGAGGAATGTTACACTTCAGTGATTTTTTTGCTGCTATTACATTATACTTGTTTCCAATAATTGTTTTAAAAGACATATTATTTAAGTTTAGAAAGGTTGCCTAGTCCCAAAATTCTCAAGTGACTGTAATCATGCATGCCAATTCCAATCCTAATCCCAGTCAAATTGGCTAGGGATAACTGATATGCAAATATTTTAAGTTACAGTGAGAGACACACAATGGTAAGGCAACAGACGTAAACGTGTAAGTAAGGTGGACACGTATGCAAGTGAGTTCAGGCCAGTATCACATGTTAAACCATCTTAAAGATGCAATTCTCTACCCTTGGTACCACATCGCCTGTGCCTTTGTGCCAGGACAAATGCTTGTGTGATCTCTTAATAAACCAGACTGCAGGTCTCTACTGGGTTAAAGCCAACCTTCCTTCATGCATTAGTTTCAGCTGGATTAGTTCTACAAGGTAGTTCCTCGCACAAATACTTGACAAAGGAAGAAACATGGAAATAGGACAACTGCTACTTTTGACAGCAATACTAACTGAAAACATATATTGAAAACACAGCTTCACACATCAGAGATGAGAGAGAAGTACAATAGGCCTTATGGCCTAGACCACAGTACCCATGAATCTTCTTGTTGAACTTTTCTTTTTAATAAAGCCTTTTTATACCACTGAGTAACTGCAATCATCACTGTTTAACACTCCACAAAAAAAAAAAAGGCATTTAGAAGTCACAGATTTTTTAAAAGGAGAGAAAAATAATGTACATAACCTAATTTAACTCAAGCTGAAAAGAAAAGCGTAAGGAATACAGCTCCTTCAACCAGAACTGAGTCAGGATACTGCACAAAAAGATGCCTTCTGCAAACTCATCAAGGAAAGGCTGTCAAGACTCTTAATCTAACAGTTGTGTTAAAGCAGAATTTTGCAGTAGCATGCCTGAGCATTTTGTTGCAAATGCCTGGACTGGGGGGTGGGAAGGAAGAGTTCTGGTATGTGATATATGTGGTATCCTTTCTCCAACAGCTGTGTTGAGTATGTATTCAGAGATGAACTAGATCAAATTCTAATGAAGTTCTCAAAGTAGGAAAGCAGTTTACAGTTTAGGACAGGGCAGCTTTTTACATGTCAGCCTACAAAATCCCCATGTTGTGAAATCTTTATTTCCAAAGAATTAAGGAAAACCCTAAGACTTTCCCACTTATACATTACAAATACAAGCATGACTGAATCTCCCTAATAATTCAATTTATGTCTAAAAATTAATCTTTGAAACTAATGAAAAGAGCAAAAGACTTTTCAACCAAAAGGACAATTCCCACCTTGTAAAAGCTTTACTAAACCAAGAAACATATATAAATAAATATGCCAACCAGTCCTCAACTAACTATTACTACTAAAAGCAGAAATTATGAAGTTTGCTTTTTGAAACCTGGGGCAGCGGAAAAAGTCTGCTATTAACAGATTTGAAAAATAAACTTCAAAACATAACAAGAAGCAACATATGCAGTCATACAGAGAACTTGATATCCTCTGGAATACAGATTAAAAGTCTTTGAAAAAAAAACCAGAAACTTGAACAGATATAAGGGCTTTTCACAACCTCAGGTAAACTTTGGGAAGACACTTTAACAAGCTGTAACTAAAGTGTTGAACCCAGAATGAAAACGAAAAAAACATGATGGATCTCAGTATTAAAATTCCTGTGAATGAGTTCTGGGTGTCCAGCAGTTCACAGAATTTCCCACATGATCACAATGCATCTACAATACTTCCAGAAGTTCATTTTGTTTTCTTCTGAAAAAATTCTTCAAAAAGTCTTTCTAAAGTACTAGTGTTCAACTGAGTAACTCAAGGACAGTGCCATCCCAACATACATGGTCAGCGTTTGCCCTTCAAACATATTACTTCTGACATTATTGTTCATATCAATTTCCAAATGAGATAATTCTATCTTGAACCAATTTTTCAAAAGCTTTGATTTCAGATGTCTTCAGAGATGCAATGGCACATATTAATCTATTTTAAAGGTAACTCATTTAATATAATACTTACCTGTGCAGTTTCTGTCATTTTCTGTTCAAAATCAGTTTTAAATGCAGCATATTTCTCCACATATAGTTTATAGGTATCTGTAGCTTTTTTTGATTTAACTGCTGCCTGTAGATTAGTACAAAAAAGTGTCAAGTGTCATGCATACAATCTGATACAAGGTTTTTAAAGCCACTATTAAAAGAAAGCCTAGGATGATCTATAAAAAATACTCAGGAACACATCAAAACAGTGTAGTGTCGTAACAAAATTTCACCACCAAGTAACTCCGATTCAAGCCACTAGAGATTTCTATTTAAAGCTATACATAAACCATATAAAAAGGTAACAAAGCAATTACCTCATTTAAATCCCTTCCCAGCAATGACTAATTTATAATATACTTATTTTGAAATAAAATTTGAATTGCTGAACTAATTAGCGCTTGTCAAATATTTAGATCTGCAACAGAAAACGAGGAAGAAAGCAGGGCTGGAATACAGAGCAGTTATTTGTGCAATTCTAAAAGAGTCAATGGTAAAAAAACCCAAGAAGGTGCAGTTCTCTGTTAGAAATGAAGAAATTCAAAAGTACAGGCGTTACATCAATGGAAATTTTAAGATTAAGATTGAAAGTGAAGTTAATGCAGAACATACTGATGGCCAGATTTAAGCAGGTCAGTGTTGTTTATAATAGTCCTTTTTGACTTTATAATTGATTGTTTTTTTTTTTTTTCATTATTTGTTGCTAATAAACCAAAACCATCTTTCTGGGAGTTTAGTATTCTTAAAGGACAAAACAAAATACAGGAGAATCCCAATACTACATGGAGAACAAAACTGAATGAAGTGATTGTCTGTGGTATAGAAAAGGTTATTTTCAAAGTTTACAGCATGACACATGAGACAGTTTTTCAAACCTTTGATATTCTTGCTATTTCCAAGTTAAAACCCAATGAAAATAAAAATTGTCTTGAACACCAGCTTTTTTTCTAGCTTCTTTGTTCAACATGCCCACTTTATCTCATTGAAATTTTCCATCAGTTGTAACTCAAAAGTATTCCTGAATTGTTAATGACATCAGTAAAGACAGCTGTGTACTTACTACTTGTTCTAGTTATTAATAGCTCTCCTCCCCTCCTTCAAATTAATTTAATCTGTCCCACAGTAAAAACAGACACTATTTCTCACTTGCAATGACTTGTAAAGCTGACCACTATCTACAACCTTCAAATGAATTAATACAAAGATGCCCTCTGGAAAGAGAGAGTTAAACTCTGCAATTTCCAAGAGACGAATAACTGAAAATCATGAGTAACAGTATAGCGTTAGCACTTGTTCACCTGGGGAAACATGAACCAGGACTTCAAAGGAAGAGTAATGAAAGCTACAATTCCATTTTTCCCGTTACAAAGAAAGCCTAAGCAAATCTTAGCCACACCGCAGTGCCTGAAAATACTTCACTGTATGAAGAATATAGATCCTTAAAAGGAGAGCATGACAGGTTGTATCAAACCCACCAGTTAATTGTCCCGAATTTTACTTCATGATTCTCACTCTTGCACATTCACACAGGGGAATCACCAAGGAGAAAACAGTCCTACCTTGTTTCCCAAATGCCATTTACTACACTGAAAGTACAAGGTGCTCTGTGAACACTTGGTTTTAAAAATAATTAAGACTGCTTTGCAGTTAGATGATTTCAAACTTAACCATTGAAAAGGAAGGAAATGCAAAGTTAAAAGACTTCAAAAATAAGTTTTTTCATAAAGCATTACGTAATCGAACCCCATATGCATGGGATTTTGACAAAACCAAAACATCCTCTGTCTCTTGTAATCATGTTTAATGATGAGCAGAATCTGAGTGTTATGTGCTGAAGAGCATCTACAAAAACCAGCTACTCAGCAGAACAGACAAAATGACAAAACACGTGAACATTGTATGATTAACTAGTAATCTCTTCTGAAAACAGGATGTGTCTATTCTCAGGTGCAGCCATTGCTAGAAGTCTATCTAGTAGATTTACAGTAAGTGAAATAAGAAGGATCAGTCAAGAATTTTTTGTCAAGTCACTATAAATAGAGAAGTTCACATGCCAGAGAACAACAGGAAATTATTACACAAGTTAACACTTCCAGCTGCAATGAAAATTGCAAGGTCTCAGACACCTCCTCAAATTCTTCAATAAAGTATTTCTCCAAATATTTAGCTTTGTGATAAGCTTTTAGCATATTGGTGCAGATCCCCTGCTTTTTGATAAAGTAGTTATTCTGTGATTTTGATAGAAAATATTTTTCATATTGTGCTAAAAGTAATAAACCTATTCTCTGCCAAAGGAAAAAAAAACGAATACTATCTTTGTCACCATGTTTCTGAAATTACAACTGTAAATTTGAATAAAGACGTAACTGAATAGATGTGACTGTCATGGTTACCTGCTCCCACTGGAAAGATGTTTTAAGCACTTGCTGAGCATTCAACTATGGCCTAATTGTTCAAACAGAAGTATATAGGAAAGATGCATAAAACAGTAAAAAATGGCCTTCATCATATAGTGCTTCCTCTTTCTCCCTTCTCATGCAGACATCAGTCAGACTGAACATTTTTTTGTTTCCAACTGAACAAGGACAATGTTACGTCTTAAAAACAAGCTTTCCATCAAGTCCATTTTCCTACTGAAAAGTTTCAGTCTATTTACAAGAACTCAGAAAGGCAGGAAAATGTCTGTCAACCCACGTATTTCTGATTCATGTCTAGAATCCAACACTGACTGTCGCTTGAGACACAAGTTAGGAAAAAAAGCTAGATTTATAGCAGAGCAAAAACAATCAGAACATGGTCACCAGGATCACTTTTGTCATCAGTGAAAAGACAATAACCAATCTATCTGCTCCATCAAGATAGCAGTACAAAAGGCACTACGACCATTCTAACAAGAACAGAGTCCTACACAGATCGGGTAATTGAAATGGAAATAGGCAGAAGTATCAAGATTTAAAAAGGGAAGACATAGTTAGACAGGGAAACATGACCTCTTTCCTCTGGTACTTAGTCTTCTGAAAACAGGAAAAAGTTACAGCGATGCCAGCAGGTCGAGGGAGGTGATCCTTCCCCTCTACTCAGCACTGGTGAGGCCACACCTGCAGTACTGTGTCCAGTTCTGAGTTGTCCGTTGCAAGAGAGACATGGACATACTGGGGAGAGTCCAGTAAAGGGCCACAAAGATGATGAAGGGTCTGGAGCATCTCTCCCATGAGGAAAGGCTAAGAGAGCTGGGACTGTTCAACCTGGAGAAGAGCAGGCTCAGGGGGAATCTTATCAATAGATATAAATACCTGAAGAGAGGGTACATAGAAGACAGAGCCAGGCTCTTTCCAGCGGTGCCCAGTGACAGGACCAGAGGCAATGGGCACAAACTGAAACACAGGAGGCTGCCCTCTGAACATCAGGAAACGCTTTTTTCCTGTGAGGGTGATTGAGCAATAGAACAGGTTGCCCAGAGGAGTGGTGGTCTCCATCCTTGGAGATCTTCAAAAGCCACCTGCACATGGGCCTGGGTAGGTGGCTCTAGGTGGCCCTGCTTGAGCAGCAGGGTGGGACAGGACGACCTCCAGAGGTGTCTTCCAACCTCAGCCATTTTGTAATTCTGTGAAAGGATCAAACTCCCCCAAGACCCAAGGACAGTACTAAAGGCAACATCAAGATACTTATCCCTTGGGTTTTTGGTCCATGAAATTGGAACCTTTTAAATTAGCACTGAGAGTAATGTTAATTTGTTTTTCTTCTCAATGCAACAGATTTCAAATACTTGTGTAATTAGCTACTTTGTCTCACTGACGGGACAACATAAAACCTCCTACTCCTTAATTCAATAACAAGAGCATTGAGTGTTTGCATATTTACCTAAGGAAATTTATCCAAAAACATAATAGATGCTTGTTGTGGTTCAAACCCAGTCAGCAACTAAGCACCACACAGCCACTTGCTCACCCTCCCCACACTCCGGTGCGACAGGGGAGAGATTCAGATAAAAAGTAAAACCCGTGGGTTGAGATAAAGACAGTTTAATAGGGCAGCAGAGCAAGGGGGGGCAGGGCAGGGAAATGATAAAAGAAGATACAAAACAAGGGTGCACGATGCAATTGCTCATCACCCACTGACCGATGCCCAGCCAGTTCCCAAGCAGCGGTCACTGCCCCCCAGCCAACTCCCCCAGCTTATATACTGAGCATGATGACATATGGTATGGCATAGCCCTTTGGCCAGTCTGGGTCAGCTGTCCTGGCTGTGCCCCCTCCCAGCTTCTTCTGCACCTCACAGAGCATGGGAAGCTGAAAAGTCCTTGCCTAATGTAAGCACTGCTTAGCAACAACTCAAACATCAGCATGTTATCAACATTATTCTCACACTAAATCCAAAACACAGCACTATACCAGCTACTAGGAAGAAAATTAACTCTATCCCAGCCAAAACCAAGACAATGCTGAAACAATTTTACACAATTTCTGTAAAAGCCACTAAACAAAATTAACATATGATGCAGGTATTTCCAAAATAAAGAATTAGAACTGCAGTGCAGTTAGAGCAGATAAGGAAATAGGTGTAACGAAAACAGAACTAGGTATTCAAAATATCATGCACACTATGAAATAGCCACAACTACTACTTTAAACTATTTTTAGCCCTTTCTGAGCATTTCACTTACTAATACAAGGTGAACGTACTACTGATTGGCAACACAATGAATTAAAGTAAAATGTTACAGAACTACCTTATCAACTTCTCTCTGCGTTGCTCCTTCCTTTTTCAAACGTTCCTGTTCGACACACTTTGCGTTGTAGTTTTCCTTTGATTTCTGTAAGGCCTGAGTGATACTTTGAATATTTTGCACTGCTTCCAATGTTCCTGAAACGTCATCTTTAGTCTGCCAAATATCACATAGTTGTCAAAAAACAAACCATTTCAATGTTATCAAGTCACTGGACATGCATAAGAAAAAAATTAATAACCTTTTTATAAGCTTTGATTTGTTCATCTCCATACTTGTGGACTTCTTTTATTAGCTCTTGTAATCTCCGCACAAGATCCAAGTGACAGCTTGCTAGTTTTTCTGTTGAGGTTTTGAAAACATCCCAAACTGGTGCAAATGTCCTAGATTGAGGAAAATAATATGTAATGTTAATCTGGATTTTTTCCTTTTAATTGGCTATGATTTTTTTTAATAGTGCTAAAATATAATTGATAAGTTTACAGAAGTTCAGTTCCGTTCCTAGAACTGAAACAAAAACTCCAACAACCACTATAAATTCTTATTAAATGTTTCAAATGTACTTGGAATCCTATCTACTAATTTTTCCATATTTTATGTTTTACCTGTATTGACTCTAGTAAGTAAAACACAGCAAAGTTCACTTAATCTTCTCTGTCATCAGCACACAACAATGACAAGTGATATTCCTAAAGATGATGCAAGAGCAGCTCAAGATAATTTAACATGCAGAAGTATTTTTACATGTATACTTGAATAGTGCAAACAAATCAGAAATTACTTGGTTAGTTAAGTTTCTAGTTGTCTTACATTATAACAGCCACAAGATGCAGGAAAAAATATTGGTAAAGATGGTCTGCCACTAAGAGGGATTTATTAACAGACATTAACCGTATGGCAAAGGAAGGTGGTGGACAGGTCATTCCTCAGATTCAGGTTTATAGACTGAATGGACTTCTCCAGCTATTCTAAAGATACACTCCTACCTCAGTTTCCTGGTCAATGCTGCTGAAAAATCAATACTATCCATAGCCTTTAAAGCACTGATGTTCAAACTAACACGCAGACACAGAGCTTTTGAAGAGCAGCAACAACTGGTATCAAATTATCCACTGACGAAAGCTCCCCACATTTCTAGCTCTTATTACCACAAATAAAAAAATCTAGCCTCATCTCAGAAGTCTGTGCTGTTGGCATAATCTTTCTAATGAAAAAATATCCATTAATAATTCCAATTTTTAAAAACATACCCGTGTATAAAATTTTAATTAAACTATGGAATAAATCTATTGAAAAGTCTCATTCTTAACATCTCTGAGGACAGAGATAACACTCCAGAAAGCAGAAATAATAGAAAGAAATAAATCTACTGGACATTTGCGGACCATGCGTTCTGTCTTCAGAATAATTACCATAGGCTTGGGAGCACAGAGTAGAAAGTCACATTATTATGTCTGAAAAGAACTCATCCTTAAGCACAGAGGAATAGACAGTTCTTCTGTGTTTGGGTTTTGTTTTTTTAAACTGTGAATAAAGAACTGTACTGTCTTCTGTTTTTGTCATAGCTGCATGATATTTTGCACGGTTTCTGAAGAACTAACATCATTTTTAAAGGTGGCAAAGTTATGCTACCTTCAACATCATCAATAAAATATTCAGAATCAAACTTGATTCTTAACATCTATGCAGTTAATTACTTCTCTTATGTACACTTACTTACCCAAGTTGTGTGTAATTGCTTGCTGATTTGGCTAGTTTTGTCATCGATCTTGAATATGCCTCCTCTATTGTAGCCCTGTCAAAGAAAGCCATCAAAAGCATAATCGAAATTTTGAAGATATTTGAAGACAGATCTATATGCATTCTAAAGGTGCAAAACAGAGGACTTTTTACATTAGCTGAAAATGACTCCATTTTAATGACTCCTCAAAAATGATACAAAAAAATCACAGAAGTATATTAAAAAAAAAAAAATTCTAAGAACCCTGTGACAGAATGTTGCAGGGAACAGAAACAAGTAAAATCTAGGCACTCAAGACTTAAAAAAAGACAATTCCTTCCTTCCTATACTCTCTGCTGTTCCCCTCTGCCTTTCACATTCTTTAGTAACAGTCAGAACAAAGTGATATAACAATCACCAACCTAGCACTGCCTAAACATCAGAGATTTACAGAGGGACAAAATCAAATATATTTGTAATGAAAACATTAAAATAAACTTAATGCTTATAGAGTAATCACATTAAATAAAATGGGGTCTTGTCTAGTCTTTTTGTAGGGGGTTTTTGGTGGGTTTGTTTGTTTGTTTTTCTTAAGTTTTTGCATAGTGATATTTGAGTTTGGAAAACAGTAAAATAACATGCAATGAAAAGTATTGTGTTCTACTGTTTATACCCATTTTTAAAGAAGGTTGTCTCAATACATTCTGATTTATTTTGGATAATCTCTTCCCCACATAAAGTTTCATTATATTTTCCTGCACTCAATTATACTTGTCTTTTGGAGATTCAAAATCTAAAGGTCTACATAGATTTCCTCCTTAAGAGCCGCTGCTGGGGCAATTGCCATGAAATAGCAGGTCACACACAGCATATCACAGCAGTGACTCCCTGCAAGTCCTTCCCCCATCAGTCTTCCTCACCCTCCTATTACTGAGGTAAAGATACACACTATTTTAATTTTCCACCCTAAATCAATATTCAGTATGCAGTGTCAACTTAGGTTTAGAAGCATTGTGGATTTGACTAAATACTGTAATTGCCTTTTCTTGAAAATGCAAAAGCTTGAAGCAATTTCTTTCCTGCTGTGCAATACCCTTAGTCAGTGGCAAAAGAGAGAAAAAAAAGAGAGAAGAATTCACCCCTCTCTCAAGTTATGCTATGACTATAACCACTTACTGCTGAGGCAGAGGTTTATTTCTCCTACACAGCAACACTTTCCAAGAAAAAAGAATTTTCTTATGAAAATAGGAAACAAAGTAGCAGTAGACACCTGAAACAGAGGGGCATGTGTTTAAAACTACTGAACCTCCAAAATAACTACGCAGTCAGTTGGACAAACAATTTGGGGAAGGGGATTAAACTGTAAAATGCAGTAACTCAACTACATTTTAAATCTCACCTACAAACAACTGTGAAGTTATTCACCATAAAAAAAAGTCAAATAACATTATCCTCCTTCCACATATGTAAGTATTTTTGATGATATGAAAAAGTTTACGTTTCCAAGGTTTGGAATTCTTGCTCGCTGCACAGCAACAAGCACATATGCACAGACACCCAGAAGAGACACTGATGTTTTGTTAGTTACCATGATGAACTATATATTTTGATTAATTATCAATAGCTTCTATCACAGTTTTCTAGATTTGATGGCTCAGTGCCTGGTTTGGTTTTCTTTCCCCCCATCCTTTCCTTTTTAAAAAACAAGATTTCTGACCAAAGTCCACACCTCTTTTCTTTGGAAATCTCTACAAAACTGGAGTTCCACAATTTACCACACATTATCAACATGCAACAGTTACAAACGGTAACAACCAAAAGATGGTGTTACTGACCACTTGGGCACATGTATCTACATTCGTCCTATCAACTGACTTCCCAGAGCAGTCTGATGTACTGGTAGCACACTATGAATGCCTCAGTAAATTAATTTTCACCCATTTGAAAATCTGTCTTTGCTTGGGACCTGTTAAACCTTTAAAAGTTAAATGGGAATATATGCATTGCCAGTTTCTTTTGATCAAGGAGATTCTTTTTATGACACTTACAGGCAAGTGGTGCAGAAAAAACACTTGAAAGACTTCTGGAGAAAAGCCAACACAACACCAATTCAGTGTTCAGCTGAACACAGTGTTTTCTCACATGTTAACAGTTTAGGTGTTAAATACACACAAACATAAGAGAGTTCACCTACAAAATCTTCCCAGTATTCAAAGAAAAAAAAAAAACCTGTGGGGGCAGCCCAACTTTCTTGTATTTTCACTTCTTTCAAAACAAAATTTCTACATTCTTTATCAAGAACAGAACAAAGATATCTATCTTTCAGCAGATGGACAGACAGATAACCTGCCCCACCTAAGATTTAACAACATTGAGCAGACTGCCTGCCACAAAATTCACTCTTTCAGATGACATATTTCTGGACTACAGATCCACTGTCTCTCAGTTCTTTTAGTACTTGACCATTAACAAATACTCAAAAACAAAAAGGAAAAAGTGAAAGAACACTGTTGAAAATTGAATTGGTATTGATTAACTGAACACAGCCAAGGAGGAAACCTTCTGTTCCTTCTAGGGATATTCAGTTGGAACAGCAGATACAGTACAGAAATACTACATCATTACAAATGAACACATTTCAAACATTTTTGTTTTTTTCAGAGGAAACAACTTTGCAGTTTCAGAAGGTTCTTAGAAAAGTTTTGAAAGAAAAATCTTTAAAAAAAAAAAATCTTTAAGCTGATTATAATAAAAAAAACCTAAACATTTTCCCACATCCTATACAATTTTCCTTTTTTTATTACTGTTTCCAAGGCTGGAGAAGAGGGAACAATAGACTCTTCCCCAATTAGGCTGCACACAACCAATACATTATTCTGGACAGTGCAAGTAACAGAAACTGGCTTCATACAGACATGTGTCCTTCGTGCCCTAAGAAGTCTGTACATCTAATTACAATCAAGCATTTTTCCTCTCTCTTTTAGATCACTCCATAAAAAAGGCAAATTTGCTGGCTAGCCTGGAGACTCCAGCAATCCTGACTCACCAGGTGACTACTGTCAAACTGCACATACAAAGGTTAAGTCCTCTAACTTGTTAAAATTATTACCACCAACTCAGATCTGTCTCCTCTACCTATCCAGCAGTTTTCACTCTCCTATGTCTCCACTTCTGAGAAAAATGGCTAGTATGCTCAAAAGGAATGGAAGGAGAGATGCAAAGAAAGTTCAAATATATATAAGTTTAATTTTCATAGGGAACAGTTCAGAAAATCAGGTACATAAAAGTCAGGGCATAAAACCGCTAGACCTAGGAGGCTCCTAATAAATGTTGTTCACCCACTTACATATTTTTAGCAGAAAACAGTACTGCAAAACAATATTCAGACTATAATCTGTGGAGGAAGGAGAGGAACAGATAACAGTCTACAACATCTCTTAATTTTTTTTGCAGTAAACAAAGATGCAAAATAGAACATGGTCAAGATAACTGGACTGTTGTAAAATACTGTTGAAGTACTGCCCAATCCAATTTCTTTTGAGGTCAAGAATTTGACCCACGTGAATAAATGTGTTCTACTGAACCATATGTATCTCCTGGGAAATCAACTGACATCCCACAGTAACTTCACAACGGTAGTGAAGGGCTTCACTGCCCAGATACGGACACTTGTAAACATTTTTACTAAAGTGAGGACATGAAATATTTAAGGTCCATCTATTTCTTTGAAACTACAAACTATATGCCACAAACTACTGCTAGCTTATACTGAGATTGACCAGTGATGCACCCCTCACTTGAAAAGAAGTACCTATCCAGCATTCAACTGCTTTTTTTACTGGCAGCCTGGCATACTGAGATGAATCAATAAAGCACAGCTGAAGAAAACACAATGGAACAGATAAGATACCAGGTTTAATATCCTGATGGGAGAAGGTCACTGGAAAGGACTGAACTTACTGCTGCTGGTCTGCATCACTGACAGATGTTTTCCAATCCCAGGGCAAGTTGCTCTTAAGGAACTATACTGAAGCCTTGTCAAATAAATTAAAATGTAGCACTAAGATTCTAGTGAATCTTGGTGTGTTAATGAGAACTGAAATTTTCCACGTTTTATCAAAAATGTGTAAGATGGTTGCCTCTCTCTTTGACACATCCTGGTTCACGCATAAGATCAGAAAATATATTTCCTGATCTCTCATTGAGGATAAAGTGACCATGTGGATCCTCTCATTTATTCCCACATGGTCTTTAATCTTTAGTCTTAGATGTTATTTAAACTTGTTTAAAGGGGAAAAAAAATAATTGTCTCCTCCTTGACTTCAGCTGAAACATTTTTAATATGTGGAGAAAGGTCCAAATATTTTATTTATTGATTGCAAAGGCATATCTCATTTAAAATTTAATTTGAAAGAGCTGATTGAAGAAAAACCCAAGAATGTCACATTTTGTGTAGAAAGAATTGTCAAGTTTTATTTATGTCACTATAATAAAGCAAAGAATTCAACCCAGATATAGCACCAAGTTGTTTATATCCATTTGCATAAGACCTTTCACCCTAGAACCAGTATGAATAAAATGGAGCATGCCCAAAGAATACAACATAAAGGAGATAAGAAGCAGAGTGAGCGAGAGAGCTCATTATGGAGGTAAATCAAAATGTAACGGATGTAAAACTAATAAAATTAAATGCATCTAGGTGATGTACAGCTTAGGTCTATGACTTACTGCTGTAAAAACTGACTGATTCCAAGAATTAAAGCAGGTGTCAAAGGAAAGATCCAGGCACTCACAAAGATAACACAAGGCAAAGATTTATAACAGTCAATATAAAAAGTGCAAGCTTGTGAAACCGTAAGCATTTCATACTAAACATGAACAGTGTGATATCCCTTTGCTCAGTCCAAACCAGGATTTCACAGGAACACTGTCTGGCTTCATAATGTACTCTCTGGAATCAGGGATTCTTGAAATGCAGGACTCCTTGGTTTGTGTAGTCCTTCCAACAGGAGACTGCCCATCACGCATAGACTCTGCAACTTACCCATTTCTACTTAGTGGAAAGATTTTTGCCATTCTCTCCAATTCACTTCGAAAATATGCAAACATCAGTGCAACTGAGTACCTGCTGGATTTGTGGTGGTTACATTATGTGGAAATTAAAAAAAAAAAAAAAAAAAATTCTTTGTTGAAATCTATTTGAGGCCAAAACTGAAATTTTGATGAAAAATTCCAGAAAACAAAGGCTGTTTGTTTGGACCGCTTTTACTGCAAGAAACCTTCACTGAAACAGGTTCTCAGTCTCTTGCAAGTTTTTTCCATGCATCATCTGGTGTCAGTAACTGAATTAAGACAAAATTCTGAAGCAGATATATAATTAATTTTGTCCAGAATGGAAATTCTTATGTTCAATGTAGCAGCAGCAGCAGTCTTCTTTCACAAAGAAGAACTAAAAACAGCACGAGGTCATCTGTTCTGGAAGTTGTCACATCTGCAGATTTCAGTTCTATCCCTTCCCTCTCACAGAGAAGAACCTGTGTTATTTTCTACATATTACTTTCTTGTCCCTACATATCACTCTTTTCTTTAACAAGCCTCATTTCTCAACATCTCAGTCTGAAAGTATATTTTTTTTAATATCATTAGCAGTTGCTAATACCCTAATTGTATACTTATGGTCAAAAACTTTGTAAGACTGGTAATTTCCGCTACTTTAAATTATTGCTTTCCTTCCAAACATAATGAAAAATTGGGATTAATTTAAATAAACTGCTGTGCACTTAATGTGACACTTTTAGCTTTTTACTCTTGTTTTTTAATTCAAACCTGAAACATTAGAAGCTTGTTATTAATTGATGCTTAAGAGTCACTATTCAGTTCTAAGTGAATGGAATAAACCTAGATATTTTTGTAGGATATAAGAGATATTTTAAAATGCTTGTTGATTTTTACATGTTTATGTTACTGTTAAACATAATAATAAACTTACACTGTTTGTGGTTTTAATTTATTAAAGAGCCAAGATTACCAAGGATGAACTTACCTTTCCCTTATAAAGTCTGCTAAGTCTTTTGTTGACAAATGTCCGTGTTTCATGTTGTGATAGAGGACATCAAAGCCATTGTTCCTTTCCCCCTAAAGATTAATAAAAGGAAAATAGAACTATGAAACACAACACGCTAAAGCAATTGCAGAACAAAGCATAGAACCTATGCATTTTAGTAACTGATGAAGTTCCATGAAGCGAATGATTTCTAGTGCTTTAGCTTTTTACCAATTGCTGTTAGCTCCCTTCATGTCAGCAGCTACTACCACCCTTTGAATGACAACTTTTCCATTACATATTTCTAGGCTATATTCAAAGCCATTTCTTTTCTAGATTTCTACAGGTCTTGTATTCTTTCACTTCCCATCTTATTAAACACATACTTAATATTGTACTCTCTCTTCATTCTCTCATATCTTTCATTATTTTCCATGAACTAAAATCCACACTTTGGGATCACTGGATATCCTGCCTCGCCAGTTCTTCACACTTCATGTATCCTCCTCTGTTTTTTGTAAAATTGGTAAAAACAAACAAACAAACAAACAAAATCAAAACAAACAAACAAAAAACCTAATCTGTTCCTTCTCACAGGTAATTCCCCTTTGCCTATTCTTAAGTTTAGTTTTAAAACTTAAAACACTTTCCAATGAGTAAGGTGTACCTCACCATTAAAACTGAGACACAGCCCTAAACACTGATTAATAAACTCAGCCAGCTTATCACCTCTGGCACTGTGGTGAACTTCCCCTGGACAGGAGAAAGCAACAATAGAAATGAAAGGAAGGCAAGGCAAGGCACAGCATAACAGCACTGCTACTACAAAAGTTTTCCTGTCAAATTATCCATTCCCCTCCTCCCTTCCAAAAGCTTCAGATCCTAACGCTGCTTCTATAAAAGACGCACAAGCACGCCCTCAGGAAAACTGCATGCATGTTCAGAGTGGAAGGGAAAGAAGGATGGGAGGCAGTATCCTGGACTTTTCACAATGGCACGTCTACATCTCCAGCGGGAAGAGCCTGAGGATTTAGTCATACACCCCTCCAAACATTTCAGTCCTGTTTGCCCTGGAAAAATTTGTTTGCACAGCTATAAGGTGCACCTGATGGGGGAATTTATACAGCTGAAAAATAAAGCTGGCAAATAAAAATAAAGATCAGTGATCCAGGTCACTATGAGGACACAAACAGCTGCATTGCTCAGCAGAAGAGGTGGGAGCAAGGAGAAGGCGGCAGGCAAGGACCTGGCAGCTTAAGTAAGTGGAAGTAGCCACGGGTGGATGGAACAGCTTTGCAGCACCCATGGTAGTAGGCCCGCTACAGTGAAGTGTTAACTGCACCAGATAATACATCAGTCATCAATAATACAGCAGGTTGCCTTAAAGGACACCACGCATAGACAGATAAATTTACAAATAACAGACAAGTGAAGGCAATTTGATTCAGATTACTAGCCAGAATTATCTGCTTTACTTCTTCCAAGCATTGCGGAAAACAAAACCAAACAAGCAAAAAGAAAAAACATAGTTCCTAAAGTTGCACTAAGTTGTAACCCAACGAAGTTAATCAAAATACAGATCAGTTTAGTGTAAGTGCAATTACAGAAGGTCTGTACAAGCAGAACTAAATTAAACACATGAAAATACAGCAAACTCTAAAAGGATGATCTACAGAGCAAGGCTTTTATAAGTTTGAAAAATAAAAGAAAGATAAGAACACCACTTAGTAGGATATGTAGTTTATTTTTTTAAATGTTATCTTTCTCTTTCAAGTACTAATCTAAACAGTTTCACTCCCCTTTCACTCCCCTTTCACTCCAACCTAACCATTTTTCCTTGTAGTTTGAAAGCCACAATAATTTTGACTACTGGTGCACTAACAGGTAGCTTATTAACTTTCTGGATTTACTCTATATAAATCCTGGATGTCACCACAATACATAAACACCAGAATAACTCTATAATTAAGACCCCACCAATATTTTCAATTAGAATACAAAATAAAATCCTTATTTAACTATTCCAAAGTTGTTACTGTACCCAAATTTGAAGATAAACATTTAACAAATAAGCGTTAGGCATTTCTTTCAGAAAAACTAATAAAATCCTCGTTTATTAAATGTTCTTTCCCTTCGCCTTAAGGTGTTTCTTCTAGCTAAACCAACACATTGATCAAAATGTGCTGAACACAGACTGCTTCTGAACTTTTAAAAGCAACTTTTCATAATGGGAGCTTTAACGGGGACTTTTCTATACTGGAGCTCCGTAAGTTTCCTGCCACTTTAGAAATACAGGAAGGGTAGCATAGCCATGACCCAGCCTCTGGCTGCAGCCTTCCTGATGGCTGATAATCTACCAGAAATGTAACTTTGCAAACCTTTAGAAAATTAAATGAGCCAGAGCAACCAATTCCCATCATCATCTTGTTCCTTAACTGTAACTGGAAGGTTACTGCAAAGTAACTTGTTTTTCCACTTAAATAAAGTTTTCTAATCAGCCACTCTTGTTCTTGACTTTGCATTGAATAGCAGAAAGCACAACAGACACTTTCCTCAATTAAAAACGTCTCCGGAAAGCCACATCTTTTATACATTATTGATAGTTATCAGAGGCTAGGAGGCTACGTGAAAAATATATTAAGGTTTAAACAAAGCAGCAAGTCCAAAGCAGACTCCCAGATTTGAAGGCCTATGTGGTTTAAGCTTGGCACAACTAAAAGACACGTTTTCACTTGTGACTGTCATGCCAAGTGTAGCCTAACTTACCAATACCAGGCTCTACCTATAAGCACAAACATGTACACTTCAAAACCGTTCAATAATTTACATGATCAAGAGTTCTGATGATTAACCTGATGACTATTCTATAAATAATGTTACCTTCTACTTGTGTTTGGAGACATACGTGTACCTATGTCACATTAAGTATGGTATCTCAGTGCAGAGAGCAGACATTTTTCTGCTTAGGAAAAGCTATGCAGCCTATCCACAACTCCTTCATTCAGTAGTTATTTTCATGAAGAGTAGCTCAAATAATTCATATAATGAACATCAGGATTAAAGCTCTGTATTTAGGATAAAGACAGAGATGTATGCTATGGCCAAGAGGAAAAGCAGTTCAATTTACAAAATATGTGGCCTCTTACATGCACATATGCCATCAACACTGTTTATTTATGTTTTGGTTGTTTTTCCTCAACACTGCCCCTCTCCATACACATTGTATAAAATTCTGTACATGGAAATTGTGTGTCTAGCCAATTTTTCTTCATCAAGTGTTTTTACCTCCTCCTTCCTGGTGGCAAAAGTAATAGCTGTGATCACTAAAAGCTCAGTACCGGCCTACTTAAAAATAAATAAATGCAGTACATAGCAGAGGGAACTGATGAGACCTTCCAGCCCCTTTTAGAAGCAATTACCATCCACTGCTATGACAGACAGACAGTGAAGTCAGATGCAGGTTCTTCTAGAAGTTCCATATTGGAGAAAGAGGAACCTCTGTTGCCACATGTAACATCAGGTTCTATGCAACAGACTTCTGGATCAGTTTGAAAGACCATTCTGAATGTCATTTCACGGGTAAACCACCATCTGTTGAGGATGATCCCATCATTACACAACAGAATACAACTGTAAAACTGTTACAAGAATAAAAAAAATGAAATGGTACCCTCTCCATATAGGCTATATACTTTGAAGTTCATTAGCAGTTTTCTCCCTCTTCCCTGGAGCTAACAAAGCTCTCTCTTCAGAAGCTGGTGTTCTTGTTGAGGTTTCCCATTTTACATTGCAGTAAGAGAGGTCTTTTTTGCATATAGTGTAGATATCTCCTGACAGCAAGCCATAAGAGGAAACAAGACTTCAAATAAAAGTAAACTTAAATAAGCCTACAATGAGGCATTACTGACCAGCTTTGCATACAAAATAAATTAAGTCACAGAAAGCAAGGGCAAACAGACCTTCAATTTCCCTTCATCAAGAACTAACTGCAACGGTTTTCTCATGGAAATGAAAGTAACCCTGTCAGCAAATATGAAGTCAGAATTCAGCATTTCCATGACTTGTGCATAACAGGAAACAGATTACAGGAACTCTGTTTTACTTAACTACTTAATAGACTTTGAAAACTTTTAAGAATAAGTTTGTTTGTTGCATATAAAGATGATTCTGAATTTAAAACCTACATTTGGTAAAGCAGCCAGAAAATTCTGGGCAATCTGCAGCAGTATTTATTTCCTACGTTTCTAATCAAATTGTATGCGTGCAAGCTCTGCCTCCTATGGACTAAAACCATTCAACATTAATGTCTATTAGTGTAAAAAGTTAATACTCTCTATTACTTTACTGAAATTGAAATTGGCCAGAGATGTCAAAAACTACAAGAAAGGGTTCTTCAGGTATGTGAACAACAAGCAGAAACAGAAGGAAAATATTGGCTTACTGTTAAACAAGAGGTGAGTTAGTGACCAACAACGCTGAAATGGCAGAGGTTCTCAACCCTTTCTTCACCTCTGGCTTTACGAGCACTGTTGGGCCCCAGGCCTTGGGAACAAAAATCCAGGTTGATGCAAACAGAGACTCACCATCAGTGAAGGAAGCGTTGGCATGTGAACTATTGCAGGAGCTTGACCCCTACAAATCACTGGGCCCTGACGTGATCCACCTGAGGGTGTTAAGAGAGCTGGCTGACATTATTACGAGGCTGCTCTCCATACTCTTTGCGAAGTCATGGAGATCAGGGGATGTCCCAGAAGACTGGAAGCAGGCTAATGTCACCCTCATCTACAAGAAGGGCTTAAAGAAGTGTCCAGGAAATTATAGGCCCATCAGCCTTCCTCCAGTCCCTGGGAAAGTTACAGAAGGAATCCTCCTGGGGGCTATCACAAGTCAAATGAAGCATGTGATTGGGAAAAGCCAGCACGGCTTCACAAAGGGCAAATCGTGCTTGACAAACCTGATCACCACCTACAACAAAGTAACCTGCTCGGTTGATGTGGGATGAGCGGTGGACATTGTCTACCTGTATTTCTCCAAGGCTTTCAATGCAGTTTCCCACAGCCTCCTCCTAGAGAAACCAATGCGTTACGGTCTAGACAAGTGGTCTGTGTGGTGGGTGGGGAGTAGGCTGACAGGCCGCACCCAAAGGGTGGCGGTAAATAGCTCCTTTTCAAACTGGCAACTTGTCACAAGTGGGTTCCCCCAGGGATTGATATGGGGCCCAACGCTGTTTAATATCTTCACAGGTAATCTGGGTGATGGGATCAAGTGTACCCTGATGAACTTTGCCAATGATACCAAACTGAGTGGGGAAGTGGACACTTCAGAAGGGACAGCCACCCTGCAGGAAGACCTGGATAGGCTGGAAGAGTGGGCTAACTGGCACCTTATGAAGTTCAACAAGGACAAGTGTAAGGTCTTGCACCTGGAAAAGCATAATCCAGGAGTGCAGCACAGGCTGGGATCCACCTGGCTGAGGAGCAGCTCTGTGGAAAGGGACTTGGGGGTCCTGGTGGACAAGCAGCTCAGTATGAGTGAACATTTCTTTGCTGCAGCAAAGAAAGCCAACAGGATGCTGGGCTGCATCAACAAGGGCATCACCAGCAGAGGTAAAGAAGTCATTGTCCCACTCTACTCAGCACTTGTCAGGCCACACCTGGAATACTGTGTTCAGTTTTGGTCCCTGCTATGCAGAAAAGATGTGGACAGGCTGGAAAGGGTCCAGAGAAGGGCCACAAAGATGACCAAAGGCCTGGGAAGCCTGCCATATTGGGAAAGGCTGAGGGAACTGAGTTTGTTCAGCCTTGAGGGAAGAAGGCTTAGGGGGGAGACCTTATCACCATGTTGCAGTATTTAAAGGGTGCCTACAAAGAAGACGGACACTCCCTTTTTACAAGGAGTCACAAGGGGTAATGGGTACAAGTTACTCCTGGGGAGATTCCTATTGGAAACAAGAGGAAAATTTTTCACAGTGAGAACAATCAGCCATTGGAATAATCTCCCCAGGGAAGTGGTGCATTCCCCAACAGTGGACACGTTTAAGACTCAGCTGGACAGGGTGCTGGGCCATCTCGTCTATACTGTGCTTTTGCCAAGGAAGGTTGGATCAGATGATCCTTGAGGTCCCTTCCAACCTGGTATTCTATGATTATAGCACTGTCTTTTAACCCAGTATAAATGTATGTTTCTCAATTATTAAGGTGATCCTGAAGTTCCCATGACTGGTCAGATACGTACTACTTGATTAGCTAGTGTGAGAAGCAAGAAAAGGACAGCTGCGCATACTGTTTTCACAGCAAAACTAAGCATATGAGACAATAAAAGGCACAGGCAGTTCTTAAACACATTTTGATTTTGGCCAAACCTTAGAAACTTGATGAGAGAAGTTCAGACAAAGTTTGACTTTTTCTAACTAAGTTCAGCAAGTAAAGAAACATTTGACAATAAGTGAATTACTGTCATTTCAACCTACGCTTTTAGACCATGCATTAGCAGCAGTTAAACACGCACGATCATTCCTTCAACCCTTTAAACATGACCACATTACAAAGAAGAAATGGAACAGACTGAGAAAACTGTACTTTTGATTATAAACGATTTAAGTCATAACCTGATATATCAATGAAATATGATCAACATCCCCACACCTTGTTAGATAAAAACTAAATAGGAAAAGCCTAAAAAAGAATGAATGTGGGAAACAGAATCGCTTCAGTTTTTGGGGTGAGAATAGAAAAATTTTTATTCTTTGCCTCTTGTTCTGGTCAGGTCCAGAGAAGCTGTCCTACAGCTAGTTTTATACTTAAATTAATGCTCATGCTCCTCTGTCAGACACGAGTATGGAAAAACCATATCCCTAATCAACAGATTATGCATGCAAGCATCCTAATACAGATAAATCATAATGGCATCAAAGGCTTTTTGGTAAAAAAAAATTCTATCAAGAAAATTCCAGAGTTGCACTGATACGCCAAACTCCTTTTAGATGCTCTAAAAAACATTGTTGTCATTGTCTTTAAACTGTTACTCCTTGTTGCAGTTTCAAATAAGTATCATGTTTTGTCTTTTCCATGGGGGCAATTATTTAACGTAATGGTCCCGTATACATGAAAATATTCCTGTGATTAATATTATGGTGTTACAATTTTGCAAGCTAGATATCAGTAAATTTCAATTTCCGAGTGTCTGAAAGAGCTACAGAAAATCGAGAGCATCGAAACATGGAAAAAAGCAGACACCTGATGTTTACACAGGCAATGTATCATATTCAGTTCTGAAAGTTTTGAGAAGTTTGAACACAAAAGCAACCCAGCAATTTCAATTTCCTTCTTCCAGCTTCAATAAGTTAAATAAAGATCAGCTCCAAAGAAGCTCTAAGCATATGAGGAAGGAGAGATATTTTCCTCTATATCTAGATAATCAAAAATATTGTTTGAACAAAGAGATGGAAAGTTGTCAACTCATTCTAGATGTACACACACAGAGGGAGGAGACTAAGCAAATATTGCACAACAGCTCTCCCGAAACAGAGCATCTAGCTGTATGCCAAGCAGAAGAGTAGCACTGCGTAAACATATGAACGGAACTCCAGATGGAAGCATGACAAGTCTCAGCGTCACTCATATCGCGTAAGTGCATAAGACAATAGGTCTTACACTTACTAGAGCAAGCCTCTTCACAAAGCTAAGGTTATGAACCCTGGATAACGCCAGCCTGTACATGTTACAAAAGCTCTTGAAAGGAAAGGGTTCCTCCTCACAGCCATTCTCAAAAGCTACAGGTAACACAAGCGATTAAAAAGATAAAATAAAAGGAATTCATCAAAGCCTATTTAAACACAATTTTTATATCCCAGAACTTCCAGAGTTACCAAGCACAGCAGTACAGGGAGACCAGTTTCAGCTATACATAGCACTTCCAACAGTTTAATCAAATTAGTTTAAAACAATTAATACATAAACACTGACTGGCTTAGAAGTGGCTTATTTTTGTTGACTTGACACAGTTTAATAGACTTACAATTAACAAAAGTATCACCTGCACCATTCAGTTTAAATACAATGTCAAAGCTTATGCAACACTTCCTAAGCAGTGCTAAGAAAACAGTAAGTCAATGATAACAAATGCTTTCTATTCTACTGTACCAGTACGAGCGTACTCAAAGTGACAAAACGTAGCTATGTATAACTGAAATAACTTATGAAAGTGTTCCCTTTAAATTACGTCATTGTTTTGATGTAGCACATACATAGCAGCAAGCACCCAATGTTTTATGACAACATCCTAATTAGGAGTTGGGAATGTTTGGCCACGTGACTTGAATGCCTGAAACTCACTCATAAGAATCAAAGCCATTTATAGCCTGTACTACTAGTTCGTAACTTTTGATACCACAAAAAAGTAACTGTATCCCGCTGACTTTGAAAACTGCTGCTCTAGAGTGCTGTGGTCTATTAGCAGACCCCTACATTTTTCAAGTGATAGTACACGTCTCTGTACTTCAACTTTGCACATCCTCAAAATAGTCTTGTTTATCTCTCAGTGACCTCTTAGAAGCAGTCAACAGATCGCAGACCCATAAAACATCCATTTTTCTTGCATTGTTTAAAAAAAAGAAAAAAGATTGCAACTATACAAACACTTTTAAAAGCAGTACAAGATGAAAAGTCTCATAATAAGCTTCAGGACTATTACAATAAAGAAGCTAAGATTTGTTTTGTTTACATGAGCACTTTCAGGAAGTTCTTAAAGGACAGCAGCCTAAATAGTGTGTAAGAAATTGATACACATTCACATATATGTCACTCCCCCTTCCAAAAGAAATCGGTTAAGTCCCTCAAGTTTCTGATGTCTTCTCCTATCAGTTACAGCAAATTACCAGATCAGGAGAGAGCATCCTACAGCTCAAGATCCAGACTTCCATTTCCAATACATAATTTCAGCTGCAAATTGATGACAGCGTGTACATCAAATTCAGCTGCAAACTGATGACAGCATGTACATCAAATAAATATTAATTATGCTTTGGATTAATTTTCACATCAGTGCTTTAGAAGGTGCAGTTATCCCATTCCACAGGTGACAAAAACATTTTGCCTGGTGTTACCTAGAAGGGCAAGGCAAAAGCAAGAAATAGAAGACAATCCTTGTAAAGTTCTACACAATACCACCTTTCTTTCTCCTTATGGATTTCTCTTTGTTATTTTTAGTCAATATGCATTCGGTGCATTTTAACAGCAATCTTCTAATTTCCATCTTAACTTTCTTACCACATTTCAAAGCATACATGGATTGTACCCCAAGTCTTCCAAAGCACTGCAGTAACAATTCGGAACAATAACCTATTCTGAAAAGTTAGTAGAAATGGAGAAGCCTCATGATTCAAAATGCACAAACCTGTAACTTATGCTTGCTTCTGAGGACATACAGAAACTCAATGTGTTCTGATTTTAAAAATCCATCATATTTAGACAATACAGTTAATCTTGAAAGATACTCACCCACAACAGCAAAGAAGAAGCAGTTGCCATTCCTTTTTATTTTACTTCTACACAAAATAAAACCCTGTCTGTGGTATTACAAAAGTTTCTCGATCAAGTTTTGCAACTTTAAGACCCTGTCTGATGTCTTTGTCATCATTGCAAGACAAACAAGAAGAATACACTTGTTGTCCTACTTTGTGTCATTTTTGGAGGTAGGAAAAAAACCTGTACCAACAGAAGAAAACTTCCTTGTCCTGGCACTCATTGCTGACCCACACTAGGACTTTTGCCAATAGAGCTATAAGGCAGAAACTTTGTAGAGTAGAAATAGAGAATGGGAAGTTTGGGTAGATGTCTACTACCTCATATTCGCTGGTAGCATTTGTGAAGACACAGACAGTGAAAAGAATGTATGGGAATGGCCCATTGCCTTCACCGATTTAACAAAATTATTGACTGACTAACAAAATAAAATACAACTGATCAGACAAACAGTTAAATGAACACAGTTAAACAGAAAAGTGTTGGATTTCAGTTGAGATAGCTGAATAAAAAACTTCTATTTTACTTTAATCATAGGAGGAGATAGTAACTTTTTGAATGAAAATGTGCCTTTTACATTAATTTAAATGTTATTTCTACGAATGATAAAAAGTTTCCACATATTAGTTTAATACTGGTCTGCCACACTGAGGCTTCAAATTAAGCAGATTTGTATGCCAAGAGAGCAAATCTAATATGTTGTTTCATTAAATTTTAATATTCTGTTGAAAGCAAAACTTGGAGAGTCAATATTAAACGCAATGCGGCAAATAAAACATGAAACCTGGCCTGAGCTATGCTTTATATTGAAGAATAGTATGTTGTATTTGTGAAATTAGTTTTCCCTAAGTGTCAAGGATAACTGTCGCTTACACAGAAAAAGCAGACATCTAAAGGATATTTTCTCTTTTTTTCTTGTTTCAGTCTCAACAAATAACCATTTATATGCTTCCCCTATTAGTTGGTGGAGATGCACATTAAAAATGAAACACGCAGCAAAGAAGTAGCAACGTTGTAAACAGCCCCATGATTCCAAGAACACTTTAATGTTTCGAACCAGCTACGATCACAATGAAAACAAGTTTCATTTCGCGCGAGGCTCAATAACAACCCAAATCCATCTTCTAATTTTTTCTCCATTAGCTACCCACTTAAAAGCATATATACCTGCGCGGAGACGACTGATAAATTGGGTTTATAAAACGGACTGGAAAGCCTGTTGTGTCCCCAGCTGGCTGCTGTGCGGGCTGTACCTCCTGACATGCAGACAGGCGCGAGTTATCGCTACAAAAGCGTAAAGCTCCGAGGGGCGCAGCTTTGCGTTTGCGTGATGCAACTGTTGCGTTGCTGCAGCCGGTGCCGTTCCCCCGAACGGCGGCATTGTCTGGGAGGCCGAGCGAGGGGCGACCGGGCTGCAGCCCGCCCCACATCCGCGCACCGCGCTGCCTGCGAGACCGCGACCCCCGGGCACCGGCGCCGTGCCCCCGCCCCCGGGTCCGCGCGTCCCCTGGCCCGGCGGCCCCACGGCCACCACCCGTCCCTCGGTCTCTCCCCTCCGCGGTGCGGAGAGCCGGCCCGGGGCAGGGGCCGGTGGTCCCCTCGCCCCGCCAAGGGCTGCCCGGGCGAGGGCAGCGGCGGCGCGGGCAGGTACCCCGCTCCCCCCACGGCCCGGCCCGGCCCAGGCGAGCCGCGGCGGGCGGAGAGTGGCGGCCGCGGGGCGGAGGGGACGGCGGCCGCCTTCCCCGCGCCGCGCCCCCCGCGGCAAGGCCCCGGCCCAGTCCCGGGGTGGCGTAAGAGCCGAGGCTGCTCCCGCGGGGCGGACCCCGGCTGCACCGTGCCCTGCCGTGCCGTGCCGTGCCCTGCCCGTTCCACCCGCGGCGCTTCCCTACCCAGAAGCTCTCCGCGAAGTACGCCATCATCACCCCGCCGCCGCCGCCCCGGCCACCGGTGAGCACGGCCCCGGCCGCCTCAGCCGCCGAGACGCGACGGAGGAAACGGGCGCCGCCGCGGCGCGCCGCCCTTCCCGTTACGGTGCAACCGCCTCCTTCCACACGGCCCCGCCGCCCCCCGCCCCGCGCATGCGCCCAGCCGCCGCCGGCCGCCGGGGCTCTGCGCAGGCGCGTAGCCGCCCCCGCCCCTGCCCGCCGCCGGGCGGGGCATGCGCGGAGGGAGCCCGCCGCCCGCGGCGCGCCCGGGCCCGGGCCCGGCGGCCTGCGCTGCTCCCGGGCTTTGGTGCCCGCCGCCCGCTCGGAGCGCCAGCACCCGCCGGCGGCGGGCAGGGCACGGCGCTTCCCCCGCAGCAGGCCCGCGGTCCGGCGGCTCCGAGCCCCGGCGAGCGGCGGGGTGCATCTCGTGGGCGAGGAAAGCCCCAGCCGTACAAACACGGACGCCGGCGCGGAAGCCTCGAGTGAGACCCGCTCAGGGGCGCGTGCCGCAGCGCGGGGCGGAGGGGGGAGTCGCGCTCTGCGAAGCGGCTTCGCGCCCAAGCGTCGTCCCAGCCGAGCAGGATAAGATCCTTCAAAGCGGGCGATGACTAGGCCTGCTGGGACTTTGCTGATAAAGCCCAGCTTACCCTCCCAGCGTCCTCCTCTCACCGCATTTTGCGGTTCCGGTGGCCTGCTCTTAAAAACGATGCGCTTCGTTTAAAGCCAGAGATTCTGGAGAAACTGTTTACTTCAGACCTTCACCTTCTTCAGTGACAGTTTGGTTTCCAGACCCTTCATTTGCTTGATGTAGATCATTAGCCAGTGGGGGTGATGCTGATTACTGGACCAGAACACAGCCACTCAAGCGCCGTCTGTGGCCAGTCTGTACCTGGAGTGCTGCTTTTCAAGGAGAGTATCTTAATATAGTCTTCATGGCGGAGTCAGCACCTCCAAGCTCTTTCTGGGACCCCAGAGTTCCTGTTCTACCTTAGTGAGATGATTTAGTTGCCCAAGACAGCAGTTAGGTTTTCATTACTGACCAAAAATAGAGGGCCAGGTCTAAGTAATGATGTGAGGGGCTGCAGCTCATTGTCCTATGCAAACTTTATGGTTTTGTCAGCACAAAACTTCATCCAAGATACAAAAGGTAAGAAGCTGATATTCTATGCTGGGTGCTTAAGGTCCTCCTGTCCCCCTCACGGAAACCCTATAAGATCTGGTTTGAAAATCTCACCTGCCTCCACCTTAGTTCTGATGTCCTTTGGCCTTCATTCTCTAAGATACTAGGTAAGGCACAGAGCAGACCATTCAAGCCATCCCTAAGAACCTGAGGAATTCACCAACTTCTGTCAAATTTATGCTGATTAAAGACTTACATGAAAGCCAAATGTTTAGGAAAAAAGTAGTTCAGAAGTCTACAGAGCTACAGAATTTTATTAGGCGAAAAAATACTAGTTAGGGCAAACAAGACAGCCAAATCTGTAGTATTCATATCAATATAAGTCAGTGTGATTTGTTCTGCATTACAAAAGTGCAACTACCTTTACCAAAGGTACTTTCGTGAAAGACGAACAATATCATTCTGAATTGGTACTATAGTCACCGGCTGTAGTTTTAGTCCATCACTTCCTGTAGCTCCATGGCAAGTTTAGGAGTTCCTTTCTTTCTAGCAATGTTCTCCCAAAGTTTCAGTATATGCAAAGTTTGCTAAGTTGTTGATGCCAAGACAGAGAAAACTTCCGGACCCCTTTCATAGTCAAAATTTCTTAAACATCCCAAGACTCTTAGATCTGGATCTCTGTCTTTTGATAACAGTAGTAAGCATGCATATCGTAATACTAAACAGTAACAACATGCTATAGAACTACATTTAAGAAAAACTACTTTATGCATCTGTTTACTTGATATAGGTAAGCAGTCTGCATTATGATCTGAAGAAATATATGAACATAGTACTTTCTCCAGTGTGTGTTGCTATCTGTAAGGGTGTACACCAGGACAAACAGTGAGATAAAAGCTGCATGATCAGAGCTGAAGGTTTTTATTCCATAGAAGATAGAAAAATACCTTTGACAGGGACGGATACTATGCTACGATGGAAAGATGGAAAGAGAGTCAGGCTCACTTCTACATTTCATAGAAAAGTTTCCTGCTTCCCCATTTTCAAAGCTATATAGTAATCCCTCATCTACTGCTACATCAAGATGTGAAGCAGCTGCTGCAGTGCTGTAGCAATCTACCATCACACAAATATCAAACCCATCCTCAGCTTTTCAACAACAGCTTTCCACAAAAATTCCAGTGAAACACAAAACCTTAGACCTGAATTTTAAGGCATCCTGCAGCATAGGTACGGCTATATAGAAGACCACTTTGATAGCAATGATGATCAGGATCAATAGTTACATTCTTAAGGCACACTGGAATTCTGCACAATAAAATTGGTTTCTTAGGACTGAACGTGCTCTTGAACTCTATATGCTCTCATAAAATGAGCTCTACCAGCAACAAAGGGCAGTTCTTAAACTTTACCATCCTACATGCTGCATGCCAATCTTGTCACTTATCTTCTCTTTAAAGTAGCACAAACTGAAAAATCTGTACTACAGACAGTCCTGTTATTCACAGTTCTTCTTTGGAGACTGGCCTGCATAAGAAAATCCTAGATTACAGCTTTATGTGCTGCTGGATATTATGTAGTGAGCATGACTGAAGAATCAGTCCATGCGCTATGCCAGTGCCATGGCAATATCCAGTCGGTGTTTCTACACTTTTTCAGTCATCCTTCTTGCATAATACCCAGCAGCAGGTATTAGCAGATATCAGCAGATATCAGCACTCAGTACCTTGCATTTGAATTTAAAATTCAGTGTAAAGAAGCATATGGAGGTGTGATGGGGAGGGGATTTTGTGTGCTGGGTCAATATCCAGCCAGTTTATTAAGATCATTCTAGAAGGTGACGGACTCTGAGCTGACATGCACGTGACATCTTGAGGTTATGAGACCAGCTAAATACAGGACTTAAATGCAGAGATACATGCTCAGTCATTCAAAACAAATTGTTACACATATTAGGAAAGGAACAGAGAACCTCATCCAGTTTGTAAACCTGTGTGTGTGGGCAGCTGCACCTTGAATGCTGTGCACAGCACTGGTACTGCTTGTCCTAAAAAAACCAACCCCACCCCCCCAATAAAAACCCAAACACCACAAATCAAAAAAAACCCCAGAAGACAGAGATAAAGGCAACAAAAAAGAATCCAAGATATGGGAGCTAACATCCACCAATTAAACTAGAATTCTTCAGGCTGGAAAAGAGATGACTGAGAAAGAATACAATGTAGAGAACTCACAAGTAAGAATAGAGGAGATGAGTTAAAAATGAAATGAAAGCACAAGCAGAGAATTCAGTCAAGCCAGAAGGAATGGGAAACTGGACAAAGTTTCTAGGTTTCTCCAGACAGAGAAATCCATAATGGATTGCTAAATACAAAGACAAAATCACTTGTTCCGGAAGTCCCTAATCTGCGAGTTAGTGAATCCTGCGAGGATACTTCGCAATAGTATCACATATAGTACTTTAATCTTATCCTCTTCCTAGGTGTTGGTTGCCAAGGTCAGGATACTGGGCTAGGTAGACTCTTTGCTTGTCCCAGTACAATTGTTCTTTTGTTCTCCTGGTGTAATGGGTGTGGACAGAAAGGAACATTATTTTGATAGCCATAACTACACAGTGAGTCCTGTATAATAAAACAAACATTCCCATTGCATATTTTCAGCAGCTTTCATGGAAGATCCAAGTAGTTTTCTGGATTACTAATTTTTTAGTAGAAAGTTAAAAAAAACAGTTCCTCTCCCATTTTTGCCATATACATGAGTATAAGGTTAAAGAACCACAACAACAAGCCTCACAGGAAGGGTATGAAGACCTACAGAGACTTCTTGGCTATGCTAGTTAACAGTTATATTTCGTAAATATATTCCTAATTTTTGAAAAATTATGCCATTTGGCATTACTGCAGGTTGCATACATGTGAAAAGAAGTATTTAGCCCAGAGTTCCCCTCTCAGAAAAGCATCCCCAATTCCGCAGTTTGCTCTCTGCATCTCAATTTATCCATCCTCACATATTTCCAGCTTCTGGTTTTGTAAGTGTTAATATTAACTTATTTTTAACAATAAGTTTTTTTAAAGGGTGTAGATCATCTGAGATGTGGCATGATATACACTAAGTTGTTACTTGAAAGAACTTGTCAAATATAGAATCCTAGAATGTCCTGAGTTGGAAGGCACCCACAAGGATCATTGAGTGCAACTCCTGTCCCTGCATAGGACAACCCCAAAATTCACACCATATGGCGGAGGGCATTGTCCAAATGCTTCTTGAATATTGTCAGGCTCGGCGCTGTGACTGCCTCACTGGGGAGCCTGTTCCAGTGCTCCACTACCCTTTGGGTGAAGAACCTTTTCCTAATGTCCAAGCTAAACCTCCCCTGGCATATCCTCCTGCCGTTGCCTCGGGTCCTACCATTGGTCGCCAGGGAGAAGAGATCAGTGCCTGCGCCTCCTCTTCCCCTTGTGAGGAAGCTGTAGACCATGATGAGGTCTCCCCTCAGTCTCCTCTTCTCCAGGCTGAACAGACCAAGTGACTTCAGCCGCTCCTCATGCGGCTTCCCCTCCAAACCCTTCACTATCTTCATGGCTCTCCTCTGGACACTCTCTAGTAGCTTCGCATCCTTTTTGTACTGTGGTGCCCAGAACTGCACACAGCACTCAAGGTGAGGCCGCCCTGGTGCGGAGTAGAGCGGGACAATCGCCTCCCTCGACCGGCTGGCAATGCAGTGCTTGATGCACCCCAGGACACGGTTGGCCCTCCTGGCTGCCAGGGCACGCTGTTGGCTCATGTTCAACTTGCCGTCGACCAGAACCCCCAGATCCCTCTCCGTGGGGCTGCTCTCCAGCCTCTGGTTGCCCAGTCCGTATGTACACCCAGGGCTGCCCTGTCCCAGGTGCAAATTCCGGCACTTGCCCTTGTTAAACTTCATCCGGTTGGTGGTTGCCCAGCTCTCTCGTTTGTCCAGATCCCTCTGCAGGGCCTCTCTGCCCTCGAGAGTGTCAGCAGCTCCTCCCAGTTTTGTGTCATTGGCAAACATTTATGAAGATATGATACTAAAGATACAGTGCATCTAGACTACAGACATTAATATGATTGAAAAATAAAGATTGTATGTTGTATTTTTCCCTAGAGTAACTAAGTTTGTGTTATGTCTAAGCCATTTGAAAATGGATTGTGAACTCTAGGTACAATAACTGCATTCAGTTATTAGTAAAACCCTTGCTACATGAACCTACAACTGAATGTGCTAATATTTTAAGATAAAAAAATGAATAAAGAATCCAAATAATTGCCAAAAATAATTCAGATTATTACATTACTTAATGTCATAATGAACTGCCAAAGAGCCAGTTGATATTTAAAGCTCTTTATAAATTAAAAACAAGAAGCTGATTCAGGTAAAGTACATAATCAAACATTGCACTTTATTTTTGAAGAAAACCTGAAGAAGCAGATGGAGGTGGAGCCATTTTATATACCAGATATATATTTCATATACCAGATTGAGGATAAGCCTTGAAAAATGCATTTTCTTTCCTTTCTGTCCTCATTATAAGAATCTTGATAGGTAAACAGGAATTTATACTGCCAATTAAGGTATGTTCCAAAGGATTATGAACACCAGAAGGAGGTATAAAAAAAAAAAAAAACAACAAAACAGAGCTGCTTACCACTGTGGTGGAGAACAAAAGATGGGGAGATGGAAGACAGAGTGAATTGTTAGGTGAGTCCCTTTCAAGAGTCATTTAACTTTGGTAAGTACTGTCAGGTTACCTTGTAGGATTTAAAAAGCACCAGGACTATGTTCTAACCAAGCAATTGTACCTGGATACCTGCAGACATTACCCAGAAGTCTAATAATTCACTTGCTTATGACCTACACATTACCTTCACGACTAGACATTTATTGCAGCCTTTTTGTACAAAAAGTGTAATGAAATCCCATAGACGGAAGTTAAAGCTAGAAAAGCTTAGAAAAAAAAGCTGGCTAGGAGAAGGATATTATAAAGTTAGCAGCAAACACAGCTAACTTGAAATAATTTATTCAAACAGTATGGGGAATTCTCCAACACAATCTTAAGACAGGTTAGGCCCTTTTCTGAAATGTATGCACAAACTCAAACTGTGGTCTGATGAGAGATCACCGTTGAGATTATGGCCTACATTACACTTTGGGTAGGATGGATGTTTCTGACATCTTTTCTGAGTTTAAGGTAAACAAAAATACTTCTGCACAGACTTATAGATAGCCACATTTATTACAGTAAGAGATCCACTGAATTTGTTTCAACTTGGTGCAACACCTCATGGAAATTCTTTCAAAGCTAGTAATGATTTCTGTGTTCTGTTGAAGATTTACAGCGAGTTTTAATGACACTGTTTTCAACATTCCTGGAATGATTTATTCCATTAGGCTGCATCATCTGACTCACTGTATACTTAAATGCACACTTCTATTGATCTAGTTACCAAGCTCAATCACATCGCATTCATTACTTCAATTACTTAAATTATGAACCCAACAGCATTGTTTCACAGTGAGTCACTTGGTGCCAATACTCCACCTTTATTACTCTTCTGCTCTGTTGCTGCCAAAAGCATGTTTCATCAAATCAACCTTCAATCAAATGGAAGGATTAGAAAGCATTAGTGAACATTAGTAATGACAAACTGGAATAGTTAAATGGTTGTAGATTCCATTTTGACTTTTTCTAGTGATACTTCAGCCCTGCATGAAAAATTCTGGGAGATTTCTAATATATTCAGGTGGTGCATTACTACAGAAACACCATACTGAGCTTTTTCATCTATATTCTATGTAAGATGAGGAAATAAAATGCTAAATTGTTACACTGTAACACTGCCAAGAATACATTCAATGGGTAGCTGAATTTATACTATTGATGTATCAATATATTTGACATTGCATACATGTTTTAGGCACTTACCTGCAAATATGTCAATCAGGGAACTCGAAGCAGCTTCTTATTGGCAGTCAACTAGTAAAAATAACCTAAATGAGACTGAAGTATTTAAAGCATGTGAATTCAATGAAACAAAACTGAAGCATTTAGAAGAGCAAGCTCTGATTGTGTAACTTCACTTAGTACCAAAGTGCTCCATAGTACCTACCACACAAGCAAGATGTGGTGTCCAGATCACAGAGCTTCTCTACTCTGGTTCTAATATGCGACAGAAACAGACAAGGTAACTGCTGGTAGAAGGGTCTGAAGCTAAGCTATTAAGATTTACATGGTATCTCAGGAAAGTATTCTCAGTACAGCATAGTGGAATAAATGGTGCTTGTGTTTTTAATTAAACCAAATACAGCTTATAATTATTACTGTACTAACAGGAAGGGCAAAGGCTTGGGAATGAATTTATGAAAGATAATAAATGAAATAATGAAAAAGAAAGGTATTAGTCTTGACATTTTTTAGCTGTCTACGTAAGAAGCAGCTATTTGAAATATCATGAAAGGTAAAATGATTTGGTTATACAGGTACTTAATTAGGATTGCACGTTAAAAATCAGAATGGCACTATGAACAGGATGGGAAGTGAATGGTTTTCATTTGGGCAGAAGTCATGCTATGTGAAAATAATTCTTACCTTTGATTCTTCACAACATCCATAGATACACATACTAGTGCTTACTAATGGCAGCCACCAGCTTGAGCAGCTGGAAGAAAGATGTGAACTTCATAGTGTCCTTATCACCTTGATAAAACTCTTAAAGCCCAAGTGCTTATGAAGATGCGCAGACTTGTATTAGTAATGATTTAGAGGGCCTCCTGTCTCCACACACATCGAGTAACATCCTGTTATGTCTGCAAAATTTGAAATCTGGGTTTTTTAAAAAGAAATAAAAGTAGCAAAGATGCCTGTGGTTCTTAATTAGACAAACTAAACTCTGAGTCTTTATATTGGGCAACTATTTGCCCAACAACCCTCTGTTAAACACTGCCATTTTATGGACTGAGAAACAGTTACACAGAAGAGCGAATGCTTGCAACAAACAAGAGCTGTGGTCCAAGGTTCCAGCTAGCTTCCATCTGGTTTTGGCCCAAAGACAACACTTTTGGTGTGTAAGGCCTTCAATATGGAGGATGGGGATAAGCAAAACTAAAATTAGCTACGTCTTCCTCCGGCAGAGTACTGGAGAAAGTCATGCAACTATCTTACTCCCTTATGCTAAGGTATGTAAAGTATTAAAGCAAATGAATACTTTAATTCTTACTTTGTCATGTGATTCATCCGTTCTTCCAAACTATTTCCAAAGCTAGAAGGAAGAGGTGCACATATTTACATGCCTGGGGTTATTTTGAACGTAGTTCCAAAATGTTTATTTGAGCATGTACATTTCAGAATGAAAAATGTATATGCAAGACAATGATTATCAATGTGTTAAGCAGAAGAAAACCCCACCATGTAAGATGACTCAAAATTTCCTTTAGGCATAAAGTTAGACACTGAAAGATGCCTTGTGTCAAGGTGTGGTTCTGGGAAGAAAAATACCGCCTCAGAATTTAGTTGTAAAACAGTTTACCTTTTTTTTTGTTTGTTTGTTTGTTGTTAGTTTTAAAGCAAAGCCCTCTTTTTCATTTTTTCTATAGTCTCATTCACTATGTTTGAGTTTTCAAACCATGGAACCATTCAGTTTCTCTATCTGCAAGCCACAGAATCCCCTCAACAAGTCACCATGAATGTAAAGCTGAAAGAGAGCTGGAGAAAATGGCAAATTAAATATGTCCTACATGTAAAGGCATTCCTTGACAACCATTTCAAGGTAAAAGGACCGGCAAATTAACATCACTTCTCATTGTGTACAGTACCTTATCAGAGAAACAAAATTCTATCTGGCATTTGTATTATGCACTAGGGGTGTTGAGAGAAATAATGGAAAATTAAAAAATATTGGTATGTTATACTGCAGTAGTTATGCATCCAGATTAAACTGTATGCTGTAAACACAAGGGAAGACTTTAAGTTCCCCTGTATATTTACTAGAGGAAATTTATGACTATCGATTTTTCCAAGGGGCAATAAAGAAAGGAAAAATGGGTAAAACTGTCAGCATGTTCAACATGTATTATTTCCATATTTTAAATATAAATATAAATTAAGGTTTGACAAAAATTATTTATAGCTGAAGCTACAAAATAAATACCTCAATTTTAACTTCTATGATTCAAATGAAAGTCTGGCAAATAAGAATTGGTGTCACAAAAAAACCCCATGAAAAACTATATGATTCAAAAGTAATACCGTATATGCCATCACTTACACATATATGCATTAATAAATGTGCAGCATAATTGGATCTGTTTTCCTTAAAAAGTAGACTGATTATTGGAAGCAACCTCATTTTAAGTCTGCCATTATTCAGATTAACATTTGGTGGTTTTGGGGATGTTTTGATGGTATATACTGCTCGTTTTATGCAAAACAAGGGTAGATGCCTCTGAAAGAAATGCACTTTTCATATTAATACTTTATATAAGCAGTACGTTTCATTGTGAGTCATTCTGGGATAACAAAAGCTACGAACATCTACTCTGTGAGCACTTAACATACATAAATTATTTTACAGACACAATATTCCTACTGAAATGCTTTGTCATTCAAGTACCTCTTTAAATTAGATGTCTTTTTTTTTTTTTTTTTTTTGAAAGAAATAGCATGACCTACTTTGAAAGTACAATCGTTTGCACTGTTGCAACCTGACCACAAACTTGGTCATAACATTCATTTCACTTATTCAAGATGCCAGTACTTACTCTACTCATCTCGTTTGTATATACAGGTAGTAATTAAACTCAGACTCAAAATTAGAGGCCACAGCTTAAGATCAGGCTCTAAGGTGATAATAGGACACTTGAACAAAACATCTGACTGACAGCAGGATGTTCCATCATAGGTACCCCACAATATAAGGGGAGTGGGGAGGGCTATTTGAAAGAAAACAAAAAGAAAACCTTCCCCATCCCCTCCCATGCAGCCACTGGTGCACTTGGCCAACAGGAGCTGATCTCTCTGCTAATCAACTCTGTCTCTACACACCTACACTGCTGTTAACAGCTATTCCATGGCCGCCTCAGATTTCTGCCTCCAGAAAGAGATGTCCTTCATTAAGGAGACTTTCAGCTGAGTATGCAGCAACTAATTTCTACTATAAATTTTATTATAGTAAGTAGTTATATCATGACAATGCACTTTAATTTCATCATTACGCTATAGAAGCTATCTGTGCTAGACATGTCTAAATTGTCTACATGCTGTTGACCAACTGTTAAATATTAGAAGTGAACATAAAGATGTTCAAATCAACATGGGTGGATTTTGTCCAGAGAGCTACTACCGTTAGTTTCATACTTTCATTTTAGAGACTCCTGTATCAAGAACTTACATAAATGGAAGGACAGATCTTTAAATAGTTTGTATTATCATGGTCTCATAAAAGCTAGATAAAATTAAACTAAGACCACTGCAAGTTTTGGTTCAAGGTCTTGAATAATTTTCATTTATTTTTAGTTTACTCCTTTATAATTCACATTATTGACAGCACAAGCAATGAGAATAATTTTTTTTTGTTTCTCCTTTCCCATTTGGTCAGACTTAGCGAGCATCAGCTGTTTCAAACAAAAATACAGGCAATGTACCAGTTCTCAGTAGCAAAGCAGTTACCAGTATCACCCAACAGGCATTAATTTCACTTCACATAAACCTCCTATTTCTACACTGATCTGCTGTCAAGCAGCATGAAGCATCTAAACAGAACTGACCATAACTTATCCAAAGATCATCTTCTTTCAGATAAAATGAAAATCCTTATTCAAGAGACTCCAGAACTTACAAGTGTGAACCAGAAGAGTGCACTACTGAGTCAGGCAAAACAAATTCAACATGAGATTTTCATCTTTCATTAAAAATTGGAATGCAACATCTATATTTAAACAACTTTATTAACATAGTCAAGCAGTGATTAACATTCACATCTATTATGTCACATCATACAAATGTAAATACAAAATTACTACAGTACAATATATATTCTCTGCATGATCCAAAATATTTGGTGGCCCCAAAAACTCTTTAAAATTCAGCAGCTTATCAAAAATTAAAACCATATTCTATTTAAAGTGAAGTTCTGTTAGCACATAGGCAGACTTCAAGAAATATCACTCAATTTAGTACAGTTTGAGAGGTTGCAGGAGGATATGTTTGAAGGAAACATTCCAACATTGTGGCAGATACAGAAACATCAGATTTAAAGCTTTCAAGCAAAACTCATACAACCTAAGTTGTCAGCAGAAAGATCCACTCATCTTTAAACTATTTTGTATACTGCATCCAATTTAAAATTTTACAAGCGTCTAGTATTAGTAAGTCAGACAATGTACAACATAACTACCTATCTCTTCCCATGAAAAAAGATAATATTACACTGGAGATTCAACAGCCAAATGAACCTGCTTATACCTATCTTTTTTCCTAATTGCTGTCCTCGCAAAAGCCACCCAGGCCTTCTCAATTTTGTTGCTCACCCGAAGTAAGGAAATAGATACCTAAGTCGAAAGTAGCACAATAGAACCAGCTTATAGAAAAATGATGCTATAATATAAGCGCTGAATTCTTCGAGATGTGGATTTGGCTTACTTAAAGTATACTGTAACACCACACAAGGATTCATCTTATAGAGCCATTTTAAACTTCCCTCATATAAGTACATTCAAGTGAGTAAGTATCCTTATTATTCTAGCAGAATATACTCTGCAAGGCAAGCAACAAGAGAACTCGCCTCAGTTTCCCCATTCAAAATAATAATCTAAAACTGGCTTGCTCCAACCATTAAGTGCAAAGAGCAAGCATCAGTGGCAGACAAAAACCAGTTTCTATTGGAGAATACCTAGAAGACTGATGGATGCAAGTCATTCTGGAGAATGCATAGGTGAGTGAAATACACAGCTACTGATCAAGCTTTATCTATTCAAGATGAGGTTACTGGAAATACTTATGTAATACATAACGAATATGTGTGCAAACTACATCAGCATCTATCTGAGATAACTGCAGGATGTTTTGCCATTTACAGCAGTCATTCCACTGTAGAGCTTAACCTTTATCTAAGATAAAAAGCTACTCTTTAGACCCTATATAGAAGCTCTGCGTCTATCATCCTCATGAAAGAGATAGTATTGAAGTAATTAGTGTTAAGTTACAACTTCTTTCCTTGACAAAATCTGAAACAAACGATTTCCAATATGATGTTGCATTTAAAGCATTCTTCAAGAAATATTTCAGTTGTTTGAATATGGATGCATTCTCCTCAAGGGAAGAATGTTTTTGCACCTTATCTGTTAATACATTCAATATGAATAAAATAGGTAAAGCAAAAGTCATTATTGTCCCACAGTAGAAGGTTAATTTAGAGTAAGTTTAAGACAGAGGAGCTGCCTAAATGAAATACATAACCTGCTATAATTAAGACACATTTTTATTAGCATGTGTTCTGAACAAAAAGGGTACAAGAGTATTCACCTGAGATAAAGCTAGTATTTGAATATTTCTAAGTAGCAATGAGTTTCGCTTGAGGAAAGCCACTTGAAGTTTTAAAATATACATTTTACTATTATACAATATATGCAGTTTAAGTAATTAAGATTGATGCTAACATAAAAGTCCTAACAAAAAAATAAATCACAGTGTGTATCAATATTGTTAGTTACAAAATTTATGCTACTTCATAACTTTTAAAAATTATGATGATTATAAATTTTAAACCCATTCTTCTAAAAGTGATCTTTTGAGTACAAGCTTTAAGGAGCAATAAACTAAAGCATAAGAATTAGCTTATTACAATTTAAATATATACATATTCACTGATTTAGAAAATAATCAAGCTTTGGAAAAAATTTACAAAATTGATTATTTTTGCTTGCACTGGTTAAAATAATGAACTATTCTAATCTTTTTCCCTAAATGAAAAGAGCTGTTTCCTGAATGTGTAATGAAAAAAATTTAGTATTGACCTTCACTTAAGACTAATTTAACAGCAATTTAGAACTGCCAAAAAGATGCATTTATAAGGATTTTAAATACACTTTCTGTTACCAACTTAGGTTGATCAGCAGCTTTTGTTCACTCTCAGAATCCTTCAAAAAGGGAAACTCAAAACAGGAAAAAGGCATATATAAAAACAGTAAACACTGACCTCCTGAGGTTCCTACAACAAAAATATTCAAGTAGAAAATCTACACCATTACTTAGCAGCGGCTATTTCTGTAGTTTAGCACACTAACAGCACTTTATTCAGTGTGTAAGGAGCAAATGAAGTAAGCCGTGCTTTTAGCATGCCAAGAGGCAGAAACACTGGAATGTAACAAAGACAAACTCACAATTCTACCAGTATAAACATTCAGTCAACATTCAAGAACTGTCACGACTACACCACAAGAATTAAGATGCTTTTTATATATCCCATGATGCAATAATTGAATTATAACTGTTAATGCCGATTCAGAACTTTTCTTACCTCACATTATACCCTAAATGGCTTCTGCAAATCTCTGCACTATATTATGCATTACGAATATGGTTCATTTGCTTTAAAATATACCATGAGAGAACTTACTGATACAAAAGACTACTTTGTCAGTACTTTTTATTTCTGCCTTATTTTAATTATTTTCCTTGCTGTTATACCAGATCAGTTCCCATCTGTAGAAATACCTATTAAAATATGTATGTACAAAAGTGGCATCCTAAGTTAATCTGAGGTGAGGTGGAGTGGTTTTATTTGGTTAAAGGGGCTTTCTGAAATTTAAGAAGTTTAGTTAAACTCAGATTCTAGCTGTTATACTACAGTATTATTTGGGGAGGTTTTCTATTCTACAATTTTTTTAATGTATTTTCTCTGAAACTCTTCCCTAATGTTCAAACACACTCAAAATTAAAGCAAGTTTGGGTCTAAAATAACATCCCACCTTGCTAAATTTTAAAGGTTTGTTGTTTTTTTTTTTTTCTTCCAGAATTTAAAGTGTTTTTAGTGACTATTACTAATTTACTTCAGATTTATTAGTTAAGAAGGAGTTTTGTATTTGCTACCAAAGCAATGTAATTTGAAAGCAAGTTATCACATGCAATTTTGACCAAATTGAATACTATGTAGTAGCATTACTGAATGTACTTTGTACAGTACATGTCCAAACTATTCTTCAGGCATAATCCATTAAAATTTGCAAAGCCAAAAAAAAGGGGCAGGGGGAAGGGGGATGTAAAACATGCATGCTATCATGCATTTTAAAAAAAAAAATCAAAACTCTTTAAACAGCATTTGTAAGTTCACACTCACACAGCTCAAACATCAGTGCAATGGCTAAATCATTCAACAGTCAAAGAACAGAACCATGCAAAGAAGAGCAAGTTCTTAAAAAAACAAACAAACAAACAAAAAACCCCAAAACTGTTATCCAGTATCCATTCTGCAATGCAAAGGTGAGAAACTAAATCTATAAAAAGGCTGTTATGGCTTAATTTTGTTTTGCAGATTAATTATGCAGCACTTGAAAAATGGAAAGGTGTGGCTTCACCTCTGACCAGCAGAGTTAAAAGTCTCTCCATTTTCCTTTATCATCATGGGATACTCTTTAGGCAATCTAAATTATTAAAGACTTGCCACTTTCAGATGGACACAAGATCAAGTGTACCAGTTAGGATTTCACATTCACAGTACATAAGAAAATACACATGGAAGGAAAAGTAAAGGGTTAACTTAACAAGGATTTATTCACAGGAATACATGTAAGTAGAGAAAAAAAAAACACAACAGAAAAGCTAAACAAATGAAATGAAGAGGATCCAAACCAACTTTCACTCCATAGCTTTAAACTTGCACCCTTGTGCATTTAACTACATCACAAAGGGCCACCAACATGCGCCGATACAGTGTAGATACCCTGCATTACATCCATTAACTTAAACATCTCTTTTAAGATCATGCTTTGAACAAAAAGAAAGCATAGAAGGTAATATGTTGAGTGGGAATAAACACAAATATAGCAATCATGTCATCAACTTCTACAATTGTCTTTATGTGCCAACTAACATTTATGCAGCCTTTAACGGGTCTTACCATGTAACTCATGTTTAGAGATTCTGATAAAATCACTAGTATATAACCATGCAGAAAGCACATCACACTGACAGCACAGAGGCAAATATTTTGCACAGCTATATCAGCTTTCCACATTGTGCAGGTTACACACAATACAATATCAATCTTATTCTTAACAGATCCTAAAAAGGTATTTCAAGGCCTAATTGTTAACTACAGTACTTTATATCTATATTCTTAATAAAAATAAAATCCACAGAATCTTAAAAAAGGAATTTCAAATGCAGGGCTATATTGAATTGGTAAACTGCAACACAAAACTGGCGCAACATAGGTAAATGTATACCAATTTCACTCTATGTGATGCAAGCATGCTACTTTCCCACTAATTTAAATTACTTCTGATCACTATGAGCCAGAACGCATGCCTGAACCTTAAACTGCACGTTAAGAATAATGCCTTACTCTAGAAATTAAATCTAATGAAGTACAATAATCAAATCATATCCACTACTTTAATTCTTTTTTTAATGTAAAAATTAAGATGTCAATCTCTCCTTTGAAATGTCCCTCCCCTTACCCCAAAAATGAAAGGAGTGACTCATTTGGCAGCTTGCAGGTTGCTTCATTTTGTCCAAGTTAACCTTTATTAATTTATGATGGGGTTCTTATATTGTACACTGCAAGTGCCTGCTTCTAATAGACACAAGCTGCATTTTAACTGCACTAACTTCATTTGTGTAGTTCTTCATTAACATGCAAATACCTAGGAATCCCATCAAGCAGGATGAAATAATGTAGAAAACCCTTACTTAAAAAAAAACATAAAAGAAAAAAGAAAGCCTTTTACTGTTTGTGACCCCCATTCTTAGGTTTCCTTTATTGTGCGCAAAATAGTTTTCCTCTTTACGTATCCCTATGGTTCAATTATATGGTTCTTATTTTGGTACAATTCCCCACAATATTCCAGAATGTGCTGTTTTGTAACTAGATTCTTTTTTTTTTTTTCTTCTTCACATCCAGTGCAGAGTTGTAATAGGAGACAGATTTCCACCCACAAAGGCTCCAGATGTTAAAACATTTCCCAACATCGACTTAATACAGTGACGGCAACACCTCCCTCCCGCCCCTCCCAGTAGGGTTGGGATTGTACTGTATTCCCTACTGGTTTACCCTTCCCCCCAGTAAAGGGTAACATTTTCCCTGGGTGCAGAGGCTCCCTCATAGTCTCCCAGACTGAAGGACCTGTGAAAGGAAAAGATAAAGGTATAGTGAAATCTTACCTTGAACCTTAACTGACAGATCTGTGCATAAACAAAGAGGCTTTTCACCTTTTTTAAGCAGTAGGTGCCAGCCTTTAACTTAAAAACTAATTTATGCCTAGATTTTCCCTTTTAAGTCTGTTTAAGAAAAGAGCTCATTTATATCAGGTAAATTATTATTCATGAAACAACAATGTATGCTTTAAAGCTACACTGACAGTTCCACTATTGTGGCTAAGCTTAGATTTAAGATAAAAGCAGTCCTACATATTCTAACAAGCTTTTCCATTTTTAGCACAAAATTATGAGGTAGCTATGATATTGAGGAAGAGTACTAAACATATCTGCTACTGATCTAACAACTACACTTTTAGCTGGATTAAAAAAGATAGCCATAGTGTCTCCTCCTAAGAATAACGGTGAATTTTATCCTTTGGATTCCTCTTCATTAGAAGAAAACACCCTTATGTCACAACTAAAATGCCCTCATTGGTAAATATGTAAATGTTTGAAATTGGTTTGTTTTTAATCCATTGTTCAGATCAAACATGTAATTCAAACGGGATTTCTTATGTCACTGAATTTGAAAAAAATCTTAGGCTGACTTTTAAATAGTTGTCCATTCAAGAACAAAACAGAATTGAATGATTCGCTCGCATAATTTCAGTACAAAAGTTTTACAGCAAGTGTCAAATTTATATAAAGACTGACTGAATAAACTTAATTCACCTTCTTTTTTGGGTAGTATGATAATCTCTTCACAGTATCACACTACTTTACACAGGGGAAATCTGTTTTATACAGTGTGCACAGACAGCATACAAAGCAAGGTGGTATAATAACTGTTCTAGAATGCACTATCACTGTTCTTTGCTGAAGTTGAATCATTCTCCACACAGAACTATAACAATTCTGAATTGGTGCACAAAATGGAGTATGGCAATAATAAAAACATCAGCCTTTCCAAAACATCAAGCTCTACAGTTACAGTAGTTACAGATTAGCACAACATCCTTTATTCAATGCGAAGATCATCTAGCTAGTATGTGGTTAGGAATATATTGGACTTCTCATGGCTAAAGTGTGTTAGCAAACTTGCTCTCCTATCCTAGAGAAATATTCCTGCTTAGACAACATCCGCCAGCTACTAATTCGTAAGACATAAGGGAGTCTGTGTCTTTAGCATGATGGCTTGAGGATCACATTCATCACTTTGCTTATTAAGCCTGAACTGGAACTTTGTAACATCTACACTTCCAACCTTATCTTGACACACTACCGTGTCTATCATACACTCACTTTTTCTTTCTTTCTCTCTTTCTTTCTCTGGAAAAATACAATAACAGAGTCAGACAACTGCTTTTGCTACAGCTACCATCATTTAGGTATACTATCATCCCTTTTTTTTCCTTGTTATAGGAAGGAAGGATATCTCATCCAGCATATCTGAAAAAATCTAGTCTGATGAATTAATTATGTTCCATATAATGCAAACAGGGAGGAAGTCTGTTATACAGCTCTGTTCAGCAAGGAAGATTTGTGTGCTTACCTCTAATTATGGGACTGCAGCTACAGTGCATGAGGTTAAACTCCATAGTAAGCTGCAAGGCGCTCTTTTAAGGGAAGAGGAAACTGGTCAGAGAAACGCCTCCAATTCTCATCCCCAACTTGATTTTTAAATCCATGAAGAATCTACAAATGAGAGGGGGAAGTCCAGATAATCACTAAATGGTAGATACATGATCTTTATTTACTAGCAACATATGCAGTAAGCCACAAACTGCTGGATTGTACATCTGTCCATTTGAATTCTCCAATTTAATATTGAAATGCTACTAAGAAACAAAGGAAGTCTAGTAATGTCTTTCTTAACTGAAATGGTTTTTCTTTTAAGGGTGACATATAGAATATAGCTACCCGCACAAATTAGTGTGTGTATACATATCTATATGTATTTTTAATGAGTAAGGTGACTTACAACCTCAAGTTAGGCCATTTCAGCATGCTAAACATTTTATCAATTGACACAGTTTATATATGTTAAGATTACTGTGTTCACATTTCTTTTTTAAATGTGTAATATGTTGTGGGAAGAAAGCTGAGCCAGAACTGCAGCCAACATGTGACAGAAATTGCCTGTCAATTTCTAGCACAAATACAGAAGCATCCTGTGAGAGCTCTCTTTTTTCCACGGAACCTGTAAGACAACTGTCACTAAAAAGGAAGCTGTTAAAATCTTTTGTGTTTTGAAAGAACAGGGATCCAGAGTCAGTGGCAGTCAAAAGCCAGTGAAAGAGGGGGGGAAAAAAAAATCTACAGGTTTCAATCTGGCCTTTCCAATGTAATAAATTAACTGAAAACTATGAAAATTAAATGATGCTATCAAAAAGGTCTTACTATGTCAGCTCTGAAAACAGCAGGTTAAAAGGCAAACATTAGAAAGAATAAAAGCAGATGAAATGGCTCCTCATCATAGAAAATAAAGCCAATGGAGTCCAAAGTTTTGTTTTTCTTTTTTAAATTCAAGGATACTGAATTGTGGAACAGTCTATCATGAACACATCCTCACAGAAAAGGCAATGTTAAAGCTCATGGTGCTGAGTTTAACCTCAACACAACATTCTCAAGCAGAGCTGTTCTTGAACAGGATGTAGCAATAATGACATTGCAGCTTCATCAGTTAACTTACTGCTTTTCTTCCTGAAAGAGACCTTCCAGAAGCAGGCTCACCTCTCTTTCCTAACCCAAAGAGTCAGATTAGCCAGCTGCCAGGAATTACTGAAAATCTAAGAATGTTCAGGTATGACAAAAGGAACACTTTTTAAATCATCTTCCAGTAGAGTTTTAGCAAGTGAGCTTCATCTACAGTCTTCAGATACCTCGCTTTTATAAAAAGTGATAAAATTCTTCGGGTATATGTCAGATTTCAACACTGGCAGCTCATCTACCTATGCTCTTGGAAATGGTGTTTTGTCTCTCAGCTCTAGTGCTAGAAAACAAAACAAAAAAAGAAATACTGGACAATCCAGTTTTTTTTCCATTGTTCCTGAAAGGCATAGTTATTGTTGGAAAAACATTTAACTGGACTACAGCAGTCATGTATTCATGAGGAAGTAATCTAAAAAATGTGCATGCCATCACTTGAAGAAAGCTTTGTCTCCTTTCTTGCATGGCAAAAAGCACAAAAGAATACACTTTAAAAAGCAAGGATGTCCTTATGCCAAGCGACCAAGAACCATTGTGTCTAGTTTGAATGCATTAGATCCCACATGGATAACTTGGAAAGAGTCTGAAAAAGAGGAGCCTAACTTATTGAAGCAAGTATTCAGTGCTGAAGGACCAGTGCAGAAACACACACTGAGACTGCTTTGGACAATCATCCTGCACTTTCTTTTAAGCTTGTAAGTATTTGCTGTTCTCTTCTGCTGATGCTAGAATACTCACAGCTGTGCATTTCCTGGACCTAATGTTCCTTCAAAGGAGACTAGTTATCTGAGAGGCTAACTAGGACAGTGAGATTTCTGTCTTTGCTCTTAAAGATAGGATACAAAAGTTCTAGCTTCTATTCCGGTGGCTCACACATGACATTACTTGAAGAAAAAGTGCCAATATTGACCTATGATCCTAGTGAATACTTAGGAATATGCACCATTTTTGCTTTAAGAGGATTATCGTGAACTTTTGACACACATTCTTACTAAAAACAGAGATTTTACTTTACAACTTGTGAGGGGAGTCACACTACTGAACAGTAACAGCACCTGTTCATGAAACTGAAATAGGTTTCTTTTTTTTTTTTTTCCCCCTCTAATCCAAAACACCAGTGCCAAAACACAATATATAACATTCCGGGTGGGTTTTTTTTTGCTTCTTTTACACAAGGCAAATGGTCCTTTCACTTAAATTCTATTGACACTTTGTCTAGGGATGTATTCTTGGGTATAATTGTACGTTAGTTTCTTGAAACCTGCTCATCCAAGAAGGATTCTGAGGAGGAGTAAGCAATCCCGAAAAGTTATTTTCAGCAGGAGTAAGAGAAACAGATCAGGATAGCATGGAATATTTTTGATTTGCAATTTTCTAGATATTTGTCCAGAATAAAGTAGGCATCTTCGTGGCAAAAAAGTCTTGAACCATACAAATCTCATTTTCTAGGAAAAAAAATCTTAAATCTGGTATAAAAAACCATGTTCTTCCAAATGCAGGCAAAACATAGTAGGCTGGATATGATAAGAAGCTCTTTGAGGATGATTATCCCTTCAAATAAGATCTCAAGTGAACTTTTCAATACTGTTAACGAACGTTTGGAATAACCCAAATGCATATAAGAAAATAAAGTTAAATATAAGAAAATATAGGTTAAAAAAAAAAAAGCCAGGATTTTAATGTTGTTTTGTCTGAAAATTTATGACCTTTCAAAGAAGCCTCCATGACCACAGTAAGTGCTAACAGTGGAAACAGAAAGCAAGAAAAAAACCAGAGGATCCAAAACAAGCACTGTTAGGATATACTGTTATATTAGAAACATTACCTTACAGAACATGTCTCGGAGATCATCTTTTGGGCTAATCCACGATGCAACAGCATCACAAAAAAAAATAAAGTCCTACAAGATTAAACAATCACATAGGTTAGAAACCTCAATTTTTAGGTCTGAAAACAACGCTTGATGACATCAACTATGCAGGGTCTTTGATCCTAATTCAGAACTGCTTTTGGTTTTATGTATTTATGTTCCAGTTAATTCAGACAATAACAGTAAGTTATTGTATGCCTAAGCGCTCACAAACAGAAATAGTTGAGTGTAGCAATAGTTTTTGTTTAATTAGGTTTTTGATTAATAAAACCACAGTTAAAAAAAACCAAAAACAACGCTCTCCCCTGCCACACCACACTTGCCTAACTTGAATTCTTTCAGGACACATACCAAGTTCAACAACCAATCACCTTAATAACAAGCAAAAAACTCAAGACTGCAGTCGCAACACTCACTCTCTCACACATTTCCCCAGTTGGGGAAAAAAGCTGTTGTATTTCTTCAAGCAGAGCCAGAACTTTTTTTTGTGGGACACACAGAATGTTTATCATAGACGTTCAAAACTAAAGCCACCCCAAAATCCCTATACTTAGTTCATCTGCTGTCATGCATTACCTCCTACCACACCATTAAAACACCAGCCTTTAATCATTATGTTGATAACACACATGTTTTTGGGTAGGAACTGAAGATAACAACTAGAGAGAAGGCGAGATGGGATAATGAAAACAGTCTTTAATTATGCCCTCCCCTTAAGCTATGTGAAAGAACAAATGGACAGCAGAAGAGGGAAATGCTAAGTACAGAATAAGGCATAAGTGAAATGAACTGAAAATTTCAGAACAAGGTAGAGGCTCAGTTCTTGTGCTTCAGGAAGGAGAATTCCAGGCAGAGGAGAGGGAAAATCACCTTCATTTTCCTCTTAGAAAACATTACATTGGTACAGCTTTACTTTGGAGGTATGGAGTCTAAAGAGCAAGTCATATTCTCTTCTTCAGATGTACCATTTTAGAGATACATGTTCCTTGTCGCATTGACTATTTAAGCAATATATCCAAAGTTGAAACAGAATCTTCCCTACCCAAGTTGTAAGAATAAAGAGGTGGTTACTGTTTTTGTTCTGTTTCTTGTTTTAAAAGCCTAGGTTACATCTGGAAAATAGGTTTAAGTATGCCAACTTTTGGCTTACATTTTTATACAGATCCTGAACAAAACCTGACAGAAGTATCAAAACACAGTTATTTTAAGCAAAATTCATTATTTACATATTCTTTCTAAGTAAAAGAAAAAACCTGAATTTAACAATACTCTTCTCCTTTCCTTTGCTAGGTGATAATTACTGAAGCATCATGATACGTATCATTTGCAATATAAACATTTTGGCCTCCTTGACCTCAAAATAAAGCTACATCATGTACTGCAGGGAATCACATCCTACTCCATATGCAGCTTTCACTAAATTTCACATGAGTAAAGAAAAGAAGTTAAGATCTATTCATGTATCTTACTTGAACTACTCCACTGGGGTTGACCGAGATCATGGTACATATCCCGCGGAACGCTGAATCCTTTTCCTCATTGTCTCTTATGTTTCGCAGAGAGGTGCACCTAGCAAGTTGGAGACCAAAACTTAGATAACTCTATTACTTTTTCTTCAATCAAGTCAGAACTAGATGACAGTATTTGATGGAATAAGTCACACTGATGATGATAATGATCTGAAACACTATTTTGAACTCTTAGAAAAAGTTGTCCACAGTCTTTACTAGCATATTCCCATTAGGCATCATCTCCATAATCTTGCTTTCCTGTTGTACTATATACAGTTATGAAGTGTGACCTGTATTCCATTAAATACAAAAGAAACATGTATCTGAAATATTTATAGAAACTATCATTATTAGAAGCGGAACATATAATACTATCACAGTATGAATTGTGTCAGATACCACTTACAGAACAGTTATTTAACTTTTACAGCAGCAAGCAAGCTATTTTATACATAACAGATCTATAAACATATACTCCTTACAGCAATTCAAGCCTCAGACTGAATTTTAAGTAAAGTAATGCACGGTTTAAATTTTACAGTATTTGCATGCATTGTATTATCATTCTGGTGGATTTTAAAATGCTCTTTCATAGTCAAGCTTTAACACAGCAAGCATGTGACAATCTTATCCCATGCATAAATTAGTCGTTAGCCACAACATAAAGAATACATGACGGTGCTACTAAAAACTCACAAACCTGATAGGACAAGATTAGTCACATGGTTGGCAATGATTAAGGATTGAGATTTTGTAACCAACTGAAAATATATCTAAAAGTGAGATAGAGAGAAGAAAGAAAGAGAGTGAAGAAAAATGAATTAAAAAAAAAAGATTGAATAATACACACCAGGGTCTTATAAACTGCTGTAGCATGGGGGCCACCTCTTGAGGACAAACGTAACCAAGACGACCAATTGTTATTGCTAAGGTAACGCAATCACGGTTATACACCACCAAACGCCAACCAAGACATGAGCAAATGAGGGGGGAGGAGAAAAAATAAAGAAAAAACAACAAATAACTCAGAAACAGAAACCAACAGAATCTGTGTATGATAATAAACATAAGATTTCACCAGTGCTGTTTATTACCACCCCCTAAATAAGAGGCAGCAACATATATGGTATACTCTCCAGGGTAAAAGAAAAATTGAAGAAGTAAATGAGAGAACACCAAAAACACAATTTAAAATCCCAAAGGCTTTCTGATGTAAGCAGTCATTTTGCCCTCTTCAGGGTAACCTCTTACAGTAAATTTACCTACTACACATTTTGAAGTTTTTATTCAAATGTACTATTATGGATAGTCTTGATAAAAAGGAATTAGCCAGTTTCAGTTTTAGTTTCAAGTATTCTAAACATTTTATTTTTTTCAATATTTAGAATTCAAGATTTTAATATACCTACCCTATCAGTAAAAATACATTTATAAATACTTTTACATGGAAAATATTGTGGTCTATCTAAAAATGCTAAATAGATATAACACTTCTCAAAGAGCACCAAATATTTGTTTTCTTCATAATCTTGTAGAGAATTTAAAGTGACTGCAGATTAATTCTTTAATCCCAGTATTTCTCCTGTTCACAAAAGGCTTCCTCATAGAAGTCATATAAGAACCTGACTTCTGATACCAAGGCATATGGACACATGAAAAACAAAATTGCTTCATCAGATGATTAGGTAGTTTGGTCCTTTGTTCTGAGGAATAGATTGAAGAAAATATCATCATGCAAATGTGTTTTAATGGTGTTTGCTCAACTCACAGAAGATTAATCTTTAGAAAAAGGAGAGGGTGGGGAATAATGTATCAGGATTACTTGAAGCAAAATACATGAATAATACTAAAATCCAGCAGATTTATATGAAGCAGAGAAAGGAAACCTATGTTCAAGGGACATACTATGCAACACTCTAATTAACAGGCATTTGCCAACAGTTTCATGAAACATGCAATAAAGCAGATGATGCTTTCTCCAATAAAAGTTTGGTGTAGGATATGCTAGCAGTTTGAAACGTACTCATTCCATGAAAGCTGCAGCTCACTAGTAATATACTGTTTTGCCCTGATGTTACTCAATTTCAATATGCAATGTCTAAAACTTTTGGCAGATCTAACTTATAAAACTGCATTTAAAGTGCTACTTTCAAATGAAAATACACTTTTAAGTTTTATCTGTAAGTTCTCACAGCTACGGTCTGTATAAGGAATAGTATCTCTGTCAAAGCTCAACTTTTTGGCATGTACTGGTTATTTTCTATGGAATTACTTTTACTTAAGGTCGTCTCATGTTTTGATAGAAGTGTTTTCATAGCTCATTACATAGCAAGCTAAAGCAGAAAACAGTAATATTCTTGCACATACTAGTGGCATGCAGCACAATATCCCACAACAAACTTATTATAAGTACACCACACTCAACATTTATTTGCAGTTATGCATCCACATTTAAAGTAACTATTAAGAGAATAAAAAAAAAAAGTCAGTGTTTGGATGCTTCAAAATTCTCTAACAATGATGGAAGCAAACATTTAAGTACTGGATGCCTCTCAGTTACAGGTATTACACATCCATCAGTGCAGAAGAAGGGAGTCGGGGCAGGGGGAAAGAAAATTTATATTGCTATACTATTCCATGGTATATTTCACAACAAGTAGGTATTTGCTCCAAAATTATCTTTTCAAAAAGTAGTACCTATAATACGCCAGATAACTAGGTAATTTTTCCTTCAAGCTCACCTTCCATACTAAACAGGGGGACAGGGAAGGGGGCAGAGAAAGTACAGCTTTTAAGTTTAGAGAATACCAGAGGAAAAATATGCACTGAAAATCTCTCTCCAATTTATCTCTTGCTTAGCTCAAAAAATATAACCGTAGCACTGAATTTGCATAATTTTCAATCATGTCAGGTATAATGACTAAACCGTCATTTTTGTGCAAGAAAGTTTTCAAACAGAAAAAAGATTCTTAATTAGTAAAATATTAAACCAGAAACCTGTCAAATTATTAATAAAGCTTTGCTGAAGTATGGAAGGTGCTCTTCATACCAGAACGTGTCCTCTATAAATGCAAAAGAAACAAGCCTCAGAAATTCTGATTCAGTAAGGCATTTGGGGATTGCTCCCAATTTGGAAGGCAAAGCTGTGGGCCAGAACATAAAACATGCATACCATTTTTAGAATTCTTTTCAGAAATTTGTTATTAAGTGACCAGGGAATAGAAGTTCTACATTATTTCAGTTATGTTGTGGTAAAACTGCCATCACAGATCTAGATTTTTGTGCATGATATTACAAGTATATCTTAAAAAAAAAAAAAAAAAAAGGAGTGCATTTTTTTGTAAATTCAAGGAGTTCGTTATTTGTTTTATATATGCCAATTACCTTTGTTTCAAACACTAGACATATATATACAGTACACGTGTAAAGACATGCATATATTAAAATCAGTATGAACTAAGTCTTTAAGTGTTACTGCATACATTTGTCATATTCAATACATAAATAAAGCTGGAAAAATACTTAAACAGATGATAAATAAATATAATAAATATTATAAAAGTGAGAAAGCAATTACTTTAGGAATCTAGATATATGATAGATGGTTTGCGGCAAGACTGAGACTTGTAAGAGCTTCTGCAAAACAGAGTTGCTTTTGCTTATAAAAGCCAAATATATAGCAATAAAATCAGTTCTGGTGTGGTTCCCCTATGCAATTTTTAAAATCATTATTAAAAAAAAAAAAAAAAATCTGTAATTCGCTTCACCACATATGGGTCAGTTTTTGGGTACCTGTGTTCTCTAACAACGTCTTTGGTGTGTTGGGTCTGTTAATTATTTCTACAAGCTGGTGCAACACCATTGGAATATAAGGCTGCATCTCTATACCTGAAACAGCCAAAAAAAAAAAAAAAAAAAGATTCAGAAGAAAATGACCATTAATATACATATCTAAATAGATCTGGTACATTCAACTTACTAACAAGGACAAGAATCTCAAATTTAATTTACATTTTAACATGAAAGTATCACTAAAAAAACACCCAGACAAACCATGCTAAATGTGCAAAGATTCAAAGAAAAAGCAATCTTACCCATCTGGATGGAGATTTCTCCAATTGCCCAGGTGGCATTGTTACACACAGAAATGAATTCGGGGTTTAGGTTGGTTCCCAAAATGGGCATGAAATCAGCTAGAAAGAACAACATTTTAAAAATCTCATCACACAATACAACTATCTTGTCCTATTACTGTAAGATCACGGGGGGGGTGGGGGGGGGGGAGTTTTAAATAAATTTAAAAAGTCTAAAAAAAATGTAAGCCTATTTAAATGCTTGGAAAGTGTTACACATGAATTAACAAGAGCTATATTTCTGCCATATATCAGATTAACCTGGATTTTAGAACCTAAGCAGATCAATGCAAATCTTTTCAAATTATGATTTTAAAATGTTTCTAATAGGCTTTATCTTTATGTAACTCTAGAAACCTTTTTTCTCCCCTTCCCTTCCTGGCACAGCAGGGGAGAGGGGAAGAGGGAAGAAGAAAAAAACCACAGCTACAAGTACTTGTAGTTTTACAACATAGTTGAACAACCCTCAGATCACCTGGATAGCTATGTACTCAGCTATGCTTGAGAAAACAATGGACCCTAGAAGGCAATCACATCCTTGATTAAATTTTAAGAAAAAAATAGTCACAAAGATAGATTATAACATCTGCCAAATAAACTTTAAATTCCAAGCCTATCTAAGCATTCATTTGGCAAGTTAAGTGTTCCTCAAGAATATCTGCGGGAACAGACAGCAAATGTCATGGAAGTGTATAACTGATGCTAATTCCCTACTGAAATTAAAAACAAAGCAAAAAACCAAACCAAAACCTACCCTCTAGCCAAGTTTTCTCATTTTTTTATATATATATATAAAATTTTATGTAGCAATAGATTCTAGTAGAACAAAAAAAGCTATAAATTCAAGAATTTATCAAAGCAAGCAACTGTTCTAATTGAAGTCTAAGTACACCTGTTTTGCTGTATTCCAGCACCACAGGTAGTTTGTTACATTATTATAATCAAGGACAAAAATGAACTTTTGCACTGTCTACAAAAATAAGAGCATGTCTTTTAAACACACAATTTGAAGGAGAAAAGTCTACAGACCCTTGCCGATAAAGGAAAATGAAAACTTACAACACCAGCAAAGGCAACCCATGGAATAGGGAGCTTAACAATGGCTAAACCAGCCTCTTATCAGTTTGTAAAACAAGTTAATTGTTTAATATGTAAAAGAAACATACCGATGCAAGGCTTAACATGCTGAAAACACGCCTTTGTGAGATCACCTAACAATGCAAAAGAACTCTGTCGTACCTCAGGCATTTTATCCTAAAGAGAGGAAGAAAAAAACAACAATTCTAGAGGTGTTTCTGATTCTCTTAAGAAAGAAAATCCTTGGATCCAACAGGTTACTCATCTCACCTGCATGCATTGGTACATTAGTGTCAGGATATTGCTGCGAGCCACTAGCTGTTCAATGTTGCCTCCAAGTCCTTCAGCTAAACCACTGAGTAAATCAAGAGCCACAATCATGAAATCTTTATCTGGAGCCTCATATTGGTCTGGCTGAGCATTATGCAACTGCAACAAATAAGTACGCATTTTCAAAACGAGTATTAGATTTTCTCAGGGATGTGCATAAAAAAAAATTCAGAACTGCAATTTTATTTAGCTATTCAATGGTTATACTACAAATCTCCCTGCAAACCCGTAACTTTACATAGTTAACAGATTGGTTTAAGGAGATATTCTGAAAACATTGGAATTGCAATAGAAAAATACCATGGCTTGTGCAAGGGTCTTCTGCACCAGATTTACACAGCGCTGGTACACAGGTTCACAGTATGGAAGAAAGCCAGATTGCAAGGCAGTAGCAACTGACGACAGGCACTGGAATTAAAAAAAGATGAGAGAGAAAACAGTCACTACCTTTCCTCACATCCTTCAAGTGCCTTTTACTTGGCAGAGGTGAATTAAAAGCAATTAGCATTTTAAGTACACCAACATGTAACTGATTAAGTAAACGCAACCTAGAAAGGCAGTACCGACTAGCTGAGCCAAGACAACTATCAGCAAGTTGTTACTCTCTCCTACATATGGCAGCTGAGAAAATTTCTCAGCAGCAGCATCTTCTTAGAGGCAGCCAAGAAAGTGCATACAAAACCAGTTACGATAATTCAGCCAGCACTTACACTAGGCTTCAGTATCTTGACCTAACATTACCTAAGAGTTATGAAACTAATTTTTCTAGAGGTGCTTTCCTGCTTCACGCTTGGAAAGCAGAGAGAATAGACTACATGGTCTGGTCCATACCTTCAGCTTGTCTGACAATAGTTTTAATGGAGGGATGAAGAGAGCAAGGAGAGAGAAGACAAGAATAAAAGGGGAATGGAACTTTTTTTTTTCTCCCCTAAAAGAATCCCATCAAAGAAAACACTCCAGAGTGGCAGAAAAGAATCTAAAAGATTTCTGCTAAACCTAATGACATTTCCTCAGTCACAAAATTTTCTTACTACAGTCAGAATATTTTCTCCATAATGGGAAATACCTAACTGTCAGCTTTTATAGTCATACTTCCTAGTAGGAGCATCTTTAGGAGAAAGTGTCATTTCTAAAAGAGGTTGAGAAAAAATACTCAAATTTTAACGTTTACCTCTAATAAAGGGAAGAGATCTTTATCTTCATCCTTCAACATGTTCCACTTCTGGATTAATGGAGGCATTAGCATCTGAATATATTCCTGTTTAGGATGAAAAGGCATCAGCTTCTGTAACACTTCACTGCATACTATTTTATTTCAAAGCTAGAAAACAAATGTATTAAGAACTGATATATATTCTACTTTTTCAGCAAAAAACCCCTGATGTACTGTAATTCAATTGTTGTTACAATATGTAGAAGTAGTTTAATATTAGAATTTACAACTTGTGTCTTCAGATTTTTTGCTGAAGTGCATAAGTACCTTTGCAGAGTGAATCTTTTCCTGCAGGTTAGGTTTCAGTCTAGCAACTTTTAATAGCTGCCTGGCTTGTTACAAATCTATATGTTTGCCTCACAGCCTATGGAAAATGAGTTTACTTGCAATGCCATCTTGCTGTGCATCTGCCACCTGCTTTTCTCAACCACTTCCTATTACTCTGATGCTACAACCCTAAGTACCTGGAACTTCTTCCTCAAGTAACTAACCGTCCATGAAGAAAGTAATTTCCTGTCCCTCCAGAAGAATGCACTTACCCATTCTGTATAAAACTGTTGCATCTTCCCTGCCACTGCACAGCCACTGTCATGAAGACATTCGGCAAGGCATCCCTACAGTGCTGTGGCTCCCAGAAGGTATCTAAAGAGCCAACAGATGATGCCAGCTAATGCTATATCCAAAGATACAAAATTCTAAGTGACTGAAGAAAGTCCCACCATCACCAGGAGCTCCCATGTAGCTTCCTCCTGGTGCTGTCAAATGTCAAGGTGGCCAGAGCCAGAGAGAGACTGAAAAAGAGGTCCTTTGATGGTGTGGGGTCTCAGATGGCAAGTAAAATGCCATGGACACAACTCAAAATTGTTTTATTCTAGTGTGTCTATGTCATGTGAAGCACTACAGAGAAATAAAACAAATTTCAATAACCATCATAAGAAGATGCATACATGTGACATGTATGCATATTCTATTAATATATGTACCCTAAAAAACTCCCCGCTATATTTCCCTGTGTGTTACCTGTGCTTTGTCCACAGGATTCTGTGTTTTTACATATAAAATGAATGCCTGTCTCACTCTCTGATAAAGCAATTTCTAGTGATGATGTGCTCAAATACATTGGAAAGAGACACAGACAGCAGCTTAGCTATACTGAAAACTGTTTGAAAAAAAGTGTGGTCATTAGAAATTAAAACACACGTTCCACAAATTTCTCTAAAGTCCTATTTCATATCTATATTAATACATGTTTCTCCTCTGAGCTGAAAAATTCTGAGCAGGAGAAAAAAATCATGATGAAAAGCACATTTCATAAACTACTACACACACAATTGTTTATTCAAAATAGCGAATATTTGTGTAGTGGGCAAATTACATGCAGTCTAATTATTTTACATGTAAATATTTAGTATTATTGAAACCCACACAGAAATATCAGCATTTCTGGTTTATAACTTGTAAAGCACACTACAGAAAAAACACTGAACCAGTTTTTTCAATTATGAGGTGTGCTTCTACAGAACATAAGGTATACTCACTGGTTTATTTAGATGATGACCTACGGAATCTGCCAGAGTTCCTATAGCATCATAAAGAATGAGCAGGTTTTTATGCTGGTATTTACTAAATGCGAAGACCAAAGTGTCAAGTATATACGCAAGATAAGGAACAAGCTCTGTACAAGCCTCCTCTTCTAGAGTAGCAAAGGCACTGAGGGACAAAAAAACCAGGTCAGTTAGCATCTTGGTAAAAAGAAAACAAGATGACCACCAAATCCCCCACACTACCCATTTCTGTTTAAACATAGAACTGTATATAGTCCTCAAATTCATCCAAGATATGTTTTCAAAATGGTATTATGAGATAACCTCAATCTATTTTGATTGAACACATAAGGATTCAGCTCTTACATTGTGATGAAGAAAATTAAAAAATACTGCCATAATGCAGGAAGCCCCCACCAAGAAAAGCATTACTGTACACAAGTTACAATATACTAACTGAAATAGTAGGAACCATAACAAAAGCTGTTTACTTAACTTAAAAATGGCCCACTATCTTTAATGTATACTGTAGCTGCACCTAGAAGCCCTAGTGCTGTTCTGCCAGTACAAAGCCAACACCAGCCTATACTCTCAGCTGTTCACTACATAGAAAAACAGATAACCGAAAGACATGGAAAACTAAAAGCAAAGACAGGGGATGAACAATTTTAGCCAGCCTTGGTGAAAGCACACATCATGACATCATGGAAACTTTTCAGGTTGTCTGTCAAGTGTTTGAACGACAGCATTAAAAAAATGCACCCAAAACAAACACCACCACCCCCCGACAGGCTTCTTCAGAGAAACATTAAGGAAAGGAAAAGAATATGAGCTATTGGAGATTTACTGGCATAGCTTGTGTCAACAAGATTATTATTAGCTTGTCCCTGCACTAAAATTGCATGCATATGCATCACTGCATGAAGTGAACAATCCCCTACTAGTGGGCTACCAAATACAGAAATGCCTTTTTCTTAACACAATGCAACTGAACACTAAGTGGCTAGCATTCTTATTTTATTTATTTTTTTATTATATTATTATGAAGTATTCTTTCAGAAAGGCATAAGACGTGAGCAGGAAAACATGTTTCAGTAAAATATCTTTTTGGGTCTAACCAACTACAGGAGCAGTTTCTCAACACTACAGAAATGAGAGACATCTGCTATGATACAGAAGTAAATAATGAAAACATACAGTATCCTATAACCAATTTTCAGTGTGGTAGACCTTAACAATCTGTACAACTATTCACTGTAGGGATGCAGCTTTGTGCTTCTTTCCAAGAAGCATCATTGTATTTCCTTGCAATTTAGAAAGCTGGTAAGTATGATTTGACTTTTAATAGCTCTACATTTTCCTTATAGTGGAGTTTACCAGACAGTTTATTTTTTAGCTGCCATAGTATTTTTAATGAATCTCTGCTCTAAAGAAAGCATTTCAAAACATGCTATAAATCTGACATTGAACTTCAAATATGAAAAATAATCAGGTGTATTGTTATTTTTAATATTTCCATTTTATCTCTTTCTTATTACTTTAACAGTTTCCACTGCCCATTGCACTTCCTTCATAAGCACTACATGAGGGTATTCAACAACTGCAAAACGGCTATGTTCAACTACATGCACATTTCAGCCATGTTTTGGACACAGTAAATATGAACAGAAGTGTGGGGGGTTTGTTTGTTGTTGTTTTTTGTTTTGTTTTCTTTAATAGAATCTGATTCCTTAGATCTGAAAATACATTGAACAACTAGTCTTATATCACCATTTTCCTGCTCATTCAGGAAGGAACAGAAGACTATCACTATGAAAACACACAACAGAGAAGACGTTAAAGCCCAACAAATTTGCTAGCCCAATGTTTGAAAAGGTTTAGAGAAAAAAACGAAAGAATGTTTAATATTCAAATCTTACTAAGTACATTTCATTAAATTCATTGTATCTGTTCTCATGCAAGGATACATCTACCCCTTTTCTGCAAAGCTTAGCACAAGAATTCTGACCTCAGCCTTGTCCTTAGGCACTACTGATATTTGAGGATGGGGTGTAATAGTAGTAGTAGCAGTAATAATAATAATGTTTGCATGTTTCAAGTGTTAAGCATACAATCAGATGCAGATCTAACTCTGCTTTATGAAAAACCTTCTTGACAGTCTGCTGTGTACACTCCTGCCCCACACAAACTGACATGTAAAAGCTCTACTTGATGAGCTTCCCGCACAAGAGGTGCACCCATTCCATAAATGGTGTGTCCATTAATGAAGCCATTAATTTTTTTTTTTTAAATATCAGCAGACAAGGGGGAGAAGGGAATCTTATCTCCCAGGATCTCCCTTCAAGAGCAAGATAATATCCCTTGAAACAATCATAACCCAAATGTTTTGGTAATCCTGAGCTAAATATAAACACCACCAGTAATCCAATGATACAATAGTTTTCCACAGCAATCAGTATTGACCTTGTTGACAGGCATATTAAAAAAGCTAGATTTCTGGTCAATGAAACATCATATATTGAAAATAAACAAGTGTCACAAACCATTTCTTTTACTACAATAAATTATTTAGTTTGGTGCTTCATATACTCTGAAACCAAACTGGACAAGAGAAATACAAACTTTTTTCATGTATTACAACTTGGAGTAATTTGTGACTACTCCAGAAGAAGCTGCATCTACTCCAATTTAAAAGAGAAAGAAATACATTAAAAGCTAGAAATGGAGTATGCATTCATTGATAAAGGCATTAAAATAGTTTCCCATGAAAAAGCAGTGTCATGAATAATGCTTTTTGCTTAAGCTTTGGCTTACCTGCAGGCAGCTTCTTGTACTCTCTTGTTGCTATCCAGGATACGCTTTAGCAACTCAGTCATTAATGGCTTCAAGTATGTGTCTGGGGGTTGACTAACTACCCAGTGTGCATAGCGACTAAGAGTCCAGCATGTAATGGAGCGCACAAGAGCCTTTTTGTCAGAGAGGCACTGAATAAGGTGAGGGATCAGCTCAGGAAGATATGGAATCATACCCTGCATGCAGCCTAGAAGGAAAAATATAGCTATTGCAGTACCAGAATTAACAAAAAGTTCCGTTGTTTTCTATTTCCTAGAAGGGACATGTTTTCATTCTCTATCACATAGAAATACATTGTAACAATACACAAAGCAAGTCTACTATTAAGTCCTAAAAGGAAACCTTACATAAAGAATAATTAAAATCCCCAATTAAACTTACATTCATTTCAACTACATTTCTACTTCAGTACTTCCCCAACCTCCAAAAATTCTGCTTTATTAAATGGAGTATGGCAAGCACATGCAAATAAAATGAGTTTATAAAGCTTGGAGGTCCTACGTCAGTCTACACAAAGTAATCAAGACAACAAACAGAGAAAGGCTTGGTCTTGACAACAAATCATCACATCACTAAAAAAGATTCCTTAAGAAATTTAAATGTCTTCTTGATTTCTCCTAATATCATGCAAATACTGACCAGCAATAAAAGCTACGTTTCAAGTCAGCAAGGGCAGTAATACACTGAGATTTGCCAGAAGTACTTTTACCTTGTTTGACTTGAAATCAAAACCAACAAAAAAGTTTTCTAGTAACAAAGAAAACAGTACATTCACTAGGCACTGCGGGAAAAGAAAGATAATCCAGGCGTGGACCCAATTCCTTCAGCTTGCAAAAGGGACAGAGATGCTGGAAATGCAAGCAAAAAGCCAAACAAGCCTATGAGTAAGTACAAAGGAATGGAAGTTATCATATTTAAGTTGGACAACCATCCACAAAAAAGCAGCTCAGGGCACTGAAGTCACATTAGTGGTCTTCTCCATTTCTGAAAACAGTTAAATGAAATAAGGTTCAAATTTATTAAATATTCCTACCCTATGAAATCAAGGTAGTATTTCATGAGAGACTAGTAAATATATGCTGCAGAGTTAAGAAAGGGAGAAAGTAAAGAAATTATTGAAGTTATTTAGCCTCCCAAACACGCATGGATTTGAAAATGAAAAATTAAACAACTGCAGTCACCAATTAGTAGATACGGAGATTAATCATCGAAACCAAACCAGCTAAGGACATATATTTGTTTGCATAAGTAAATTCAACTGGAAGGAATCACAGAGCTGCTTTAGAACCAATCAAAATTTCAGCAACCTGATATGTACTTTTGCCTTACCTTCAGCAATTGCTCCAAGAACAAGGATACCAGATTCTTTAACTACCCATTCAGGATGGAAGAGCAATTCCTTCAAAAGGGGCAAGATGTGTGGCAGAAGTTCATCACGAAATACATTGGCTAGGACATCTAGAGCAGCAGCAGAACATTTCCCTGAGGGGAATTAACAGTGTTAATCTCTGCTTATTATACAAGTAGTTGTAGTTAGGCAATATAATCCTCATTTTAACTTTGAGCTGCCAGTGGAGTCTCAGGGCATTAGGAGGAAAGATACTTACATTTCATTACAATACACAGTGATGCACTGTGCTCTAGTGCAAAGCCACAGCTCTTAGAAAGCCAGTTTTGCAACACTTAAATATCCACTAAAAGCACTTATACACTGGGGATATCGAAACACTTGCTAACAGGAACCACACCACTACATTGCAACATTATATGCACTACATCATTTCTGGATGGCATAACACTAAGGAAAAGGGAAGGTCTGTGACATGGATGTAACATATTGGAGAAACTAAGGAGAAGGAAGAAATGGTCTAAAAATAGTAGCATTTGATTCAAAATGTGATTTGATTTGCTCAAACATGATCCATGTCTCAAAGCAAAAAAAAAGGCAAAACCATCCAGCTCTGGAGACTGAAAGGAATTTGCTGGCCGCTGCTCTGAGCTTTTTTATACCTTACTCCTATTCTGTGATGCACCAATAAAAAGAGGAACACTTCAAAATTTGTTTGAAAGTTTTAATCCCATATTTTTAGCAAACAAAAGCTCATAAAAGAAAAAATCAGGAACAACTGCAAAACATGATTCAGAAATCCTTACTCTGTTTTTCTGCTGTGGTGTTGTCATGTCTAGAAAAAATAATGCTAAGGTGGTTTTATAAAGAATGCTCATATTACAGAATTTATACGGCACTTTTTGCTTATTATGATCTCAGTTCCTTCTTAATCTGTCATAAAGGATCCAACTGGTCTCATTAGTAAGCAATGCTGCTAATTGTCAGGCTGCACTGATGCTTCCTCTCTGTTCAAACTGGAAGTCAAATATAGAACACTGGATAAGAAATAGGGCACACAATTCTGATTTTCAGATAATACAAATTCTCTCAAGTCCAGATGACATACGCCAATACAGATTTCTTAACTGTTCTGCTCTTTCTGTTTCAGGCCACCATTCCTGGACAACTTCAGCTTTTTCACCATCTTAATCAAAACTGTGGACCACAGGGCACCCTCTGTCATTTCAGCTATCTTTTTCAGAAAATATGTATTTAATTCTGCAATCTCTACACATAGCAGTAACAAGAACAGCATTATGAATCTAAAACTATACTTTTTTTTAAAAAAAGATTCTTTATGGAAACAAGCATATTTGCACTCATATTTTCTTCTAAAATAATAATAATTTAAAAATTTCAGATATGTCTCAAAATTGTTTGACCACAAGCTTCAAGGTACATTCACCTGTCATGAAAACTCAGGGCCTTGGGAAAAAAAAAAAAAAAAAAATTATGTGTACGTGTCCAAATCTCAAAACATTATTATACAATGAGGTTGCTTGCAAAGTATATTTAAGTCAGATTTGTCAGAATTTCACCAGCTGTTTTCTACCACTGAGGTTCTATCACTGAGGTTAAAAATCAGTTAGTAGCATTTTCTTTCCTTACCACATGGCCCATTGGCCTCAAGGTCCTATGACCCATACACAGGCCATCAGAACTGTGGTTTCCTCACAGCTATCTCCTGTCTTCATAACAGAGGTACTATATCCTGGTCAGAAGCAAATTCCTCACATAGAAAAGAACTACTGGTAATGGCTGTCAGTAGTAGCATGTTCACATGGGAAAAAAACCACCCAAAATAGAAACACACAAACCAATTTTAGAGGGAAGACTGAAGTAAAAGAAAGCATTATTAAGCTTCCTCCAGCTATCAATAAGAGCTTTTTTTTAACCTGAAGTTAAACAGGTGATACATGATTTTTATTATCTTGTAGAATTAAAATTCTAAGTTCAAAAGTTCTGTTGAATTGCATCCAGTTAATGTTTGTAGCTTGATCTGCCATATTTGAAATAAGCTTACAGATGGCTAGCTTTTGCCAATACAGTTACATAGTCAAAGTGTCATCTGAAAGACTCTCCCTCCACCCCATCCACCAATTATGTCAGCAGAGAGTTCTTTTTGTATTCAAAAGCAAAACCCCAGTATTCCTATACACAAAGTCATCTTTTTACTGTGGTTCTTGTATTATGCAAGTAGCTCTATTTTAAAACATTTTATGCATTACTTTGACATACTTAAATTCCAGTCAGAAATAGTATCATCATCATCAAGTTCATCATCATCATCGTCATCATCTTCAATACCATCTTCTTCATGTTGCTGAGCCACCGTCCGTGAACGATGAAAACGAGGTCTTATGTCCTGTTCACTATCTGGAATAGCTTCGTCTTCTTCAACATCCCCCTGTCATCAAAATGTTTTATCAGATAAACTATTCCAACTATATTGCCCAAGGAAGTCAAGAATGTGGTTTTAGTTCAAGATTTTATAAGCATATAAAAGATTTACATCCCACTTGTGCTGCCCAGCTAACCAAAAATGTCATTGTTCCTGCATTCTGTTACCGCATTTACCAGAAAAATGACAGGAAGATACAACCAAGAGGTAAGCTCCTGCACAAAGTAGCCTTCTTGTTAAGAAATTACTCTTGGGGAATGAAATAGAAAGAAGAAGTGATAAGAGAATTTCTGGTACACAGACATATTCTAAAATGTAGTGATGGAAAAAGCTGTGTATTCAATTTAGAAGGCATTAGAACTAATTCTGAATATTTTTTTAGGCTGCATTGTTGCAGTAGTTCATGTGTAATAGTATCCCAGCTCTGCCTAAGTTGCATGGGAGAGGACAGGGGCAAAGCAGGAAAGCCCACAGATTATTTTCCAACAAACATGGCAGCAGTCACATTTAGTATTTGGAATAGCACACCTTGCCCAGAAAATTAGTTCTCCGTTGAACAGATGGTAGACCAGATCTGCCCATTCTGATCTGAATCATTCTCATTTACAGGTCAGAAGCTACCTAGATATTCTTAGAAAGTAAAAGAAATTGATGCTCACCTTCAACAGAATAATATCGATCTCTGAATATTTCATACCATTTACCAGCACAGGTATCAGCCTACAAAGAAATATTGATGCATGTCAAAATAACACATAAAAAAGCAAGACAGTTTTCAGTTGCCTGGGCCATAATTTTGGTTGCAACCCTCACCCCCCAGCCCAAAATAAAATAAAAACCCTTAGTCTGATAACAAAAGCTAGTACTTAAATCAAGTTCCATTTCATAAGGTTCATCAATACTTTGTAATCTGAAAAACTGTTAATTTCAGATTACAAACTTTTAACTAGAGGTAGCCAGATGGCACAACTGAGTTTTAAACTTTAAAAAAACCCAGATATTCTTCCATATAATGAATTTATTCTGAAGCACCTTTCAGAAATTAAATGTAAAGGTTTTCAGTAAGAATTCAAACTCCCATAATATGCTTGATAAACAAGCACTAAGTTGGCTGTCAGCAATAGTACTTGTCACTTTATTTACTTGTGGCTGAAGACTCTACCTCACTACTCTTAAAGATAGAAGCCTAACTACATTAAGCTCTCCTGTCCTTTTGTGATTACTTCAATAAGATGAGTCCCCAACATTGCAGAGATCTTGACTCATCTGTATCAGGATTTCACTTCGTTATTAAACTGGTTATGGCTATGGGACTCCAACTGTACAGATGTATAGCTAAAAAAAGCACTAAGAGAAAAAGCTGAGGAGTACTGTTTTTCGAAGATACCAGGCCAGCAATACTATTCACACATTGCAATGGCACTTTACCTTCTGAACTTTAAATGAAGAAATAGTAAGTATTCGCATTAACACCAATTCATTGGCATTTCTGCAGCACACTTCATGAAGTATGCAGGAGCTACATATTTTATAAGAAAGCCCACAAGAGCACAATGGAACAAGATGTTAGATACCACATGAAGAGGTTTTTAGAAGATCTTGTCCCACTTTTAATTTAATATAAGGAATTTAAGATTATCATCAAGTATTGGCAAACTTACAGAGCTCCCTAGTCAAACAGGACTCACCAACAAATAAGTTGATTTCAACAAACATGACATTGAAAGATCATGAGAGAAATGTAATGTTACTTTGTTTTTCTAGAAATTTAAAAGCTTTTTTAAAAGAAATTTTAAAAATTTGAGTATTACACTGTTGCAGTATCAATGTTCATGTAGGTCAAAAGAGGTTTAATACTAGTCGTTATTAACTAGTAGTTAATAACTACTGTTATTCTCAGTATAAACATGATGTGTGTTGGGAAAGGGGTGGGCAGACTCAAGAATTGTGCTATCATTCTTTTGTCTTTTGAGCTACAAGAACAGGAATTAAGTAAAACCATTTCAAAACTTAAACATTATTTCTCAGAACATTGGTTCTCCTGTTTTCACCTCCTGTTCCTCCACTGCTACAGCAGGTGTTTTAATCTCCATTTTCTACTTTCTAATTGCTTATGAAAACTGAGATTTTGCTGACTTTTTTTTTTTAATTGCTTCAAATCTATGATGCTTATTTTTGCTGAGAAGAACACATCTCTTCTGTCTGTGATTCTATTCTTCCAGTCAAGATCTTGAGAGAACTGCTCTAGTAATTTCAAAAACCTTCCATGCGTATATAAAAACAAAGAGTATCCTTTTATTGGGAACACTGAAGAATTCATTTCCTATTGCAAAAGACTTCAGATTAGTCTGGAAAAAAGTTACAAGCACTGTTGCAGACATGCAGGTGTTTAAGTCTCAAACAAGGATATTCATTCCCATTCAATCAAAATTCAATCTACATTTTGAGGCATAGGGTAACTTTTTGAAACTTACAAAAAATAGGTTTTGAACCTTAAACTACTATCAGGCTGCAGAGTATCAAGGAACACGTTTTACATGCTTTCTTCAAGTTAAAATTGCAATAGCAATTAATATAAAATTGATTCCTAAATCCAAGTGATGTCATGCCATTTTGCTACGTCCTTTACAAAATGGGGAACCCTTTGCATGACTATGCACATAGAAGCATTGCACAGAGATGCCTATATCAGCAGAAGTAAAGACAACATGTTCATAGTACACCAGATATTACCAGTAATGTCATGTGGAGATGTTTGTTTGAGCTTAAGTGCATGTCAGTATATCTTTGCATTCATCTGAAGGCTAAGAGCCTGTTAAGCTTGAGGTAAAGCACCACAGTGAAACAGTTGCTTCTGGAGCTCGTTGGGTCTGAAGTCCTCAGAAGTCTTTTCAGTGAACTTTGTGCTACAGCCACTTTTACTATGCACAAGAACTAGCTACAGGAAAATTCTTCTAAGCATACTGCTGGCTAGATACAGTCTCTATAAGAGTAACCAGGAACATGTCAATTGAAGTTTAAAGATGGCTGTTTCAACATAAATAGGAGTTGTAATTCTTAATACTTACTTAGTAAGATGCCGACATAATACATCTTTACAAATTGGCTGTTCAGCCAAGGTCAGCCAAAACTCACAAGCCTCCAAAGCCACATTTTCATCTTGGTCCTGGGTCCTTTGAAGCATGTACTACACAATATAAAAATAAATTACTTGTATAAGACAGAATTTTTAAGCATCCAGAAGAAGCTACCAACCTTGTAAAGTGTGTTCACAAAACCAGACTATGCTACTGTAGCAATTTTGTTTCTTTGGGGCAAGGGGAAGAAACAAAGACATAAGAGACACTATAGACTTAAGGCTATAGTGAGAATAAGCTAAGAGAATTCTTTCTTAATGCTAGATGATTCAGATTCTAAATTTCTTCATTGCTTAAGTGAGAACATTATTACCAAGAAACTGCAGAGACCCAATAATAAACACCAGTTTCCTGTGAACAGATTTTTTAAATTATTTTTTACTCCCCCTTTGCACTTTTGAATAAAAAGGTACAACTACACCCTTAATAAGATGGAAATACTTTTTATTTCCAGTACCATAAAAAAGCTTCCCTTCTAAATCTTGATTACCTGTCAGGATGTAATTAAGTAGAACCCATAACAGGAAAGAAAAAGAAAAGTCATCTCACATTTTTCTAGCATCAATGGTAATTCAGAGATTCAGTATCAAATCTTTAAGCTTGCTATTAAAATTTAATCCTTCTTCAACCAAAAATAATCATATACCTGGATAAACAAAAAGCTTAAGTAGACTACTGCTGCATCAGTTTCTTATACACAACTGCCAAAACAATTTAGAGAGACTCTTGCAACTTCCAAAACCTCATGGAAGTCCGTGTGGCTACCTTTCCCCATACATGGATTTAGAGCAAAGAAATCCCTCTTTAGTTGCTTCAGAATACCATTTTATTCTCAAAATTAAAAAGAATGAGGGGACCTTTATTATTCTTATGCATTTTAGGGATGCAAGACTTGCCACGAACGCACCCCTTCCTTCAGAATTGCACTAAATTGCAAGCTTTTCTTAAAGGTTCACTATTGTGGTAAATAACTCACAGTAACAGAAATACTGCTCTATTCTGAGTTGTCAACAGATTGCAGCTTGGAAAAGTTGAAAAATGTCCTACTCATTGCAAGCAAGGCTTCCTTAATACACCTTAAGTTAAGATATTTGGCATTTTTCCCCAGAAGGCTTGAAAATCCACTATTTTGTTGTGGATTTGTCATTTGCCAGGAAGACAAAAACAGAATGACAAAAAGTAATCTGTTTGAAGATGCCCCTCACACTGTCATTTCCTCTTTAAGTATCTATTATAAGTATTATACTATGTGCTCCATTAAGTTAGATAGCAGTAGATTGAAAAGGCTACTTACACTCAGTAGTGTAAGATAACCATATATACAGCTTGGAAATCATAGCAAGAACAGTGATCCTAGTAACAAAGTAAAATGTGGGAAGGGTATTTGAAGGCTTTTTTTTTTTTTAATATTATCATACCAAATTGTAGTAAGTACTTTTAATAATAAGCTATAAAGTTCTACTGACTTTAGGCAATGCAAATAGTTGCTTCATCACAATAAATTACAAAATGGTATAGGGAGATTATTCAGTACAGTTTCGTGTACTCTGTAACATAAACAATGTTGAGTTAGTCTTGTTAAGTCAAACCAGCAAGAAAAGAATAGTGGTATACACAAAGCATTAAGAAGAACACATCCTTTGAGCAGTAACAGACATGTCTTTATCTGAAGAAAGCAACAGGATGCAAAAGTCGGGATTTCTACTGAGAAAGATCTTAGGAGTCATGTGTTTGGATAAAGATGCTGTGAGCATACAAGTACAATCTAATAATTGAAATGTTAGGTTGTTCTGCTCCTGACATATCCTGTTATCAAATTCTCAGACAAAAAAAGAAAAAACATGCTTCTGCTCACCTAGAAGCACATGCTCTAAAAACCCAATGAAATCCAAACTCAGCTGTTCCTGTATGCTCCAACTATTTGGCAAGAAAGTTAATACTAAACCTGTCTGCTTCAAAAGCATCATGCTTGCCAAGACCTTCTTAGAACCACTACTGGATCATTAATATTCTTAGCTACTTTAAAAGTGACTCTCCATAAGCATAAGGAACATCATGTAGATACAAGTTGCTCTCTTAAGACTTTGTTCACTTAGAGCAGCCATCATCATCAGCATTCAGCTTGGAGGCATTAAAGCCTCAAAGCCGCAAAACCCGACTCATTTGAATGCTGAACAATAGTCAGTTCTGGGATATTACATTTGCACATATCAGGATGCATATAGAACTGGGGAAATCACTAACAGTACACAGTAGTTCCAAAACTGGAAAAAAAAAAAAGTCTAACTTTCTGTTACAGAACAGAAAAATCACTACTACTGTCTTTTGTAGAGAGGAAGCCTAGTAATAGTTTTCCCAAGAGCAAAATACCAGATACAATGAGAATACAATCTCGGATCTTTTTCTGGTTGGTGACATCATTTCTACCTACAAAGTCCAGAAGTTACTTACTGATCTTAGGAGGGCAAAGAGCCAGAGAAGTTATTGCTTCTTGACGTTATCATCTCCAAAGCTTTATCCTCTTTCAAGAAACCAAAAAATCTCTCAACCAACCAACCAAAAAAACTCCACCGAGTACCAACAATCCTTGCTTGTCCTATGTTATATGAGAACATGTTGTCCAAGATTGGTGTCATGGAATTTCAGACAACATATAGGAAGACTAGACAGCATCCCAAGGCTGTCAAGGGTCACTTCAGGTTTATGCATCCCTAATGCCTGTGTCCACGAGCAAAAAACCACCTTCCTCGTGTTGTCTGGACATAGTTCTTATGGAATTTGACATTGGGTTATGACCCACTTGTCCACGTGAAATCTGCATAACAAACATTCTGATCTGAGCTATATTTCCAGTCTGGCAAGTAGCATTTGTAAACGCTACCTAGAAACTGCCAGTAGTTCCCAGAAACATGGAAATTACAGCTCAAACAGTTGAGCAGACAAAAAAACCAGAGCTGATTGGTCCTTTGGTAGACAAGTCTGCACTAATCTAGAATGGTAAAGGAACTATCAAATGACATTAACCTCTACAATTGAATGGGATGGGAGGCAATGTTGTTAGTAGGTCAAAGAGCATCTCAGCTATATAAAATAACATGCCTTATCCTTGTTATGATCAACACACCAAAAAAAAGTGACAGCTTCAATGTGTAAACTGTAGGAGTAGCAGCACTAGCACTAGATTTTTAACATGATGATCTCACTTGGGCTCAAGCAATGCCTGGCTGCTCCACAGTATAGATGATCCTGGCCATTTCAGGAGCAAGTAACTTAATGAAGAATAAACAACTGCCACATGCATTGCCTGTCAAACACAATGCCAAGCTGGCAATTAGCTAAGAAGAAAGTTTCGCAATCTCTAGTCTTGAAGGAAAATGAAGAGTAGGCAAGTGCAAGAGTAACATACCTGTTCTGATGAATGCTTTTTATTTGTTATTATTTCTGCAACCCCAAACAAATTTCAGCACCCAATCTGAGAAATGAGACTCACCTCAACTATACTAATCATATGAGGAAGGAGGCGATCCATTCGAACTTCCAGCAACATCACCAGAGCACGGCAAACATTTTTGCGTACTTCAGGCTCCTCATCACCAGCCAGTGCAAAAAGATTCTGTTGGAAAGTAATACCAGCTGAAAAGCCTCTGTTCATCTAGTTCAACTTTTACTTAAACTGACATTAGTGGCAAACTAAAGTATGCAAATATGTACTTCTGTACTCTCCCACCCCACACCTCAGAACAGCATTTTATTTCTTAAAGACATATGGTTCAGCAAATGAACTCTTCGCACTCTCAATGTGTATTGTACACATAACTAAAACACTGCGTAATATTAGCACTGGCACGAGAACAGTATTTCCTGGATTTTTTCTTCTCCTAAACATAAATGAAGTTCTGAAGCCAGAAAACTCCATCAGTACATAACAGCAGCAAATTAAATACTCTAGATAATGCAAAACACCACCCTTCTAATGCATGTTCCATAGCAGTATTCAAAGACACCCAGATGGACTCTGATGTGATGATCCTTGTACTGCACTTTCCATCACAGGTAAGTGACAGACTGCTGCCATTACTTTTACACCTTTATGCAACAGGAGTTTTCTCTACTTATGAAGAGGAAGCATCTTTCAAAATACTATTTTTTGGGCTTGGAGAGTGCTTAGACTAATCAAATCTGAGCACAAGCACACAGAATGAACTTTAATCCATGGGGACTAAAGCTAAGAATGGGCAACCAGAAATGGAGCATTTGGGTGTAGAGGTAGTTGTAAAACATAATTCAAAACTCTTGATAAATCAGATATGTAATTTGACTTAATCCCCCAACCAAGAATGCACACCCACCTCAATAAAAGAATCTATGTGCAACATAAGAGCTTGAGTTCTGCTGATGATAAATTGATTGACGCATGCAACAGCATGAGACCTACAAATGGAACAGTTAAAATACACATTTTTCATGAGTTAAACACATTTTCTAAACAGTACATAGGCATCAAAAACATTAGGAAGCAAATTACATTTTCCAAACATCTTCTAGAGGCAAGAGGGAACAAATCTGCACATCTATATTACCAAGCAAAATTACTAAATCACATTTTAAGTACCACCTTATACTCTGATATATCTAATAAATATTTAAGAATAAAGTAATCAGTAAATATAAACCAGAGCAGGATGACTAAACCTGGCATATTTGTTCCAAACAGTATGTAAGGATGTTCTTTTTGAGTAATTATGATTATTGATATTCTTAGATATTAACAATTCCATACAAGTCAACATGGTAAAATTTCCTTCTTCATTGTTAGGTATTCAACTGCCTTTGCAATATTTTTAGTATTTAGTGAGACCAATATGTGTCAACAACATAGTTGTAGCTTAGAACAAACATATGCTTGTAGCAGGATACATACTAAAACACTTGTGGTAGAAATATACTAAAATAGAAAGCATTGGTTCTTCTATTCCATTTCAGGTAAAGCCATTACTTACAGGTCTTTTTCATTCTCAGAAATACAAAAGTCAAATTTCGTAAGTAAAGGCACAAGGCAAAACTACCTGTAAAAGTCTTTGAAGATCCATTCAAATATTTTTACTAATGTAACTCCAAACTTCTGTTCAGACATTTCTTGGAAGACTGTCTCATAAAACACTGTTCAAAAGTTGTCTCTAGACAGATGCTTTTAACTTGAAACTGGTTTAACAGTCTCAAAGCCAAAACCATTGCAGCATAGGAAAAAAGTGAAAGACTGTATACCGTAGTAAGGAAAAAAGTGTGGTTTTCTCCATCTATCCCAGCTCCAAAGTAGTATTAAGTGTAGCTTTCCACAAGGGCAAGTTCATGCTTTGTTATATATTTTTCTTAGTGTGCATCTGTTTTAGGTGAGTTTCTAAATCTTATTTGAAACCTATATCATGATATATTCCAAGTTATTATCTTCTTCTTAGTCTTCACCATCTACTACTTTTGACAATAAAGAATTGCCACCTCCGAGTTGTAGAATCTTTCAATATAATTTTCAAATAGGAGTTAAAAAACACATTTCACAGAATCACAGAGAATCACAGAATGGTTGAGGCTGGAAGCAACCTCTGGAAGTCATCTGGTCCAACACCTCTCCTCAAGCAGGGCCACCTACAGCCAGTTGCCCAGGACCGTGTCCAGGTGGCTTTTGAAGATGTCCAAGGATGGAGACTCCACAACCTCTCTGGGCAACCTGTTCTATTGCTCAGTCACCCTCACAGGAAAAAAGTGTTTCCTGATGTTCAGAGGGAACCTTCTGAGGGAACCTTCTCTGTTTCAGTTTGTGCCCATTGCCTCTTGTCCTGTCACTGGGCACCACTGGAAAGAGCCTGGCTCCGTCCTCTTTACACCCTCCCTTCAGGTATTTATATACATGGATGAGCTCCCCAAGTCCCAGCTCTCTCAGCCTTTCCTCATGGGAGAGGTACTCCAGTCCCTTCATCTTCTTCATGGCCCTTTGCTGGACTCTCTCCAATATGTCCATGTCTCTCTTGCACTGGACAGTCCATAACTGGACACAGTACTCCAGGTGTGGCCTAACCTGGAAGATGAGGGAAAGGATCACCTCCCTTAACCAGCTGGCAACAGTCCAGCCCAGGATACCATTAGCTTTCTTTGTGGCAGAGGCACACTATTGGCTCATTTCAGGGTAAAAGCTACTGTTCTTTGTAATAAATATTAGCAGTAACAATTTAATTCTGGAATTTTTCTTCTATCCTATACTTCTGTTACTTTGGAGAGCTAAATACAGTTTTACAGTGAAAAAAAATGATGAACTGATTTAATTTGATTCAGCTGAGAGATAAAGAGCTTTCTAAGTTTTGGTGCAATTAAAGTGGAAGAAATTCTCTGCAAGACCTCAGAAGCTATTGTCAGCAAAAGAATTTTGACTCTTCCATTGCTGAAGTCATTACAAAATGAATGCAAAATTCTTCTTTCTAGTCAGAATATTAAGGTCTAACCACAGCATTGAATTTTTCATAATAATATGCAAGAACTTAAAAGAAACAGTTTGGTTTTCAAAATCATAGGCTGATTGTACATTTGGAAGATGTATAAAGAGGTGAGATGGTTGTATTAACTAAGCAGATAAACATGGAAATTATTGAGGCATGGTATGTCTGTGGATCATTTAAAAAAACTAAGCATGTTTTAAACAGATCTACAAAATAGCAACCTTGCTGCTCGTGTAAATAAAATTTTAAAAGGTAACTATACTACAACACCTAAACCTACCTTATTTTTGGACTGCTGTGCTTGAAGAACTGCAAGAATTTAGGAATCATGATATTGAGTGGTCGGTCCAATACATCACTATCTAGAATTTCAGCAGAATCTTCACATATCTTCTGAAGAGCGCCAAATGCACCCTGTTTAAAAAAAAAAAAAAAAAAAAAAAATCTCTTCTTTCACATTCTGAAGAAAGCAGAATTTCAGGTTTTGTACAGAACAGGTAATTTCAGCATAACATAGTAAATGTAGCTAGTTAACACACTAAATGCAGCTAACTAACTATGGAGTTAAACTGCAACATCCTTAAAGTCTTTTTATTTAAGCTTTTTATACCGGCATCTGTAAGCTCTCAAGCTGGGTGAGTCAGTGGATAAGTGGTAATTTTAATTTTAGCATTCAATGCTCATCTATTCAACCATATTTTTAAAAATGCTTAAAAGCTAGTTCTTATTTAAGAAATAAATGTCCAGGTGCAGAAGTACCCAATTTAATTACATAGATAATTGTATTTCCTTTCATGCTTTGTTATGGGGTGAAACAGAACTCTGGATATGATGGTCAATTTGAGTTTCATTTTCAAGAGCTTTTTCCTTTTTCTTGAGAAAGCAGCACTAAAACACTACATAACAGCATGGCATCTTGGACCATTATGCTATCTCTGAGAATTATTTTATACAAAATGCTTCACATGCTTTCATGAAGGCAGTATCAAATAACTAAAATTGTGTGATCACAGATTTTTATTTTTTTAAATCAGATAAGGCTTTTTTCCTTCTCATAGTTTAAAACAGTTATGTTGGTATTTATTTATTTTCCTTCACACATACTGAACAAAACAGTTCATTTCACTCTGATATAGCAATGACAGATCGCTTTTTGAGATTAAGTTACAAGAAGAATGAACACTACTTTTAAGTAGGAGAAAACTCAGGGTCAGCTAATGATGCCTAAAAGATTAGGCATCACAGCGTGGTAACTTCAGGACACTTCTCAGCTGAGATGCTATAACTACCCATCTGTAGTCTTACTCTGCTTTTATGCAAAGAAAATAAATTTGTCTGAATGAACAGTGAGAACATGGAAGGCAGGTAGAAGAAAAAGTATCAAATTTGAGCCACTGTTCTCTGAGGAGAATGGATGTGCATGTATACACACATACATAACACTATACATATACATAGTGTCTATGAAGAGAGACAAAAATAATCAAATTCAGATGATAATCTTCTATTTTCTATAAGCCTCCTTACCTCACAGGTATTGTAATCTTCAGAATCCAACAGGCTGCAAAGCTTTGGTAAGAGTTCAGGCCAATTCTGTAATTCCCCTTTTGAGGCAATGGTTGTTATCAGAATGCCTAAAGGAATCAAGAGGGATGAAGGAAATGAGATCTCACATATCTTCACATGTTCCATACCAATTTTTCTCATTTTTCTCCTCTCAAAGATCTAAGGATTTAAGAAATTTGGTTTGTTAAGAACTGGCAAGCACAAAAAGAGGAATGGTATTTGAAGGGCTTTGAAATGCAAAGGTGGGTTGCTCCTTCCTGCTACCACGAAGGGCTCAGACATGAGAAATGAAGCAGAAAATAATACCAGTTAAGGAAATAATCATGCCCAAACACTGCAGGGCGGCTTTGGCTCTAAATTTACCAAACACTGTACAAATCTTGACCTCCAGTAAATACAGACCTCCAGTAAATACAGAGTATCCACCTCAAGTCACCTCCTCTTTATTATGATACAAAAGCATGAATGTGGGAAGCTGTCATTCAATAAACTTACAACCCAGTGGTAAGTTCACAACTTTACTGTGTTTACACAAAGCATTAAGGACACATTCTAAGACTGAGATATCTACTAAGAGCTTACACACTATGGCAGGTCATCCAGTGATCAGCTGTAGGAGTTGGCTGATTGAGATCCAGCAAATAGATAGGTCAGCTCAAAGAGTCACTAATTCTGTTTCCACCACGTACAGAAATACCAGGAAAAAATAATTAGGTGACAGGAACAGGGAAGGCTGCTTATAAACTAGGACTGACTTTGTATGAGTCCATTTTGCCTCAAGACAAAATGAAACAGGTAGCATAATCCATTATGCTACTGACAGTGACTTCTAATGAGTATGAACACAAAAGAACTTGATACTACTATAGCTAGTAAGCTCGCAAGTGACAAGTGATGAAAAAAGCTTTCCTAAGCTTTTTTCATTGAGCTAATCACAATATATCATTTTTCTTTGGGATAAAATCTTAAAATTCTTGTTAAATACACAAGAATACAGGACAACATTACAGAGCAAAGGACATTCTGGACAAGACACACAGTAACTAAAAGATATTTTGCATCATGTTTCCTTTGATGCAATAAGGCTGGAGAACCCATGAAGACAAAGGGCAAAAATGAAGACAGAGGTAAACCACAATTTTACAGCTCCAGAAGTAGTTTGTATCCAGTTCTCTTCATAACTGCAACTGAATAGAAAAGATTCCCAAAAGCCTACGGAGATCTATGGAGTCTTGACTCCATAGACTGCATTTCTCCTGAATATTATGGTCCTGCAAAGAATATCAGATGCATTAATAGAAAATACTTATTTTTCTGTTGCTGGATCTTAATGATCCACTTTTTTTTTTTTCCAAATTAAATTGAACTTCAAAAAAGAACAAAATAAATGAATTTTCTTGCCTCCTAGACAAAGGACTTAAATTGCAAAATTGTCTCCCCAACTTAGATCTGGCACAGGTTTGTTTGCAGACTTAACACAGGTTCAAAAACAAACATAAGAATGAAATTCCTGGAACTCCTCTGGACTAACATATGACAGAAGTTACATCATAAGTCTCAAAGGAGCAGGTAGTTTTGGAAAAGAGCTGGGTGAAGATCTTTTCAAGATCCTAGAAGTGGTTTCAGAGGATGGTCCGGCTATACTTGTAATATGTGCAAGCTTTCACAGAAGGAAAGGTTATTTGAAAACTACTTTAAGCATTCCTCCAGAAGGCTTATCGCAGATAGCGACAAGATAACCTAGGAGGAAATACTTCCAGATGCATAGGCAAGAAATGACCTAAGGCCACTGCCCCTTCCAACAGAGATGTATGCCGTTCAGACCATACACATCATTATGAACTTTCTATACAGGTCTGCAGGGAAGACATTTAAGGCTGTGCTAGTGTTTTGGACATGATAAAGAGACACTTTGGTGGGAACAAAAAAAAAAAAAAAAAAAAGAAAGAAAGAATATCAGACTACCAAGAACTTAGGCAACAGCTATAGCATTTGAAGCTTTGCAAAAGGTTTTAAGAACACTGACAAAACAGCCACATAAAATTATTAGGCACTTATGTTCATGTTAAAGGGAATCTTCATGGTCTTCTAATGAGCTTCATCGCCTTTCAAATGCGAAATTTTTCCCACCCACCTGCTGCTTTTTTTGGCCAGCAGGGAACAGAAGACACCAGAGATTAGCCTTTATGGCTTTCTCTGCAACACTTCAGACCGAGAAACATGGACATCACAAGAATAATCAAAGTAAAGAAATAATCAATGTGGTAGCTTGCAGCTTTTTGACAGGTTTGGGCTAGAGCTGACAGTTAAAACAGGCCTTTCCTTCTGACCAACATACTAAGCTGCAAGGTTAGAAATCTGAAACTGAAAGTCTTTATAAATATGGTCTTTGATTTGTAATGAACTTCAAAACAGTATTACAGAATCTGTTGATATTTCACTTGACAAATGTGAAATCTAATGAGTAAAGCAGCTGGGCTAATTGAGCAGTAAATACACAAGAGAACAAACTCCAGAGGATGTCAGAAATTGTTAAAAACATAATTGTAATTGCCATGACAGCATCTTTTATGTCACTGTTTCAATTACATGCAACCCCAGCTTACAGCATCAATTCTACAATAAAAAAATTGAACATAAAGAAAAAGCAGCTATGCTTCAGTACTTTCATGCCAATAACAGGACAGGGGGAAGTTTGGAGTTTTTTGGGGTGTTGTTTTGCCTCTGTAGCTCCTGAAGTTGATACCTGACCTCTTTAATTCTAAGATGCTGAACTTCATTGCAAAATTCCCCCTCATAGGACAATCATTAACTTTCACTGTACTTCTGCAGTGAAACTCTCCGGTCCCGTCACTACTCTTAAACACTCAAACAATTTCTCCTGCCTGCTTTTAAGCAGCAGCTACACTAAGGTCCTGCCCAATCTAGAGTCTCCAGAAAGTTTTAAGAACTGTCACAGAGAAGTTCCACACTGTTTCATCTGGGGATTAAAATAGGGAAGAGCTAAGTAAGGATACAACAATGTGTAGTTACCATTTGGTCTCAAGTCACAGTTCTAAAATCAACTCTATTGCCATGCTCATTCTCCTCAGTGAGGTAACTTCTGAGGAAGGGATTAATCAGCTTGCCTCCATCTTGGCCAAAAGGTATCAGCTTTTGCCTGGTTAGCACTAAGTGCTAGAAACCACAGAGGAGAGTGAATGCTGCATTAAATCTTCTCTGATGCTATTTTGATGTACTTGCCTATTTTCCTCTTGGAATTCCAGAGATCTTATTTGCAGTTGGCTCATTAAATTGATAGTGCTTGAACTGCAAAAACCCATATGCATCTCAAAGAGCAGCTCTAACTAGCACATGCCAACTCACATGCTAAGAAGGCAGCCTAGGTAGGTAGTAATATATTTACACCTAGCTAGTACCAAGAGACCAGCAGGTACCAGACCAGCCTCACTATTAAGACAGAAGGCTACAAGGATCCAACATTTAATTACTTCAAATGGGAGGGTGCAAAGCATGCACTAAATAGCATCTCTTATGTAAGCATACAGTTCATCAGTTGCTACTCATCGTCAGAGTTCATACATGCTTGAATAACCCCTGCAAGGATCACTTAAAGCTGAACAGTAATTGAGCTACTAATCCACAAACATTTCTTACTAGGAGAAATCAAAGAATAACTGCTTGAAAACAAACAAATCCCCCACACCCCCAAAAAAACCACCCCACAAACCATCACCACCGAACAACCTTAAGACAGCAATATGAATGGAGCTGGAATATATTTAGTCAGCTCCATTGTACTCCACTGACAATTCCTATGAACAAACAAGCAAGTGAGACTTCTAAAACCTGAAATCACAAAATTACCTGCCACTTAAAGACTTCTTTCTACTGTCATTAAGAAAATGGGATGTTAATAAAATTCATAGTAAAACAGCTTCACAAGTGACGAGACAGTAGGAAAAAGCTAAGAGATGAGCGTTTTTCTTTAGCCCATAGTCGCTAACCCAGATGTCTGGAGAAGGAATCCTATAGAAAAAGCAAAGAATCCTAAAGGAACAGTAACTGGTAGATTATTCTATAAGAGGAGTCAGCTGATAAAAGCTGAATTTCTTTCTGAACTGACACCCCCCCTCCCCATTTTCTCTACTGTACTCAAATATATATTTATTTTACTTTTTTCTATTTTTTTGAGTGGACAAGTAAAATTACTACAATGATTGTAGTAACTAGAGGAAATCATTTTCTCAAAGACCGGAGAGAAAAGCAACTTTACCTGGAAACAAGCAAAAAAAAAATGCAAGTAAGCATATTTTATGGAAGAGGTACACTAAAACCAAGTATTTACAAGATCAGAAGTCCATGTAACAAAAAAAATTCTTGCTGGAACTAGGTATCTTTAAAGTCCCTTCCAACCCAAACCATTCTATGATTCTATGATGTTCTGTACACCACGCTTTATCTACTGTTTTCTGACAGAAGGTATTTTAAAACAGAAACTCACTCATTATGTGAATGTGTTATGCATGCTATGATGATTCCCTGAAGGGATGTGAATGTGTATGCGTGTGGGGGGGTGGTTCGCTGGAAATCAGCTAACAGAAGTGTTTCATTGATGCAAGCGGAGTACTGAAATAGTTCTGATGTCAGACCTTTACCTTGTTCCTGTTTTTAGCTACAGAAATAGGCAGCAAGCTCAATTTTAGTAGATTCAAATAAACTTATGTTCAGTTACATTTCAAGAGATGTGAACTGAATTGCTAAATCATTTCTAAGAGAATAGGAAGAAAAAGTAAGTGTGACTTTCATATATTCACACTAAAGATAAATATCAGCATTAAAATATGGTGAAGTTGTTACAATTATCAGAAGCAGTTTTAGGAGTTTAATAACTCTTTACATCACTAGTGCAGCTCTCACCCGTATCAGTAACATTTTCAGTATGCAGAAGACAGTAATAAGAGCAAACTTACCTACAGTAGCTCTAATTAAGGGGGAGGAATCACCAATGTTGTTCAGACATTCACTTTTAATGAAGTCAGTTACCCCATTGGGAAAGTTGTGAAAATGTGCTTTTACATTATTCTTCAAGATGAGACCACTCAAGGAACGTGTAGGTTCATCTGCAACAAAAAATAATTACATTCAACCTTCAATCAGCTCAGAGGAATAAGGCAGATTTCCAGAACAATGCAACAAGAGCAAAGCCTATAGAGAGAGAAATTAATCTGCATTTCCTTATCTCTCCTTCCAACTACACCAATCGATTCACATAGCAACGCTTTTCAGGTTCAGAGTTCACTATTTATATTTATGCAAAATTACAATATCAGTGTTACAAATTCCACATTTTAAGAGAAAGTTTTGTATAGACATATAGGCAAGGAATAGATCTGAAGTCACATGATACAGGAGACTCATGAAAGAAATTGGTCAGCCAAAGATATTCAGACATTCTGATTATACTGACCGGCTTGCTGCAACACTGATACTGTAAGAAACTGATGACAGACCTGCTTTCAGCATAGTAAGATACAGAAATGATGTAGGGACTATACAGTAAATCCTCCACCCCCGACACCCACAGAAATACAGTGTTCAATTTTTCTACAAAATAAGGTATTGTAATCCCTTCAGATACCAGCTGTTCTATTGATCTATTAAATTAATAATTAGAGGGAAAAGGAAAAAAAAAAAGTCTTTAAACAATGTTAACAGGTAGGTGCTACGTAGTGTGAACCATAAGAATAAAGTAACCAGAATTGACCTGAACTGAGTAAGAACTAAAGTTTAGGCAACAGTTTGAGTTCTCTTCACTGAGCTCTTTTTGCCTGCAAATTTCTCTAAATTATTGGGACAAGAGGAGGAATGGAAAAAGAACAGCTTAGATTTTTCATTTATATTGGAGCAGACTCATGTTTGGCTCTTCAACCAAGGGCATGAGTAACTTGGTATTACTTCTGAAATATGCTGAAAGTGAGATCTGGATGTTCCACATAGAAAGGATTAGTTTATAGTACAAGAAAATTTAAATTTACAGTTTAGAGCAACCCTAATCATCAAAGGAAGCTAATATTAATTAGGATTTTAGCCACTTATTTAATTTTTTTTTGTATGAAGCCCTGATTTGGGGAAGAAATAAGGATGTTCAAAGTTCCTTTGTGCCAAGAATCAGTTTACACATGCATTCCAGGCCTTCAAAACTATTAACATCCCAACAGAAATAAGGATAAGAAAAATAAGAGATATAACTTTAAAATATAAAGTATTTTCAAATTAAAGTTACTGCATCACAACACCAAGACTCTCAGTACACCTGCAATGTCTGATGGACACTAAAGACACTTTCCATTGTGATCTGTGCTAGTTAGAACAGAAACAGCACTTTTCAGAAGAGGAGATTTTGTTTGGCTGATTAGAAATTAAAATTCATTTTAATCAATTGATCTTATTTGAGTTCCCAAACTAGACTGCCATTATAAGCTTTTTAATCTTGTTTTTATGTTCATATTTCAGTTCTCCTAAACAAGCATTATTTTTCATGCTCCATAACTATAAATGTATTGATTTACAAACATATCCTCTACACAGAATTCAGTAAGTTGATAAACCAAGAAGCCACCCACTCCACACATACATATTTGAAACAATTCTATAATATTACCTACACTATATGTTTTAAATACCCACCAACTTCTAAACAATACAAAAATAAAAGTTGTTTCACTTGCACAGCACTGCATTTCAAGGGGCAACAATTTTTCTGGGAGAATGGAGAAAGACGGAAGAAAGGGTTTATTATTTTAAATAAAAATATTAAAGACTGGATGAGCGGACAATTTTTTCTCAACCACAGAACTTGGTTGTGAGATGTGACAAGTATTACTACCATTATTACTTGGCAAGTCAAATCAAGTAATTTTATAATTTTGTTTAAAGTTTTGAAGATATCATTAACAAAGATCAGGTGAAGAATGACCTAAAGAAAGAAGCTCTCACAGGAACTCTTGATCAGTCTCAGGTTTGCCTGAAATACTGTCTGAATTAAAAGTAAAATCTCAGCATCAACTCTTACACCAATAGAGTATGTCAAACTGATTGCTTTACGTAACTAATCCATTGATAGGTACGTATTCAAGAAATAGAGTCCTCCATATATGGTTATTAAGATTTAAAGTTGTGCCTAGCAAGGAAGGAAGCCAAAGGAGTCTTCCTTTAATTTCCACATGATCTAAACCCCTTGCCAGCCACAATAAGCCATCATCGTTAGCAGCCACAGCTAGACACAGAATACAAGAGTTACTCATTCTGTGTCAGCCAGCAGTATCTTCTTGGGGTGAAAGAAGTCTGATTAGAATACAGTACCTTAGCCACTATTAGTATAAGCTCTAGCATGAAAATAATAAACAGTGCATTAAGGAAAAACATTAATCCTTTAGAATGCCTGGCTACAATTACAAAAGGGACAAGGCAACAGCTTAAATTTAACCAAGCAGAGATACACATACTATTAAGTTCCTTGTGTTAGAAATAGGCAGATTGGCCAGCTGGTTTAGATAAAAATCAAGGTCACATTAAGGTGAAACTTCAGCACCATTTTTTTCTTCATGAACTATCCTGTGGTATGCAGCAGCACGAAACAAATACACTCCTTTAGCCAAGGTAACAGAAAGAATATTCTTCGTAGTGTTTAACTCACAGACCTGCAACAAAGATTCCATGGGATTCATAGGGAAAGTCACACCTCTGACAAATGAAAAATAACTTGTGAAGCAAGAAAAAGAAGAAAGATTAAAAACAAAAAGCAAAACCAATTATCACCATACAGACAGGTGACAAGCAGAAATCACAAAGATGGACTTAGCGCTAAACAAACACCAACCACTTCAGCTAGAGAAGCAGCATAGAATCTGATATGCAAGCATTAAACAAAAAAACAACCAACCAACCAAACCAGACCATAGCCCAAATCTTAATTTGAGAAAAAATTTTCTGGTATGACTGCACAAGGATATTTATGGAATCCAGGGTGTTCAACAACTTAACAGCTACACTGTCAGAAGAGAGTAATGTAGGTCTGGATGGAGTTCTTGCTGTAACACCAAGATTACAGGCAGATGGCCCAAGAGCTGAGTAAGACACTCTTTAGTCTTCATAGATTCTATGATAAGTTGTCAGCCATATGCTTCAGCCATCAAAAAAGATCACAGTCTTGCCTCCTTCTATCTCTGTCAACCTGGAAGTATAGAGTTGACAAGAACATATAGTACAAGAAAAAGAAGGAAAGCGAAGCAGACCTCTGGCATTTGATGTCACCTTTGGTGCCAAATCAGTTCATCAGTGGAAGATTCCCCTCTCACATTGCCTCACTTTATCATAAAACCATATCACAATCATAATTTGGTTCTCAGTAAATTTTCAATTCTGTTGCAAGACTCTAATACTAGTTCTACATTTTAATGGTTTACATACAGAGCAAATGGACGTATACCCACATTACACAGATGTCAATGATTTTAGGCTGCTACAGTGCTTTTAAGAACTAGAGTGTGTCCTCAGCCAAATTTCCTCTAACGAGGGTTTGTATGACATAGGGTGCATATGTAAAAGCAATGAGGTTTTTGTAGCTCACCTGCAAATCCAGGTGAGCGTTTGTTTCACCATGCCTTTTCAGCCTCTCTTCCTTAGAAAGTAACTTCCTAGATTGCTAAAAGAACTGAGCAATTGGGATGAGGGTAGCATTTATCCATTCACAGACTGTAATATAAAGATTATGAGCATGGCTATATTTTGCCCTATTACTCTTGTGGCATTGGCAACTTTAAAAGTTAGGGTGAGACTTTTTCTAAAGCAAAACTGCTCTGTCTGTCAATTTGAGTCTCAAAGCTGTTAAGCCTTTTTCAGAAATAAGCTGTCATTCTATGTTTTTTAACTAGTGATATGGATTTAATATATACAAATACAAAATGTGATAAAAATCATGACTAGTGTCACTGTTGCACGTGAAATTTCTGATCCATTAATGAGATTGGTTGTCTCTTAAAAGAGCTAAAACAAAAAAAAAATAACAGATCAGTGTCATATGGGAAGCAGAAAATGAATAATTTCTTCTGTCCTAATGTATAAGAATACAGTACAGACACACCTTCATGAGCTTCCCAGCAGAAAAAGATCCTACCCTTTTTATTGATGCTGGACTTTTAGAGTAAGCCTAAGTATAACACTTTTGGCTTAAACTGGTATGGTTTATCACGTCAGAAGCAGGATTGAGGATGTTTCAAAACATTCAGTGTATCTGAATACATAAATGACTTTGAAATGTTGTGGCTAGTCTCAAAATAATCAGTGCTCCATTGACTCATGTAAGTCATGGAAAATAATTTGACAGAACTGCCTAAGTTCAGGAACATCTGTAAGACACGAAAACAAAGCTGGAAATGTTCCGCTGATGCTGAGTGTTGCATATCTATTGAATAATAAGTAGCAACAGCTATGCTTCTGAAGACAGTGTTGTAAATAAAACTGAGCTGTGGACAATATGAGAAGGGTGTTGAAATGCTGACCGACAATTAGCTTGCTGGTTACTTATGGAAGTTTCTGCATTCTAACTAATAATGACCACAGGTCAACCAGAATGCCAGAATTTGTACATCTCTACAGCCTTGCAAAAACATGAAAAGTTTAAAGAACTAATCCTCTGCTTTCACTCCTACTTTTAGCATCTCTATCGTATCCCCACAAACTGGTTGTATCAGTACTTTTCCTCTCTAATGCCATTTTATGTATCACCTGCAGTTAAATCAGTGCTAGAGTTCTATCAAGAGCAGAAGAATCCTTAATAAGAAGAGGATTTGGTGTGGTGAGAGTATGATTCACTACAAGACCTCAGACTACGTAATGAATGCAGGATATTGTTGCAGTTTGAGAATATCTAAAAAGTAATGTCATCTCTCTTTGGTGTTTACATGTTGAAGGAAGGGGTGGGGAGTGGTGGATGACAAGTACCTTAGCACTAAGTCAAGTGTATAGGGAAAGGAAATTATGAGCTTCCCAATGGAAGTTGCTTAGACAGCATTTGGCAGTGAATGAATTAGCATTTAGAGTCATTAATCTATCTGAAGAAATTACTTGGTCAGATGAATAGAAGTTTTGTCACTCTCTGAATATATCAAAGGTGAATGTTACCAATTAAAACATGTGACAATCTGTCATATGAATAGCTGTTGGAACGCAAGGATTAATTGGATGAGTAAAATGAGGTTCTGCTACCAAGCTGAGTAATTCAGCATACTGTTCAAACTGTTAAGCGAGTACTGGGAAGCACAAAATACAGGACACTCACCAACACTGGTGTTGTATAGGGTGCTATGCATTGGAAGTTTTGACTGCTTCTTCTGTCTCTATCCTATAGGTACAGCTTAACAGAAAGTTGTGTGGTGGCATGCATGTAAAAATATTTTCATAAAGCCAGACTACTTTGTTTCTAACCGATACCCTTCCTTGCCAGTAAGGCTTCTTCCCCTATAACGCCCAATTAATTCAAGACAAAACCTTCTCATTTTTATTTCCTAAGCCCATACTCAGTGTGTTTCCTATTTTTGTTTTTGTTGTGGCTGACTTTTCTGGACACTATAACCAGATTTTCAATTAGCCTATTAGGATGCACTCTGCTGAATGGCAAAATAAGAGTTTTGGCACTAGTGGAGGTATTCTTCCTAAGCAGCTGTGCATCTAGCTACAATAATAAAATAGAGAGCATGGACCTGCTTTTAATTCAATACACCTTTATACAATTTCATCTTTTATTATTATTATTTTAGAAACTCTTTTTTTTTTTCCTAGTATTTGGCTATACAAGTGTTCTTACTGGGAACAAAGTGACTGATCCTCTGCTACTTAAGAGTACCAGTGAAAATGAGACTATATCTAAGCAGCTTCGATGCGTGACCATGCTGCTCTTCCTCTTCCGAGTCATTTGAAATATGTCTTCAGTTTCTTTAGTTTTCAGTGTCTACCTATAACTTCATCAGCCTCCTTTCTTTGATGAGGGAGGAAAACGAGGGGAAACTGTGAATGCTTACCATTTTGGAATGCTTCAAGCTCCTGAGACTTAAAGCTTACCAGTCAGAATTACCTCTGATCAGTAGTATATCTTCTGATTCAGAGAAGATGATCTATCACTTGAAGTTATGTAAATGCTTTTTCCTTGGAGGTACCAAAATAAAAATTTGTACTGTTGAATCTGTACTTGTTTGAATAGCCAGTGCGTGCCACTTCAGATGAAGCAGACAACCTCACTAGGAACGAATGGTGCTGCCCAGTCCAGCGCTGCAGGGCTAAGCTGTTATAAACTGCCTATACCGAGCTGAATGCAGACCGCGGTCAGTATCAGTACTTATGACTCTGTCATGGCACTGCTGCTCCTCAATACCTTTTGAAAGCAGAAGGCACAGCTGAGTAAAATCTTCATGTGGTTCTGAAGAGTGAGAATTATGTCATTGTAGAAGGAGAAGGAAGGAGTTTAACATGCTTCGCAAAAGCAGTAGTAATGCATAGCCAGTTATTGATATTAGCATCAGACTGTGAGATCAAGATGTGCTTTTTATTTGGCTCTTTAGATTGCTTTCAGTAAAGATACTCAATTCTAGAGCTGGCCAAAAATACTGTGGGTACTATTATTGGTGGTGGTGTGGTTTAATCCCAGCTGGCAACTAAAGACCACACAGCCACTTGCTCACTCTTCCCCTCCTGGTGAGACTCGGAAGGGTAGAAGTGAGAAAACTCACAGGTTGAGATAAGAACAGCTTAATAATTGAAATAAAATAAAACAATAATAATAATAATAATAACAACAACAACAATAATAGTAATAATAACAGTAATAATAATAATAGTGAAAAAGGAAACAACAAAACAAAGAACAAAAATCCAGGAAAAACAAATGATGCAACTGCTCACTACCCGCCAACTGACATCCAGCCCGTCCCTGAGCAGCAATTTCTGTCCCCCAGCCAACTCCCCCAGTTTATATACTGAGCATGATGTCATATGGTATGGAGTAGCCCCTTGGCCAGTCTGGGTCAGCTGTCCTGGCCGTGCCCCCTCCCAGCTTCTTGTGCACCTGGCAGAGCATGGGAAGCAGAAAAGTCCTTGACCAGTGTGAGCACCACTTAACAACAACCAAAACATCAGTGTGTTAATAATATTGTTCTCATCCTAAATCCAAAATACAGCACTATACCAGCAACTAGGAAGAAAGTTAACTCTATCCCAGATGAAACCAGGACAGGTGGTATTGAAAAATATTTGGGTTTTTTCTGGGTTCCACTCCCTTTTGGCATTAAAGGAAAGGCGTTTTTACTTGCACATGAGAAGTGGTAACAAGCATTCCTTTATAAGGCTAGATTTGGCTTCATGAAGGTGGTCAGCTAATCAATTGCACCTGCCCCAGCACTGCAAGATAATGAACACACTGAAATTGTTATATCATCCTAATGCCTTACAGCAAGTCTGCTTTCTGAAAACCTAGAAAGAGGTGGCGATGTTGCTTCCTAGGAGCCATCACAGCCTAAATCAGACACCAGCACATAGCCTCATGAGGAGGAGGCACCATTTTTTCAAGTAGAAGGAACCTCAGAACTGCACTGAATCAAGTACTGCTTGGTGGACAGAAGTGCCTTTAGAAATCACACCAGTGACACTTTCCCTTTCTGTAGGAAACCACCACATAGGGATGCTTGATACTGGTATTTTAAGTCCACTTAGATTTGACATGAGAAACAACCAAACATCACTGAGTAGGAGAGTTTGACTTAAAAAAAGCATACAAAGAAATACCCCTTGCAGCATACTACATTCAGTTCATAAGACACACTAAGGGAAGGCTTCAAATAGCTGGCTAAATACCTCCAACTTACCCTCCAAAAGTCACATTTATTGTTAGGCCAAAACAGACCTTACTCAAGACTACCTGAACTTCAGAAAAAGGCACAGCAAACAAAACTGAGGGTTTGATAACCTTAAGAATCAAGGGAAAGCCTGAAAATTTCTGTCCTTTCTCCACAAGCTACTTGAGAGAAAATATATTCCAAGAGAGAAAATATATTCCAAGACTCACCTCTAAAATGCTTACAGTGAACAGCACTTTTGAAGAACCTAAACCAATGCCATTAAGTACATGAAGGCATGAGGCTAGTCAACAGCTGGCACACTCCAAAGCTGCCTGGGAGGACTCCCAGCAAGGTACAGAGCATGGATCTGCCTCCAACATACACAAGACTCCTTGGGTGGCTTCCTTGCAGGAACCTGGAAATAGGTAACCCCCAGGAGTGTGTTGGCCTCCTCTGGACACAGGTGAATTCCCAGGTAGCAGCCCCAGACTCTTCTAAGGTATTTACTTGAAGGGCATTGTGTATGTCGAGGGAAGGTCCATGCCCTGTAGGTCCCCCGGAATTCTTCTAGGCATCTTCTGGAGTATGTTAGCCTTCTCTGGAGATGGGTTAATTCCCAGGTAGGAGCCCTAGACTCCTCCAAGGTAGCTACCAAAGGAGTTTTATCAATGTTAGAGGTAGTTCCATTCCTGTTAGGTCCCCAGGACCTCTCGCAGGCATCTCTGGGAGCATTTTTGTTTCTTCTGGACACAAGTGAATTCCCAGGTAGCAGCCCCAGACTCTTCCAAGGTAACTACTCAAAGACCATGGTGTATGTTGGGGCAAGATTCATGCCTGGTAGCTCTTTTGGAATTTTCTCTATGATCAAGAAACTTCTTATTTTACTTGTTCTTTTTCAATGCTTTCCTTGTATGGACTTCGGGGATAGAGAAAGAGATAATAACAGAGATCCCATACTCTGATTCTGGATGCTCAGAATAAGGAGCTGCAGGAAAGGATTCCTGAAGCGTTGAATCACAAACCACAATCCACTGGATAACTTCAGAGTTTCTTTCAAGACTTAAAATAAACAAACAAACCAATAAATAAATAAAAATCTGTCACTTCAAACATGTGGTATGTATGCCATACAACTACTTCGGAGAAGCCTTTTCCTTAAATCTGCACTACAATATCCCTACAGAAGCACGAGAAGGCAGAATTAGCCAGCATACAGGAAAAAACATGGAATTTTGATCTGACAAAATTCATTATCTCATAACTTGGTTTCCCTTAAAATATTTATGCACTTCTATTACTTTATGCATTGATTACTAAAAACTCAGTCAGGGTTAATTTTTTTTTTTTAATTCTTCATTCATCTGAACTTAAGAGAAAAAATGTTTTGCTGTTGTTTAAGTAGGACACTACATATATGTTAGGCAGCATTTTAAACTGTAAGTGTACATTAATCTGACTTGACTTCTGAATTGCAATGCAATCAGATCCACTCCTTGGCAGTTATTTTAGTATATTTAATTATGACATCATGCAGGATGATGGTATTGGGCGGGACAGGGGGAGTGGTAGGGGGACATTTGTTTTAATTAAACAGTTAAAGCTGCTGAACCACTTTTCTGGATTAATCCTGCTCATCAAATACCTGCCTGAAACTGGTAGCTGGTGAATTAACACCTCACCTCACACAATGGTCTTTTTCTTGCTCAGCTTCCAAGACCTTTCAACACCAACATGCCAAGAAAGTTCATAACAGAACAGACTCATGAAAACTGCTGTCCAGATCGAGTTTAAACTCCAACACTCATCAGGAAATATTCACATCAAACCCACAAGACCACTTTGGATCCCACTAATAGTTTATAAAAAGCCATTTCAAATTCTGCTTACAGAGCTAGATGAATTATTAGTGTCATGATTACCAGAAAATAAATTACCATCTGTGTGGACTTCTACTGAAACACAAACCTGGGGCAGGGGGGATGGGAACAGGACCTTCCTCCATGGTAATGTTCCATGTCAAAGTAAGGTACTCTGAATAACTAAGTCATCACAGGAACAAGATCAAGAGTACACACTGCTCTATCTTCAACTGATTTATAAAAATACAAAGCATTTTGGAAATAAACTTAAAAGATCATCCTCAAAGCCTATGACAAAGGCAGTACTAATGCAGCGGTCTCAATCCCAGCTCATTCACCTTCAGACTAAAAGTTCATCTCAAGGATTCTGATCCTTGGCTGCGATAGCCTTACACTGGGCCATGGCCAATCCACTGAGATAACACTCTGTTGAGACCAGAGTTCCCACGTCAGGATGGGGTGAAGAGTCAGTCACTAAAACACAATCCAAGATCAGAATCACAAAGGCTTTGTATAGCTGCAACAGGATAGATAACTACAGCTATATAGGCCAGCAGAAAGCTACCAGGAGCATCATGCATTTCGCTCAATATTTTCCCCACTAGCCTAGGTCCTGCCAAGAGTCCAGCAGACAGGGGACAGGGAGACAGAAGCAAAACTTTATAGAAACTGTGCACAAACTAACCATGTCCTGACTCTTGTCTAAGAAGGATAAAAGGTAGATCTGAGAAAGGACATGTGTGTTTTGGGAGTAAGGATAGACAGTCTGAATCTTAACTAGAATAGATATCAATATCAGTAGTTCTGTTCTTTTTTTACCACATAGAGGCATTAGGTATGTAGAATCTTACGTAAGAAGTGGTAAGCTTTGACACCACTTCTGTTATTGCATTTTTTTATATAAAACACCCACCAACATGAAGGCCATATTAGGCCAAGTAGAATGCCACATTAATTCTGACCCCATATGAAGACAGCTTCCCTTTTTTTGGTCATAGGTGTGAAGATTACAGTCAAAGAATAGATACATGCAGAAACATAGTAGGAATAGTCTGTAGAGATGACAAAGTCTCAATTTAGTTTCTCCTTAGAGCTGAACAGAGAAATGTTACCAGAAGGCAACACAGTAGTCTTTGCTGATGCAGTTACACTGTTTCATCTCACAGTATGCTGATACAACCTTGCATCAACAAAATATTATGGCAGGATTATGACAGAGCCATCACACCCAATGCTCCCTAACTGACAAATTGATTTATGAAGATTAGAGAGTATTCTTCATGAATGACAATGGACATAATCTTTTGATAATTTAGCGCAACCCAGATCCACCTCTCATTCACAAAATTTAGGATGCTGTGTCAGATAAATCATGGTGTAATACCAGGTTAAAAATAATAAGGAGACGACACCAGGCAATTGACAAAGTTGTCTGTGGTGGGTTGGCCCTGGCTGGACACCAGGTACCCACCAAAGCTGCTCTGTCACTCCCCTCCTCAGCTGGACAAGACAGAGAAAATATAATGAAAGGCTCGTGGGTCAAGATAAGGGCAGGGAGAGATCATTCACCAGTTACCGTCATGGGAAAAACAGACTCAACTTGGGGAAATTAGTTTAATTTATTACCAATCAAAAGTCAGAGTAGGGTAATGAGAAATAAGAACTAAATCTCAAAACACCTTCCCTCTACCCCTCCCTCTTCCCAGGCTCAACTTCACTCCCAATTTTCTCTAGCTCCTCCCCACCAGCAGTGCAGGGGGACAGGGAATGGGGGTGCGGTCAATTCATCACATGTTCTTTCTGCTGCTCCTTCCTCCTCAGGGGGAGGACTCCTCACACTCTTCCCCTGCTCCATGTGGGGTCCCTCCCATGGGAGACAGTCCTCCAGGAACTCCTCCAACATAAGTCCTTCCCACAGCTGCAGTTCTTACTGAACTGCTCCAGCGTGGGTCCCTTCTATGGGGTGCAGTCCTTCGGGAACAGACTGCTCCAGCGTGGGTCCCCCATGGGGTCACAAGTCCTGCCAGCAAACCTGCTCCAGCATGGGCTCTCCACAGGTTCACAGCCTCTTTTAGGCATCCACCTGCTCTGGTGCGGGGTCCTCCATGGGCTGCAAGGGACAGCCTGCCTCACCATGGTCTTCACCAGGGGCTGCAGGGGAATCTCTGCTCCAGCACCTGGAGCACCTCTTCCCCCTCCTTCACTGACCTTAGTGTCTGCAGAGTTCTTTTTCTCACATATTCTTACTCCTCTCTCTGGCTGCAGTTGCCCTGGTTTTTTTTTTCCCCTTCTTAAATACGTTATCATGGAGGTGCTACCACCGTGGCTGATGGGCTCGGCCTTGGCCAGTGGCGGGTCCATCTTGGAGCCAGCTGGCACTGGCTCTATCGGACACAGGGGAAGCTTCTAGCAGCTTCTCACAGAAGCCATCCCTGTAGCCCCCCCGCTACCAAAACCTTGCCATGCAAACCCAATACATTGTCCTACAAAAGGACAAGACAGATGAATTAAGAAGGATGCTATTTTTGTCAGCCTATTTTAGATGGGGAAAAAAAAGGGATCTTATAAACATTCATTTACAGAAGGTATAAACAAAGCAAGGCTTTGATATAGACAACTTTGGGAATTTCATCATTATGATCAGCAAGGTCTGAAACAAACTCAGAACTTCCGCTTTCACTATGAATTATCTATATTATGATACCTAGAGGTTCTTCCTCTGACCTGCCTCATGCTTCAGATGTCTTAGACAACTGCCTCAATGTACCTTAACCAGAGACTAGAACTGTCCTCGGGCAAGACAGCAAGGAGGCTGAAACTAGGACAATACTTTCTCAGATTTTCCTTCAAGGGAACAGACTTGGACGACAGAAGCAAAAGTGCGAAAAAGGAAAGGAGGATTTAGATGCATGACTTGGAACAAAGAAGGGAAACTGCAGGAAAACTAAGAAAGCAACAACAGAGGCAAAGCTGATATTCCCTTGCAGCACTGGACTGTGTCAGTCAACCATAAAAAACATACAGAAAGTGATCTGAGAAGCAGCAGCAGCAATATGCACACACTCCAGAAAACAACTCATTAACAGAATATAGAAGCCTATAGGATTCTGAGCTCAGCTCAGGGGACAGGGTGAAGGGGGGGGGGGCGGGGCGGGAACAACAACAAAAAACCACCAAACCAAAAACCACCAAACCACCAACACTAAGGCAGGGCAGGGCCATCACATTATCTACCAGGTTTTACATCTGCCAAACCAAGAAGGAACAGATACATTAACAGAGCATCTGAGTAATATTTTAATTTACAGATAAATTATTAAAAACAAGCTTCTTTCATTTAGATAATTTTCAGTTAATCTGGACTCCACCTCACCCAACTAAGGAAGATCTCTGAGCACCATGCCTCCTGGGAAGTACATTCTAGAGACCTATACCTCAGTCTTTAATGGCTTGGGATCGTATTTTGTTCCATTAGCTTGCCTACTGTCTGACTTCCAGGACTGAATGCTGTTTCCTCAACATTTTTTATATTCTGTGATATTTGTAACATTGGGGAGCATCCAGATTCACAACACTGTCTTTAAAAATGCACATTAGTTAAAAGAAAAAAAGAAAAAGAAAGGAAGTGCTTGAAGCTAGGGCCTGTATATGCCATAGCTGCAAGCCAAGCCATATATTTTCACTGATGAAATGGTAGGAGGGCAACAGCTGTTTCCAGGAAGACCCAAGCTTAACAAGCCTTGACAGCTTAACAGGGCCCACAGAACTTAAAAACAAAACGCAGAAAACCACCACATACATGTAGGAGTACCACAATAGACCTAAAACCAGCAAGCCACCAGCATTCAGACACAGAAGCCTGATGAAGCTAACAATGGAAGGAAAAAGAAGTTACACTTTTTGCAACTGAAAAGTAACACCTCTGGTGCTAAAACAAAGCAAATTCCCTACACATAAGGTTTATCTAAGTATCTTAGAGGCAGGCGTCAGTGAAACACCCAGCTTTGCACGCAAAGTTATTTGCTTGCAAATAAAAGTTTACTTGCAAAGTTATTTGCCTGCAGAGGCATAAGACTCAGGCCAAAAATAATTTGATACAACCTCCACTGCAGTAAAATGAGGGTATTTAATACACATTTCAATCAACCATTACAGAAAGCCCACATTCAGGAGCTGTCACCTAAATGTATTCCTTAAGCTTCATTTTCTCAGCAGTGGTTTCAACAGTGGTAAAAACCAAATCAAACGTTAGCCCCATCCGCTATCAAACCAAGCTCTTTTTCTCATGTACTATCAAAACACCTTAATTTTTATTGAATAAGCTGTCAGTGATGTTGGGAGCTTACTTTCATAGCTTCTTCTGCTGGGATGGTATTGCCATAACAGAAGCGTGAACTTCCAACATTATGAATATCTATGCTTTGGCCCATGGTGTAAAGTACAATAGTTCTTTCCTCTAGCCAACATGGCAAGGCTGTAGGACAGACCGCCAACAGAACCCTCTTCAGGAGGGGAAAGGAAAGAACACTTTCCAGTTGTACTGAATAGTTATCTACCTGATGAATCCATCGCATTTTCACCTCCTCATCAAAAAAAGAATGCAAGAGTATTGTAGCTACTGAATAGCTGTTCTAACAGTTTCTTTACCTTCCTTGGGCAGGACTAATAACGGACGATGGAAGGCTGTTGGTTGGATTCAAAGCAAATCCAACCAACAGTCTTCTGTCGTCTCTCATTAGCCCTACCCAAGCAAGGTAAAAGGATATTTAGAACTTAGCAAATACTATGAAAAGCACCAACACTGGACTCAGTTATGGCACCTTCAATATTCTGCAAGTTTCCTGGACTAGAAATACAAAGTTAAAAAATAGTTGCTTTGGACAAAAGATTATGACTCTAAAAATGTCACTGATGCAGGACAAGAGCACCTATGAAGCAACAGCTGCTTCTCAGCAGTCTCACAAAAGACCTGATGTACCTGTGAGAGGTACCAGTGCAGTCTGATCCCAAACACCTCTTCTTAGAGGTTAACTTGCTACTTCTCCCCAACTTGCTTGCCAGATCGTACCAATTCCTATTTTTTTCTCCTCAGATAAAACAGCTTTATACAACCATTTTGCAATAGTTAGCATCTCCTACTCTTCATTCAATTCCAAACAGATTGATGTGTGTAAACATTAAGAAGGATAAAAGAAAGACTACTGGATAATCTAAGGAGATTTGTTGGGAAGACAGATTCTTACACATTGCTAAACACACATCAGTATCTAGAGCCTCAAGCTCAAGTGGTGAACAGAATGAAGAAGGGGAAATTAGCAAGTAAGGCAGTGTTAGAAAACAAATTTTTGGGGAAAAAAAATGTTGAACAGCGTTCTCGTCGTATCGTTTGTACAAACTCCAGATCCCACTACTGGACTCACTCTGCTTTTCATTTTGCTGTTAATGGTATAAAGCACATGTTGTATCTACACTGGCACCTTGCTCAAAAATTTAATATCCTGGCTGATTCAGGTCTTGAAAGCTCTCTCTCTCAAACTTGAGATATTCCCCCAAGGCGTCACAGATGATCAGGAGACTTCCTACGTAGAACACACAAAAACATTAGGATATACTCCAGCCTTCAAATATGAAAATATACTTTCTTCCTCCTCTCTGTTTCCTTCCTTCAGAAGTAAGCTGACAGGACAACCAAAACACTAGTTAAGACAAATGTTCTTGCTGATTCTTTGAATGTTACAGGGCCACATGTAAATAAAATCTAATTCAAAGTGAAAAAAGCAAACATCCAGAAATCCAGAGGTGAAACATTAGAAGGCACAAAAAGTACTGGCAGCAGGACACTAGGGAAAAACACCCAGAAAACAACTGAAACAACTGAACACATTAATTACAAACAAATGTAAAGAAGCCAGATGTGCCAAAACAGATCTTCAAACAAATTTCTTTCACTGTCAAAGACCTCACAAATCAGTAACTGTACTACACTGGAAAGACAATCTTTCACACAGCCTGATCATTATTAAGGAATTGTCTGAATTTATCAACTGATAGAGGCTACACAGTATGCCATATGCAGTTTGTACTAATGTCCATGAGAATAAGACAACAGTAAGTAGCCAGTTGATTTCTAATCGCATTTTACTAGAAGTAAGACTTCAGAATGAAGATTCTGACAGCCATCATCTTTGGACAACTCTAGTATGTGATTTTCAAAATATGTAACAGCCTCATTACTAAGGAGATCATTATCATAACAGAATTTAGCAGCATGTTTTATAATGTGTATAGTCACAATTCAAAGTTATTCCACAATTTCACTGCAGTCTGATAGTGGCATGATGCTCCAACATTTCTGGAAAGATTTCATAGGACATTTAGACTGGAATCTATTCCAAGGCTGAAACTACAAGCACGAATAGGTTATCACATTCTTTTCCATAAAGACTCTGGAGAGGATAAATGTGTTCTACATGACTATGGAGCTCAACCAACCAGTAAACTGACTACAGGCATCAGCTTCCTATTTCTTTCAAGCTAAACAAAATAATTTTTTTAAAAAGGCAAAAAAAAGTAGAATAAACCAGTCAATATCTGCAGAACTTACCTTCAGACTTCAACTTCGTAAGAACAAAAATCAGGTAATTGTTGAAATCTGGATACTGATTGAGTTGTTCTAGTTTCTGAAGAGCGAAACTGTTAAGGAAAGTTGAATCTTCACACACAGCATATATAGCTTTCTGGATACAAAGATTATTAAACAAGTTACGTACTACTGCATCACTATAAGCTCAGAATATACAGAGTATGAACAATCTGAAAACAGTTTCCGTAATTTTCTTACTGAAGCAATAGCTTTTAGTAATGGTGAAATCTGTAAAAAAAAAAAATCCAGGGACAGACACAGAAATTAATAGATCCTTAAAAATATTTGTAAAGCTGCTAAAAAAGCTTCCTCTGTACAGTTTTGGATTTCAATATTTACACTTAGAAGCCCGCCAAACCTAAGAAATCCACTGAGACACAATCCCGTAATACATCTTTTTTTTCCCCTCCACAATAAATAAAAGCATTTCAGCATTAAAATACAACACCTATGATTTTGATAAGCTACTTATTTTAATATTAGACATACTTCTTTATGATGCTAACTAGCCACAGCCTGAGCTTTCAGCAATGAGAATGTGTTTAATTCTAAATGCACAGATAGTTGTACCAAGAAGTTCATGCTTATCCACAGTCTCATTAAAAAAAAACCCAAAACCCCAAACAACATAACGATCCTTAACTGCAGGAAGAATGATTATGTTTCTGAACAGCTGTGAAAGTATGTAGTAGTTTTTCCTAAAATTTGTCATTACTTCTGCCTCAAATTTCCCAGTATTCTGCCACTGCTTGGCTAGAGCAGTGATCTGGCATTCTCCTTGTATCCTGTTCTTACACCCTGATACTAACAGGTATTCTGCTCAACAATAATATTTTAAGTCAGTGCAGTGCCACCTTTAAGTTACTAAACCTACTAGATATCATCAGTATGGCAAACCATCAAGACATTTCACAAAATCTTATTTTTAGAAGAAATAAGATCATTTGCTCCACAGGGATTTACTTTACTTGCTGTTTAGCTAAATCTCTGAACATTCAAAGTAGTTAAACCTTAGCCAAATACATATATGTTAGGACCTGATGGCCCAGTAAAACCCTTCCAGTTCTAAAGGATCCATTTCCTTCCAATGACCAACAGCCAGCATCTCAATCACAAACCTAAGAAACCTCATTTTTAGACATTTAGGCAGTTTACATCCAGTAGTAACTTCGCTAGAGAAGCCTGCCTTCTTTCTACTTAATAAGAAAGTAAAGCGTACTTATCACAGCCACAAGCTCCTTTGCTGTGAAACTCACAGGAGATGAAATGTAAACAGGGGGATGGTCAGGGCAAGTGAAAATAATACAAAACACACTACATGGCCCCTAGAAATGAAAAACCACACATCCAAAGATTGTTGTCAAAGATGCCATGCCAAAGAGCTCTTTCAGGAACAGCCAAGAAGTAGGGTAGCAGGTTTCAAATTTTTTTTCTTCTTTTCCAAGCTTCAGAAACATAATCACCAAAACAGTCAGTTGACCATTACTAACAACTGTGAATTCCAATGGATCAAGTAGGAAGCAGCAGCAGAAGTGAGCAGAAAGAACTGAAAGAGCAGTATTTAACAGAAACTTAAGGAAAAAAAAAAAAAAAACACTTAATTGGTCTAGGAACCAAAGAATAGCCTATAGGCCATATTTTCTTAACAACTTCTTCACCTACTTTAACTTTTTCTTTTTTACTCCAAGAAACAGAAAAACATCTGAAGCCTTACCAATTCATAACTTTGTTAACGAAGGGTTTTGGCTAACCCCCACTTTGTTATATTTGAGTTCTAAGCACCCAACTGTGCCAACACAGCCTCATGAAGAAACAGCATGACAGAATCAACACACTGATACTCTTACAAAGACTTATGGACTGAGAGTACTTTAAATTTGAAACCATTAATCACCACCCTGCTTAGACATGCTACTAAGTAGCATTCTACAATAAAACAGCCATCACAAATTTTTTGTGGAAACAGTCTCAAAGGACATTTTTTTTTTTTTTTAATTATAGGACATGGTCTGTCAAATTGTATTAGAACATTTTCCCAAACTGATGTATAATACAATGGTAAAAATGTGTCACTTCTCTAACCTTTGCAGGCCAACACATGAGGACCTCCTTGAAAGCACAGCTATCTCAGCACAGCAGGGAGTTACCACTACCCATTTAAAAAGAATTTCAAACACCAGTTAACAGCACTTTTCTTCAGTCAATTTCTACTCATCTTCAAGATAGACAGCATCACCTATATTGCCCATCCCCCATGTACACTGCTATTTTTCAATAAGCAAACCACATGCTATTAAGTTATTTGAAGAAGAGCTTCAAAACGTAATTTTACATTAAAGCTACACTATAAACACTGTTGCTATAAACACTTCTGTATTTTAAATACTAAAGAGCACCAGTTTAAGTCTGGGGCATTATCAGACCACTTTACTTAGTCAGATACTTCTGTTTAGGATTTTTCAAAGGAAGCAATAGCATGTTAAAAATCTGAAACATAGCTGCAATAACGAGATGACCGTGATGAAAACTACCTTCACCTTTCAGATAAGAGCAGAAGTCTTCCTAAGCTTGACCGCATCTGTTACGAAAGCCTAGGAGCAGCACAAATTTGGCTTCAGGCTAAACTCATAAAATAACATAAATACATATGTATATGTATATACACACACATATATACATTCTTACTTAAATAAGTTTTGTTTCTTTCTGTGAAGACCTTCAAGCAAACACCTTAAATAAAAAGGGGTCAAGATGATAAACTCATATTCTTCATAGAATTTCAGGACTTCTAGATATTATATGGCACTCATACAACTAGCTCAAGGAGCAGGAGACAGATGAGGGCTTTATTTTTCAAGACCTGTGCTTCTGTTAGTCTCAATTTAAAATTTTACTCTCTCAGTCTTTGTTCCTTAAAACCTTGCTATTTCATCACTTCTACAATGAAGAGATATTTAGGAGGGAGAAAAAAACCTAACCATCCCCAACACTAACACCAAATGCACTGCAAAGCAGCACAAGAAGCCACATACAGTAGATTTTCCCCCTCCCGTGAATTTTAACAAGCGTAACGAGCAGTATTTCAGGCTTGGGCTTCTGGGCGAGCAGAAAGCTCCTCGCGCCGTAGCAAAACGCCGGTGCCAGAGCCAGCGGGCGGCGGGGCACCCCCGGCGGGATCCCCCCGGGCCGGGGCCGCGCTCCCGCCCGGCCGCGGCTGGGGGCTGGGCGCTGGCGGCGGCCAAGCGTGGGAGAACCCGGGAAAGCGGCAGACACCGGCGGAGCCGCGCCAGAGCCTGGGCTTTAAAAAGAAAAAAACAAACAAATAAACAACCAAACCCAACCCGGCCCTTGGCTCCGGGCTCGCAACAGGTGCCCGGGCCCCCGCCGGGGGAAGGCGGCCCCGCGGCCCACAGGCCGCCTCGGCGGTTCAAACGCCGCGCCACGGCCGCCCGCTCCGGCGGAGGCTCGGCCCACCGCGCTGTGGCGGCTCCCCGGGCAGGGCAGGCCCGGCCGCCGCCGCCGCCTGCCGCAGCGCCGGCCCGCTGCCGCGCAGGCCGCGCTGCCCCCGCCCGCCGCCCCCGGCCTCCCCAGCGCCCGCCCGGGCCGCCGCGGCCCCGCTCCGCCCGCCCCGCCCAAGCGGCGCAGGCCTCGGCCAAGGATACTTGTTGCACGGCTCTCTGCGTGGTGGTGTCCGGGGACTGGGACTCCTTCAGCAGCTGCAGGATCTGCTGGAGCCCCTGCTCGTCGGGCTTCCACTCGTACTCCATCTTGGCTTGCTGGAAAACACCAGACAACAGGCGGCCGCGCTTAGCGGCGCGGCAGGGCCCAGGCCGGGGGAGGCGGGAGGGCGGAAAGGAAGGAAGGCCGGAGCGAGGGAGGGAAGGAAGGAGGGGGCACCGCGGCGCCCGCCCCACTCCGGCTCTCGCCCCCGCAGTACGCACCCCGCCAAGCGCCCGGCCCCGGCCCCGGCCCCGCCGCCGGAGGGACGGACGGACGGACGGACGAGCGACACCGACCTGCTCCCGCTGTGCTCCGCGCCGAGCAGACTGAGTCACGGCGAATTTGTAATCTGGCCCGAAGAGCCGCCTCGCGTCCTCCTGCGTCCTAGCGTCGGGCACGCCTCCGCCCGCCCGGGCCGCCTCGGGCCCGCCGGCGCCGCCGTCAGCCTTTCCCCGGTGCGTCCCACACCGTCAGGAGCCTGGGGGCGAGAAAACGCGGGCCCCTCAATCCCGGCCGGCGGGGAACCGGGCGCCCCCGCCTCAGCCAGCCCCCCGACAACAGAGGGAAACCTCCAGCAGCCGCCCCAGGCGAGGGGCGAAGCGGCGCCCCGGCCCCGGCCCGGCCCCGGCCCGGCCTCCTGGGACAGCGGCGGCCGCGCACCCGCAGCGCCTGGCAGCCGGCGGGGAGGCCGCCGCCCACGGAGGGGGAGAAGCGGGGGTGCGAAAGCAGAGCCAGGAGTCAGGAACGTGGTACCTGCGCGGCCGTCTGCTCTGCTTCTACCTGATCTGGTCGAGCGCTGAGCAGATCCGGGGCTTCTCAGTTCCACGTGTAAAGAGGGAATGGGACCAACCACGCAAGGGCGGGGGCAGAAACCCCAAAGAAACCGCTATGGATACCTAATGTATCTTATCCTTGGCCTCAGAACGTATCAGGGGAGATCGCAGGTCAAAATTAGCAATTTAGATACATATACGCATATGTATATATATAATACATATGTATTACATATAGATAGCTATTTTTTATACATTATACCTATGCTAACAGGCAAAATAAGAACACATACTGCTTAAAACTGGTCTAAAATATGAAAATGAAAACCAGTAATTCCTTGGCTTTTTACAATCTTACTTTTAGTCACTGTGTTTGTAAGCATCTCGCCTGACTACATGAAAACTGGTTTCACTTTCTGCTGCAGTACAGAACTCAGTATGAGTGCCGCACATCGCAGCCTTAACTGTTCAGAGGCACTGGGGACAGGGGACATCAGTGATTCCTAATGGTGCGTCCCAGGTAGTTTGCTGTGTGGCTCTTTGTCTCACCTCCCCAACACTGACAGTCAGCTAGCTGTCTGGTCTCGGGTGCTAAGAAGTGTCCTGAGCCTACTTTCCTTCTATTACTATGAGCCACCATTCTTGAAGAAGGAGACAGAAGTAGTACTGCAGTCTCCAGCAAAACAGCAAAAGGAACAATCACAGGCAACAAGTAAGACAGGCAGTGTACTTACAATATCTACATATCTGGATAATGAGGACAGTGAAAGAGGGTACTTGATGAATCAGGAAAGCATGCACACTGGAATAAGAAGCAGGAAACGGCTAAATAGCAGAGAAGTATGCAGCATAGCACACAAGAGAACAAAACCAATGGAGAGAACAAAAACAGCTTATAAAAAAGGCAAGAAATGGGACACGTTTCTTAAGCTCTTCTATATAAGCAACTGCTAGCAGTTATCACAGGGTTGTTTGGGAGACAGACTACTAAAGCAGCGCACCTCTTGAGAGCTTATTGCACTGAAATGTGTACAAGATGGAGTCAGCATGGTAGGTGCGTAAAGGCGTGCCACCAATTACTAGGAAAGGGTGGGCACAAGGTTTATACGAGATTTTTGTGACCAGGGTGAATCTTTGCTAGTTTCCCTCTAGTACAGGAAGGTGTCAAAACAAAGGATGTGGACCCAGGCCATTAAAACTGATGTTCGTGGCTCACACTGTATGGGCAGGAGAGCTCTCCATAGTGGTGCCTGCACAGCTGGAGCAGATGAAAGCTGAGGTCCAATAAATCAAGGAAGTGCTAATTTGGGCCTCCCCTAACTGCTGTCTTACCAGGAAGGTTGTAGAAACTTGATTATCTTTGAGACTTCTGGCCCACTGTCAAATTCATTTGAAATTGATGAGAGCTTCAGAAGTTACTGTTCAGAAATTATGACACAAGGATTACATTTGTCTAATTTTATCAGGAAACCAAGTATGGTAGACAAAAATAACATTAAATATGGGAAACAAGGGAAGAGACCAGAAAGCAAAGTTCAGAGACAGAGCAGGAAAAAGCAGGAAGAGAAGCAGGCCATGGATGCGTAAGTAAGTAAAACACAGGTTTCCTTTCCATGAATGTTACTGGAATGAAATCCTGGTAAGATCTTTCTGCAGTGGAAAGGAGAGAAAAAAGCCTACAAATTGGAGTATGAATGAGAGCCTCTACAGTGAGTGGGGACATCTAAATGCTTTAGATGATCATCCATCAAGATAGGTTCCTCCTTAGGTTCCATACAGCATCCTTTGCCACTGGAAACTACTCAGCATATATAGAAACCAAAGCAGATACCTCATCTTGCTGGATACCTTCTCTTCTTGATCATTACCTTTAAGTTATTCTTACCTATCTCTAATCCTTTAAATTCTGTAAGTAAGCAGGAGAGGGGAAAATAATTAAACTGAGTCAAGAAAAAACTTCAGATTGAAAGAAAAGAACGTTATAGAAAAAATGAGAAAATTGTTTCTTTCTATATCCTTTGCCTCTTTGTTTTCTACTACCTGTTTCCCTCAAGCAAGAATCTTCTCATGTAGAAAGGAATTCAGAATCAATGTTAAACGAAGTACCAGGCAGAGGCATGAAAGCTACCAGTCAAAACATAAGATGGCCTGGTTCATCCCACTCAATCAGATGTATGCCCCAGAAATAAATTTGAAACACTGCACCTATACATGTTAAGAAGACAAAAGTTCACTGAAGACAGGAGCCTTGCACAAATACTGAGGCTAATCTTTGATTTCTCTATTATCCAAGCTTCACATGTCATGCACTAGCCAGAATCCACTGTACCACAACAATGTGTAATATTTAAAAAAAAAAAAAACAAACCACCAAACACTAATCTATGTCTTTAGTTCATTTCTCCTTCCACAAACCTTGCTGTGTTCTACTCAAATATCCACAAAAAGCCCAGAAGTAATTTTTTTATTTTTGGTTTTGTTGCCAATACTCTCTTCCCTTTCTCTCTCGAAACATCCCATTAGATCAGGCTGAAATGACATATCTGGCATTTTTCATACAAGGAAACAAAAGGAATGGCTACCATATGTAGCACTGCTAATTCATTCAAAATCCAGTAGCTAGAGTAGTAGCTGTAAATGCACAAGGCAGGCTGCAATTCTTGCTTCTTCCTAGGGCGACGAACCCAATCTTTTTTCTGGAAAGTGTCCTTACCATCACATTAGAGTGTACTTGGTGCTAGGTCTTTTAATATCTCCTGTTCCATTATGTTATAAACAGATATTAACTGGAACTTGGATTAGGAACTGTTTTCTAATCAGCAACCTGTATAATAATTGACAGTTAATACTTAAGAGACAAATATAGACAGCACAAATAGGAGATTCATAACAGAATACCCTCCCCACCCCTCCAGTAGTCTCAGTGCGCTGAAAAGAGAAATAGGAGACTGATGCAAATCCCTCCTGACAACCAGCCAGAAAAGAGATCTGCACGCCTAGGAAGATGTCACATCCCTCAAATGCCATAGCCTCCAAGCTGTACCTTTGTGAAGTAAAACTTCTCGCTGCTAGCAGTTTTGAAACTAGTTTCAAATAATTATTCTCTAATCAAAATTAATCTCAAATTTGTCCTAATTTCAGAATTGTTAGGCAGTTTTACTGTTTAGAATTTTTTCCCCAGTCTTTAGTTTTACTACATTGGTAATACTGGATTTTTTTTTTCCTTTTAGAGAGAATTCTAATGGGCTACTTTCTTGTCACAAAATTCAAGCACTGCTACCTGTAAAATTGGTATTTAATAATGGGAATCAATCATTCAATCTGTTGCTAAAATCCAGGCTTCCAAGTTTCCATGCAGACTGTTTATAGTGTCTCTCTGTACCTCTGTGTATAGAAGGTTTGTATGCAGAGAGGAAATACTGGTATTCCATAATAGCTTTCTGTGTAAACCCTCTTATTTCAGCCTAAGAGTGATGTGGATTAAGCTAAGCAGAAAAAAAGCTCTCATAACACAGAATAAATGTGTCTATTCGAAGGTGCTCATGCAGAATAGCTACTGCTATATTATTTTGCAATGCCTTCTGCCTGGAGACATGCCCTAAGGTTTCACTTAAAAAAATACTGGTAGTCCTCACATCCAGCCTATCAAAGGAGAATCCATTCTAAAACATTTACTGCAGTCTTCCTGAGTTCAGCCATATGATACAAGATTAATATTTATTACATGATGATTTATTTGAGTAGTGTTTAGAAGAAGATAGTTTGACCCTGTGAAGCACCAGAGAGGTTACTGAGGAGACAGATGGAGAGACAGTCTGAAAAGATCTTCTGTCCATAACTTGAAATGTCTATAAAATGAATTTTCTACTTTTCCAGAGCTGATTGGTTATTATGATAGGATTGTTTTAAACAGAAGCTGGAGGAAACTTTAGAAAAATGTTTTTAAGACGGGATCTCAGGATTGTATTTGTGGAGAGTCATATAAAAACACTAGCTGGAAGAGGCTGTAAGCTTACTGCTTTCTGGCTAATGCAACAGTAACTCATTTCACTGTTGCAAATGCAATTCTGTTGAACCCAGGACTTCATGGCTAGATTTGCACAAATGGTGTGAAGTTCCCATATGCAGGAGGGGAATCTCTTTCTGGTAACTAAGGACACAAAAACCATTTTTTAAGAGTTTTTTTGATGTCAGAGGATGACAAAAGGCTGACTAAGACACTACCAACAGGAAATCCACCCAACAGAAGGTAAGACAAATCCAACGTGATCCAACGTACAATGGTAAGCCTCGGACTAAAGTAAAAACTTTTGTGGGACGTACCAAACTAAGAATTTCCTTCATTATTAGGGTTAAAATTATCTTTAAAAATATTTTTTTTTCTTCTATCTGTAAGGAGCAACCTGATAGCAACATTCAAAGCAGCAAACGTATGGGCTTTCAGATAATGTAATTTCAGATTTGGGTACAGTTAACTGACCTTCATTTCCCACTGTCATTCATTCCCTGTGGCTGGTAGGTCTAGGAGTAGAATAAGAAGCTGAAGAAACTATGAGAAATTATGTTAAGTTTCCTACCCTCCTGAGGCAATTCTAGCTATAATTGGTTTTGTCTTACATTGTGCATCATACTAGAAATTATGTATGTGTACAATTGATGCCATATTAGAACACCTCGTAATGAAGATGAACTCAAATTTCCTGGAACACTGGACATTTCAATATTGGAGGCAAATAAACCTGTAACGTGATTTGCCCTCCGTGGAATATCAACTTGATGATGGACTTCTGAGAGTGCCTAGTTATGATAATGTATCTGCTTGGGAAATCTGGTTCACTGTTGCCTGTGAGAAAGGGAGAGCTGTTCTGGCTCATCATTGTTGTGGCATCAGTGTCCACAACTTCATGGTTTCCTTTCCCAAAGGCGAAGAGCAGTATTTCTTTTTGCAGGTAATGTCTGTAAAAGCCTGCACTGTGGAATCCCACTGAGCAGATGAAATAGTATGCATGATAACCTGGCAGCCTGTAATTCCACTCTGACAGAAGTATGTTCCTTCTCTATTTAATGAATACCTCTGCTCCTCATGCATCCAACGAGCATAGAGGAAAGAGTACAGCAATATATTTTCCACATACTCAAAGGTGCAAAACCACCAAACCATTGCAGATAAAATGGATGACAAGCCACAGCATGCACTAACATTCGATGTTTTGTAGAACAATTAATTAAGACTTAATGAAAATTAGGTTTACAAACATCAACGCATAGCACAAGCTTATGTACAAGTTAGAACTGAAAAGGAAGTCTATTGCTCTTATTGGGTTCAATTAGATACATGACATTGTCAGCTGCAGAGAGAAAAACCTGTTAAGTTTTCACCAATTTGGAAATCATCAGGAGTGCCTTGAATTCTACTCTGATAGGATGAAACACCGTTCTTGTAATTCATTAAAAGTCCAGCTGACTGAACAAGTGGTAGACATAGTCCAAAATTGCAAAGATCTCTGAATTTAAAATGCCTTTGATCAACTAATCTTCTGGACAAGGATACATTTGGATGCATCATCTCTTCAAACTTGCTGTTATTTCATTTCCACAGCTAGAGATACCAAGTGGAAAGATATTAGGTTGCTAATGATTTGCCCCACTGAAATCACACATGCTAGATATTAAAATGGCAGTACATGTTCTTAATGCTCGCAGTTATAAAACAATCTGAAAATGAACGGAGAGCTGTTTGAGAAAATCATCACCTCCTGAATTTGTGACAGAAGATATCAGATCTATCAGCTGAAGTCTAAAATAGTAAACCCCCTTTTTTTTTTTTTTTTTTTTTTACTCCAGGACACAAGCTTCTTTCTCCAAATTCTGGAGTACTTTACTTAGCTCTCCTACATGAAGCATATGAACCTCTGTAATTGCCTAACATGAGAGGAATTTTTGAAGGCATGGAAAATAAAGATTAACTATGGACTGGCAGGTGAAAGTGTAATGCTCTGCCCGGGGTAACAAGCCCCACTCATTACTGTAACAAGCTAAATCTATTTTGAGGGCGTAAGTGGGTATGTAAAGGCAGGAGTCATTCTTGAGGGTCCAGAGTCTTATGTAAATTTCTACTGTCAAATTTCATGTCTGTAATTCAGCATGTGCTTTTTGACAGCTTAAAAATCTTTCAAGCAAGATTACTGTCAGGTGCATATGAACCCTATTCAACTCCCTATTTAAGTATATAGTAAGGTTTCCTTCTCTTAGCTGTAGGGGGCAAAGCAGCTGGTGTCTGCTGCAGAATTTTTGTTGAACTGAAGTTTCTGTAACTGATGATTCAGGCTGCCCCCAAGAGAGAGATAAAACCAAAATGATACATAGCTTTTGAACGCATTCCTCATTAATAGATCAGAACTGAGACTTTTGAAACCTGAGAAAAGTAGCAGATATAATTTAAAAATGAAGTTATGGCTGAAAAAAAGCCACATCCATGGATGAGAGTGATACAAGACGCTGCAAAAAAAAGATGCAGCCCCTGAAATTCTAGCATTTACTTTTGTTCAGTTATGTGCTCATCCTTGTCAATTAAAAGAGATTAGTAAAAACAAAGAAACAAACAGATGCGAGATTCCTACCCACTCACTGCATGTTTGAGAAAGTAGTCCTAGCCCCTGCAAACCTTGGAAGGAAAGTCATAGAATGAGAGACTCCACGGTGCCTGTTCCTCTAATGATGGCTCAGCTGTGACAGACAGGGCCTTTGTGGGAGGCCTGGTGGTGTAAGCATGTGGTAAACTTCTCTCTCCCTTCTTTTCCAAAAATGTTCAGAGAGGAAGTCATCTTCTGCTCCAACAATAAAGAAGTACACCACAGCAAATGCGACAGAGAGTACACCTCATCATGGGTAGTACCAAATTTGGGGAAGTTCTTGGCCCTAAAAAGAGTACATTGCTTCTTTAAAATCAAGTTATTCACAATTATTAAAAAAAATGAATCTAAGTAAGTGCCGATCTGTTTTTAAGCTAACTTTGAAAAATCTGCACCATGATGAACCAAAATACATCATCAGTGCTCTAACTGTAGTCAATACATACTTTAATAAACCATTTAATAAATGCAAGATATGTATAAATCACTTGTATATCCCCCATAAAGCACTTCACCAGTTTAAATGCTTTTTTGTACAACTCCATCTTAACAATCATAAATAATAATTATGCAGTAGAAACATCGTTGGTATATTTTACATTAAAATGTAAAAATTAGGCATCTGATTAAATAAGAAACAGAACATGTAAAGGTACTGAGGCCCTTTTCCTAGTAGAAAGAAGTAACAAATACAAGACAAATAGTATATTTATTTGCAAGTATGGTTTGATGCATAAATGAGAAAGATCTATTAAGGAAAAGAAAAGCTACAAATGTGAAGCAAAATTAATACCAAATACACGAAAATAAACTTTTTGGCCTTCTGATTTAAATTATTAAAATTAGTTATTTTACACTGTTTAAATCAGACCTCTGTCTTTTCACAGGACATACCAGCACCAACTGTAAAGAAATCAGTACAAAGGATGTCTCAAGAAACTGAGGAGTCTCCTCTGGTCAAAACTCATCAGGCATTATTAGGAATTCAGCATAGGGGTCAAGGCAAAAATGATATTGGGAGCACTAAGAACTGAGTAGTCAGGATTAGGTTTTATTTTTACTTCTTGCCAACATATCTTGCATCCAGGATGCACAAAATTCAGAATCACACACTCACCTACTTTACTACCCATTTTTTTCTGAATACTCAATATGTATTAAAACATTCACACACAGAACATGCATTAAGACACGCAACTGTCCGTAACACTGCCACCATCAGATCTGTCATTGGTGGCAACACTGGTGCTTTGGTGATACTTGCAATACTGACAGCAATACTGTAGGCTAAACCATCATCACTGGTCATCGTAACAGAAGGCTAGTGTATTGTTCCCTGGATGGCTGACAAATTTCCTTACTGCAGTAAGTGGCTTATCTAAGGTCCTTAAGATGCTGTTGCCTCAAGGAAGTGACAGTATTTGGGTTTATATTAGTCCCTGCCTGACTCCACAAAGCTGGTATCTGTCCTGCATAAGGACTAATGGGAGTCATATATGAATTTGTTAGGGACACAAATGGAAGAAGACTTAAAAAGCTTCAGACAGAAACTGGAATTCAATCTTTTATTCTGTGATCCTGAGTACAGTTGTTTGGCCTTCTCTAATCTCTAATGTCAGATAAATATTCTGAATCTACATCCTCCTGGAGAAGAGTGAGCAAATAATTATTGATCTGGAGTGGAGCTCCCTCCAAAAGAGACAAAGCTGTGCACGTGATCATTAGTGAGGGGAATTAACTGCTCCAATCATACATATAAACACAAGGAATGATGCCCTAACCACCTTAATCAAAGAAGCAAAACTCTTCTGGTAAATAAGCAAATAGGACTTATTTGATCTTACTGAAACCGCTAAGGAACGACTACAGACATTCCTTGTCTTTCAAGCCTCAGGTGAAGAAGAAGGTAAAAAAGAATGAACAGTAAAACTAGAAGTACAGATAACACCCTGCCACCTCCAAATTGTTCCTACGTATACACAGACAGTGGAATTTGCAGACAGGTTAAAAACAACGGTTTTGCCTTCTCTGTATATCAGTATTTTTAGATGGCAAATAGTAATGAGTTGAATTTATTATCGTTATAATATAAAAACCAGTATGATCCAAGTGCTACAACATTAACTCAGCAGGAATTATGCGACACAAATATAAAAGAATAGAGAAATAGCTTTAGAAATTAAAACATTATTAAAAACTCCCTTAAAAAATTTCCAGTTTTCATCTGGCCAGAACAATAAAACTCACTGGATAATCTGGTAAGGAAAACAGCATAATCTTAGCAGTGAAGACTATTTCAATTAACAGATGCACACTGAATATCTAATACAAATGGATATTTCAATGGAAGAATGCTTTGTCTTTTTCTGTTTAAGCATATTCAGTCATATTCTAAATGCTCTTGGATATAACATCTGAGGATGAGATTTAAAGCAAGTCTTGGACTTTCACTTAAACAAGATACTCAAGTTGCTACAGCTTGAAGCCAACAGACATCACAGAAGAAAGCCTATGTAGTTCTTCTACACAGATCTCCGTGACCCTTTCCAGCAACGGGTGTTAAGAGATCACTGAATAATTCTAGGTAGACAGGTGGACTTACACTGTCTGGTTAAAAAAAGGCACAAATACAGGAAGTAATTAAAAAAGTAATGTATAATGGCATAGTTCTTACTGTATTCTCTCATTTCTACCCTCGTATTTTGAAAAAACATTCTCACAACTGTATCTGTAAAACCAGCTTTGAAGCAATATTGAACTAGTGTAAAGGAAATTGCAAGCAAGTCTGAATGGAAGTAATGCACCTAAGCTAAAGCTTGTGCACTGAAGTGGCTACATTACTGTTTCTACACAGATAGAGATTGTTGTTGTGTGGATGAATGATCAGGTAAAATTCCTTGGGGAGTTAATGCAGCCTTAGCCAAAAATAATAGACGTTAAAAGGGCTACAAGTCCCCTTAGCAATTATTTTACCTCTTTCTAGTCCAAATGCACCACTTCAAGCCAGAAGAAGAAACACTAGAAACCAAAAATTAAATTAAATGTACATTAAACATTCAGGTTAGAAAAGCCAAATAGACTTAAGGAATCTGAACATGTAAAAATGTAATTTGATGAGGAATTTCATTGTCATTCTTACTTGAGTTGTAAGTTTTCAATATTTAGGCATTTAAATACTTTAATATTGGTTTGTGAAGGGTATCAGAATGATATTTGAATCAGAGATTAGCGGCTGTGATTAGTTGTTAGTCTAAAGAGCTACATATGTAAAGTAATTACCTTAAAATGATACTAATAACACAACCAATACAAAACAAATATTTCAAGGTTTTTAAAGGTTTGGTTTTCTTTTTCCCTTGCCCAAAGGTAAAGAAAATTTGTTTAGTGGAGAAATTGTAATTTAAAATAATTCAATTTACCTTAAATGCACAGGTCATTTAATAACTTTAAGGCCACTTTAACATATTTTTAATAAAAACCTGTTGCAAGTAGCTTCACCAACTCCAGTAAATAAATCTGCTGGCATTCTACATATGATCTTTGTCTTAAAATAATGTAACCACTACATAAAACGTAAAACTATGAAGAGCTGAAACCACAGTCACAGGTTAAACTGTCTATAGACAAGAGAATACATTAATGTCTCAACCCTGTATATCAGTTCTTACATATTATCATGATACAGAACCTGGGCTTTTTTTTCCTAGTAGTGATTTTATGGTCTTCACCTTGAGGCTCAATTTACTGACCTGCAGCATGCTTTCTTGTATGCTGCCCTAAAAAAAACAATGCAAAAGGCATTACAACATACTTTCTGCCCTTTCTCACATTTTATGTGGAAACTTTCCTTTGGTGTAGTGTTCACAGATTTCTTAAGTCTCTCTCATAGTTATCATTCTCCCTGGTTCTGTCTATTGTAGACCATTTATCTTTTGTTTTGTAATTCAGTTGTAAGCCATATGCAAAAAAGACCGTTGTTTTGTTACATTTGCCTAACATGTTAGAGTCTTAATTCATATGTGGAGCTCCTGGACACTACTGTAATTCAAACATATTTATAAAAAATATTAACTATGAAATACTATATTCAATTGCAAAAAGATTTGGGCTATTTTCTGCATAACATGGCAGCCAACTTTTTCTTTTAGTTTTTTTTTTTAATTTCTTTCAAGTTATCTTCAATAAAACTGAGTATTTGACAATGTACTAGCTTTAAAATGGTGTCTCACATACAATTAAAAAAATACATTTGTAAAACTTGACCTACCATCACAGCATACCAGTACCAATAGCATTAAAGGTGCTCAGCATGGATAAGACCAACACTGAATTTAAATATTTTTTCAGGATTTCAGAATTGAACTTAAAAGTCTAACTAAGGAAAGCAGAGTTCAGTCCCAAACACACTTATGACTAAATTCGCATAATCTTAAAGGACATCTGTATAACGAACAGTTTTCTCTAACATACACTTACCTAAAGTGTAGACAGGACAGCTAAACTTCACTCAAGTAAGAAGATGCATTTGCCTGCCTTCATTCAGGTCTTCCTAGATGCAAGGCTGAAGTAATTCATCTACACAATACTGTCACAACAGTGTCATGAATTTTATTATCTTAAATTGACATCATCTTCTGGAGGACCCAAGCATTAAATTGCAATGAAAACATTACACTGTACATGACCACTTTGTTGAATTTCCTCTGAACTTGAGGTATCAGCTCCACAGAAGATGCTATAAGGGATGCTGCAGAGCTCAAAAGCACATACTATAGCACCTTTTCTAAAATTCCTACTGACAGGTGTAATGTTTTATCACAGATACCAAATACTCCTCTACTGGATAACTTTAGAAATTAATACCTCGCCTCCTTATTTATCACTTTATCACCAGATCTCTCAATTCTAACACTTCCTTATGATTTCTGCTATTACCTCTGATAAAACAAGAGCATCAAGAAAACTGGATGAAAAATATAAATGTTATTTTCTATTATTGTTCTCCCTACCTGTAGAATTTTACATTAGAACCAAATTTCTAAGTATTATGTTTTATTTGTGAAAACAGCAACTCACATTACCAATAGCTCACAGGCCAACTTTTAAAATTTCTATCATAGCATAAGCCCAACTTGTATGACCTTAGATAATTTAGAATAGTTATTTGTTTTCAAAGGTATACTCTTTCTCCAAAGCTTCAAGAAGTAAGGATGCAAAAGAAGTTTTATATCATCCTTATGTCCAATCAAATCTGCATTACTTCTGAATTTAGAAACATCCTGAAATACATTTATCCAAAGCAAGACCTACAAGAAGTTCCTCAAAAGGCAGCCTCCGCTTCCCCCCCCGCCCCCCCCCAAAAAAGGGAGAGTTCCACCCCACTGGAGATGAGGTTATCAAAGCCTCACTATGATCCATTAGCCTTGTTACCTAGCATAAAAGAAACAAAGCAAGGACAGTAATCTTAATGTCTACTGATTCTCAATCTTATGGGCCAATATAAAAATCCATATTCTAAAGAGGGAAAATATTAAAGCATGCAGCATCATATGTTCTATTCATTTTTTTCTTATCTAAAAGAAACCTATCTCATCTTTCAAACACATTGTACAACAATTAATTAAAAAAAGACTGAACTCTGTGGTGGTTACATGCAAGATTAACCTCTTTCTCATAGAATTCCCTTATCAGTATCATCTTTTCCAGCCCACAGTTTAAAAGACTGCAAGTGGAAGTAGCAAACAAAACAAAGCATACCTTGAAATGTACACTGCAAATGAGAGAAGCTATGAATACTACCAATTGTGCTTTATTTAATTTTTGTTTTCTGTTTTGATTCTGTGCCATCACCAAGAAATTAAGAGAATTACTCAGATGCACAGTGCCTAACCTAAAATATGCTTCCTCGCTAAACTGGAAGACATATTATCATCATTGTAAAATTGTAAAATATATTACAAAGAATCATTGGCTCAGAGAACCAATAGGGTTCTCTTCTGGAAGAATAAGGTATTCTCCAGAAGCAAAGAATTGTGTGAAATTATAGTGCGTTACCCAGTTTTTAGTGGAGAAACAGAGGAAGACTACAGAAAGTCTTCTACAGAGAGCATTAGGATTTTGGATGGGAAGGTGTCTGAAGTCATTTGGTGATGTGACCAAATGACGAACTGGATTTTTACATACGAAAGACTAGAAGATTTTAAGATAAGCAGATATCTGAAGATATGATACACAAACACACACCTACTTGCACTAGTGTATACACTTCTGTGTTAGAGAAAATCATGAAACAACCATACATTTTAAATTTTTTTTTAAATCAACCATTTCCTCTCATCAGTTGGCCTACTTTAATTCCTTTCCAAAGGGGCTCCAAAAGCACCTCTGCTTCAGACTCCAGTGTTTTCAACCTAGTGCTGACTGGTTTCCCACACACAAGCGAAGAATATAATTACATGACTCTTCTGTTCTTGTTAATGCAATTGGTTCCCATTTGTTCAAAAGCTCCATTCAAACCTCATCTTGTTTGTTTTTAACTACTTACAGGCCAGATTCAACAACTGAAGCTTTCACTTCTTATGCCAACTCCACGTACTTACATTTTACCTAATGGAGTGCAGTGAAGTCACTCCTGATTTCCAGCCACACAGCTCAGGGCTTGCCTGCACAAGAAAGTTAGACCAATTTAGCTTAAACTTGCCAATTTGGAAAATCCTGTGCAAAACAATTTATTTTAATTTCAGGTTGCCTTGTGCTTTTTTTCCCCCTGAGGAACTGAGTCAAGCTCAACTGATGTAAACCAGACTGAAATACAGGTATCTATTTGGACATTTACATTGATCTAGCTTATTTGGTATAAAAAGCAGACCTGTGCTTTTTAGTCTCTGATGAGAGTTGGACTCTGGCCTCTCCACAGTTGTCTGGTACTGACTTTCCTTGTTTCTCCATAAAAGAGGTGGCCAAACTGTAGTGCACATGCCACTCATGTCTGCTTCCATGATATGTTCAATACTGAACTGAGCCATGGCTCCTGGGTCTCGCTGCTCTCACACGGGCAGCACAGTAACTGCCTCCTAGGCCCTGTAAAACCTGTGTAAACAGTTAGGAACTACTGCAGCCACTACCTGCATTCAACAATAATGAATAACTCTGCTGCCCCCAGGCAGACCTGCACTTCTGGTTCAGGATACAGGAAGACAACCAAGACACAGTGAAGCGGGAAGAACAGGATTAGGGAGATGGCATGCACGCAGGGGAAGCCAAGGTTCCGTTTTGTCTTTGCTGGAAATGAAGGTTCATTATTTGGGTGTGTGCAGGAGAAAGGATGTGGCTGAAGTCTGAAATTAAACTTCTGTGGGTGCACCAATGGATAGGGAAGGTTAAGTGTGAGCACTGGACTGCAATCCCAGCTTGGAAGATGAGAACATGCAGTGGGAAAGCTGGGACAAGAGCCATAGATGAGGCTCTGGTTTTGCATGGTTAGAAAAACTGGTGACCCTGGATGCCAGAAGTTACTGATGATGATCATATACCCGCTAACTAGGTTTGGAAACCCCTGGTCTGTGCTACCTCACCATCATTTCTGCAAGGGTGTCCTTTTTGGGCTCTAATACAGTAACAGTTTTCTTGCATCTTTATACCTACTCACTTACTATCTATTTTCTATTCTCTGCCAAAAATATTTTGTCTTCTCTTTCCCTCTGCTTTTATATTTAGCATTTATCTATTATTTCAATTAATGCACTTAATGGCAGGCTCATCATAAGCATACATTTTGAATGTTTAAGGGCATCTCACAATGGCTTGTAGAAAATGCTCTACAAAATTATTTAATGGGAGAATAATTTAAGAGTTACTTTTATTCTATAGTCAAGGTTTAAAAACCAAAAGTTGTCTTTAAACATGAATTTGGTTTACATGAATTTACATGTCTTTAAACATGAATTTGGTCAGATTTGACTCACATATACACACACACACATACAAACTCAAAAGTTCAAAAGCATTCAGTACACAGAAAATTAACGGGAAATTTTAAAAAATTGTTTAAATTTCACTCTGGAGTCTGGTTTGGAAAGGAAAACCTTCTAGAGGCCAAAAGTAACATTTGGAAGTTTATTTAATAATATATCATTAAAAGATGCCATATTCCATGGCATCCACGTGTACATGCATGAACAGATTATTATGTACACTGTTTTATTATGTATATGATAGATCACGTACATAAACCAAACAACACCAGGCCTACATAATTATATATCTATCAATTAGAGATTTTTAAAAACAAAATTTCAGTATGAATTGCATACTATACCTATATGAATATATAATGTATATAAATATAAAATAATATATTCACACATGTATAATATATATATATCATAAAATATTATTTATTATATCTGAAATCTATCAACATATGTAGAAAACCTATCCAAGCTATCCAGATCAATACTAGAAAAGAGTGGAAAGAAGTAGAACTGGTGATCAAAATATACTACTGTTACATGTATTTAAATGTTCATAGATTCTGGAACAGAATTCACTAGTAAAATTAATTTATATGGTTAAAACTAATCAAAGTTGTAACACAATTAAGGCATGAAAATAATTGAAAACCAGTCCTACCCTTTCAAAAGCAAAGAAAAAATTCTCCCCTGTTGCATGTCACTGGCACAACTTCATTGACAATAATGCATTTATCAGTGCCCATCAATTTCACAAACCTGTGGTATAAATTTTTTTATGCCAGTGACAACAACACCGGGTCTACAAAAGGAGGTCTCTACCAATGAGACATTTCAAAGATTTCAAAGAATGAGACATTTCTCAGTCTTGATTTCAGCCCCGATATTCAAACTGTACAGATTCTGAGTATTAGCTTCGATGAAGGAGGATTATACTTGGCCTTCTGCCACCCTCCTTTGTAGCCATAGCATCTTGGTGTGCCTGAAGCAGGAACAGGAAGGAAACTTGATTGAATTATGCTCTACTCCAGCTCTGCCAGTCTGCTGGACAGCTCTGTGCATACCTATCACCTGATTATAAAGTAGCTCCATCCCTGGGGTTGCCACAATGAACCTAAAATTAAGCACACATATCTGTGTTTTCTTGGATATCCACAAACAAGGACTCCTACACTGGATTCTAAATAAATATAACAGAAAAGCATGTCAGATAATCCAATAAAAGCCTACATTCATAAACCCATCATTAATGTTGTTTTCACCTTCCTGTCACAAGGCATGATTAGCTCAGTTTAGCAGCTGTGCTTACATCTGTATCAATTTCCGAAGTCACTGAAATGTGTGTCACTGCCTGTATCCAACAGTAAACATGGTCCTTAGTCAATATTCATTCTAACCAGAGCTTTCCTCTGTTAAGACAGACAAACTGCTTTTTTAACCTTGTTTTTGCAGGATCATCATTATCCTTTTTTTATTCTACTGCTTTGAGTATAAGCTAGCTACATTTTGAAGAAATGCATTCTAAAATAATCCTGATCCTATAGAAACTATTCTTCCCAGTTGTAGGCACCTTTCCTCCATCCTCCCACATAAAACTCAAAAATAACTACAGTTCACACAGCAGATGCAAAATGAGGACTTTTAGAAACAGACCATGTACTGCCATTTTTAAACATAGCTGAGACTCTGGATTAGTAATACGGGCTCAGTTTCCAGTTCTGCTAAAGGCTCCTTATGTGATCTTGGGCATGTGATTATTTTTTCTATTCAATTACTCATGTACAGAAGGGACACAAGTCAACTTTTTGTTCAATGAGTGTTGTAAGGATTGAACAACATCTGTGGAGTATTGAAGTACCACATTAAGGACTGCTTAAACATGCAAGGAGGCAAGCAAACAAGTTACGAAGCTGCGGTGGCCAGAATACACGGCAGAACAATCCTCACAGCAGGAGGATCTCTCAGGTCCTGAGCAGAAATTCAAGTGACAGGAATTATTACCTTCACAGAAAGGAGATCAATATCTTGCAGACTAATGAAGCCATTTACACTAACCCAAAAAGCGTTCCTGCCCTTTGTACAGTCAATCCACAAAAGCTTCACAAGTTCCACTGGCTATTTCCACTAGGCGCCTAAATTAACAACCTCCCCGGGCAAACAAACAGAAGTACAAGACAGATGCAAGATTTCTCTCCTCTCTAGTATTTCGTAGGGAAAAAAAAATTTAAAATCCCACCTAGCCAAATCTATACAGCAGGGACTCCGCGCACTCCAGAAAACAAGGCAGGAAATACGGCCACGTTCCTATATCCCGAGGCGACTTTCACTTTCCGGCTCGCTGCGATGCCAGAGTTTGCGGCCCGGCTGCGGAGACGGCACGGGCCGCAGCACCGGGAGGAGCCGGGGGGAAGGGGGTGGGTGCGCCCGGCCCTCAGGCCGCGGGCACTCAGGCCGCGGCCGCCCCTCAGGCCGCCGCCCGCCCGCCATCCATTCGTCCACCGGTACGCAGCGGCAGCGCCCGCGGCGACAGCGGGAGGGGAAGGGGCAGCCCACGGCCGGGCCCCCACAGCTCCCCTCCCAGCAGCGGCGCGGAGGCCCCTGACACCGGCCGGGCCCGCGGCGGCGGGGCGCCCCGGCGGCGTCTGCTGCAGCCCTGGCCCGGCCCGGCCCGGCCCGGCCCCCCGCCCGCGGGCAGGCCGCGGCTGCCGGAGATGGGACGTCCCAGCCCGCCCCTCGCAGCCCGGACACCTACCCACACCATCCCAGAGCCCGGCGGCAGGGGAGTGGCGAGGGAGCGGCCCGTCCTCTCCCTCCGCGGCTCCGCGCCCGAGCCCGAGCCCGCTCCGGCCCCTGAAATGGCTGAACAAAGGGAACCTGGCTCCGCCGCCGCCGCCTCTCCCATTGGCCGGGGGGCGGCCGGGGGGCGGGGCTCGGCGCGCGGGGGCGGGCGGGGGCGCCAGTGGCCGGTCACCCTGGCAACGGCGGCCTCGTTTGGGGCCCGTGGCCGCGGGTGTGATGGAGACGGCGGTGAAATGGCCGCCCGGCCCCACCCAGCCTCTCGGCCCCGGCCCCGGCCTCCGCCTCGGCCTCTCCGGGGCTCGCAGGCGGAGGGACGTGTGTCCCTGCTGGCTCCCTGCTCCCGCGCGGCTCTCCGCTGCGGAGGCACGCACGCAGGCTTCGTGCCCGGGCACTGCCTCCCGCAGTGATCCCCCTGGGGACGGGGGGACGTTTGCCTGCCTCAGATGCAGCCTTTCTCCCGGCCCGCCACCGCCTCCCTCAGAGGCACTAGCGCGAAGGCCACCAGCCCCTCGGGCAGCATCCCCCCCCCCCCCCCCCCCCCGCAGGGAGCTCTGTTCCCGCCTCAGCAGTACCTGTCCTTCTGGCCCACCCGCACATATGGGCTCCTGACAGGCGCCCTCTGCTCTGGGCCCTGCCAGGCTCCCCAGGCCCGGCTCCTCTCCCCACACCCCCGACGCCCCCCATGCTAGCAGCAGCAGAGAGCTGCAGGGGCTCCGCAGGAGGTGGCTGACACACATGCCAAAATCATAAAAATGAAAAATGAGGCTAAGGACTAGGCAGCAAAGGTACAGCAGCCTGGATTTCATCTTGAGTAGGCAATACAAGTGCATAGCCAGAGTCTTCCCGGACTTCTCTGGGAGTGAATGGATTGACAGCAGCCTTGTCAAGAAGGACTTCGGGGCACCAGTTGGTGAAAACCTGGACATGAGCCAGCGATGTGCGCTCGCAGCCCACAAAGCCAAACGTATCCTGGGCTGCATCAAAAGCAGCGTGGCCAGCAGGTCAAGGGAGGTGATTCTGCCCCTCTACTCTGCGCTGGTGAGACCCCACCTGGAGTGCTGCGTCCAGCTCTGGGGTCCTCAGCGCAGGAAAGACATGGACCTGTTGGGGCAGGTCCAGAGGAGGGTGACAAAAATGATCAGAGGGATGGAGCACTTCTCCTATGAGGAAAGGCTGAAAGAGCTGGGATTGTTCTGCCTGGAGAAGAGAAGGCTGTGGGAAGACCTTATTGTGACCTTCTAGTACTTAAAGGGGGCTTATATGAAAGATGGGGACAGACTTTTTACCAGGGTCTGTAGTGACAGAACAACGGGCAATGGTTTTAAACTGAACAAAGGCAGGTTTAGATTGGATATAAGGGAGAATTTTTTTACCGTGAGGATGGAACAGGTTGCCCAGAGATGTTGTGGATGCCCCATCACTGCAAGTGTTTAAGGTCAGGTTGGACAGAGCTTTGAGCAACCAGGTCTAGTGGAAGATATCCTTGCCCATGGCAGGGGGGGTAGACTACCTGATCTTTAAAGATCCCTTCCAACCCAAACCATTCTGTGGTTCTATGATTCTGTGACTTGTGTGGCCAGCTGTCCTGGCAAGAAGACCACTGCACATTCATTCATGGCTGTGGGTACCCCAACAAGTTACAGTGGCAATCTCTACTTGCGGTGCAATCGTATCTCCCTGACCGCAAGCACTAGGTACTTTTTTATCAAACAATGAAAGCTAAACATCTTCACCCGATTTCTAAATCTTACAGAGCATTTAGAAAAGCACAGTCTTGAGACAGAGTTGGTAACTCTGCTTATGGTCCCGTCTCCTGCTCCTGGGGACAGACAGTCTTCTCTCAGGCACTCTCTTCTATCCAGAGGATCCTTTCTGTCTGCCTCTTAGGCATGTACATACCCCTTCCTCCCCCCCACACTACCATGATTTCACAACAACCAAAATCCCTTGACAATGTCTTCCACAAAGAGAGCTGCTTTCCCAGCCACTTGTCTAAGTCAGCACCGTAATGTTGCTGTGTTACGTCAGCTAGGCTACTTCCACTTTTTAAAAACAATATCTTTTAAAGGTCATTTTCTAATCTTCATTGTTGCAGAGGAAAACTTGAAAACACAACTGGGGTGAACACCAGAAGTTTATACCCATAACAAGTCCATCATCTATTATTCTAATGCTTATGCCAATTTGATGATTTTTGTGGGACCTGTCTGGTGATCTTGCAAGTACTAACACTTCAGTACTATGTCTAGATGTCCTTGTGCTGAAAGATCTATATGTGCACATTCAAAAGGCTGCTTCCCCGTATAAAAAGCCCTACCCACACAGTTCAATTAAATACCTGATATTTTTCTCAAGTATTATTTTACTGCATAATGTTCAGAGCAGATTGTATTGTAGTTATAGACTGTACTTAGTTACACTACACTGAGCTATAGCTTAATACTTACACCTGCAACAATCACTGTATATCCACAATCTCACAATAAAACCCAGCCTCTCAGCTAACATGAAAGTTGGCATGTCGGGCTTCCAGTTCAGCCTTCCCAAGTACAGAGACATAAGTCCTCCAGCTTACCTCCAGCTTTGGGGATCTACATACCAGCCATAGCTACAGCAGGCAGGATGCTGTAGTTCTAGGGTGCAAATGTGTTAGTTGCAGGTGCTGTGGCTGGGAAAAATACATAAGAGCCAAATTCTTGAGTGTCATATTGAAAACATGAAACTTGACTGTTCAGAGTAGATGCTGGTGGTAGAAATCATTAAAATTGTTTAATAATACTTTATTATATCGAAAGAAACAGAACAAATATTCCAATCAAAAAGAGATTAAACAGTACAGCAATAAAAATGCATCTACAATATATTTGCACAGTATAAACTGTATGCTTTATATGGTGATATGTGGCAAACATTTACAAGTTGTACATTTACGTAAGCAAAATGGGCCCATTTAACTTCTTTACTTTTTACATTTAAAGCACAAAACCCAAGACAGAAGATCTAAATAAACACTGCAAATACAGCAGCTACTTTCAATCCAGGGAACTACAGCTTTCACGCTTCTGTAGTTCATTCACAGAAGATACATATCTGAATTTCCTATAGCATCAGTCAAATCCTGGCCTGCTTTCCTCCTAACACAATGCTATGTGGTTCTCATGTCTGCCTGGATGCCCAGTCCTCTGCTATTCTTTTCCTAGCAGTTTTCAACCTCTTGGTCAGCTGCAGTCAAATCTGACTGACAGGTAGAGGTCTCCAAAAGATAACGAAATTTAAGTCTTATGACAGACAGCTGGGAACAGGTAGAGAACAGAGACTGTACTAACGAGGAGACGTTGGAAGAGGTATGAAGAAGGCATATTTTCTGCCTGTTAATATCCTGCCAGTTTATCAGTACCAACATACTGGCTAGTCCATCCCACACAAATAATTTGAAACGAGACTCATAATACTGTTGCTGGCCCTGCTGTCAGTCCAAAGGTGTGGGAAGGAGCTTGTGGTAACACGGAGGGTTTAGTGGGTATGGAGGGGAACTAAAAATACTCAAGTTATGGTGCATATTCCGGTTCCTTGTATAGGTATTTTAAACCAGTGCATAGCACAGGAAAGCTACAAAAGCGGCATAATCAACTACTCAAGTATTCCTGGTAAAAGTGACAGGGGAGCCAGTGTGGCGACATTGCCCTTGTACTTCACAATCTCCAGTTGCAGAACAGCCTGTTTGGTGGCTATCACAATTAAAATGTGCAGGCCCAGTGTGTCCTTTCACTGGCTAGAGACCAAGAGGTGGAAGAATGAAAGATGAGAGTTACTTTGCCTGACTTTAACCAGATTTAAGGTAAACACAGAGTACTAACTTCCTGACAACTTTCCTAAGATTTCTCTGTTTTAATAAAATGAAATATTGTAAGCAAGCAATGCATTTTCAGGAGCAGATAGCTAGGCTCCATTGAAATACACCTTCAGACTTGATATACCAGCCTGCTGTACCTGCTGAAGGGGTCCATCAAAGCCATCTTCCGTACAAAGGAAAGTTCTTTCCTGGTGGTCCATTTCAGGTGATGCTGATGTTCTATCAGGAATGCATGAAGGAAATTGGTTACTGAAAAACGAAATTTGTCTCCGTGTTCCTTCGGAATATACAGGCACTGCAGTCCGTCATGATGGTGAGTTACCTGAGTGCCAAACACAGCCTAGCCATGACAGCACATAGCAAACCATAAGCTAGTTTACCTGTTTTCTCAGCAGCATAAGTTTGCCTGAGAAACCCAAAGTTCCATGCTAGACAATTCTGAAGTTTATTTGGAACCAGCTTAACCATCTCTACATTGCACTACAAGGTGCATTATACAGAAATACATTTAATTTTTCTTTTGATCATTCTTTCTGTGTGACTGCAGGTTTCTTTTTTTAGGAGCAGATTTAGTTATTTTCACTATCGCTTGTTATCCTAATCAATTGCCTTTTAAGCATCTGATTTTCCTTGGCAGGATCAAGTAGTGGAGATAAGTCATCTGGATGCAAGAACAGTTTTCTTAGTCATAAGGGAAGCTATGCAATTCCCATGCAAATTTGTTCTCTAGCTTACAAAGAATCATTTAACTGAATTTTTGGCTTGTTGAACAGAGAAATAGGAAACAACCTGAGGTGTTCTATGGATGGCGATAATATGTCCTGTGATTGCTCCAATTTTTTGTCTTCTCTTTGTAAGTAAATGTAAAGTTATGATTGAATAAAACCTTGAAATTAATGTAAAGGTGTTGTGATATTTGCATGAGTTTGCAAGTTTCAAAACAACAGGAGGAAGACGTGTTACTATACAATTATATCAGTGAGATGTCAACTTAGATGGTCATGGACCATATTTAAGTGTTAATATTACTGTTTTATTGACCATCAAAGTCAGGAGAAAACCAAAATTGTGATTCTTCATCACCTAGTAGCTGGGATGTTTATTCTTGCTTAATGTTGGTGGATCTGTCAGAGTACTAGCAGTTGTTGTGTTCCCTAGACAAGAAATAACTGAGATGAGGAAACCTAGCAAAAATGAAAAATCTGGCAGAAAACTGCTGTCCTAAAAAGGGAGAACAAGGTGCAAATGTGAGTATTCACACTAATACACTGTTTTTAAGGCAATAAGACAGATGGGTGCATAGACAGACAGAAGGAAGGAAAGAAGATTTAAGTAGTTAATGAAATATATATTTGTGTACAGTTAATTAGTAAAATATAGCAGGATTTGTTCAACAATATGCAGTTTACATCTTTTGGAAGCATTATATGTGAGAATAAAGTAAGATTAATAACTTGGCAGACCTGGTCACTAACTGTGAGAAATACATGATTAACTGAGGGTGCTGCTCAGACAGAAATATCACAGATTAATTAATTAATTCATTTCATAGACGAGATTAATTAATTTCATAGACAAAATTTTCCATTGACCTTCAGTATGTGCAAAATTACTAACTTAACTAGTTCATGGTCTACAAGAATATGAAAATAACACTACTATTTTGCCTGTTCAAAGAGTATTTCTTTTTAGTGAAGTTCATGAACTATCTCTATTAAGCTGGGGACTGAAAGAATTCACTGTTAACAGAAATGACATATGAACTTTTTATATTTGGGTCACTGCTTGTGAGAATTTGATCCACGTTTTTGTAAGCTAAAAATATTTTTTCAACTACATACAGGCAAGATGGTGTTTAGTGTTAGCTGTTGAGATCTATCTCAAGTTAGTTTCTATTTTGTGTCACTACAAAGGAATAAGCCGCCTTCCTAAAGGTTTTGATTCACAATTGAAGATAAATTTAGCAGTAGCAACTAAAGCTGTTATTGCCTGAAGCAATCTACAGCAGCCATTTCTCTGAGATTAGTCATAGGATGCCAAGTACATGTTAAGTGAAATTTAAAATATAAATGCTCTGTATTAAAGGTAAAATCGTATTGATTATAATGTGTTTAAACTAAAGCAAGCAAAATATGTGCTCTAAGGATATAGTTTCACTGGGCAGGCTGAAGGTCGGAAAGGTTAAAAGTTATAATGTTAAATAAATGAATCGGTAAAATGTGTGAAGCAGGCCATCAACATGTAAACAAAGGCTGATGGCAGTTGCAGACACAATAAACAAATTCGTTATCTGTCCAGGTACCATTTTTAACAGAAAATCCTTTGTGAAGATTTTCTATCATCTTCGTGTTGCTCTTGGTTGGCCAACGAATTTTTTTCAGTAGAGCACTGGATCCTGTTTGATTCCTGTTTCATAAAGCTACTGTTTGTCCATCTGGAAACAGTAGGAATTCATAGACAGAAGAACTCTCTGGAGATCACCTGAAGGAGTTGAAGGAGCTGCACTGAGAATGTAATCTGTTGCCACTAGCACTGTTTTACAAAAGTTTTCAACTCCTTTCCCATCAGTGGAAAAGTGGCAGTAATAGAAGCAGCAGAAAAGATGTAAGTTCCTACCAAAGATTTATTATGTGGGGATGACAAAATTTACAAAGAGTAGGGTAGAGACACAGGCATAGACCGCTTACTTCTGTCTTTACAGCGAGTGAAGGCAACAGCAGCAAAGGAGAGCTGAAAGCCTCTCTGCTTTTCAAAAGCAGTGCTGGTGACTACATTAACCAACTGTGAAGGTCTGTATGTGGGTTATCCACCAGATAGCGGTGGTGGAGGAGCTCGAAAGAAAAGAAATACTATGAGAGGTTAGAGACAGGATAACTTGAGAAAGATGAAAAAATCTTCATGGAGAAAAATAGAGAAAGACAAAGTACTAGAAGAAAGAGAAGGGTTATAAAAGAGAGAAATAGATAGTAAGGGTGTCAGGTAGATATCCAAGATATGTGAGCAGTGGAGTTGGGAATAAAAAGGACTCAGAGAAAGGGAAGAGAAGGAAGATTGCCAGCTTTCTCCTCCTCCTGTTAATTTACCTAGTTCTTTCTTAGAATAAAGTGTTGTATAGCTGACTCTGTTGCTCCTTGATTTAATTTTTTATAAGTTGCTGTACCGTAAAGCACCACCTGCCAAATGGCGAGGTGTGGAGTGTACCTGGTGAACCTGTCTTGGCCCTGAAGCAGCAGCCTGGGTGCTGTTGCATGGTGCTCCTAGAACCAGTGTGCTAGGGAGCCAGAGCAGAGTTGGCTGCAATGCTGATGCAGGGTCCTGCCTGCCTGGTGAGGCTGCTTCGGTGAGAGTCCTGCCAACACCAGCAGTACAGCTGGCAGGGCAAAGGAGAGGTGGTGACAGATATGGGAGGCTGAACAAGCACTCTGTGGAATATTGCTCATTTTTCAGAGTGTCTTGACAGAAAAGACTTTGGGAAAGGCTGCCATAGAAATTGCAGAGGTTATTATCGGTTTTTGTGATAGCTGGAAGTCCCACGCACAAACAATGCACTGTCTGTGGGGTCGAGAGTGATTACCAAATCCTTTAAACAGGGATCAGGAGTAGTTTCAACAGTCTGGATACAAGGGAGACCCAAGGACACACCTGTATATGCCCCAAAATGTTCTGATAAAAATACATACTGCAGTTATTTTGCCCAAATAATATAATAATTTTATTTCTTTCTTACAACTCTGCTCAAAGAGGTGGCAAGGAATCCTCATCTAGTGAATGAAAAAACACCAAATTCCATCTGTAATCAGGTTGGCTAGATTTGTGCTAGCTTTGACACAGCTGTGATTTCTGTATGCCCTCTTATACTTAAGAATGCGTAAGAAGAAATACAATTACTGATCCATTAGGATACACGATCCCAAAGTGCTCAGCCTTGATGACATAAAAATAGAGAAACTGACTGCTTGCATTCCAGCAAGTCATATTTGTAAATAACTTAATACTAAAAGCCAGAATGATAACATGACACATGTAAATCACATGAAGTGTAAGAACTATATTATGAAACATCTCAGTATTGCAAACAAGGTTTGGTTGCTTTTTTCTTCCGTTTTTAATTTTTTTGTTATGCTTACAGGTATAAAGAAGAAATTGTATGTGTGTCATGATTACAGCTTAAAAAGTATTACAATATCCAAGTCATATCCACGTCTAGATGGCCAGGAAAGTTGTATAGTAAATATAACATTATGACATCGTCCATAACTAACTCTGGCTTCATCAAAAGCATTGGCAGCAATCCCACATTTTGTATGGTGCTAGGATTTCACTCATTGCCCAATGGAGACCAAAAGGCCAAAAAGCTGGATTTCTCAAGGGCACCAACTTTTTAAATATGGGAGTATCCACTTAGATATAATCATGAGGTCAAATATTTAGCAAAATGCTTATGTTTAACTTAGAAAAATTATTCCAGAGGAACTCTGGTTGATTACAGTACTGCTATGACAACCAACTTTGAAAAATCTAATAGCGTTTCTTGAGCAAGGCATCATCACTATAATTTAAAAAGCATCACTCTTTTTTCTCCCCAATAAAAATGGCTGTTGGAACAATGAATTCAAAGCTGATTTAAAAAAAAAAAAAGAATGATGAACATGTTAGGCATGAGAGAAAAAATTACTCTCTCTCCCTAGCCCCCTAAAAGAAAGAATGAGTAATTGGACTTGTGTTTACTTTGATATTGGAAATTTATCAAAGGACAAACATCCCTGGAAAGTGTTCCAGTACAAGATGTAAACATTCTTGCTAAGGGAACATGTTTAGAAAGGTACTAACTGACCTTTCCAGGGCAAAATATCCCCCTGTAAAATATCAGAGATGAGCCTGAAAAAAACTCACAGGTCTAACTGTGTTCTAACAGTTCTAACCTCAGTCATTAACTGAGCTAAGTTAATTTACAGTATTTGACATTAAGTTTGGTTGAATGGCAGCAGAGCTCTTGCTTTGACATGTATTTCTTCATGATCCCCAGAGACATTCTGACTGCTGGCCAGAATCATCCTGGAGATTACTGAAGGCATTTATTGCACAACCTTTCTTGCACTCACTGTTGCAGTTTGAAAGCAATAACAATTTCACTGTTTGCGACCGAATTGTGTCTGATCTTACTGAAGATATAAAAGGAGACGTGGAGACTACACGACATCCTTTTATTCCTTTTGCATATCTTTGGGCATGGAATATTGTTAGTTCTCACCTCCATCTCAAAGGTGGAGGAGTGGGGAGGACATGGTAGCCGTGGTCCTCTCCCTTCTGCCTCTGCAAGCCTGGGTGTTGGAAAGATACTTCCAGGAAGGCACACAGAGGCTCTCAGAGCGGTACTTCGTACTGCACCAGGCACACTTCCCTTGGACATGTGGCAGCTGAGAGAGGAATGTGGCCCGTAAGGGATAAAAGTCAGCTGTTTATATCTTTCAATCGTAGCAGCACTGTGTTATTAGATAATGTTTTCATTTACAAAGAGAAAATCTATTTTTATACAGAGTCTGTGGCTCTCTTTCATTGGCCTACAATAAAAGGCTCCCATGATCTTCATCCAGTACTATCTTTTAGTGTTGGCTGTTGAAAGGAAAAACAAACAGCCACAGTGGGCAAAATTTTATAACTCTCGATTTTTTTCTGCTAAAGAATTAATATAAGCATTAAAAACTCAGACACCAAAATTTCTAGTTTGAATTCTTTCAAGGCTGTGAAACCCTATTTCTCTTCTCCAAGTTCTTAACAGGTAACCTCCAGTCCCCAGAGGTTCTACATGGAGAAATTCTTTAAGTTCCGCATGCTCTGTTGTATTCAGATTGTGTATTTAGTTTATATTTAGCTCCTTTTGTCATAAAGGGACATGAGATTACTTTGGAGCTTGTAATAATTTTGCAGACCTTAAACTCTGTATCAATTTCCTGGCATTAGTGGAAACTTTTTCCCACAGCCTTTTGAACTGATTGACTTCTGCCAACCCTCAAATTTCCTTGCAGCCTTTTTTTGCACAGTTTAACATTATATTTTTAAATGCCACATTTTGATTTTTGCTGGTTTATATTGCTCCCTATGTGTCTATGACGAATTATCATGACCACATGGATCATCAGTGGTTTCAGTTTGGAAATCATTTCCCTAGACAGCAGCTAGTAGCAGAGCTCAACAGCCAAAGAAATATTGGATACTAGTGAACCTATTTCAGAGTTTCACAACTCCACACAGGGGGGCTAGCATCCTTTCTGCCTGTCATCTTTAAACAACATTTATATTCATCAAACGTCTTCACTTCCCTAACAATTAAAAAAGAAATAACTACTGAAGTCTCTTCCCACAGAAGATTTATATTACTGCCCAATTGGAGAAGTGTTTCTTTTTGTTTCTAGAAAAGCTATGCTAATGATTTCTTTATAGATCTAATTCTTCAAGACTGATTTACCATGTTTGTCACTGTGCTATATCCCTTCTGAAAAATAAAAAAAAATACATATAAATGAGAAAAAAAATTGTTACGAACCAGAAAATGTGTTTAGGTACAATAAGTCAATTTAATATTTGTTTCATTCATTCCTTTGGTATGCTGAATTTTAGAACTGATGGACAGATCATTTGCTGTCAAGGAAAGAAACATATGGCAGTTCTAGGTGAGCAAAATTTCATTTCTGAATACATAACAGAATATTATTCCATATAAACTTCAGAAATGACTTTGTTTTCTTTTGGAGCTATTTTTCGTATCATAATGTATAGCATACACAGAATAGTTGAGGTTGGAAGGGACCTCTGGAGGTCATCTGGTCCAACTTCCCTGCTCAAGCAGGACAACCTAGAGCTGGTTGCCCAGGACCATGTCCAGGTGGCTTTTGAAGATCTCCAAGGACGGAGACTGCACAGCCTCTCTGGGCAACCTGTGCCAGTGCTCAGCCACTCTCACAGTAAAAAAAAGTGTTTTCTTATGTTCAGGAGGAGGCTTCTGTGTTTCTGCCTCTTGTCCTGTCACTGGGCACCACTGGAAAGAGCCTGGCTCTGTCTTCTATGCACTCTCCTTTCAGGTATTTATATATATATATTGATGAGATCGCGCCGAGCGATTTTCTTCAGGCTGAACAGTCCCAGCTCTCTCAGCCTTTCCTCACAGGAGAGGTGCTCCAGTCCCTTCATCATCTTTGTGGCCCTTTGCTGGGCTCTTTCCAGTATGTTCACATCTCTCTTGCAATGGACAACCCAGAACTGGACACAGTACTCCAGGTGTGGCCTCACCAGTGCTGAGGAGAGAAGGATCACCTCCCTCGACCTGCTGGCAATACTCCTAATGCACCCTGGGATATCATTAGCCTTCTTTGCAGCAAGGGCTCTACATAACAAATCGTTTTCTTGCATCGTTTTTATTAGGGACTTGTTTGTAGAAAATTAACTTTTTTCCAACATTTAAAACATTCCTTTTGCCATTGCTGTGCTTTTCTCAGTGACAATGGGGTGGCAGTAGTTTTTCTAAAATCAACCATAACAGGATATACTTCATTTTTTAACCTGAAGAACATAATTTGATATAATTTCCAAATAATACCCCACCTCTAGTGCATCAGTTTTGTAGTTCAGCACAACTAGTAATTTCCCAGAACAGAATCCATGAATGAATGATTATTGACATGCACGTTGTAATGTTGCCTTGATGTTCATACAGTGCCTTGGAAGTTTGTGCCATGGTAGAACAGGTTACACTGACCATGGAAAGGTGTTGAAGAAAACAGAAATGGAGTAGCATTCTCTTGAGTGTTCGTATGGGTAGTGGACTTCTAAGGGCATGGTCTTGCTTATTCTCACTCCTCTGGATGAGTTTTTTTTTGTTCTTTTAGTTGCAATTCTATCAATTAGGACTGCCTGTCCTCAATTAGGACAAGCTGGCACAGAAAGTGAAGAGGTTACACAATCATAGTGGACAAAGAGGAGCATCAGTTCTCTGTGTGTTTCATCCATCAGTCTCTACAGTGATGTCATCAGCAGGGAGGAGAGGTTACAAGGGAAGGATGGCCACCAAAACCTGTCTATTTGGGGTTTCAATAAGTATTTCTAAGGAAGGCAGGCAATATAAATTGAAATTATACAGATCAAGTAGAATGATGCTATTGTAAGAGAGTGAAGACAGTCCCAGTAATGTTTCTTGACTCATGTTTGTTAACCTGAAGCTGCATCCATTTTACAGGTGGGGAACCTCAACCAATAGAGATTCTACTTGATGTCCATTAACTTTTAATGTATTGGGGGCCTTATTTGAGAGAATTAGAGCAAGATATTCTGAGCTGCTGATAATTTATATCTCCCATTTTTTTCAAGCTTGTCTAAATGAAGGATTTTGAAAACGGATGACTAGGTGACTTGGCAGCATCACCCAGGAGTCTTTGGGACAGCTACCAACCTCACTTTAATCTATCGGTTCTGAGACTTGCACTTTGTAACCACAAAATTGAGGACTCTTCATTCTTATCTGTCACCAGGTTTCAGTCATTGTCTTTTCTTGTTCCAGAGTTGTTTGTTATTTAACAATCACAATATAACACCCGGCAGATGCTATTTGTGTTTACGTTCTTCCTCTTCATCACTGAGAGCAGTAAGAGCCTTAACACTTGTATGCTGTTTGCCCTTCGATGAAGGCAGCTGATGTACATTCTTCCCCCACTTAGATAAAGAGCAGTTTAATGAGATTTGGGTGCTGTTTTTGGTAAGAGGCCAGTGGCTGATTAGTGAACTAGCAGTATACTGACCTCTTCCTTTAACCTGGTTTACATTCGCTGCATGTTGACATACCAGTGTAAAGCTTCGAGCCAAATATTTAATAATGTTTCCATAATTACACACTCAAATTTTCACTCACAAATACCTTTATGCATGCAGCAGGCTTACTGAATATTATTCGATTTCCACAGTGCATCACTGAAACTGAATATGTAGACATAGATGCTAGCCGTGTAGAGATCCTATGCCACACCTTCTAGAAATGACCTTTGATTTTATGCGTTTTGAAGTATCTTTAAAAATACTTCGATAATTAAGATTAATTTCTTTAACCATTTTTCTGTAAGTGCTTAAGCATGACTTAAAAAAAATACTACGCATTTGGATTTTTTCTTCACATTATGGACCATACCCGTGCTAGTATTTATCATATTTGCAAGATAAAATTTCAGAGGAATACTGGAGTCTTTTAAACTCCATTAAACTGGTTTTTAGACCTGGCTTGCATTAAGTAACGGGTAGAAAAGGGTTACAGCAGAATACATCTATAAAAATTCTGCACTAAATCAAACTATGCTGGAATGTAACAGTTGCTGCCTTCGTGAGTGTCGATGCTATTTGCTGATGCAGCTCAGTGCAGTTGAACCACCACAAGGGAGACATTTCAAGAGCGCGGTGTTCAAGCATCTCTTGGATGAAATCCATAAAAGAGCAGACATGAACTGAGTAATAAATCCTGTAGACATATATGCTGGTGCCATGAAATGGTATCAGTAATCCTATCCTCATTCACAATCAAAGCATCACACAGGAAGTCTACTAATATTTTTCCTTTAAATAAAAAAACTAATCATGAAAGCGGCAAAGTAAGAGATGATAGAAATTTTTATATAAAAATGATGTTCTATTTCCAGTTATTAGTATTTCATAATGGTGAAATATATGACTGCCTTTCTCCCCATAAAAGCTGAAACATAAAAAATATGCCAATAAAGGCCAGGCCCTTAGACTTTTTATGCATGAAGAGGCAAGCATGAAAGATTCTGCATATATCCACTTGCAAGCTGGCATTCTTAAATTCCATAGGAGTGCCTAACAGCTGATTGTACATACTTGAACATATCAAGGCAGCTTTTGACACTGCAGCTTGAAGGCTCCTAACTCATTAAAATCTACAGAAGACTTCCAAGCTTAAATAACTCAAAAGTTGCAGCCTGCTTTTTGCAAAGCTATGAGTCAAAAAACATTGAGGTCATGGTTTTCAGGACTGGGCGTAATAATGGACAAGTAATTCAGAATTTCCTGACCAGTGTTACCAGGCTGTTACAGGAGTAAATCAATCCTGAACCATCTGTGACCCTCTCAGTCTCCCCCAGGACTTCTGAGGTTGCTCTGACAGCCTTCATCTTTGACAGAGTACTTCCTAATGATCACATCTGAGTATGTGAAATTTATTTTGCCAAAAACAGAGGTAGCATGCAAATTAAAACAAATAGTGGTGAGAATCTTCAATGGCAGATATGTAAATGGTAATTAGATTGCATTACAAATAATGAAATCCTGAATCACACATAGGTAAGCTACAAATAGCAAGGAGTTATTAGGCATGCATGGAAGAGCTTTCAGATTGTCTCCATCATGATCCATTAGCATGTTTCTGTATCAACCTTGCTAACCTACAGATTATGGGCAGCCATTTTTTGAGCAGGGGAAATACAGTTCCTTTCATATGGAGTATTTAATGATTAAGAACAGAAATATACTGTTTTCATATACTTTCCATCTCATTCAACTTTCTTTTCTGAGTGGTTCCATTGTTTTCACACTTGTTTTAATGTGAATTTGACTGAAATAAATTTGACCCTTCATTTCTAAGTCAGCATTTTAATTTAGTTCCTCTAGTGGGCTAGGGTCCCACAGTGTGCATTCAGAGCAGTGCTAGCCATCTCTGTGCTTACATTTTCCTGTACATATCCTTTTCAAAGAAGTGATACTAGCAATGCCATCGTAATGTGGAGCATGTTCCTGGTGAAGAGTGCAAGCAAATTTCAGACTTAGTTTTGAATGTCTGTTCTGATTTATTTTCCAGTCCCCCAGTCAAAGGGTAACTTCTGTTACATGATAGATGCAGGAGGATTTAAATGTCTGTGTGTATAGATTTTAAGATATGTGCACAGTGCAGGACTGTGTCTTCACTACAATTTCATAAAGTCATTTCTTCCCAAGAAATGCAGAGGGATTAGTGGGTTTTGCAGTTGGCTGCTGGTGAGTAGGGCTGTTTTATGTGCCAGACTTCCTCAGAGAATCCCTTGGAATGGACTGGCTTCCTCTGGTCAGAGCATGAGACCTTGTGGAAGGGCCATTTTGGTTCACGAGAGGAAATCCAGAGGAGTTCTTTCCCTTTGCTACAGCTGTGACCCATTGCACTGAATTTTGTATAGCTGGGGAAATGCATGGGCCTTTTTCTGTGCTATAATCAAGGCTTCAACTTGCCAAGTGAAAATGAAGTTGGCTTTGTTAAAGCTGTTGGAGGAATGTTGGAGGAGGGGAAAATGGTCAAGATAAAGACATACTTGAAATTCATTTGAGAGTGGACAGGGTAACAACAGCAAAACCCCTACACCAAGACTGCTTGGTACAGTCAGTGCAAGATCTTTTTAATTGCGTTTAAGAATTTGAGTTTTACTAGTCTTTTTGTGCTTCACTCTATTAATGATGAAATCCACACTAAAATGCATCAGGACTTAAATACATGTAGGCCAGCAGTTGTTATCTTGATTTAATAATAGTTTTTGTAAAATCTGATTAATTTTTAATTTGTAACACACTTACATTTCACAGGGGTAATCACATAATCCAGATAATCTGGAGATAATCTGTTGATGACCCTAACCCAGACTGCACTGTGTTATATTCTGTACTTCAGTCTATTCATGAAACTATTTTTAACAACATGATGAAGAAAACAGTCTTTACTATAAATAAAAAGGCACAACTCCCCATCCGAATTGTAAAAAAAATAGATTTTTACTGATAATAAATTAATGAAATAAAGACTGAAAGTAGCCCATTAGGAAGGCCAGATGACAGCAACATAACTGTATTGATGCCTTTTATTTATAATAGGGCCCCTTGTCCCATTTCACCAGTTGAAGAGTACCATACTTATACAGCATATTTTTTTCCTACTTACTGATACTTTTACTTTTTGAGTAACTGAAGAGAATATTTGTCCATAGGGTAAGAAATAGCTTCATTTTTTCAAAGATTAATCCGTTTTAGACAAACACATACAAACACACTGGCCTAATTGCTTGGATACCTTTTACCTCCTAAGAATAGAATGGCTGACATTTACTTTTTAAAACTAAGTTTTTACACAGTATTTAGAGACATGATTACGCATTCAAAAATGTAAAGAAAGAGAAGAACCACCATTTTGTTCATATAAGAGATTTGCATTATTTTATTGCTAAATATAAAGAAATTATAATTAAATAACTATTGTATCTTTTTAAGCAGTCTGCTGTTTTCCTGCTAGTTGCGATATCTGAGTTATCTCATCAAATATGACAGATTGATTCTGTGGTTTGTTTCTTGGAATAACAGTTCAACTATTTTTTAAAAAAAATTCTTCCAGCAAGTACCTGAGACTTAAAACGATGTTGAGATCTACTAATGTCTAAATATATTTGGGAAATTAATATTATGGAACATGTAATAAAAAAGCAGGATACAGTTTACCTGATGTCCTTGTTTTGGCTGGGATAGAGTTAATTTTTTTCCTAGTAGCTGGTATAGTGCTGTGCGTTGGATTTAGTATGAGAATAATGTCGATAACGCACTGATGTTTTAGTTGTTGCTAAGTAGCTTCCCATGCTCTACCAGGTGCACAAGAAGCTGGGAGGGGGCACAGCCAGGACAGCTGATCCAAACTGGCCAAAGGGCTATGCCATACCGTATGATGTCATGCTCAGCATATAAACTGGGGGAGTTGGCTGGGGGCAGTGACTGCTGCTCAGGGATGCACTGGGCGTCAGTTGGTGGGTAGTGAGTGGTTGCATCACGTGTTTTACCTGGGTTTTGTTCCTCTCTTTTTTTTTTCTTTTTCCTTTTCACTATATTATTATTGTTGTGGTTGTTGTGGTTGTTGTGGTTGTTGTTGTGGTGGTTGTTGTGGTTGTCGTCGTTGTTGTTGTATTTCAATTTTTAAACTGTTCTTATCTCAACCCATGAGTTTTCTTACTTTTGCCCTTCCAATTCTCTCCCCCATCCCACTAGAGGAGGGGGGCGGTAAGCAAGTGGCTGTATGGTGCTTAGTTGCTGGCTGGGGTTAAACCATGACACCTGAATTCTGGGATAATTTTGTGAAATAAAATTATATATGATTCCAGTTATTAATTTTGGGGTAGAAAATTGCAGTACTGAAAACATCTTGAAGTGCTCACTGAAATTCTAAATCCTGATAAGAGCAATTTTTTTTCTAATTTATAGCTATCTGGTAATTAACGTGGCAACCAAAGCAAGTCTGTATACTAAAATGACTGGTTAATTATTAAAATGATAATGTAGCATCATCTGCAGAAGTTTCTCTGGAGCATAAGAATGAAAAAACAGTTTTAGACAAATTGCTTTTTTTTTTCCCCAGTTACTTTGCTTAAAAATTTTGCATTGGCCCTGTGCTAAAGGATTAATTGAGGCTTTGAGGCAATCAAAGATAACCTGATGAGGTTTTGAATGGAACCAGAGTAAAATTTTAAAGTTATAAACCATTCAACTGTGGAAAGTTCCATCTGAACAGAACTGGTTGGGAATAAATTAGACGGACTGTGAAGCAGGAGTACATAATTACCTAGACTCAATAGAACAATCTGAATCTGAATCTGAATTCTCTCAGTGCCAGGAGGCACACAAGGCGCGAACATCGTTCTTCCACTTCAATCGGTCTGCGGCTGCGTGCTCTGGAGTCCCAAGGGCCACAGCGCAGTCTTCTGTTGGTTTTTTCCTCAAGACATGACCAATCCAGTTCCATCTCCTCCTCCTCACTTCGTTACTGATTTTCTCCATCTCCGAGTTGATGCTCGTCGTTTCTGCAACTTTTTTTTTTTTTTTCCGGGAGGAGGTAGTTGACCTCCTGCCCAACCCCCATGACTTGGAGGGCCAGTGGTTTTTCTGTCAGGGTGGCCTTCCCTTAGGCTGCGTTGGTTCGCGGCACCTTCTTCAATTTTATCTGGTGCACCCTCCAGAGAGGAATTCCTTATCCACCACCCAGGGGACGTGCCTTCTAGCCATGCAGCCCCAGCCGAAGGCAATAGAACAAAAAGATATATATTTGGTTTACTAGGAGAATGAGCCACCAGGGGCTGACTAAGGCTACAGGTATAGTTAGTTACCTAAAAAAATTATTTCAGTGTCTTTTCTTTTGTCCCATACCCATCTACTCCCTTTCTACCTCCTCCACGTATACCCTATATTATCCCTGTCTTTTGGACCTTCAAGGTGCCAATTCTGAGCCAGACTGTATGTGGCAAAATGCTGGGGAAACCATCCTCCAAGGAGTTCCCAAAATATCTGGCCCCTGTGATGTCCAAAGGAATCATAAACAAGAATGCTGAAGAACAGAAAAAGGTCTGGTTTCTGAAAGAAATGAAGGTACCAGTTCAGATGGTGGGTATTTGGGAGGCTGGCTTCTGATAGTAAATAACTCTCTTTGTAATAACCAGAATAGCAAATCTGAATTTTATTTCCTTACTGCTGACACACCCGGGCTAGCAAAATTCTTTCTCTGGGGATATCAACAAACAATGACACATTGATGATATATCAGATTGCCAGACGGTGTGAATTTTTTCTTCCTCTTCATGTACATATGCTTGCATTACACAAGATGAGCAGAAAAGGAAGACTTTTGCTTTGCAGCCTTCACTCCATTCTCATCACTAAATTGCCTTGGTTAGACTCTGTTAATAAATCATAGGACCTCTTTGGGTTTATGAGCCTTCTGTCTGCCAGAGTGCCCTGAGCGTTTACAAAACGCCTAACTCTTATCTATTCCGAAGAAGAAAGAAAAATTCAGCCTATCCCTTGCTGTAGATATTTATCTCATTAATCAAGCAAACCTGGTTCATGGTGGCTAAATGTGATTCTGAGCCCAGAAATTGTTCTGGCACGGACTTGCTGTGTTCTTCTGAAGAGAGATTTGGGTACTCAGTGAAGACCAATTTTGTAAGGCTCCGGTCTGTTACACCCGCTGTAATGAAATGCTGCAATAGGCATCTTCGATGTACTTTATCATTCCAGCCAGCCCTCTGCTTTAAGAATCCACTGGTTAATAGACAAGGATCTGTGCAACTGAGTGAGGGAGAGCAGGAAGGAGGTAAAATGAGAGGACTGAACATTTGAGATGCAAGGTTGCCTTCAGAAACTTCTCGGAAGGTAATTCCATTCTAGAGACCCTCTGAAAGATGTCTCTGCTCATAGCACAGTGAATGCCTGCTTGCTCAGTTGGTGCCAGAACTACCATCCTCTGTTCTCTTCTCTCTCTGTTAGTCTCTTTCCCACCAAAAATGTCTGAAAGAGTAGGAGAGCCAGTGAAGGGTAATAAAGCTGCTGCAGTGAAAAGGGGTCTGTTTCTACTGCCATTTTAGGACTTTCACAGTGATGAAAGGCATCTCAACTCCCCCTCTGCCTCGAAGAGTATGGAGGTGTGTTAAAAAAACTGTTTGTTCAGACAGTTCCCTGGAGTGTCAACACTGACATTTCACTCCACATCGTTTCTGGTGCTCCAGCAGTTGACTCCTTTAGCTACGTTGAGCTGGAAGTTTACATAAGAAAAAGGAAAAAGTGAAAACACTCACTACAGCATTTTCAGCATTTCATTTTCAGCATGGCAGACGTAACACCATTACCTGCTTGCAGGACAACACTTATTTAGATGTGGGCAGATGTGGCCAATGATGAGGGGACATGCTAGGACAAGACAGATCTCTAGAAGCCACTAGATAAATCAGGGTGAGTCCTGGTAATGAAGTGGAGAAACTTGCACCTTTCCAAGAACTTGTGCAGGAGCTGTGGTCAGAGGCAAGGCTGAAGTCCAAGCAGCTACAAAGTTCACATGCAAAACAGACTCTGGGATGAAGGGCAAAACAGCAGTGAAGTCAGGTAGACAGAAGAAGACACCAAGGCTGATGAAATAGAAGAAGGAAGCAAAAGATCAGCAATACCCAAATGACACACAGTGATGGGGGAGAACAGCATTTGGCTCATGGCCAGCGTTTTGTTTCTTTTCAGCCAGGTCTGGGGTTTGGGGTCTTATTCACGATAGATAGTAGTTGTAGCTAGGCCGCCGGTTGCCCAGGCAGATGTATTAATATGCAGTTAATTAAAAAAAATCAATATGCAAGACTGGTACATCCTGACACAACTTTGAAATGGTAGATGGAATCTGACAAACACATTTTTTTTGTAATTAAAGTTGACATTTTTCTAGAGACGTGGAAAGCGTAGCTGGGAGGATGGTGGCAATGAGGAAATACACTCACTCAAGATTCACAGAGAAAAGTGAATCTCTGTCTAAAATATGAACAGTAGGGATGACTTTTTGGGATGGGGACACTGAAGAAATCTTCCTGGCCATATAAAAAAAACAGGTTAGAAAGAGTCTGTGGTGGCTTGCCTGTGGTGAGCAGAGACGCTTCCCTGGAGTAACTGTGCTCTGGTCCCCTGAAATCCTCCACGAGGATGCCACAGCAACTGACCCCGACTCTGCTGAGATGGAAAAGCTTACCTGTACTTTGTTGTGAGAATGACTTCTGACATACTCATGTTTATTGTACCCATTTCTCGCTGACAAGCAATGACCCGTGTGCACCTTAGAGTTAGGCCTGCCACTACAGTCATCAGCCACTATGTGTGTTGGAACATATAGGCTGTAACATGTTTGCACTGTATGCTTTTCCATTGTTTTCTTAAAATAAAAATTTACTTATTTCCACTCAATGCATTGAAAAATGTGTGTGTTGCGGGAATAATACAAAAAATACCATTTTTAGCATCTCGTTAAAAAGTATTAAATATCAAATGCCAACTTGAGGGAAATGTCGATATTTAGTTTTTAGGGTGAGTGTAACTCCTGGATTTATGCACTTGAGGTGAGTTTTGGTTTTTTAAGCCATTGCTTAAATTGGACATACTCTGCAGAATTTCTATGAATGCATCACATGTTTTGCTGTTTCTCTTAATAGATTTCCCAGATTTTCCAAAGAAATAAAGTGTAGTCATCTGTAATCCTCATAGTCCATGAGTTCAGCACCTTCCAAAGTACAAATACACGATAGCACATGAATATTCACAGCTACCGTCAAAGCCACGGTATATCACTGTGACATTGATACCAAACAGAAGGGACTTCCCACTGGAAAGCTTGTGCAAGTAGGTTTAGGCAGACTGTTCATCTATCCAATCATTTGCTGTCATGTGTGTCATGCAAAACTGGCACAACAACTTGTTAACAGGCATAATGTCACTGCAACCTATCAGTACAACCGTACCTACAAAAGCACATATGTACACCAGATTGTAGGAGATACAGAAGGCAGACATGTTAGGAACAAAATTCTTGGCCAACACAGTTTATCCTAAACTTTCACTTTTAAGTATCAAATAATGATTATAAATACTTCATGTAACTCTCTTACCTCTTTAAATATCAAACACTTTTACAAAGATTTTTTTCAACACTACTGGAGGGAAACTGGCAGACAGATAGATGTAGGTTGAACTCTCCAAAGTGGCACAAATCAATGTCACCACAGACAGAAATAGTCCTGCTCTTCCTGTACTTCAAGAAGTTTGTGCTATGGTTGTGACTGCTGCAGCTGTGCTGGGGAGATTGCACCACTACATGAATGGGTACAAGTCAGGGGACAAAAGCCCTGCTAGTCTCTCTTGACTGCCAGCAAAGCCACAGTTAAATAATGTTGGAGAAGAGCTGCATTTTGTGTTTTTGAAGGACTCTTCCCACACCTTCAAGCTCTAACTCTGAATTAATTAGGTAAAGCAGAATAGTAAAATGGTGTTAAAGTATAGCACGCCAAAAAGAAAAGCATTTAACTTCTATGCAGTTAGTTTCTGTGGCGTGCTGAGGGGTATCAAATTTACATTTCTGCAAAATGTGGAAATAATACTTTGCGTGTTAAGCCCATCAGTGCCAAATGTCACAGTCCTATAAGATGTATTGTACTGCTGGGGATCCGACTGCTGCTAGAGTCCAACATGAGGGGATGTAACAATGAACACTTGAGAGCCCGTTCTGCAGTCCATGGCCTAGCTCTGTTCCTGTCCTGGCTTCCTGGCCTTCTCCTGTCTGCTTTTCATGCCCTACTGTTTTCACAAAGGCCATTTTCCAAAAGTAGCGATTCAGTACCCTAAACTGTCAGAACTCTGTTTTCCTCCTTCATTTCTTCTTTTTTCCCCTTGCCTTTCTACAGCTAAAAGCATGTTGTAACAAACTTGCCCCTTTTTAGAATTTACTGTATTCTTTTTTACCAAGATTAACTTTTGGTTATTCACTTGGCTCTGGCTTTTAAACAAATAAAATGCATTGTTCTATGTTTAGATGACTAAAATGATGTTTCAGTTATTTATTAATAATAGGCAGAGCAAGCCAGCCCAACAAGCTTCCTCTTGACAAGAAAAGCTTTCTTGTTCTGGATGAATAATGCAAATTGGAGAAATAACACCGCTCCTGCATTTTATGCGTAGGCAGATAATGTCCTATCCTTCAGCAAATGCATTAGGCAAACAAGAACACTTTGGGGAAACAGCCATCTCCCAGAATAGAACATTGTGTTCTTGCCATAGGAGAAAGAACTTTCCAAGTAAGTTACAGCATTATCAAGTTTGTGTTTTGAGGTTTTGATGTGCAGCTGCTTTGGGTACCTTGCCTTTGCAGCCATGACTGGAGTTGCTGCTGCAGGAGGTGTTAAAAATGAATGGTCCTCCTTACTGTCAGCAGAAACACCTGGCTCCAAAGGGCTTGTGCTATCCCCAGCAGGTAGGAAAACGGGGTGATGCTTGATCCTGATGAAGCAATGAAATAAAGCTGCAGGGAGGTGCAGAATGTCCCACAAACATATACTCAGTAGCAGCCCTTGGTATACTTACCGATAGTAATTTTCCCAGCAGGGCCTTGGAAACTGTGATAATGTTCTCTGGAAAGAGTCAAGTTATGCCCCCTTTTACTGAAGAGAGTTACTCTGATTTGCAGACTTTGAATGCCCAGAGGTTCTCAGACTCTCCAAGGGCTTAGGTGAGGAAGTCCCCACTGCCTCAGATGGCTCAGCATATCCTATTTCCCAGAAAACCTCATTAGGCTGGTGTTAAAGCCATGGATTTTTATACATATCAATAAATAACAGGAAAAAAATGTCGACAAGCCTCACAGTATAAGCTCTCTAAGGCAGGGAGAAAGCTTTCCTTTATATATTTCCATGACAAACTTTGCTTTATGTATTCACAGGATATAAAAGAATATGTATTTGTGCAACATATATGAATGCAACATGCATGCTGCATACAACTGACACATTTTTAGACTGTTCTGAACCAAGTAGTAATTCAATTATTATTACTTATGTTTGTTAAGTCACTGCTGTATAGAAAAAAACCAAACCCAATGTCTGAACTACTTAGGAAATAAATGCAGACAAGGTAGGATGTTCTGACACTTCCATAGAAAATGTCACCATTTTTCTTTTCACTTTCTTCATCTGAAATATGTGGGTGGTGAAGACAGCTGATTAATGTGTCTGTGAGATCACAAATAAACTGGGTCTCTGGAAAAGATCTAAATAGAGAGAAGGTAACAAGACAGCATGGACAGAGACAGAGAGACAGAAAACTGGAGAAGGAAATAAAAGTCAGCCACACCGGCATCTTTGACAGCTCCATGTTGAGCGTGGGGAAGATCAAACTCAATCTGAGATGGGGCTGAGTAGAAGATTGAATGTTCAAATGTAGTTTAAAAAAATCCTCAATGCATTAGAAAGTTAATTCAAAGCTAAGGTTTATCTCTGGGACAGTATAATATATATGTGACTTAGGTGGCATAACCAAAAGAAATAATTCAGTTATTTAGAACAATTTTCCCACAGGAGTATAATGAGAAGCATGCTCATGCAGAAAACACCAAAAGTTATTAATGTCCCCAGGAAATCTGCCTCCCAGGTTGTGGTTCAGTCGTGTCCTGTGAATTTTGCATACACATTCGCAAAGGTATGGTATCCCTTCCTCCTCTGGGGCAGCGACTCCTGGCTCCCAGCCATCTGCTCGGTGCCCTGGTCTGTACCATGTCTGCACACCCAGCCATCCTATTGCATCTGTACCGGCATAGTCTAGTGACCTATCGGAATTGTGTTTGGGGTCTTGGACTGGACTGCAGCATTGCTTGGTGATCGTTTCTTGGCTCACTGCCTAGACTGAAGATTTATTATAAAATTTACGAGAATTTAAATGAGACTCTTCAAAAGGAAAATATCCTAGAAGCTCTGACTATGATCTACGGTTTTAAAACTCAAGTGTCAGAATGAGGCAGAAGAGATTGAGAACATACCAGTGAAAGTTCTTCCTTGTTGTTTGTCACTTCATCTAGCGGGAAAGTAAAACTGACCTTCTGTTACCACAATTTGATTATTGTGTCTGAGTTACTGATAAACATTATTTTCATCCCAATTCTAGACAACAATAAGGTATCAGGCGAGCACATAAAAGCTTCCTGAATATCATGTTTATTGCTGAAACACATAGCGAGAACATAGTGCCAGCTGCTTCTCTTGTCGTTTGTATTGCTGCAATGCTTAGTGGCTCAACTAAATAGTCTCTGCTCGTACTCAGCAAGTCAGCGATAGACTGGGCATAGAAATTGGGTTTCTCCGTGCGCTGTGCACTGGACTACATGCCTCAGTCCCGTTGTTTTACAGAATTTCCCCAGCTGAATTCACTTCAGTATGAACTGTTTCAGAGCATTATCTACAAGGATTAAAATAGAAATGTAAAAGTCTCCATATATAACCTACTCTTTGGCAACATAGTATACAAGAAGAATCAATGTATGCCCTTGGTATTTTGAATGGGCCAGAATGTTTTACTATTGTACATATCTTCAGCAAAAAGAAGAGAATAGTTATACAAGAAAGGAAGAGTATGCCTTCATACCAATTCTTATCAGAAATGTTGCCTTTTTGCACTTCAGTCCTTGCTGCTAAAACTAGAAACTACTTTGAGTCTGTCAATGTGAGTAACTGCTGCAGTTTTCTAACTTCTATTTTGCTTATTTACTGTTCTGTTAATGTTGCTTTTAAAATCTGATTTCCTGCAGTTAATCAACAGCAGGTCAGTTTATAACATCTTTTGGGTGAAATTAATTCACCTAAAAATATGTAACATGGGTTTATTTTACATGACGAAATTAAGTTCTGTAAAATAAATCATCTGCTAGAGGGCTATTTGGAAGGGGTAAGAAGGTTCTGTGGCTCTGCTTACAGTTCAAAAACAAAACAACTGCCCTCCCTGTCACAGGTCACATATTTTCCTTTTGTGGCAGCTCTTAAATACCATGAAAGTTACAGCGGTAGCATTTTATGTGGAGCTATAGAGAACTGTCCAGGAATATCATAGCAAGAATCAATGCGACAATTTTTGAGAACAGAGGAAAATATGGAACACCCTCTAATAGTAGAACACATGTTCAATTTCTGTTAAAGCAGACCAATAATGTAATTATAACTGGTTTGAAACCTTCCTTATGATACGTGGTAGATGCACATGAAAGTTATGATATAGTACTATAACCGCAATCATGAAGAGGAAAAAACTTAAAGGGATGAGAGAAAGCCAGTTTGAGAACTGGGACTTATTTTGCATTCTGGGCAAAAATACAAATTTCATCATATGTCTGTCAAAACTGATACAAGAAGCAGCTGAATAAAGTAACTCACAAAACATACGTGGTAAGACTCTCTAAAGATGAAATTTTCAAACATCCTTGGGGAATATTCTTCTAAAAAATTCTAGTTTTGAGATGAAGAGTGTTCTTAGATAGCCAAGGTGTTAGTGGAGAATTTTCAATATCATCACATTAATTTTGAATTCTTTAATACCCACACAGTCAAGTCATGCTAAAACTAGCTACAAAGTGTCTGCATAATTTTAATAGAAGAAATTCCTAAAGCTGCAAAATACCACTAAGCACAGAAAACCAAACTGTACTGCTGTTACTCATCCTGAGTAGTAGTTACTTCTTGAGTAGCCCCTTGAAAACATTAAGAGCACTTGCACGATAAACTGCTACTTAGTCAGAGTAACATATGAGCAAAAGGAATGAACAGTTTGTCTAGTCAGTCCCAAACCTTATAACAGGTGTGCAATAGTGCAATAGTTGTAGAGACATAGCTTTTTTGGCAACCGTTCAGCAGCTCCAACACCATAATCAGCTTGCAGCCTTGGCACTTACAGTGGCCCGTGTTGTTGTGAACACCACGCCTTGCCAACAGTAGCAAATCAAGAGAACACACAACCCAGTAGAGCTTTGAGGTTGGAAAGGTCCCACATTTCATCAGAGGCAAAATGTATAGCTGTGCCTAATTCTTCATTTTAATCTTTGCCTCAATAGGTAGTTTGTGCCAAACTGAAAGACCCCTGTACCAAACAAGGTGATGTAGAGAAGTAACCTTCTCCAAGCTCCATATTAAAATTTAACAGGAAGTAATCTGTAGTCGCGGCTAATTTAAAGCAGATTATGCTCATTATATTCCAGCTACAGGCTTATAGAGTGGTATGCTGATCTAGGGGTCAGAGACTACAGCATGCCTATCAAAGCAGCTGGCTTTCTTCCCACTTGAATGAACAGCTCAAAAAGCCAGTTGCTCATAGCCTAAATGATGAGTCAGTTATCTGGTACTGCAGTGGCAGTGATGCTAGCATGATTACAACTAACAGCAAATTACTCAAAACAACAAATTATCTTAAGTTTAATTCCATCACTAGTACAGACAACAGCCGTGTTCACTTTTTGTAAGAAGACAGAACTTTGGCCATGCTTGCCCTGTCTAAATTTGCCTGAATTCCTTGCTCACCTAGCCTAAATTTAATTCCCTGTACCTGGTATTTCCCGATGACTAGCTGTACACTTAGGATCTCTGGACTTCTGAAGCCAACAGAAAATCCACTGCATGGCTCAGACCTGGAGATTTATGTATCCATTAGACTAACTCTTGGCCTGAGCTTTATGGGGCGGCAGATGACATCTGCTTAGGGCAATTCCATCTCATGTAATTCAATGGATAATGTAGGTGAGCCTCTCAAAGAAAGCACACTGTAAACCAACCGTGTATAAAGAGTACCTTTCTTGTGCTTGAGCTCTGTGTGCTCAAAGCCACCAGGTAAGGCACACCTTGCAGCACAGCGCTCCTGGAGGATAACCCTTGCAGAATCAAACCAACTGGAGCAGCATCCTGGTGGGAAGCAATGCTCCGTAGCACCATGCAAAAGTGTAGAAATACAGAAAAATCCCTCCCATTACGGGCAGTGGCACATACTCAGTGTCCTGTTTGGAGGCCAGAGTCCTGGCTAGATCCCAGCTTACACTGCCCCAGGGGCTCTGCAGACAGAGGCTGCTCTCAATCCTGCTGAGGTCTTCACAAGCAGACAGACTTGTGTCCTGTATTATTTTGAATTGTGAATGAAACAAATGTACCGTACTAGGTAACATAGAGGTGGTATGTGCAATGGATCATGTGTGGCAAGTAAGATCTTTGTCTCCTGATGTCTTCAGTCAGGTATGGTATTAGTGGCAAAGATGAAGAAGGAATAGTGTGTCAGCTGTTAGCTGCAGTGATGGTAACCTTTGGTTTTGCCTAATAACAGTAGAGATGTGGTGTGAGAGAGTTATTGCATTAGAGATGGCCTGTGGGACAATTTCCTCCGATATTCCTTCCTCTGTCTTCAGAAAATGTAGTCATCGGTATGGTCTGTCAAAAGGCATTTCTTTCTGAGGATGTCTGGCATTCTTAGCTTTCCAAGCACTCACCCAAATCACAAAACCATAAACTGAATCTGTCTTAAACATTTTGTGAGGTAAGTTTTTTTTTGTTGCAGGGAAAACCCATGCAAAGAGACAATGCAAACACAAACTCTTAAATCCTGTCTGATTTGCAGATAACCTGTTAAACCTGATTAATGTAATTACTTCACTGATGAAGATACCTTCACTTAAGCTTAAGAATATTTTTCAAGCTAGCATGGCTGCTAACTCTTGTGTAATGTTATGGTAATTTTTCAGTGCATCTGAAAAACAAGACAATTAGTTTGTCGAGTCACTAAGTTACACATCTGGATTTTGTTTTTAAACAGTCTGGTTTTAAAAGTATTGAACAACTCCTTTACAGTGCTTTTCACCAACTACTCAAGATTTTGAGGATCCTACATGAGAGCAATTAAGGGTTTACCACCTTTATCTCAATTTAGGCTCAGAGTGTGTAAGATCCAGAATTTTTCTTATTGTCTTATTTTTTCCTCATTCCGGCAGTTAACTTTATTTGGTTCCTTTTTACTGAGTCTTCGATTTAACCACATTGCCTTGTTTAGCCCTCCAAGCCTCTTGTTAAGGGGCAATAAGCACTTTAAAAGACCATTCTTATTCATTATTAATTCACAGAATGAAACGGCCAAGTCACACAAATTTGTTCAGAGTTTCAATTTTACCTTTATCACTACACTTACTAAGCTCGATGGGAGAAATACCATTGACATAGAAGCTGTATTTTATTAAAAATTTCACCTGGTATGATGGCCTCCGTTCTGCTTCCCATCGTTGCTCTAAGTGATACAAAATCCTCTTGTTGGTTCCACTGAACATTTTGTAAAACAAACCAGCAAAAGTTAGGTCCAGACAGTGGACCAAATAGCTTGTTCTACAGCTCCACTGAAATCCATCACCTGAGAGATGAGCTTGGCCAGCTGGTTCAATCTTTGCAGTCACTTGTCATGTAGTGGTCCAAATTTACTGTGACAAATCATGGAATCATAGAACAGCCCAGGTTGGAAGGGACCTCAAAAGTTCATCTAGTCCAGCCTTTCGTGGTTCCAGAGCAGTCTTGCACATTGGAGCAGTCTTGCAAGGATCCATAATTTGACATAAGGTTAAATTCAGGTGGTATACCACAGCTCATCTGCAAAGCATCCAGGAAAGTGTGATGTTCAGTTCTTGAAAATGTGCTTGCATTTATGAAAATTATATGATGGGTTTATCTGTTATTGTTATTATGTCAAAAGCCAAGAGATTTCAACTAGTTTGGGATCCCACAGAGTAAGGCATGCTGCAGATATGCAGCAAGTTCTGTCAAGACCTTAGGATTTACATTATTATCTAAATAGAAAACAAAGAGTAAAAGGAAAACACAATGACTTTCAAAATGCCTTGTAGCAGAGCCAGGAATGAGAAGCCAGTTCTTCCAAATGCTTTTCTATGAGCCCATCTACCACGCCACATTATTTCATCAAGATAAGCAGATTAAGTTAACATCTTGTCACATGAAATGGCTTCTACGTGTAAATTATATGCGTGTGTGTCTGTGTAAGTATGTATGGGTAGGTATGCAGATGCATATGTACATATTTCCATACAAACTTTTTAAAGTTTTCTTAGGTAGATGTAAATCTAAATGACACATAAATTATATGCATGTGTGTCTGTGTATGTATGTATGTATAGGTACGCAGATGAATACCCACATACATCCATACCAACTTTTTAAAGTTTTCTCGGATAGATGAGATTTTTCTCCCATGAGCTTTGACTTTCACGTGAAACAGAAATATATTGACTATCTCCTTTCAGGATAAATTGTGGTATGCTTTTATCCTTTCTATGTCTTGTTTATTTTCGGCTCCTGTCACTTCACTTGTGCTTCTGTTGTCTGCCCTTGCCAAGATATATAGGCATGTGAATATGTAAACTACTGTCTTAGTACTTTCGAAAATGGTAAAGAATTTACATATCTGTTTGCAAGATGGGCAATACATACCTTAAAAATCTGATCATGAGATATCAATACATAATTTCTGCAATACATAAAATGCAATACATAATTGGTGTAATTATAAAAAATATTTACAATTTATATATGCAATTATTTGCACTAGGGGAAGAATGCCTAGTGTTTTAAAGTCTATAATTGGGACAATCAGGATAGAAACATTTCCTTTCCTGTTTGTCCTGTTGCAACAACTTAAGAAATCCTCAATTCTGGCTGTTCAAGCCATCACTGGAGATCTGTTTGGTATGTGATGACAGGGAAGCTATTTTCAACCTTTTTTTTTAATGCAGATGAATTTATGCAGATGAATTTATTTTCAACGTTTTTTTTTAATGCAGATGAATTTATGCAGATGAATTTATAGTGTTGCAGCCAAATTAAACATTGTTCATTGATATACTGAAGGCACCTAAAATGCGTCTACAAAAGGGTAACCACATCACCTCCCAGCTGCTCTCTTTCATCTTAACTTCTGTTCCTGCCCGTCACCCTTTGCCTGAGCTTGAGCAAAGGTGAATTTGTATGTATCAGCTTTGAAGGGCTCACAGAGATACTAATGAGCTGAAGGTGCACATACTCTCTTAGCTATGGAGGGTGTGCATTTTACCATTCAATATCATGTTTTCTTAAGTATTTACTTAACTTCCGATGACTAATACAGCCCCTGTATCACCAAGCACTGTCTTTAACGATATTTTTCCTAGTAACACGTCCCTGAGATGAGACCAAGGGCCTGCATTTTTAGAGGTGTTACTCTGCTCTCTAAAACTTTGACAACTTTTTTCCTTTTCCAAAGGGATATTTTCAGGCAGGATTCTGGCAGATGTGGTCCACCACAATGAGCTCCAGAAAAATATCAGGTGTTTCTGCCCCCAGCTGTCTAACCCTGTCCCTGTACCAGAGGCGTGCCATCCACAGTGCCAGCAGTGGGGATGTGGGTTGGCGCGATTCATCACCAGGTGTGCCAGCTTCAGGTGCCATCGATGGTGACATTTACCAGGCTGTGGCAGAGCTGGCCCAGGTCACTGCCAAAATATGCAGGAGCAGGCGTCAAACCACATCTCAGCAGACTCATGCTATAGTGAGCTCTGATTGCTCGCGTATGCACATGCACACTCGCGTATACACACAGAGCATTTTTTTCATGAATTCTTACTGTTGCTGTGGCTCTCCACCAACTGCAGCTTTGAAGTACCGGTGTTTGGATGAAAGCACTAACAATAAAGTAACCAACATCTGCCAAAATTTCTTACAGAAGTTTACATGGAATTGGCAACTTGAGGTCATGTGCAAATCAAGGTCCTGTTTCATTCCAACAGGACTTCAACTTTTGATAAATTTTGTAAGCAATTACCATAAAGTACAACTGCCAACACAAAACATAGTAATGACCATGAAACTCCATAGTACCCTGTACTGCTGAACCACTCCATTTTGCATTTCTCAGAAACATTTGCCATCTGTTTGAAGAAGAGGATCCCCTACAGCATTTTTTTTTTTTTTTCCTTTTGATGATGGAAGTAGCATAATGATTCAGTTCAATAGCTCTTCTAATGGCAAACTACTGGCATGCAGGAGCTGTGAGAAAAATTGTTTGACACCTCACTGTATTCTGAAGCTGAGAAAAAAAAGACCTGCAAGGCTTAATAGCAAATGACCATGAATGATTACATTGAACATGAGCACTGAAACTTCAGGTGTAAAAGCTGAGTTTGAATATCATGCTCATGTAAACACATGCTCCAAAACTTTGGATTTCCCCCTTGAGGGGTGGAAATTTGGACTCAAATACAATTGTACTGAAACTCCTGCTATTTGAATTTAGTGAGTGTGACTTATGCCACTGTGATTGCTTCTGCTTTCTGTTTCTGAGAGCTCTGCTCTGCAGAGATCAGCAGCCATTATTTTACAGGGGGCTGTTATAGTCTGCAGCAGGAGACAGACATGATGTTGATCCTATTTTTAATACAATTGAAAATGTTTCATGTAGAAGTTGTTTGCTTATTGTAGAGAGACATTTGTACTGTGAGCAGCGACCCAGATATAGGTATATATATTCAGGTGTATCTCCAGCTGAAATGGATTTAGATACCATTGTAACATCGTGTTATTAAAAAGGAAAGTTGCTGTCTCTCATGCTGTCATTCTCTTTTCAGATTTAGAAAATATTAGCAGGAAATTTTAACCAGCTTAGTCATCTGAGAATTTTACATCAGCATTTTTTTCATCAGAAAATGTCATCAATCTTTCACATATAATTTTTCATGAAAAAAGAACCTTTTTTTCTGATTTACAAGAAAAAAAATCCATTTTACTGCAAAGGGTTTCCTTTCTGGTGATCCATACTCTGTAATGTTTTACTTTGTTTCAATTTCATTTAAAAATAGCTTTATCAAAAGTATTTTTTTCTGGAACTGGCTATAACTAGTAATGACATAATAAATGGACATTAAAAGCTCAGAAGGAAAACAGAATGTCAATCTTAATGACACTTAAAAATCACTAGCTTTTAAATAAATAAGCACTACATATCTGGAGTGAAAGCTGGTATTTTCTACTAAGCTATTATTATCAGATGCTATAGCAATGGGCTACAAAGCTTTCCTTCCTAGGGCTGAGAAATACCAGTTGAGTCTTGTCGCTACTGTTGCAAAGCACTATCAAATTCCAGGATGATGGTAATAGAGAAAATTTGGTTTTGAAAAGCTTTCAAGGATAGAGTGTTTAACAACACTCCTGCTTGTACTGTCTAGAAGATTGCTTTGATAACTGTAAAAGCTGAAGCAGCTGAAGATTTAGAAACAGACTGAGTGTTTAGACATCATATTACATACTACTTAGTAGAAAACAGTTCACAGTTTTGCCTTGTAGATCTCTAATCAAGAACCAGCTGGACTGGGGATGAGAGAGCTCTGAAAAGATAGAGAACATCAGAAATTAAAGGGTTAAATCTGCTGCTATATCTCAAACATAATGCAACTGTCATTAAAAAGAGGTGATAGTAATAATATACTTTGCATTTATATATTATAGCTCCTTCCCACCCAGCCTCTTAAAAAATCTTTCTAATATTAAGCACTTAATATTGCCAGTTGGTTCCCATGTTTTGTTAGCAATATATATGCCTGGGGACTATGCCATTTTTCTAGCTGGTTGTTCACTATCTTAGATGACTTGCTGTCAGCACATTTTCCCAACTCAGGTTGGTGGGGACTAGAAGTAAATATACTAGTGACTTCACAGAAACCTCTACTCTGAATAAAGTCTATAGGGGATACACAGGTCAGTGAACAGCTTGCCCAAGGGGGTTGTGGAGTCTCCATCTTTGGACATACTCAAAACCCAACTCTGCATGGCCCCGAGCAGCCTGCTCTCCGTGACCCTGTTTTGAGCAGCAGGCCCCTTCCAACCTCAACTATTTTGTGACTCAGCAGAGGTGCGTTGGCTTTCACAGCTCTGAAGGGAATTGCATGACTTGGGAAATAAATGTCAGCATCTTGGTTGTTGCTCACTGCGCTGAGTAAACGTGCAAAGTCTCTTACAGCCTGCAGGCGTAGGTCTTATGTAATGGGGCCCAATTTTCAAAATAGCTCAGTGTACAATTTTTGCCATTTAGGAAACCAGATCAGGAAGCTGCTTGATATTTTGGAAAATCCCTTCCGTGTCAACTGCTTGTCTTAACTTTAATGGGGGGGTTGGTCTCTTCTGCCAAGTAACAAGTGATAGGACGAGAGGAAATGGCCTCAAGCTGCACCAGGGCAGGTTTAGATTGGATATTAGGAAAAACTTCTTCACCAAAAGGGTAGTCAGGCACTGGAAGAGGCTGCCCAGGGAAGTGGTTGAGTCCCCATCCCTGGAGGTATTTAAAAGAGGTGTAGATGTGGTGCTTAGGGACATGGTTTAGTGGTGAACTTGGCAGTGCTAGGTTAACAGTTGTACTTGATGATCTTAAAGGTCTTTTCCAACTGAAATGATTCTATCATTCTACGATTCTGTAAGAACTGAAGAAGATGGCATTTTTCTTTGCAACTATGATTATGTATGTATATACATAAAACTATGAAAATATATACATAACTATAAATAACATTGTCCACATTTGTTGTAATGTAATAGGCCCTGCAATCACAACCTACCATTGTGTCACATCTGACATGGCCCTTAATATGTGACTCCTGTGGCACTGTACCATACAGGGTTCTTCTTCAATGAGACTCTTAAATCTACCTCAGCGGACAGTCTCCTTTAGTTGTATAGTAAAAAAGAACAATGAGATGCTTATGTTGTGTTTTTGTTGACTCCTCAGTTAAATGGTTACATCTGAGTTAATATTTAAACATGTTGGTTCCCAAGTATGCTAGTCCATAGCAGACTTGTCTCCTCCCGCCTTAACAAACACAACGTAATGGGGCCTTTGCTTTTGCTGGGATACAAAAGCTGTTACATTATAATGGTTTGACTGAAATAATTTCTTTTTCTTTTTTAAAATAGCCTAATGTGCAAAGCTGATTTGAAATGAATAGAACTTCGCACATTGAATCAGAGATTGTACTGCATGGACAATAAGACATGGAAATAATAAAAAAGCCCTTCTTAGTAATGAAAAGTAAACAGACAGGTCTTGAACAGCTACTGTGAGTACTCCTGCAGAACAACTGGTGCATATCACAGCCTCAGAGTTCTCTGTAGCTGCAAGACATGAGAATTTCACAAGACACATCTTGTGTTTCTAGTCTAAGGAAATTGTCAGAAAATCAATGAACTAGAAGTTCAATTTTTGCGTAAAGTCAAATTCTGATGAAGGCATCTTTGTATCAGCAGAATTTTTTTTAAGTTATGAAAACAGTGAAATAAGAGCAGAGAATCTGTCCTACTCTTAACATAATTAACAGCCCATTAAAACTTAAAGACAACAGGCTATCTCAGACTATAGTCAAGTTAGATCTTAACAATCCAAAGAAAAATATAGATGGTGTTGAAAGGTATCCTGTGAATGGAGCCTTATCTGCTGCCTACTCCAGGCTATAGTGACTCTGAGTCTGGAAGTGAATATCTTTCGAGCTCTGCCAAGACTTTGCAGCAAATTAAAATGGAATAAGTGAATGTATTTGCCAGTATCAGAACACTCAAGCACTTGGATGATCACTATGTTGTGTGAATTTTCTAACTGGTATGTGGAATTTGGCTGCCATTACACAAAGTGGTTTAAGAGTTGTTTTCTGGATTTAGTCCAGTTATAGTCAAAGTTGCTGCTGCTGTAAATCATTTGAGTGTTATGAAAGAATCTGTGCTAGGCTGACTGCACTAGCAGGGCAAAATGAAGTGCTTTAATCGTGAAAGCTCTTCCCCAGCTGAAACGCAGAAGCAGTGGTATGAACTGCTGAAGCAGCCCTGACAAAGCTGCTACTGAGTCATCTTCATATTCCCATTAACCCCGGGTCCTCCAACAGCTCCATTCTCCTTTCTTGTTAATCCCCATAAAGATTGCACGTTTCCAGTATTTAGACAATGTAAATGGGTGAAATGTGAAGGCCAGTGGGAGTTTTGCTGTTGCTATTCACCAATATCTCAATGGTGACTGTGTTAAGTTCAGCTTGGGCTGTAGGGTTCCACAAATTTGGCACAGAAGCAGATGCACAGCCTAGTGCTCAACCACTTGTGTCTTGGAACCTTACCAGCACAATACATTAGACCATGGATCCTAATGGGAATGACACAATGCTGTAGCCCTGTGCATCACAAAAATAGACAGACTGGAACGTAACTGAGCCACCAGCTTCAAGGCCACAGCTCTTTCAAAAGTGTCCTCAGGTGGCTGGCATTTTAAGTCCCTTGCCTCACCTCACAGATCATATCACCCTTCTCATCCACTGAGAATGTCCCCAGCTTAGCAAAACCCTGTTGTGCAGAACCCTGCTTATGTCCTCTTTGTCACCCTCACCATGCAATGGTGCAGCATAGCTCCTCCCTTGGCTTGCACAACTTTAAGGCTCAGTCTGGCACCTTGCTAAGGAAAATACTCCAGAATGGGTGTAGTGGAACAGTTTCTGTCCTCTGGCTCCTCTTGTGGTCACATTTATGCTGTATCAAGGGTGCCTTTGTGTGGTTTAACTTACTCTGACGAAGGGGACTAGAACAGCACAGTGACTTCTCAAGACTATTAAGTCTTCTGGACAAGCTCACTGTATGAAGCACAGAAGGTGGAGAGTGTAGAGATTCTAACTTTACTGGATAAAAGCTGTAATGTGGGTAACTGGAGGAAGTATTTCCCCTGCAGGTTAGTCTTTAGTGGGTTAGCCAGACTCTGTACATTTTGTTAATGATGAACTTCATATTCTAAAAGAAAATTCACAAATAAAATGATTTGTTGGAGATTTAGAGTTGGAAGTGCTTTTCAGCAGAGTCTTACTGGTAACACAAATTGCTTGCACAAAAGTTCAATATAAGCTCCTTGATAATACAGAAACTCTGAACAAAAAAACAAACAAACAAACAAACAAAACCCACACAAATAGTTGCTAGAACTCAAAACTGCCCTGCAATAGTCTATTAAGGGTCATTCTGTTAGCCAGATTTTCTGGAATATCACAACATATTGGCAATGACTTTGTCCTTGTAAACTACTTTCTAAACTCAATTAGTGCAACTGTCCTTTAAAGAACTTCATCACTACTTTATAGACAAATGTTTTGTTGTTTTTGCAACCATTATTTTTCATGAGATGATCAGCTCTCTTCAAAATATTGCAATTTTTCACTGCACATATAAACAGAAAATTGAATTTTCCCTCCTCTAGTTGAAACACTTTTTACTTTTCAGTCTTTAAAGAAAACTCAAATTTTCAGTGATTTTTTTTTCCCACAGAATAATAAATTTATCATTTTTTTAATTATAGGATTTAATAAAGCAGTCTCTATAATGTGAGCCAATGGATCTTATGTGATGTCAGAAATATTCCTGTGTGCATGGTACCCAAATGCAATAGTTATTGGTCTCACATATATTCGTGTTAATTCGATATTTCTTAAACGATCTATATGAATAAGCTCCCTTCCATTAGATTAGATTAGATCACGATCATTCATTCTTCAGAGGTACCCATGCTATGTAAAACGCAGAAGACAAAAACAATCAGAAGCTAATGCTACTCTTTCTATGTCATTCACTTATCGTCTAGCCAATAATGTGATATTATTTTAAATGTTAGCAAAACTTACTTTCAAATAATATTTCATAATGATTTTTTTTTAAACTGTTTTGAGTAAAAATACCTTGGACAAATGCTCCAAACACAGAATTAGAGATTCACAGTGATTATAATTTAAAAAAAATAGATTAAAATTACCAGAACAACAGAACTTCTATTTCAAAGAAGCACTCCAGGAACACATACTAATTATTCTTGCCTGCCTAGCTCTTGTGAACTTAATTCTTAGCTAGGATCAAATAACTGATCTGAACATGCACTCAAATTACTAAGTTATTACCAACTAGGTAAATGTAGGCTGAAAAAATACTATTAATGAGAATGCTTCAATAACATAAGACGGCTGGAGTTCAGTCTGGGTTGTCATTTTAAAAATAAAAATATGTGCAGTCTACAATCTTTTTTCTACGGGCAGTGGGTAAAAAACATACTCAGAGAGAAGATTAGTGCCAGCTTCACTGTTCCCATGGAGGAGCTCAGCACACAAAAACATTGTTCCTGTCTAGAGAAGATGCAGAGGTGATGAGAAGGGAGGGGATGCACCCTCAATTTTACCCTGCTTTCATACAGGCGGCTTTCCACACAACTCAGAGGTCTGAGCTGAAGTGCTAAGTTCCACAGCACTGTCTTTTGCAGAAACTGAGGTTTACCGTGCAGGGGCTAATTTAATTGGCAGTTCTATAATTTTTCCTGGGTAATGTATGATTTCTCAGTCTCTCTTTAGTATATTGGTGCCAATACACTAAAAGTGAGCAACATAAAAAAATGAGACTTTTGGGAATAAGCATACAGCTTAATGTATCTCTGTGTGAGAATGTGAGTAGCATGGATTTTTCATTCCCTTTCAGCATTAAAAATGATAATAGAGTATAACAAGTAAATAATTGAAAAATATTATCCATGAAGTTATAGCACCAGTGTATAAGCATTACATAGATCCTTCTGTGCACAACAGCACGTTCTCTTTCCATATAAAAAATGATGACTCTAAAAGCACCACGTTTTCTAGACATTGATCCCATCCCTTGACACTGCAAAAACCTGTGCTTTGGAAAAGTGTGTAAGGTCTAATAATGCTCTATTCTTAGAGATCTGACGATGTGCTTCAAGAAGCCTAAAAAAAATGGCAGTGATGCATGGTCAACAGGAGTGTAGAAAGACTCCTGTGTTCCTAGGGGAAGTAAAAGCCATTATTTCCTCTGTATTAAAGAAAAGGAGGGGGGGGTGTCAAAACAAGAACCAACCCCCCAAATTTTCTAGTCACTGCAATACAGTCATATGCATGCTGAGCAAACAAGAACACAGCTGTTATAGCTCTGCTGTGCAAGAGAAAAGAAATCATCTGTACATTTGTTTACATACTCTCTGCTCTTACATTTGGCCAGACCACACAGCTCCAAGCTGAAGCAAAATACAAAACTCATATGCTGCAGACACGGCCAGTATGAGAGGGCTTCTCCTCCACAGTTGGCGTCCCTGTGCTGCACTTATAAACAGAGAGAGAACTGAATCCCAATTAACCTACTGTCATCTCAGCGCATTAACTCCCAGTTCGACATCCAACAGGCTGAAACCTTCTACTCTCCAGCATGCTGCTGGTGAGGGAAGGACACAGGACATCGGAGGAAGCCCAGCTTGGGAGGGAGCCCCAGCCGTGCTGGCTGCGAAAGGGATGTGGGGCCCTGAGAAAGGAACTGGGGACCTGCGAAGCCCCTGAGCTGCACCCTGGCTGCTGGCAGAGGAGCTGGCAGTACGTGCAAGGGAGTATGCATCGTGCTGCCTGCAAGCAAGGGGGAAGCGCATAGTGGTTATGTTGGTGTTTTGTACCACCGTACAAACCTGCCCTAGGGCTAAGAATGTTGATTCAAGTGTTGTCCCTTAAAAAAGGGACCTCCAGCTCTCCAAAACTCAACCTTTGAGTGATTTCACTATTTATTTCTGGTGGCTCTTCTGAGATACCTTCATTTTGAAGTAGCATAAGAGGGAGGATTATGGCTCCACGGGTGCAGTTTCAGGATCCCTAAAAATTTCCCAGGGGATGTTGAGAGAATATACACCTATTGACTCCAGAGCTGCCATCCTTAACTCCTTTTCTCAGAAACTGTAGAAATAGCCCACAGGTCCCCAAGGTCTACAGACCATGGATTGAAAGTGTTGCTAAAAGTGTTGCTATTTCTGCAAATGGTTGCAACTACTCATTCATTTTAATTTGTGTCTGTAGGTTAGAAAACGCATGGAAACAAACCTGATTATATCTAGGTTTAAGAAGTTCCAGCTACTTGCTATAACATCATGGTTCAGTTATTTAATTCCTGGACACAGTTCAAAGAGAGGTAAAATCAACATCCACTTGGTGGAATTTGTTTGCCTTTCTGTTCATCCTTCCATTGTTTTTCCAGTCCATCAAGATTTCTAAAGGAAAACGGTATTTGTTTTCTTTTGGAGTTAACAGAAAGTACAACATGTTACCCATAAAATAAGAGGAGGCCTTATGTGTTGCTGTTTTCCTGAGCCAGATTCTACCCACAATTAGTTATGAGTAAGTTGGACGTGTAAGTTTTTTGTGTTTGCATACCACCTCTCCCTACCTCTTCAAATAAATTGACTGTAGAAATAATAATGCAAAAAATCTTAACAAAAATGCTCCAGTTTTTCTATTTTTTTTTCATATTTCTTTCTGATTCTGTAGGCTTTGATCTAATTTGCAGGAAAAAGAATATATAGATCAAAGCAAAATCCAAAATGAAGTTGTAATAACATAATGTATCTACCAGCTACATTAAGAATACAAGCAAGACAACTGAATTTGAATATGATTTAGACACTTGTTGATCAGAATATATATAAATATGCTTACATATACATGCTTTTGCTCAATTCCAAGCCTCTTTGAGCTCTTTTAGAATTACTTTGGAGACTTTGTGGTGCAATAGATCAGATTCTGGTCTAAATGACATCATGCTGGCCAAATGGTGGCAGTGATTAATCTCTAAGCTCATCATCAATAAAAAAGAAATAAAATTCTTTGCTGAGATGCCAAGTATGCTAAACCCTTGAAGAGAAATGATCTAAAAACTTGTCTGGAATGTGATGATTTCACCAACCCATGGGACAGAGTCTGCACACAGTTGCAGATGTAGAAATCTGTTCATGGCTTTATGACAAAGCACTAACCTGACCATGGGCCAAGTTCAGACTTGGCGTGAGGGAGTCCAGCACTGATTTAAATGGATGGAGTTGCATCAAGGGGGACTTTCTCCCCAGAGACACAGAAAGGTCCTTGGTGAGTATACTCTAGTTAACAAAGTTATGCTCATTCAGAGCCATGTTTTGCTGATCTCACTCTTGCTGAATAACATCCTTTTAGGACATTGGTATCTCACTATATTTGATGGATAAAGTAGAGAGCCACGCTGGAACCAGCCCTACAGATAGAGTACCTTTCCAGTGCTCGGGCCTAGGGGAAGGCACACCCGCAGCACAGCACAGCGTGGGAGAGAGGCCCAGAAGTTATGTGGTTTATTTAAGCCGCCAATAAAAACAGCTGACAGAACATAAATATGCATGTTAGGTCTCAGGACAATAAATTTATGCTTTTTGTAATTAAAAAAATACACAAAAATCTTTGTTAATGATATTTTTAATTTCATTTAGCATATTTTGCAGCATTACATAATTAATGTCTTACTTCAATGCTCAGTAAAGAAACTAATAAAAAATAGTGGGGGTGGGAATGATAGAAGAATCTGGAATAACTTGGGTATTATGCTTGTCACTCTTGACTTAATGTATGGCTGTTGAAGAAAAGACCCAATATCCATATGCTGAGATTATGAACAGTCTGAGAAATGGCCAAGAATATACACAGTACATACAAGCACTAAATTTGTCTTTGTAGTTCGGTACTCAGAGGTAAAAGCCCCCATCATTTGGACACAGATTACCAGGGCAGAAGCTATATGGTTTTGATTCCACCTTTATGAGAGTTATTCTAAGTGTGCTAAAAATGAAAAAGTGAGATTTATATAAGTCTCCTTTCCTTTTTTCAGAGCAACAGCTAGTTGCTCCCCATGGAAGTGACTCACTGAAGCAGCATCTCCTGCCAATGCAGCCATATCTCAGGGGGGTCTTCTACAGGGTAGGCTGTGTGTCAGAGCGTTCCTATCCTCTGCAGAGAAGAAAAAAGGAAAAGATGGGGGAATTGCTCTGTGAAATATCATCCATAGTGTCTTTCAGGATCTCCTAAACTACTTCACCTTGAGGCACTTGATAGTACTGAACAGAGATGACCACCGTTCTTGCTGTCAGGGCCTTGACTGCATTCCCCCAACAGAGGATTTGGCTTTGGGGCTCAGGGCAGGGGCCAACCCCTGGCCCCAGATGTTGCTCCATCCCTGCTGCCCTGCCTGTGCCTAGCCATGGCCCCGAACCAAGCCCCTACCCTGTCCCATCCTTGGCCCATCCTCATCCTCCCATCTGGCCCTGGGTCCCCTCACCGTGCCTGATTTCCCAAATACCTCTTCAGACAGATAAAGCCACTACACTAAAATGAGGTAGATGTTGATAGCTCTCCTTTAACACTTACTTCATAGTTTCACGGAGTTTGGCTTAGTTGTCCTTTTACACTACTGCTTACAAATTCAGTACAAAATCTGATAAAGAGAAACAAAGAAAATATCACGAAAAAGACAATACTCACTAAACCAAGGACCGTAACTGTCCAAAACTGACAAAGAGTGAAGATTTGATCTGAAAAATATATGTTCTTCATTCTACCACTTCCCTCATGGAAACAGCAGTCCTGAAAGTTATGGCTATGTATTTCTACTGCAAGTAAGAAATATCTAAAATCTATTATTATTTGTCTGTGGTATGCATACTGAGAAGAGATTCATTCCCACAACTGTCAACACATTTCAAAGTTTAGTGCTTATACTTGCAATACTAAGGGTGTAACAATAATAGATGGAATGTAAGGAATGGAAAGCCTTTTTGCTTCTATCAGGTTAATGGCAGAAGGATATGCTGAAAGACAGGTCAAGATGGTTGGAGCCACTCAAGAGAGAGGAAAGGTCCAACTCATCATGAAGTAGGCTCTGGTTCACATATGCACTTGGAGCCATGGACTATGCTGTTTTAAATTAACTTTCTTTTATCTTTTACACCTGTAGCCCTTGCTTTTCCACTTAAAGAAGAATACAATTTAAATAATTTGCTTCTTAAGTTATATGCCCCTGATGAAGCAAGTATCTAATTGTTTGGGTTTTTAAATAGTTGTTTCATATGTTAATTATTAAACTCCATTTAAATAGACAAGGACACTTACACAGCAAAGCAATCTTTTCCTCTTTCTGTAAAATCACTTAATCAAATTCACTACATCAAAACTATTTCAGTAGCATCGTCTGATTTTGCAAACACAAGATTAAGCATTTGCTGCTAGAATATGCAAGTGCAACTCAGCTGAAAGCAGTGAAGCTGTGCCTGCCTGTGTTAGCAACAGATTTGGCTCCAAGGCTTCATTATTTAGATTGTGAATTCCTGATGTGAGGAACTATGTCCCTGTTTGTTTGAGAGATGCTTCAGATACTTTAGCTGCTTTATAAATAATAAATAAAATCACAACTAGAAGCCTCAGGGAAGAGGAAGACTGATTGTGAGAGAGAGGGGCTTTGTACAAATACAGAAAAACCTCACTCCAGCTACCTTCCAGGGCCTCAGAAATAAAAAATATCCTAGGTATTTATTAGGTATGTTGGTCTTTAATTAAAATCTTTGGCCAATGTCTCTGGAGGTACTTCAATATAGGTGCTCTGGACAGTGAGTTATTAATCTATGGGGGGTCCTACTGCAGATCCCAACATGTTCGTCAGGTTTTGGGGAAATACACAGAATGAAATAAAGCGCAGGAAGAACTTTAATGATCTCTTTTTCAGGTGTGCTCAGGAGAGGGTTTACTACGAAGGATATGGGAAAATAGGCACCTTTACTACCATCTTCTGGGCAATGATGTGTCTCACCATCACGTGATGCTGATAAAGCCATCACCTATCAAGGCACCATGACCATCCTGGTACCTTCCCAGCTGGAGGCAGCTGACCCACATGCAAAGCCACCTTACACAGCCCAATCAAACAGCCAAAAATTTGATTTGACTCACCAATACTGAACAGCTAAGCAGTGCAGCCCTGAAGAAGTAAGTGCAATCAGTCACATTGGCAAGTAATTGGGACAATTTTTGCTCTAAATAAAATAGAATGTGGAAGATCATAATCTTTATGAGGGAATGAAGGTTTAGATTTTTGAGCCATAACATAAGCATGTGATGAGTAACTTAGCCAAACAGGCTTTGTATGTGCCATTGGTAGTACCAATTTCAAGACATCAGCAGCCTAGGAAAGCATCACTCTGTCTTTGAGCATCCTGAGAATATGGCTAAATAGGAGCTTTGGTAGTGTGATGAATACAAGCAGATCCCAAAGCAATGACTTTACAGGACTGAACCTGTTTGAATACACGTTAGGTAAATGTATAGAGATTGCTACACAGTCAAATTGTTGGTGGGAATTTGAAAAACCCTCTTGCTGCAGAAATTATTGGAAGATGACAATCACAGTGTCACTTTTTCAGCACAGACCAACACTATGCTAAGAATTATATACAGGGGAAAATCCTCAGGGTCAAATGTAATTGAAACTTATTCCCACAGAAAATATTAACATGAAATGTGTTACCTATAAGGGCCTCTGGAACAATGTGTACAGGAATAGCTTTGAGACAGACAGAAACCTAGATGCATTTGCAGCTGAGAAGACAAGGACTACTGTGGGATTTCAGATCCTTCTGCTAGTTTGTTGAATCTTTGAAATGACAGGTTCATTTAGAAAATACATTAATTTCTTATTTCAATTTACCTAATCTCAGGAAACCTCTGAAAGCCACAGAGATTTCATGTCAGTCCTCTTTTACTGCCAAAAGCAGTAATTTGAGCTCTCACACAGAGCTCCTCTATACATCAATGCATTGTAGAGCTGTGTTAGAGAGATATGGACCTTGTTTCAGGTTGTCTAATCTGACGTTATTTTTATGCATGTGTATTTTATAGATTCAACTTTGAAGGCGCAGTGAAAGAAGTTCTGTGTTTTGAGGATATGAATCTTATTAAAGACTGAATGAATTAACAACAGTGTGTACTTAGATGTGCAATGGTGAATGAAATGCATTCTTCATTATTATTGAGAAGCAATTTTCAATGACTACCAGTAATGATGGTGATTTTACTACAGAACTGATTCAATCGTATAATGTCAGGCATATGACAAATCTAACTTGTTCTCTTCCAATAATGCAAAAATAGATATTGTAGATTAAAGTGAAATGAGCAACCACTGACAAAAAAAATGCCTGTCCATAACATATCACTTCATTACTGATCATCTGATCAAATCATCTGCCATCCAAAGTGTTTGTAATATTCCTTGAGATAAAAGTAGTCTTTTCCACCACCCTGCAGGACAGAGAAGGCTTAAAAAACATCCTACTCTTTAAAAAAGACACTTCAATAGAGCAAGTATTTTCTTCTATACATAATTTAAAGAGAAGAATCAAATGTATTTGGCTGTGAATGGAATAAGAATTGTGTGCTTTTCCACAAATTAGAAGACTGTCCAGAATGCATTATTAGTAAAGGACCAGCAAGACCAAGCAATTTAACCAGACAATTTAGTTCCTTTTTCTGAAATGTCCAGGAACTGTTTTTTCTCAAACTTATTTAGCCAATTTCAGTTTGTGCCATTGACTTTAGGGATTACACAGAAGTTAAATCTTAGCCATTTTACTCAGTTATTACAAATCAGTGAAGTTATAGCAGTAACACTGTTTCTGTTCCCAGATGTGAGAGCATTCCTCATTGATACTAATTATAAAATTCAATTTTTGGTTAAGCATGCAAAAAAGCAATCTCACATATAAAGTATAAAGGGAATAGCTTATATAAAGAGAATTCCCTACATGTGTAAAAATTGTTAGGTTTTAGGTTTGAATTGAAATCAACATATAATAGAATATTTTTTTAGGAGATTTTTGTTTTGTTTTGTTTTGTTTTGTTTTGTTTTGTTTTGTTTAGAGGAACGGGAGCAAGCTAATTTTGTAATAGTCACAACAGCATTTTGGAACACAGTTTGGCAAAAAAAAAATGCATTATTTGATCAGCAAACACGTATTGCCATATGTAATAGTGTTTCAAGCAATCTTCTACAGAAATTAGCTCTATATTCAAGTATTTTGAGCTGAAGTAGTAGCTTTTCCTCTCCCGTGCTATTTATTGAAAACTCTCTCTGCTTCCATTCGGTCAAAGAATACAAAAATAGAAAAAAAAAAACCCAACCCTTTCATGCCTCCAAGACTGCACTGCTCCAGCAAAAAGGCAGAGAGAAGCAATAGAGTTTATTCAGTTCCCCAGGGCGCAGTAGTTGTAGTTGATTTTGTAGTTGTATTGCCAGGCAATAGGAGGTTCACAGAGTGCCTCCTGACCTATGAAGGTCACTGCACTCCAGGCTCAAAGGAAGTTGTTCATGACCACAATATATAGGCACTGAAGTCTTTGTGTCTGTGATACTCAGAAGGGGAAATTTGGGAATGAGAGGCTGACACAGAACGCTGGTTATAGTGATAATAAGAGATCATACTGTGGTTTTGTGGTCTGGGTGCAGGCAGAGTGCTTTCTATGAACTTCACAACCTCCCTCCTTCATTTTCCTTGTATGTAAAATGGGAATAATGTCTCTCTGGTTCAAAAGAGAATGGAAGAATTAGCAGGGTGTTTGTAAAGCACGGTAGAAGTGACAGTCAATAGAAACACAGATAGTCAATAGAAAGCCAAGTTAAAAATTGTACAGAAAACGAAACAGAAATCTTTAGGAGGAAGTCCAAGAAAAAACATCTGGCAAAAGAGAGAGGCATAGGAGGCCTGACAGAAGGAACAGAAAAGCAGCATTATTGGTTTGTTTTTCCCTTTGTAGATCAAACCGACATGTCAGATGCAATGCAATCTTTTGTTTGTACAGAAAAATTGGGAGAAGAAAGAATGGGAAAATCTGAACTAAAAAGTCTTTTAAAAACTAGCTGTGCTGTGCTAAGTAGATGGAGGGTGTGGATGGACACACAGAGGTACATGGGAGGATCTGGCTTTGAGCACCAGCAGTCTCCCAGGACAGGGATACTGTCAGCTCTGACATCCAGGCTGATCTGATATGAGCAATGCTCATAGGTGGGTGGAAATAGCTTTTTGAATCTCTACACGGAAGTGAAAAGACATGGCAAGAGGTCTAACTTATCCATCAGCTCAACTTCATAATATAGTGGTTGTCATTCAGGTACATCAGTGAAATGAGCTTTCAGGGATCATAGAGACTGGAGTTTTTCCTGCTGTCTTCTCCCCAGGGTCCCTGTTGTTACTTCATTTTCAGCTCCCCTGTTTCCCTCTTATGTCCTTTATATTTCTTCATTTCTCCTGTACTCTTCCTTAGTCATCTTCTGTCCTATTCCTCCTTTTTCTCCCTCTTTCCTCCACTCCCATGCTCCTTTCTCCTTTGCATTTTACAGTAGAATCATAGAATCAAAGAATTGTTAAAGTTGGAAAAGACCCTTAAGATCATCAAGTCTAACCGTTAACATAGCACTGCCAAGTCCACCAATAAACCATGTCCCTAAGCACGTCTACCCGTCTTTTAAATACCTGGGCAGCCTGTTCCAGTGCCTGACTACCCTTTCAGTGAAGAAGTTTTTCCTAATATCCAACCTAAACCTCCCTGGAGCAGCTTGAGGCCATAATACAGTGTATCTATGTACTGATTTTTCTGAAGTCTCACCATGTGTTGTTCCTGTTGTTCCTGAAGAACAACTGTTCTGCCTTGGTGATCTTCTCCAGTTCTCTTGCCTATAGGTAATGTTCCTGTGCCTAATGTTCCTGTTTAGGGAACCAAAACCGAACTGATGATCTAAAAGCTACAGCTATATGCTATACAGACAGTAGCACAGAGAGACTTCATTATCAAAAAATCAACACTCAGCGTAAGACAAAAGAAACAGATGAATATTATCAGACAGGGAACTACAAGAGAAAAGAACCAGCCTGATGAGCTAAAGTGTTAGGAACTTAGCTCTAAGATAGATGGAAGTTTTTGTAAGTACCACAGTCAAGAAGATGGGTGATGAGGCTGATCTGAGGCAGAGCAGGGGAGCCCTTAGGAGATGTAAGGAGCAACAAAGCATAAAGCGGTGTCCTAGTTTTGGCTGGGGTAGAGTGAATTTTCTTCATAGTAGCTGGTATGGGGCTATGTTTTGGATTTGTCCTGAAAACAGTGTTGATAATACAGGGATGTTTTCGTTATTGCTGAGCAGTGCTTACACAGAGTCAAGGCCTTTTCTGCTTCTCACCCCACCCCACCAGTGAGTAGGCTACAGGTGCACAAGAAGTTGGGAGGGGACACAGCTGGGACAGTTGACCCCAACTGACCAAAGGGAAATCCCAGATCATATGATCTTGTGCTCAGCAATAAAAGCTGGGGGAAGAAGGAAGAGGGGGACATTCAGAGTTATGGTGTTTGTCTTCCCAAGTCATCAGTATGCATGATGGAGCCCTGCTTTCCCAGAGATGGCTCAACACCTGCCTGCCAATGGGAAGGAGCGAATAAATTCCTTGTTTGCTTTGCTTGCGCGTGCATCTTTTGCTTTACCTATTAAACTGTCTTTATCTCAACCTACGAATTTTCTCACTTTTACCCTTCCAATTCTCTCCCCTAACCCAGTGTGGGGGGAGTGAGAGAGCAGCTTTGCGGGGCTCAGCTGCCTGCTGGGGTTAAACCATGACAAGCAGAAAAGGGCTTGTGTGAAGATCCAGTGTGGGAGCACTGTAAGATAGCATCATGAGTGATCAGATGTTGGAGCTGATCTTGTCATACTGAATGGGAGAGAGAAAGGCTATGGATGACCTGTGAAAAGGAATATGGACAATTTCTGTCCTGTGTATTAGAGAAAGAAGAGCCAGCAGAGTAACATGACTAAAATGCTTTAGCTAGGTGGGTAGCTGTTGTCCATGCACTTACAGTTCCCATTTCAAGATTTTTTCTGCTTCTTTTAGTAAAAGCAGCTTAAAAAAAAAGAACATTGAGATTCATATAACAACATTATTTCAAAAGCTATGGCTATGGATAGCACTGAGTCTCGTGCAACTCATAATAAAAGACCCAAAGTCTGAAACAGTAGATGAAATTGTAAAAGTTTCACTGTAGAGTTGCAGCTGGATATGAGATTCTTCCTAGATACAAAGAGGACAGAGAAGACATGCAAAACAAGCACCTTCACCTGAAGCTATCCTGTAGGAGAATGCAGATGGAAAACACATTTAGGCAACTTCTCTAGAAAAGGTCCTCACATGATAGTGTATCTCTTTCTGGGCCATTTGTCTCCAAGGCTTTCTCCAAGAAAGTGGCAAGTCCTTTTCCAGTGTTGTCGGGGGCAAAGAGTCTAAAGTATCTGATTCTAAATGCCATCTCAGCTCAAGGTCCCCGTTCAGACCTCAGTCTAAGCCTCCTTACCTATTCCATCCGGCTCAAGGTCATGCCCGCATCATATTGACCAGATTTTTTTTTTTCTGATTGAAATCACTAAACTTACAGTTTAAGAGGCATCAGGTCAGCCTGAGAACACATAGAGTAGGCATGAGAAATCCTTTCATCCTTTCCTCCAAAGTATAATAGCTTTAGTGAAATTTTTATTCTACTTCTGTCAAATCCAAATAACTTTTGAAAGCAAAGATATTATTTGATCTAAACAGGATAATTTCCTTTCTCAACATCTCCATCACATAATTTAATGTCAAGTGTGCATGACTTTAGCAGCAACTTCTCATCAAATTCTCCAAACAAGAATGGTTGGGAATTAGTGAAATACGTGAAAATCAATAAGATGTTCTTGTATAAACAGCCTGCTTAGATTAAACATATAACATACTGCACTTTAGGTGGAAATCATACTGAAATGAAACATCAGAAGCAAAGCTAAAAGCCTGTAGTAGCTTTGTGGTGTGAGCTCTTAAGTCTCATTAACTTTAATTGTATGTATCATTCAAAGAGATAATACACACCAGGATATTTAAATTAATGTAACTGATTGAAATACAAACCCTACTGTAGGCAATTACAAGTGAAAATATTAAGGGTCTGATTCTGCAACCCCTTTCTCATCTAGTTAACTACCCAGTCACAGTGAATTTACCTACATGCAGGAGGGCTGACTGAGTCAGGCCCTAATTTTCTAAACCAAATCTTTCCTTCATATTAAAGGAAGATAACTAACCTTGAAATTATGGTTTTGGAAAGACATTTCTTGGCTATTTTTAGCAATATAATTTAATCCTAACATTGTAGTGTTTGGGAAACTTATTTGGCTTTCCTTCCATCCACAGTTATGATGAATAATAAGTAAGAAGAATATCAATAATGTGTCGCACTTACACAATGCCCTCCATTTCATGATCTTTAAGGTCTTCATGGACATGAATAAACTAAGCATTATGACAACAGTCTGGAAGTAGTGTTGTGCTATAACGAAGAAAATGAACTGTGAGGAGTGACATGAATTACCCAAATTGAGTCAGTGGCCTATTGGGAAGTAGAACCTGGATGTCCTGGCTCTTGCTTTTCTCTTCTAACCACTAAGCACATTTTCTGCACGCCATCATGAGAAGGGGTTTGTATTAGCAAAATCAAACCAAAAACCTCATCAAAATGCTACAGAAAAAACATAACGAATCATGAATCAGAGAACATCTGGATTGTGAGAGTGCTTGAGGAGGCTGCCTCCTGAATGTCTTTCTAGATACCATTGCCAGACAAGAAAAGAGAAAACCAGGAGCAGCTATTCTCAAGAATATGTTGCAAGATTCCCCCTGTGGTTTCCTACCTGGCTGCTCTGAAGATATTTTTAAAGCAATTTCCATGCAAAAGTCAGAGACATGTCTGTAAGGGGAGGGGAAGAAGGAAAGCCGTGCACTCACCCACCCACTCACTGTGCTCCTCATAGGCGCCACCAGCTGTTCTCTTCACCTCACTCTCAAGACAAATGAAAAATAATCCACCAGGTCTTTTTTTTTAAGCTCAGGTTTGCCTTAAAACTGAACTTCAAAAAGAGTCCATCTGCTGATGGACTGACTTTAAGACTTGGCCCAGTGCAGCACTCATTGCAATAAATACAGTCCTTCTTCGTACCTGCAAAGCTTATGGCTATGCATAAGCACTGGAAGATGATGGTAATGTTTGATAATCAAGAAAAAAAAAAAAGTGTTTCCCTTATACGTTTCCTGAGTTTCTTTTAAAAAATAATACTGAAAACGAGAAAATGGGAGAATGAAATGACAAAATGAAAGCGTAGCTGTAGCATATAAAAATGCCTTTGAGAGTAAATCAGTGACCTCTATGACTTTAGCTTGTGATACAGTGCTTTCCTCAGAGCAATAAGAAACAATGAAACTGGTTAAATAATCAGCAGCAAAATGATCAGCTTCAAATCTGGTAATTCACCATTGATATAAAATGTGCACACACATACCCAGGTACAGGTGCATATTCCCTTACGTGGCTAATTTTATAATGTTCACACTTAGATTTTTTGGTGATGGCCTCAAGCCTGTCACATTTTGTGATTACAGGAGATCTGAGCTGAAAGATGATGGGATGCTTCACTCAGCAAGCACTGATGCTTACAGACTGGAAAAGAAATTGCAGTCTTTGTGCTTGGAGGACTCTGCTTTAATATGGACCTGAAGAGGCTCAAAGGATTCATGTAAGGCCAGGCAGCACTGAAGAGAAGAGCATATAAGGAAGTAAAGAAAAGAAGAAGAAAACATAAAAAGAACATGGAAAATTTCCCCTGTCCTAGTTACAGAGCAGTAAATACAGAAAAAGTGTTGACTTAAATGGACTTACGCTGAACATGTTCCAGTTAACAGAAAGATGTGTGATTCGAGGTGCTCTCAGCGAAATAACTTGTGTTTTCTTTTTTCTAATCACTGATACTGTTTCTTTGGCAAGGAAAAAGTTGACCTGCATCTCATTTTGGTCTGAGATGGAAAGCATTCATCTTCCTCTATGCCCATTTTAGCTTGTGTCTGTATTTCTGTGCAGAGATTCATTGATGAAAGTGTTCTGTAACACCCAGGTGAGAAAGGGGAGCCTTGTGGTGGCCTGCCTGATAATAATTATGGTTAGTATAACCACTGCTGGGACCTGGGACAGGGGCAGCAGTAGCCAGACACTGCAGTAGCTTCTTATTCCCTCAGGTGAAGAGGCTGGGTTTCTGCCACCACTGCTTATCTCATGTTGTGACCTGCTGGGAGGCATGGTTGCCTTGGAGTTTCACCAACTGCCTGAGCTCCTTTCCTTCATTTTCCCAATTCTTTTCGTTGCCTTTAGGAGTCCCTCCATGGAGTTATGTTACGTTAGTCTCCAGCACTTTTACCTACCCAGGTACACGCTGGGCTCAGAGCCCATGAGTTTGACACCATCTCAGAAGCTTTACCACAAAGTCCTTAGACTCCTAAGATCTGCATTTGGCCTGTTGCCAGGCTGTACATTATAAGGAGACACAGACTAATGCATGCCAATGAAGTCTGACATTGTTTGTGAAATGTACAGGCTGGGGACAATACAACCTCTGATCTTGTTTAATGGAAAACATTACACTGAACTTGACCTTCTGACTGAATGCAATGCTGCTCTAATAACATGTCTTTCTCATTTGTATCGCTCAAGGAAATCCTGCTCTCTGTGACATTAGTTTTATCTGCACCATCAATCTCTAGCAAAAAGACATACAGAAACTCTGCTTAGGGGACTGCACAAGTCTTTTTTATTATTATTATTGCTGAACATAACCACTTCGGCTTTGTAGTCATTATTTTCTGAATTCATCTGTTCATTTTTCTGGAACTTGAGAAAAATGTAGGTTTTATGTCTTATTTAACGAACTGTGGTTCACACTGTAATGGAATTGCAAGCTACTGTCAAATCACAGATAATATGCCATCTGTGATGTTATACTAAGTTGTTGGGCCAAATATTCTTCTGGTATAAGTCAGCACAGCTTAATTTACATCAGCAGAGCCTTTCACTCAAACTTGAAATAACAAATTCATCCAACCAAATGATCTTTTCCTTCTTCTAATTCCAGAGCCAAAGTGCAGATTTAAGAAGTTGTATTACAATGTCTAGGAGTGTGAAAGCACTACAGCAGGAAAGCAAACAAACAGCCAAACCAAACCAATCCTTTTTGAAAGAAGTTCACATACATCTTAAATACATATTATTGTGTTCTGTCTACCTCTAAACATTAAACTGGTCAGTCTATAGCAGAATTTTTATCTCCAGTCGTCAAATATTAAGGCATGAACTGACCCTTTCCATTTGTTGGTGTTTAAGGTCACTGTTTTTCTTCTTGTGAAAGTGGATATTATACTGCGTCCAAAGCACAGTCATATCTTGGCTCTTTCACCAGTAAAATAACAAATTGGCTTTCTGATTTTATTATATTATTCTTGCAGAAAGACCTGAGGTAGTTCAAGTACCTGCAGTGGCCTGTCTGGAGCAATCACCTTTGCTTATCAGTGAGGCAGAATGTCACAATGAAATGGCTACTCTGCCTCCATGCTATTTCTTATGGGCCTAGCATGAGTCTCTAAAAAAGGCACGTATGAGACATAGATCTCAGGAAGGGGGCACTGACTGGGGTCAGCTGACAAAACACCTTCTCTGCTCTGCAACCTGCCCCCCACTGCCCTCTGTGCTGGGGATCCCCAGGGACAGGCAGGGAGATTGCTATGGGCAGACAAATTGTTCAGACAGCCCACAGACAGCATCACATCCCCTCCAATGATGGAGATGTTATGTGACCAGATTTGCACCAGACACGATGGGGGAACCAACATTTTGATAAATGCTAGGGGCACTTCCAGTCATTGGACAAGAGAGAACATGGCTGTGCAGTGCCACCATAGGATGTTACATGATCTGTCTTTGCTGTAGTATTTTTCACCCTGCCTTAAAATCATGTGGAGTCACAACTATTGTCATCAGGAATTGGCAAGGGTAAGCACAATGCAAATACTGTGACTGTACTGCCCGTGACATGATGAGACAAGAACCTCAGAACAGCTCAGCACTTGGGCAAAGGCACAGACAAGTAAGAGATAAGCAGCATATAAGAAGAAAGCAACACAGGTGTGTTCAAAACTTTCCGAAACTCTATAGCAAATTGCAAAAGATTAAAAACCCCAGCAATTTTACAGGAAAAAAAACCTGATCTAGGACCTTTTGGAAAGACACAGCAATAGTTGCAGGTACACCCACAGTCTGTTTAACACTCATCGGCAATAAAAGTTCTGGACTGAGAGAAGGTGAAAGCTGAAACTGCCATTTTAATCCTCTGGCATTAAAATAGCTTTGCTGTCACCTTGCAGAGCAGCAGCACAAACGGGGCTGCCCACACCCAAGCAGTCAGAACTGCGTTGCCAACACTCAATCGCTGTTTGGAAAACAAGCAGCTTTGGGGAAAAAAAGGATGAGAAGATTTTTCCACAATGTTTGGGAATGTTTGGCATGCAGAAAACCCCTGCTGGCTGCCTGCCGGCCTGCCTGGGACCTGGTGCACAAAACTGCAGATTTTGCTGATATCATTCAAATGTGTTAATTTTGCTGCTGCTTTGACTGTTTTTCATCATCCTTTTCCAAATCAAGAGATAGACAGGAAGAGCCTTTTCCTGCTCCCTTTGAAGCCCACGGCAGGTTTCCCTTCAATAGCAAAGTGCCAGTGTCGGTACCTGACCAAATAATTTTGTGTTTCTGCAGCTGACTGCATTTCCCTAGAAGTGCTTGATCTGAGCCATGTTTCCCAGCCAGAATCCCATGGCTCCATAAGGACAGATTTTGGCCCTGGAGCTGGTTCCAGTGCAGATGATGCTCCTTCACTTCGTGTCGCTCTCCGTAGAGAACCTTGGGTGCCCTATTGGTGGTGATGCCCTCCCTGTTGTCTGTGGGGCTGTGCCTTCCCCTAAAGCCATACCTTGGTCCTTCTTGGTTTTCCCTTTCTGACTTGCACTCACACTGGGGCACCAGCACTGGCCATATTAGCACTTGGTCAAGTCAGGAGAGGTCACCAGGGTGGATTATCTTCCTTGTAGTCCCTTCAGTTCTGGTCCTGCAGCAGACTGTTGCCTTGCAGGGGAAGCCACCACAAATGGTGTCCTCGATGACAGGTCCCTGCTCTGGTTCTGGTGCCACAGGCAACTGTTCCAGCAGGTGCAGTCTGAGAGATGTCACCCTTGAGTTGCACGCCCTAAGGAGGCAAAGGATTCCCACACCATGTACACCCAGGGTAAGTTTTATCTTCAGACAGAGAGGACACAGGTTATGTTAACTGGAAAAATAAACTCTAGCCTTGGACACCATTTTCACTCTGGCTGTAAGCACAAACTTGTTCACACCGATATGCAAGGTGTGTGCACGCTCCTGTGGTTCCTTCCTGCTTGTGGCAGGAGGGATCAAGGAAAAAACTGTAACGGTGAGTAAAGAAGAAAGTCTTTACAACATCTACCATCTACTTTTCAAAGTAACAGTCTGGACTTGGTTCCTGTCTGACTGCCATGGGCAAATAAGATGGGAGCAATGGAAAGTGATAGTACTCCATTTTTAAGCTCAAAAGGGTTAAGAGGATTATGGCACTGAAATTAAAAATAATATCTCATTTCTGCCTCCAGAAGATGCATGCTTTCCTACCAGGGAGATCAAATTTGAACAGGCACAAAGAAACGTTTACATGACAAGACTGTGAGAAGCAGCATACTGTAGGAGAGATCTGTAGGCCAGAGCTGAAGTGGCAGTGATTTTTCTGGTGATAGCAATACTCAAGCGAATAAACCGCAGGGCTTTGAGAGCACATCAGAGATACACATTAATGCTTAAGGCATTCAGATGAGAGCAGAAATGAGTCTGTTGGAGCTATTCCATATCTGAACAAGACACAAAGTAGTAGAGTGTGCAAGATACTTGTGTGCACAGAGCTAACACACACAATCAGGAAGCGGAGGGCCCTGTATTATGTGTTCTCACAATACGTGTCGTACACATTGCTTTACATCATGATGTGATAAATCATTTGTTTGTATCAACAGCCTGACATACTTTAAAACAGTCAGCAAAGGACTGCATTGCAAACCAGATTATCACTGCCGATTCTCTAAGCTTTCAGTGACCGCTGTTTTGTCCATATTGTTACCGTTTGTCCTTTTAAAAAAAATGTGGCAATATAGCAAGTATCAAAGCAGGAAGAAAGGAACATGGCTAAAGCAGTAGTTTAACTGTGTCCATCCTTTCTCAAAGCAGAGCTGGTGTTAGACATCTGCAGCCTGGACACTAAAGCACTGCACCTTTCCCTGTCCTCCCTTAACAGCATGCAACTTGCAGTGTTACCTAATAGCCTTGCACACTTCTGCAGCCTATGGTCCCACATTGTGCCTCTGATTGTTTAAACCAAATTAAATATATTTAGATTTTATCTCTGCCTTGTCCCATAGTTAAAAAATAGCAGGTGGCGAGCCAATTTTGTTTTGCTTTTTATCCAAAATTTCATGCAGTTTTACAGACAATTGTTAAACATCACAAACCTCAAACAAAAAAATGTGCCTGTGCATTTTTTCAAGATGGAAATGCAAGAACAGAGAGGTTAAATGACCTATTGAAAGGCGAACTAGAAAATCAGTGGTAGCATCAAGAATGAAACAAAAGTAAAAAAGTCCTATCTCACCTCTTCTTGTACCAGCCATTGTACTATAGAGTCCTCAACACTGTCCTTGTAATGCAATGTATAGTAGTGTACGACTGCTTCCACTGATGCTCTATCATTAGCAGCTTCATTGCTTAACATTTTCTTTTTCTGCAGATGGGAAAATGCTGCAATAAAATTTTTCAGTGTAGATTATTCCCTGCCTGTAACAATTATCTCTAAAATCCTCATGTGATTCTTCAGTGTTTTATACTTTCAAAACAGCATGTCTTCAACAATTTTTACTGCACAAGCAGGAACAATTTAGTGTTAATTTTTGCGGGTAGGATATTGGGATAACCAGAAAAGATAACCCTCTTCTTAAGGGAAGTCTAGGAAGGGCTTTAATTTTCTTAAATTATTGCCACCCAAGTTGAACACTAGGGGTCACATTTAGATAACCACTGACGTACTGCAGAGCGCATCCAGGAGAAAAAATAACCACACACTCACCAATGACCCGTGAATGTTTAATGATTTGCGGAGGATTATACATTACGTATACAGTACAAATGCTGGTTTGCTCTGAAGTGCTGGGTTGACTCGTGTATTTCTGTGCTTTCAGTACGGGTGTAGAAACAAAGCGGGAAGGGCTCACAACATGCTCACAGCATCAGACAAGCTTTATCTTTTCCTCTAAAGGGGAATGCCCCTGCACAGGTGTCTCAGGGTCTGTGCTCTCTCCCTTTTATATTTTCAGTGCCCCAACAATTCCAGTTCAGGAAAAGTGGGGCACAATGTTTTTGTTTTTGAGCCAAAGTGTTCTTGGGAAACCCAGAGGGTTCATTTAGGAACCAGATTCAGAGGCAGCAACACCATTTTTTTCATCAGTTTTACTAAGCTTTTGTATACTTACACATTTCTTGAAGTTAACTTTCACCACTTACAATCCCCATACAGAAGAGAGCTGACTCCAAGCAAAGTACCTTGACGTTACATAGATTCCTGGAAGCCCAGATAATGCCCTTGTGAGGAACAGCCATAGCGCAACATTAATTTTTCACCATTCTCACTGTAGTGGGAAGAGACTACAAGGAGATACATAGTTTTGTGGAAGTGCAGCTCTACTGATGCTATGTGTTCCCTTACACCGAACAAGAAATGCTGGAAGTGACCTGTCAGATGTCTTTGCATTCCCACTATCCCCAGCTGTGCCGTGGTTCCCTGGCAGCTGCAGCGGGCTCATGGGCTCACACTGTTAGGGATTGTCGTAATTCTGGGTTGATGTCAACTTGCAGCATTGTACTGCTGCAGTTCCATACGATGAAACGCAGACATATAAAATAAGCATTAGCTCATGCCTAAAGCCTTTCTGCCTGCATGGCTTGCTTTTTTCCTATTTTATAGTTTCCACTGTGTTGTCCAGTCACCTCTAAAGGTCCTAAGTACTGGAGTTTCCACCATTTCCTTTAGGAGACTATTTCACAATTTGAAATGTCTTGCTGTCAAGGAGGTTTTCCTGACATTCATCCTAAAATTTCCTTCTCTTAATTTCATCTCATTATTCCTAATTAAACACCCATGTAAAGAATTCCTTCCCACAGCTAGAGCCAGATTGTGGCTATTCTTTCATGTACAAGCAAGCTGAAGGAGGAAAGGGGAACCCGAATTTACCCCTGCCCTGTGAGGTAAATGCAGAATCAGCACCAACCGACTTTCTAAAGAATATTCTTTCAAATTTGAAGTGATGAACATATTATAGATACAGTTAGTTTGAACTCAGATGCTGTAGAAAATGCAAATCAGAACTGAAAATAAATAAGCACTTCAAGACAAATGGAAGGTGTAGTGGATTTTCACTGACTTAAAGCTTTCTTAAGAACATTTACTGCTATTTCATATTAAAGATATGGTGTCACATATATATATTTCAATCTTTCTTTGAAAATGTGCTTCTACACTTAAGTATCCCCACTGTTTTGTGGAGCTTCAAGTGAAACACCCTGACCACTACAACAGCTTTTTCTTAAGTGGTTAATGAGTTACTCCAAAGCCTTATTGCTTGTAACTTAGTAGTAGCAGGTTACCTCTCAAAGCAGGGATTCATGTTCAGGCACGGTGATAAGAAACCCTGGGTTTGTAGATTTGTCTAAAACTCGTCAGCACTTTGGACAATAGTAAGAGATTAAGTCCATGTTGTCGTGGTTAAATTCTGATTTACCTCTCCTCTGCTGACATTTGTTCTCCTGTAGTTTCAAACTGAGTGTGCTGTTTTTAATTTCCTTTCTCAAAAATGGTTGCACAACATTGCTAGTACACAGTGGCTGCTTTGGTTACATCTATCATCTCAGACAGTGAGCCTCAACGCTTCAGTGGAATAGCTGGTGGGATACTTCAACTGCTAAATACTCTGCAGGAAAAGAAAAAGCTTTATCCATATAGAAATTTAGCAGCATAGACATTTTTTGTTAAAATATGTAGCTGTTCACAAAGTTTGCTCTTCAGGAACCCGTGTTTTTACTTGCATGTATCAAGCTTATCTGGTTTGATTTCAGAAGAGTCAGAACAGTATCAACTGAGACCCAACAGGATTAAACCAACTTTTAGCAGCCGAAAACCTACAGAAATAAAAAGGAACTTTAAAAAATGGTCCAATTCAAATGAAGTAACCTACATTTAAAATATTCTTGTTTTCTTTAAGATCTCTGGGAAGAGATCAGCTTGTTTTAAGAAATGGCTTGGCTTTAAAAAGCTCACCAAAGCACACCAAATACCAACTATTGAGACTTAGGACTGTTAACCAGGATACCAAAAACTTATGTTACTTTCATGCTTTTTCCTGCTCAGGACAGAGAAGCACCACAGAACTGGGAGCCCAAGAAAACATGGCTTTTCCTACTCTGTGCATGGGTGGATTTGTGAGTTCATTTCTAGCACTTGGGCATGCCAAGAAGCGTTGGGTAGCTACCTCCCCCAGCTTGTGTCAACAGGGTGGATTTGATCTGGGGAGGACAGTAACATGACACTGACTCTGATTTCAGGGTGGGCGAGGAGAGCACAGGTCCAGCTCGTGGTCCCTGGGGATGGGCTGGGGCACTTCTGTGGATTGCGGGTGGAAAGCCTGCTCCCTGCTCTGCCTGTGTGTTGGAAAGGGCCTTGGCTGGAGAAAAGCAAAGCAGGCAGGGAAATGGAAAGAAAAAAAATCTGGTTTCTGTGGGGCCCTACACGCAGTTTGGGTGCAAAACAGGTATAGTAATAGCAATATTTTTTTCTTCCTTGGATGCAATACTGAGGCTAGTAGCTGGAACAAAGCAGCCTCTCATGCGAATCTTCACAAAGAGGTAGTATTTTCTTTTACTGATTGATAGTATTTTCATGCTGGTAGGTTTTAAACAATTTGTTACAGCCTATCATTATGACCCATTTCAAATCATAAGGAATGCCCTATTAATTCTGTAAAATATCATCCTAAAAAGGGGAAAGTTTTACGGACTGTCAGAAGTTCTATGTTTTGTTACTTTCCAGCCTCAGAACCAGACTTTTAGCAGGAAGATTTATTTCCCTCTCTCTCATACTATGTAGAAAATTATTTTGAGTGAACAATTATGTTTATTTTAGCATAATCTATTCCTAAAATCAGAGGGACTATAAGAGAAGGATAAATATTAAGCTACAGACTTTTCATCCAATAGCCATAGAGGACTATTTTTATCAAATATGTAACTTTGGGACAAAAGAAACACCTGATGTATTAAAGTAAGGCAGATGGGGCAACTCATCAAAGGCAAGTTAGAGGCTGGAAGAATTTGCACAGGAGTCTTATACAGATCACCTCTACTTAATATATTTTTGTGTTCTAATAGGTTATCAATCACATCAATTTTTGTATTCCAATAGGTAATCACATAAACATCATCTGAATGCTTAAATGTTGGATTTAGCATTTCAAATCACAAGGTGGACACCTTTTAAAAGCTGATGAGAAAGACTTAGCTTGGGAACCACAACTTATGCCAGACACTCAAGCATGGGCATTTGCTGTGGAGATGAAGACAGTGGCTTGTCTTTGGGGTACTCATTTCAGTAGTTGACTCTTCAAGTCATGGTTTCCCTGCTTGGGAGTAGCAAAGGCCCCTACCAAGCATGTGGCTGAACATCCTCACTTCTTCTTTTCAATGAGGATTGGGGAATTCAGCACCTTGCAAGAATGGGTAATGTTTAGGGAACTACAGTGTCATGTTTTGCTGTAATTTGCTGTGAAGCTGAGAAAACATTCCTTTAGTAAATCACAGTTGGAGAATTATTTAAGCATACTACAAGTCAAATTTTTGATGTTGTAACCACGAAGACTATTTTCTGCAACCTACCTATCTGGGGTTTTATCCAAAACACATTAACAAAATTTACTGATTCATTAGGGAATGCATCACAATGCACAATGCCCCACAAGTACATCTTGACAAAATGCAATTGTTTTGCTTTAGCAAACAATGATATAAAAGGCAAAGACTGCAATATGTGAATATGACAGTGTTCACTTAAGGCCATGCTTTTCAAAATGCAGTCATCATAACTATTTGTTTAATGTTGGCAGTGTGCTTGCTGCTCTGCAATAGCAAATAAAATCATATTTTAATATCTTTGAGCCAACATAACGAAGAACAGACATGACAGAAAGGAATGAAGATACTAAAATAACTAATTTGAATTATTGCTGTTAACTTCCAATTTTATGGCTATTGTAAAAGAAATGAATTGTCAAAATGGATTGAGTGGAGAGCTGGGAGGAGTCAAAGCATGGTTTCCAGACCATGCTGTTCCTGTCATAAGGCTTAGGCAATGGTCATGCCATGTAGTGGGCACTGGTTTTAGAATACTTTATGTGAAATCTACCCTCTCAGAACACCATATAACTTTTTGAAATAATACTTAGCTCTCCTAAAACTGTGAGAGAGATTTTGCAAAGGCTGAACCCCACCATCCTCAGGTTGTTTTCTTTATCATTTCCAGGTATCATGTTTAGCCTTCATCTAGACAAAACTACAGACAAAAGGTGAATATCCAATGACTTTCCCCCCCTTTTCTTAAATACAGATCATACAAAACATGGTGCAGAATTTAAATCTGTTTTGACTTGCAAGAAAGCCCATAAAGGTAGCAGGAATCCAAAATAAGGGATATATAATAGATAATATATATAAATATATACAATAGATAAGGAAGCCTTTCTGTATGTTCAGGGTCTGAAAATAAAGACCCTGAAAAAATGAGGTCTGAAAATACAAGCAGGCAGGGAGGGGAAGTCCCTACATTTCTATGGGCTGTGCCAAGACACATAATGGCAAACTAGGAAGAAAGCTCAGGACAAGAATAAATAAAGACCAGTGCACTCTAGCCTTGCCTAAGGGAAAGGGACGGTGAGGGTCTCTGGCTGTCTGGGGAGCTCTCTTTGCTGAAGGCACAGAGGAGCTGTCGATCCGGGCGCTCTGCAGGACTGCAAGGTGGCCTGTGGGTGAGGGGCTAAAACATCACGTGTGTTCTTGCTTCCTCGCTCACCTTTCAGAAGGTGGATAATTCATGAGTCTGTGGTTTCCTGACATGACGTTCTGGTGACAGAACCTGCTCAAGGTGCTGAAGCCTCCATTCCCCCACCCTATGTGCACACTGCTTGGCAATGCTGCAGTTTCTAAGTGACCTGGCAAACAAAGACTATTCCTTTACTTTGGGATGCATGAATCATTGTGCTAGGTGGGATTGTTTACTCACAGGGTCTCTACACCTCAGCACCACCTCTGGGACCCTTCTTGCCTTAAGCACTGCAGCTCTGTCCTGGCTTTTCCTCCTGCTCCTCCGCAGCCCAGCTGGAAGAAGGACTGCCAGCACCAGGGAGTCTGCTAGGAAGGTCATGTATGTGTACAGCAGGTTCTGTCATGCTCTACCTCATATTCCAGGGCATCCCAGGGCATGGAGGCACTTTAGGGCCAGATGAAGAGAAAAGTGAGACAGCCATGAGAAAAGTGGGGATCTTTGTGGGCCCTGTGGGACCCCCTGGGTCTCCGTGATCAACGCCTGGGATGCTTTGTAAGACAATTAGAGCTTATCTGAGGCAGGATTAACACCCAAGAGAAGTATTCACACCGTCTAATTTTAGACATCTAATGTATGTGCTCTGACTAGTCTTCTGAACAGCTCTGTCTCTTTCTCCATTAACTCTCTCAGGAGCTCAGGCATCCAGGCTCCCCTATTCTGCATCGTCTCCCGCTGTCACAAGGCCAAGTGGCCTAAAATATTGAGACCACACAGTTGCACAAGCCACAGCTCCACTTTCCTGAGCTCAAGTGCCAGGAGCTGCTAGCTGGCACATGAAGAACACCCTCAGCATTTCTTCTCCTAATGGACCAGTCCCTGCTGTGCATGAGGAGGGACTGGGGGGTGAGAAGGTCCCTCCATCAGTGAGCACTGCTGAGTGTTTGCACCCACATGTTCTCCGTGGTGCTCATCTGGACAGACTCCTTGAACAGACACGCTTGAGCTTCTTCTGTCTTCCAAGGGAATGGCACAGGGACCCATGAGGCTAGGACTGTTATAATGAAGGCACACAGAACACAATAAAAAGCCTAGCAAACCAACATTTTCAGTGTTTTCCAAGAATGGGTGATGTTTTTATGAAGTGCTTATGTCCCACTTTATTCTCTAATAGGATGTGAACTGTCTTGCAAATGCAAAGTGCTTCAAATCTTATGCTTTAGTGACATTGTGTTTTATGAAGCTTGTGAAAATGGTGAGACACACCAGAGACTGAGGACTGTTTGCTTAGTGAATGACAGGAGCAAATTATCAGTGCTAATACACAGAAGATTTCTGTGTGGTTGATAGCTCCATGTATCTGGTTTAGTGACAGCTGTTGGCAAAGAAGATGAAAAGGGAATCTACAGGTGGCCATGGGGTAATGAAAAAAAAAGAAATATTTCTTCATAGTCTGTGAGTTGTTTTTTTATTAGTGCATTAAAGAAATTTTAGGAGTATGTTATTTGCTGGTCACAATAAAAATGTTAAAAGTAACCAACAGGTAGTTCAAGTCCAAATTTTACTGCTTCCAAAAGCAATAAAATAAAGGTTTACAAAACCTAAAGATTAATCAAATATCTTTCAGATGACTGTGTTACCAAAAAATAATTTTTACTTTGGATTTTGTAAAAACAAATAAATGATACCAAACCTGATTGATAAGAATGGTATATCTGATTAATCTTATTTTTCTTAACAGAATGAAGGCAAACACTGAGCAAACATGAGAAACAATGAAAATATATGGACTTGAAAAAATACTACTGAAATTCAAGAATTAAATTCTAGATCTGCCAATGCAAAAATGGTTAACTGAATTTGCTATGAAAATGTCTGACTGTCCCTTGCTAGGGAGTGGGGATGCTCATTTGCACAGACACACGGTGGCATTCCCTTGATCCCTGAGCACGTGCTATTTTCCACCCCTGTCCATACACGCTAAAGGAGTCATGCAGCCATTGTATGATGTGGATACAAGGAATCAGCGTGGTGTGGGCAGCTGTCCGTCAGAGACTACGACCTTTCTTCTCCCACCCACCCTGCTCAGTCTGGCACAGAGCTCATCAGTGACTCTAGCTGCTGGAAAAAAAAGTTAACTTCTTCAAGTGTTTTTTTCGTAATCCTGTGCTGAATCATGTTCAGCGTACATTCCTGAAAATGCCATCCTGTGGAAAGAGATCCAAATTATGTGCTCTTACAAGGGCAGTCCCTCTTTCCCAAAAACTTGCCTGATCTTAGCTCCCCCCCCGCCCTTGCAGAATGATTTGATTTGTGTCTAATTTAAAGATCAAATTCTGATAGTCTTCTTTAGCTATGTTGATCCTGCAGATATTCAGATGGTATCATGGAAATTGAATTTTGATCTTGTTCTCCTTCACTCCAACTTAGGGTATATTCCCTGCTGTTCTAAGTTGCTCCGTGACAATTTTCACCCATGGCAAATCTGTTTCCTAGGTTCTGAACCAGAATAAGATGCATCCTAAACAATCTTGCCCTTTATTTCTGTTCTTAGCAGAAACCTCTCCCTCCCCGCCTGGGATCTTCCTTCTCCCACATGTGGGACATTTAAGGCTCCAGGTTTTTTCCACTGTGACTCCAGAATTGTTCTATTTACTTAGAGCAAAGAAAATCAAGACATAATGAGAATCAGGCATTCAGATTCTGGTTTGGTTTCCTCCTGAAAGCAGACTTTGCATGAAAATCAGCCATTTCAGTAAATCCAGCTAGCTTTTTCAACATGTTCTCTGCCTAGGCTAGCAGTTGGAAAAGCCAGGTGTATTGCTCTGAGTAGTTCCTAGAGCACACACGAACTAGAAGATGCTCAGAAAAGCACAGAGCTTTACAGTGAGCTCAATCACTGTGAAAAGTAGACATCCAGATTGGCCAAGCAGATATGTGTCATAAGCCTGCATATACATTCCTCTTGCACACAAAATAAAAAGTCAGGCTCTTGGTTGGGAATATACATGATTTAGGAAATGAAGTCTATATAACAACTGAAATTTTAGCACTTTATGTTTAGCAGTTTATGTTTAAACTTCTGTTCATCTTAGACTTAAAGACAAAAATAATAAATAGGAGCAATTTCATAAGTGATCTAACAATTTTCCATTAGAAAGCAATTAATTCAGGAGCCAAAGAAAACCTGGATTTATTGTTATGTTGTTGCTGCCGTATAAAATATGTTTCTAATATCTGTAATTTTATTTTCTTGAAATGTGGAGAAAAACAATGATTACAGGAAAAACAATTGATGACAGTTTTTGCAATGCTCTAGCAGCACAGTGAATCCAAAAATACTCAGTGAATCCAAAATACTTTGGTGGACTTCACAGGATTCGTGCTGATGTAAGAGATTAAGATCATCCTTGCAGTTATACAAGGAAGGCTGGAACCAATCTTGCCATGCATTATTAAAATCTTAATCCGCATTGTAACTTTACATGTGGAAAATTAACAAAAACAACATTGCAGTTGAGCATGAGAAATATGTCACTACCAGTTGCATCCCTTTGACAACTATTTACAGTATTGTCTTGAGAGTGCTGATTCACTCCCACAGCCTGAACTGTAGTGTTAACGTTATTAAGAAAAGAACAGAGAAGAAACCTGCCCCTTGTGTTATTGCGACTTGTTAACCATCTGATTTGGAGCCACTTGGGCACGTACTGTGTGGATATAACCTCTGTGGATGGGACCGCTGCCAAGCAGAGAACATACAATCTCTCCTCCCCTTTTCATGCTCGCTGCCTGCTGAATGTAGGTTGCCACATTATGCAAGCTAACAACCTTTGCCGTGTAGGTGGTTTCAGACAAATAGAAGAAAGGCAAACAGCATGTCTGAGAAGGGAACAACAGGCTTGTCTGATGGCATCGCCACACTGAGGGATGATTCAGCAGCTCATTTGGGTTTCTTTTTGCTTTCCCCAGCTTATTAACCTACTCATTGTCAGACGCCTTATGACAAACCAAAATGGACAACAGCTTATGCAGACTGACTGTTCAGCTTCTAGGTAGCTTTCCCCAAGCTGGCACCTACTGAAGCTCGCTGCAGTTTCTGTCCAGGGCATGTGCCTAGGTTCATGTTACTGCTGTATTGTTGGGCCTCGCTCCTAAACAGAAAAGCAACACAGGCAGAGTGTGCCAGGGCCTGGGGAGCAGCCTGCGCAGCTGAGGGTGGAGGATAGAGAATTTCTGCAGCCAAAGAATGTGATTTTCTCTTGATCTGAGACTTCAGTCTTACAAAAAAAACCACCAACCACAAGAAAGGGAATTATGATCAGATGTTGTTGTCTAGGTCTGATAGTGTTTTAGACTGAGAAAGTCTCTCAAATGAACAGTCCAGTGAGGAGGAAATCATACAGCACCACTAATGATGCTTTAGTGGGCTAAGCTATGCCTGTGAAAGGGGACCAGTTGTGATATACATCACTGAGAAAGGAAGAACCAGTCCAGTGAAGTTAGGAGACTTGGAACAGCGTAAAGTAATTGGACCTAACAGCAACTTTCATGAAGGATTTCTTCTTGGAAGGAGACAGCAAAGGGCTGAAAATAGTATGCAGACTGTCACTGTGAACAGTGCTCCTAGCTGCAGTCCATTTCCAATGCTCTGCCTTAAGCAGCAAGAGAAAATGTCCAGCATTTCAAGTCTGTGGTTGACAGGAGACAAAAAAACTGCAGAAAATTCAACACACAAGCATGCAAGCCTAACAGCCCAGAGATAATACCTGTTCTGTAACTGCAGTCTTCAGTTCTGCCCCACGTTGTTCTTCCATCCTTCTTTTTAATGACTGTTGCCTAGGTCCAAGTGTTGCCAGTCAAAAATTTCAACGGACTTTAAGAAATAATTAAAACTGCCCCACAAAATAGTGCTGCTGTCAGTCACTACACACACACACAGATAGCTTCTCCAGAAATATTCAGGAACCATGCAACACTGTTTACTGAGTAATAACTTCTTAGAAGGGGTATTCAGGCATTATGCATATACAGAATGACCACCAGCAGTGTTGTATCAGGCTACACTTTTGGTGTATGAACTGAAGTGGGCAGCCCTGATGAGCAAAAGGGAAATGTACAGCTGAAGAAATCCCAGTAGCAAGACTTCTAGTGTAGTCTGAGGTTTTTCCTGTGAATGGGGTTTTTTCCTGTCCTTTAAGTTATAACCAAATGCTTTTCTACAAAACAATAGCAGTCTCAGCAAAAGTGTTTTGTTAAAATAAAAAAAACAAGGACCCAAAACAAAACCTGTTTAAACTTTTTGAAGAACAGAGGAAATCTAACAGACCTAAGAGCTCTGCTTTTCTTTTCCCCTAATTATTCTTGGCTAGATGTCTTAACACTCACTTTTTATTTATTGATAACTGCTTTGAACTCCTGTGAGCTCATGTGTCAATCCATATGCTCTGTCACATGCAGTCAATTAGTTTACATTGTCTGACTACTGGCTGTAGCCTTTAACACGTGTGGAACCTAACACAATTATCTCCAGTTATGGGGAAGTCTTACAGCAGTCAGTAGGAACATCAAATGAATGAGGTCTGCAGGAGTACAGTGTTTGCTCTGGCTAGTATTTCCCAAGTGTCAAGGTCCAAAACAAACCCAAAAATAGAAGAAAATCCAAACCCAAACCCAAAATAAAGAAACAAACACCCCTAAACCCCAACCTAAACACAAGTAGAAGGATTCTTTCTTTCTTTCTCTAAAGCACAGAGAGTTTAAAAAAGCCATAGAGACACCATTTATCATCCTTCACACAGGTGTGGAGTACTGATTTCCCAAGAGTTTTCTTGGCTCTGCAGCCTAGCATCTATAAATCAGAGGTGCACTACTTGGTAGCAGCGGTGGTGGGTTTTCACTACCTTTATTTTATTCACAGAAAGGACCTTTTTTAAGTGCCCACAGCACTTCAACTGTAGCACAATGACTGAATACTTTGGAAAACTATCACAAACTAAAGGACAAAAGCATATATCAAAAATCATAACAACTACTTACTTCTTATAAGACAGAGACTACATTAGCTAAGTTAAGTGACTAAACTAACTAAAATGAAAATGACTGTCATTGCAGACTGATTTAAAAAAATAGATAAAGTCATATTCATTTCAAATGCATCTTGAAATATACTGCCAGGCTTCCAGAAGAAATGCTATCATATTATCAGAGCTAACAAGGTAAGGAACATCACTGCATGGGGAAGAATCATGCCAAATATTTTCTGAAGAGTGACACATTTTACAACATTAGATGCCCAGCCTAAGCCTGTAAACATGTTAAGTAATTTCAGGTGTTACAGTACATTTAGCGGACATTAGAGTACGTGAACACTCTTAATCAAGCAAGATCACCAATAAAGACCAGAACAAATGCTGGATTAATTTCCCAGTCTAAGTAGAGGTAAAACCGCAGCCTTTGCTGCTGTCAGATGGCCAGCTTTCAGAAATCACCAAAAAACTTGGTGGATACTTTGGCAAGTTTCCACATGTTACAGATCTTCAAACGTGACACCAATTCAAACATAGTTACCAAAGCCAAGTTCTTGTCCACCTCTGACCTGAATAGGGCTCACAGTCCTGTTCACATAACTTTATGTATGTCAAAAGATGAAAACACATCCTTTTAATCATACCATCTTATTTTAAAATAGCTTTTGATGGTATTGTTTTAATAAAGGTAGTTGTGATGATTACATAGAGGGTACAGGAAAAGCCTGTCTTTAAATGACTGCAGCCAGTGTCATTTACCAGAAATGAGTTTGGCCCAGGATGAGTTATAAAGGCCACTTTAAATTATAATAAGGTGTTTATTGCCAGGAAATCTCCTTTCTTTAATACAAATTCCCACTTTTCTCTCCCCCAAACAATTGACAAATGTGGATGGTCCAAAGGTTATAGTTTGCAAATGCTAATAGTTCATTAAAGTCATGATTAGATATTACCTGACTCAAAAGTAAAAAATATGTAGGTGACGGGGTAGTAAATCTAGCTGTACAAGTACATGGTCGTGAGAATACTCTGTTCTTACTATGAACATGAAAGACAGGTAGTAATGTAAAAGCTTTGGAATATTTTCTAATATTCTAATATTTTTTAATCTGAGAAACTAAATGAAATACTTATAGTATGGCTGCAATAATTAAAAAACCCCCAACCCTGGAGATATATTGTGTAACAATGTATGAAGGCTTAATGCACAGCAATACAACAAATAGCAATATATAACCAAATATTTGTAACTAGAGCCATGTTCTCCACGTGCTGCAGCACAGAAGGGGATTCCTTTAGACTCAGGTCCGCTTGTCTCTGGTCCCATTAGCATTCTGCCAGCTCATTCCTGAACAGTCGACAATAAACACACAATGCAGAAAAGAAACCAAGAAAGCACAGCAGAGTGACTTATGGAAAACCATTAGGTGTCCTTCAGTTTTTTTGTCTCTAAGTGAGACATATATTATTTTTACTCAGTTAAAATGCCGCAGGTGTACTGTAGACTGGAAGGAAGATATTAATCTTATTTTTTCACAGATAGTTCAGATGTATATAGTTATTACCCTAAAGCAATCAAGCAAACCAGTAAATGTCTCTGTTTTATGCCCCTGGTCTCATTTTCTCAGGATGAAGTGGAATACTATTGCTGACTATTGCTGTTGCAGTTACCTATGTTCTTGCCTATCTATGCTGGATAGAGCCTCAAATTATTTTTAGCATGATGAACTACTTTACTTCATTCTTATTTTTAACATATAGGAAAGCATCCCTGCTGCCATTGGAAAGAGCCCATGAAACACAATTTATTCCCTGCTGGAGTTAATTTAAAAAAAAAAAAAAAAAAGAAAAAGGAATCAAGGCCTTAACATCATAGATGTCAGTCTGGTTGAAGATCTAGTCTGATCATACAGACTAGTACTAGAGGAATTTTGCTGGTCCTCAGTACTTACCCTGACCATGACCACGAGAATGTTTTTTCTCCTGGCCACTCCTTACAAGAGACTATGTACTGGACCCAGGAAGCACTTACACTTGAAGGTGATCACTTATCTGCATTGAGGCTGGCACTGAACCATTCTGAATTTGTATCAGTGGCTTCATTTTGGTAACAGCACAGTGAGAAAAGGTAAGGAAAAAGAAGGCTAACACTTCCTTCAGAAATATGTTCTGAAAAACAGATGAACTTGTCCCTTAAAACCTGGGTAAATATCATAAATAGTGTCATCTGTTGAGACTTGGTTTGCATGCCTCTAGATACCAATGGTTTTGGCCATGCTTTTATTTCTCCACAGTCAGTAATTGCACAGGCAATGACCTTGCAAGGTATTTTTCTGGCACGAAAATCACAGTTTCAGTGCTGCTTCCTCCTCGGGCTGTGATTTTCTGGCAGTGGTTGGGAGAAATTGACAAAAGTAAAAGCAAGTCAAGTACTACAGTGGCTGCACGTTGGGAAGCAAGATTACTCTACCTGGCCTTGGATGGGGCAACTAAGTCAGTCCTGAGCACTTGGGTGGAAAGGCTGCTGACAATAGGACCTGAGGTAGGATTAGCAAGGACCTTACATCTCCTGCTCTCCTTGCTGAAGTAGGGGGCTCTCACAGTCTCCTTCCATAAGAATAGCAAAGTCTTATACGCTGTTGAAGATGCCACATGGATGTTTGTGGCCAGCTTCTTAGCTTTACAATCCTCAAGAACAGGAATCCTGCTATTTGAAGTACGGGACATCTGTGACAATGAAGCCCTTCATAAAGGACTACACAGACTACCACATACCCTCAGTGACTTATATAACAATGATCCTAACTTGGTCAGTATAGGTTTTCAATTAAAATTCTGCAATGTGTTCCCAATGGAGAGAAACAAAATTATATGTAATGGCAGTCTTCAGGGTCTCATTAACCTGGCACGCCTGGCAGATAAATAAATAAAACAAACCATCTTTAAGATCTTGAAAAACAATTTCAAAATTAAATCAATTTTTTTGAGCTACTAGACTGACCCCACAGGACAATACATTAATTTGGTGGCTTCCCATGCCTCTTTACTTTCCTTGTGCTTGGTATGGACTAGAGATCTGTTTGATTAGGGTCTGCATTCCCAAGGGAGTATTGAGGACTTCATTTGCAGTATATACCCTAAGTGCAGTGCATTCTTCTGCTTTTAAAATTCGCCCTCCTGTTAAGCTTTCACCGATTCCAGGAAACACTGGTGGTGTTGCAAGGCCAGACATCACTAGTAATACCTGCAATGCTCTGTCAACTGCTGATGTTCATTATCAAACCTTTCAGTTTCTGAATATTAAAATAAAAGCCTCCCCAGCCAAATCATTGTTAGACATCTTCTGGAAATAGCACCAGGAACTGCCTGAAGGAACACAGGTGTCTAAGACCTACTTCCTATGTTGGTTTGCAGCTTATCAATTCACATAATTGTGCAATAGAAGAAATAATAATATTTATGGGATAGCGTACCAACTTGTCCTCCCATTAACACTGGATTTACAGCAATAACTCGATTTACTTCAGCAGCATTCATCCAGCTATTGCTCCCAGAGCAAAGTTTGGATACATGGTTTATAGGAGAGGGCCATTTGAAATGGCTTTTTGTTTTATGTCTTTCACAGAACTCAACCCTGAATTGCTTGTCAATGAGCAGCCCTATCTTCAGTACCACATTACAAGGCTAACTGAAAATGCAGCCCCAGCAACAGTGTGAAGGTATTTACTGGCAAGAACATTAGAATGAAAAAAATTAGGGGGGAAAAAAAGGGAGCATCTAATCACTATTAGTGGACTTCAGATGATAGATAAAGTTAGGGGAAAACAAAAGCAAACAAAAACACAGTGAAGCACAATGGACTAAACTTATCCCAGGTGTAACTCCAGCCAGCTGGCTCATATCTGGCTGTCAAAATACTTTTAATGGGGAAAGACAGAAAAAAAATAAAGTATAAAATCTGTCCGAGACCATAGCACATTGGTTTTGTTTGGACAAATCAGGATGCCTTCTATAATGCAAATCTTTGAGATAAATTACTTGTTACTGCAATTCCAATATCAAGCTATGATCCTTACCATTTTTGTGACCTCTTTCATCCCCCTTTTTATTTCACAGCATTCTATGAATACCCAACATGCTATTTTCTTGTGATCACAGTAAAGAGGGGGGTTAGGAATTTTTGTACCTGTGTCACCGTGGAAACAAGATATGTGTATACATCTATGATCGCTCCTTCACTGGAGTAAAAAAAGCCTGCATTATCTGTGCAAGCTTATGGCTACTTGCTCTGCATAAGATATGGGTGTCTTATTCCTAATCACTACTTCCGAAATTCATTTCATGTAGTTGCACATAGCAAGCTGTAAAGTAGGTTTTATGAAGCCAATAATGCAGATATAATACTTGAGGAATTCCTTTTGGTTTGGATGTATTTATTTTTCCAAACATTTTGTTTGAGAGAAAACGAGATTGCTATCTGCTGTTTCCTTATTTTTTTGCAGGAAAGCAAAGGGTTGTTGACTTCCTCTCCCCTCCCTTCCTTCCTTCTTTCTGAAGGTACTGTACTCATCTGAAAAAAAGAGAACGAAATGATTGTTCCTGTTCTCTTTCTTAAGTCATTTGAAACACTGTCCCTGCTAGTTTTCTAAGTTTACTGCAATCTCTGCACGGGGGGAGGGAGAGAGGGAGAGAGAGACAGAGATTACCAACATGAGAGCAGGTAGAGAGTTTAGGGCAAGACTCCTTCCAGCTTCAACAACTGGTAAGTTAAGTAAAAACGCTTTTATGGTTAACTCTTTAGAAGTGCAATATATATGCTTTTGTATTAAGAAAAGGAATTAATCAAATACACATTTAACTGATAAAAAGATAATAACCATACGTGTTGACACACAGTGTATTTATGCTGTAGATATCTATAGTCTGGTTTTTAGATACTGGTGATAATAGCATACGGTTTAACCAACGGAGACAAGAAAGTGTTTTCCAGTGAGGCTGATAGTATTCATAACATACTCTGCTGTGAATTTTGCATATATGGCTTCTGCTACCATGATCTTGTTACAGCCTGCACTAACTTTATCCTGAATGTTTCAGCAAGATTGACTGGGCCATTGCTGAAATAAAGAGAGAAGCTGTCATATGCAAATTGATGTATTTCATATATCATCTGTCACTGATGAAGTCTGCTCCAACCCACCAACCTGTGCTATAGTGGGAGAAGAATTACTAGTTGTTTTTTTTTTTCCTTCAAACTGTGTTGTGTTTATGATTACACATGTTTATCGCTACTCATCTGTGTATATGATTAGTCTAGGAACAGTGATCTTTAAGACATGGTAAGACAGTTCCAGGGTCTCACTTGAAAAAAAAAAGAAAAAGTTCATGTTGTGTAGTATATAACAATACCAAAGCTGATCACCAGCATCAGTAATAAGATGGACTCAAATGTTTATTTGTTGTTTACATTGTTGTAGATACCAGTAATATTTTTCATGTTGGGCATAAATGTATCAGAATGATCAGAAGTGGCACGTAAAATGAGTGACTGAATGCAAGAGTATATGTTTCAAATATTGGAAGAGAAAAATCCCCCCCCATGCTTTTATAAAAGCAGAATGCAGAGGTGGGGGGAAGAATTAGGACAGGTGTCCATTTCTCTGCAGAAGGAGAGCTTGGTCATCTTCTGATCCAGTATCTCTTCAAACTGCAGCTCTCTGAAGTTCGGGGTCCTCTGCAATATGCCTGGAGCCCAGACAGAGCGGCTCCAAATGGCGGGCAGGCAGCTCGAGCTGCCCTGCTCCCGCTCCCACTGGGGCACCTGGGCTGCGCTTCCGCCCCGGGACAGCCCTCTGCTCCCACCCCTTGCTGAACCAACTAGTGGAAAGGATTTTCTTCCCCCTCTATCTTGTGTCTTTCTGCAAGTTTTTCCGTTGGAAGGAGTGATCTACCCCAATTTCAGCCCGATTTCTGGGTAAGTAAGTTGTAGATTTCCTTCACTTTAGAAGCAGCAGATGGATTCTGCCAAAGGAGGTGGAAATAACTTGTTTCTCAAACTCTGTAGCCTAATATTGCAGCTCGGTCTAGTTTGGTACCAATTATTAGGTTTATTTGGTTATACTTAACCTACAAAGAATCCTCTGCTAATAGCAAGTAAATGCCAGATGTTGCCATGAAAACCACTTGCCACTTCTTTCCCTTGGAATACCTAGGTTTATATTTTACGTGACTAAATACTGATTCAAATTAAACAGATGATTTGGACAGCTATTTTGACAGTTACTTGTCAAACACCTGGAAAACCACTTCTTGCTTCAAGTGAGAAGCAGAGGAGTCTCCCAAACATTAAAAAAATACAGAAGCTCTGTATTTATAGTAGTATTTCGCTCAAACTGCAGAGTGTTAGTCTTGATTGCAATCACCTCTAAGTTTTGATCTGGTCAGTTCAGAAGTTCAGTTTACTACATAGGTAAGAGCCAGCTGCAGCCTTTACGTACAGATTTTGTTTTTAAAGATAGTAAACATTAATGTTTTCTTGATTTGGACCATATATAAAAGAAATCATTTCTCTGAGAGATTGTCTGAAATACATAAATAAGAATATGTGTGCTCATACTCATAGTAGGTGGCCAAAAGCAGCACATGCTATTTTAAAACCCATTCCCCAATAATGAGCATACAGAAAGAGCATTTTTAAAGGAATGTTTAATAATTTGACAGTAAAAATAGACCTTGAATTTTGAACTTCATTCTTAGATTTCACCTATCAGGTTTGCTTTTCCTTTAAATAACACATCTTTGCAATCATTTGGAGTTTATTAGTTTTCACATTGTGTAATTTATTGCTGGAATAACTGTAACATGATTTAGTAGAATGGTAATTTGTAACACAACTAACATCTTTCTTGAGGTGTCAGGAAGAAGAGATTTTTGGCTAATGTGTTATCCTTATCCCATATTGCTGAGATATTTACAAGCAGAGAGCGGTACAGTCTGGGGCTGGGTTGAGTACAGATCTACTACCAGCTTCTGGCACAAATTAAATGTTTGTGAAATGAATTTTCAGTTATTAATCTCAACATTATAAAAAAATATTGAAGAAATAAACCAGGAATAAAAAGAAAGAGGCTCTGTTTATTTTGCTTGAAGTCTTGTTTCTATTGCTAAGAGCCATATTTATGTATATAGCATACATAAGTAAACAGTCATTCAGTATATATTTTCCCAGAGAACTAAAGCCATTATTTCCATTTGATTTGTTCTCAACTGTAATGAAACAAAATATAGACAGTTTTGCTTTTGTTCTGAAAAATAAGAACAAAACTACACCAATGATGGCAAAGATGTTACAGAAACAAGTTGTAGCCAATGGAAATCCCAAGTTAACAGGGCTGATTCAAAAAGCATAGAAACTGATAGAAGTCTCTCTGTAAATGTCAATTGCCTTTTTATACTTAGGACCAGCTTCTTTAATGGTGAAAACTGTTGAGAATGTGAATTTTGGATGCAGAATAGCAGCACTGACTTACATTGCTAGTAACATTTTGACATCTCTAATACAGATGTTTGACCAGGAGATAATTTGAATCTTTGAATTTCAAGGAGTTTTCTGTAGTTTTCACATTCTTTCAAACAAGCACATCAATAAGAGCCTTGCCTTAGGACTATCTGGATGTAGAGCAGATACTGGTGGACTGAGAGGCACGATGTGCATCTCACAGATGAACATATTGGCATGTCTTTTAGGTGCCGTTTCTTGTAGTGCCAGATAGATACACTGGATTTAGAATGGAAGAAGCACAGGGGGATGAATCACGGTAGCAACCCAAGACAAGCCTTGTATACAGAGGCAGAAGAGTATGGATTACCCCAGATAGCACTTACATTGTTTCCAGTCTTTGATATTGCAAAACCTCGACGATGCAGAAAGACATCTCTCTGAACAGACCACTCCACTCAGCCAGACATGTCAGCAGAATACAACCCTGAAAACCAAAAGTAGTAAACGCTGCAGAAGGTAATAGGGTTTTTCTGTGGCCATGGTTTAAGGACACAAGTCAGGCAAAGGTGTGTAAGGAAAAGTAGCTTCTTATTAGTTGATAAGAAATAATCCATAGCTTCTGAGCACTAATGTATGTTCCCCAGTAGTAATTGATCCAATGAAACAAACTGCTCCTTCAAACAGACCTTACAAGTGCTGTGTAGCCTGCTACAGATAGTTGTAAAATTATTCACTTGTTTGATGGGCTAATTTTATACCCCAACTGATTTTTAAAAAGAGGCCACCTGTTAAAACCAAATGAGCATTTTCTTCTTAAATGCAGTAGTTTTCCCCATTCTAGTTTACCATCCCAGAAGTCCACCAAAAAGGAAGGAATGTCAGCTTGGAGAAGAAAGAATTATACAGAGACAAATAATGTGCAGCCTTCAAAAAGAAAGAAACAAGTCTGCAAAAAAGATGACTTGGGATTATCCTCTTTCTGCTGAAAAGCTGATATTCTGAAACTGAGACCGCAGCTCCCCATTGCTGTTAAAATGCAGTGGAATTTTATGGATAATATTCAGATTTATTTCCAATGAAGAGGCCTAGGTTAATACTTACTGGTTATTTAAAACATGCATTGAACTGCATGCTGGATGTCTGATTTTTCTTTATATCTACCTGGCAGGGACTAGTCCTTCTTGCCTGGCTTCTAAAATACTAATGATCCAATGAAAAATATACTTAATCTTTGTTTTAGTTCCTTCCAAACTTAATACCTTTGTGACTTGCTTTTGTAAAACAAATGTTTTTATACTAGTGTTCCCCTGATCTTGATAAGCAAAACGCAGCATTTTCCTTCTAAACCAACAACATTTAATGTATTGTAAAGACTTCTAATGTCACTGGAAGTAATTAAGCTAAGTAATCATATATTAAAAGAAAATATTTTCATGCTCTTGAAGGTTACAGGAAGAAATTATGTGAATATTTGCTTTTTTTTTTTTTTACTTTCACTCCTTATTTCCTGCTTTGTATGTTAGAAAGACACATTATTAATTATTTGAATGAAGGATGAAAACCAATATTATTCTTACTTTCTCTTCCCTCCCTCTTCTACTATGAAAGCTAAAATACTGACACATTTTCCTTCTACTTTGTGGTGTGCGTGAATTCATGTGATTTAAAAGAAAAAAATTAGGATAAAAAGTGTGTTTCCTGAAAACCTATTTTCCACTTGCCAATATTCATAAAAAGTAAAGCTGGAAACATCCAACTTTCCAGCTGCTTATGCTCATTAGCAGCACTAGAACTCAGAGAACACTGAAAAATACAAATATTCATTGAATCAAAAGGTTCATTTAATTACAAAAAGCTGTAAGGTAAACTGAGTCTCATATGTTGATAACATCACTTTTTGCTAACGTATTAGAGAAAAGTACAACCGATTTGAAATTGAAAGCAAGGCTATGAGAAGGGTCATAGGCTTTTAGTTGTTATTCTTAGATGATGCTGTACAAGGAATGCTAATGCACAGCAAGCAGGCATTACCCATGCAGTCTTCTGTCTGGAGGCCTGATGAAGAATAGAAACCACCTAATTTCTCCTTGTGGAAAGAATTTTGCAGTGTGATGTTCCCAGGGTAGAGGAGCAGGTGTGGTGGCCCTGGAATGGGAGCATGTGGCTTTGCCCCTTCTTGGGGAGCAGCTTGTTCTGACACCAGGCCCTCTGATAAGCCACAAGTGTGTTGGCTGGGAGGGACATGATGACTTCCAGTCTTCCTCTTCATTGGTTTGCTGCTATTCCTGACTGTGCAAAAGCCAGTTATGCTTTAGTCTTCTCTGCTGAGCATTGCAATGTAACTGTTAGACTCTTTTTGCAATGATGAAAGACCTTTTGTTTTGTAGAGGGCTCTATGGTGGAAGAAGTATGTGCTCTTACCAACACTCAATACACTAGATTTAAACCAAACTTAATTATACCTGCTCTAAAGATACCCAGGAAGAACACACTGGAATATAGTTACTATTTCAGGTTTAGTTCTCTCTCTGAGGTGTTTTCTAAAGCAAGTAGTGTTTCAGCTTGGTGTTTCAGCTCCAGGTAAAAACTATTTGAAAGCTTTTTTGAAGTGTCCTATATTTGTCCAAAACTATTGTCCTGTGATAGGAATTCCAGAAGACTGTAGAGGACCTCCTGGAAGAGAAAGTTGACAACAGTGTGCTCGTAGGTTTACCAGAAACTAAACCCATCCATTTATTAAGGTGCAGGAAAATAATAGTTTTTTCCACAGCACCACAGCAAGGGATCCCACCAGCACGAATGTTATGTCAAACAGTTTTCCTGCATAATGCTGCACTCACAATATGAAGTCACCAAGGTTTCCAAAATAATTTTGTATGTCTGTAGGTAGTATTTTTTCAGGATGCTATGGAAGCAGCCACGTGCATCAGAGAAATGGTGCTGACCGACTTCTCCTCTGTATCTCCTTTTCCCTCTGCCAGAAAAATAAAAATACTTATTAAAGCTTTTTGATCCCAAATACATTAGTTTCTTTTTTCATGTTCCACAAAAAGGGAACCTGCCCCTAAGCTTAAGCCACAGGTAAAGGAATGCAATTGAACAGATGTCATTGGATTCCATAGGCAAATGATCAGGACTTGGGATTCCCTCTAATGACTGCACTGAGGATCTTCACTAGCTTGTTCACTACTAGACACAGAAAAAAATGCATGAACAGGCACCCAGTGGAAGGCACTGAGAGTGGTTAGGACAGTAAGTCGGAACAGAATTCACGTAACTATTTATCCTCTGGGTGATGTCCCCCTGTCCATAAAACAGCCTTGCTATTCTTCCTCCCAAAACACAGCAATAATTTCAAATATTCCAGGTTTTTGTACATGTTACTTAGCACTTTTCTGGGGAAAAAGCCCTGAATAGAATGACTGGGGGGACGGAAGGGGAGGGAAGGAAGGGAAGGGCGGGCATTGAGAGAAAGAGTTATATTAATATATAAGGTGTTTTTTTACAAAACTTCATTCTCTATTGCTGGTTGACCATTCTTAGTCATGGGGTAGAGTCAGAGTGGTTTGATGTTTTTTTTGGTTTCCTTTTTCTTGTGATGAAAATCTGAACTGAGTTAGCATCCAGAACAAGCCTTTGGCATCACTAACGGTGAAGGATTAGTACTAGAGTGGTTTGGGAAGTGTTCAGAATTTCAGATTTCAAACTATGTTGAGTTTCTTCTCACTCTCTGTTTTTTTTTTTCTTCCTTTGGCAAAAAGTAATTTCTTGTTTGTTTGTAGCACTAGTCTCTGTTCCAGTATCTGCTGATGACATTTGGCTAAGTCTGAGCTGCCATTCCCACTCCATATGCTGGTTTATTGAATTTAGTAAAACTGGCATTTTAAATCTGTTTCAGTTTAAAATAATTAACCTCAAGAATTTTTCCCTGTTAGTTGATTTACATTGAGATTTGTTTTCCAATTGATCAAAATCACAAAAGCAATATAAACTGTTTAAAATGTCAGATTTTATTTAGTTGTGGCAACAAACTAATGCTTATTTTTAAAACTTTCTAGAAGTTAAGCAAATAATTAAGAGCAATACGCAGGATGCATTTTGAGGATCAGAGAGGGAAAACATTTGCTTTTTGCTGTTCAGTCCAGGAGAAGATTCAAGTTTGGCATCACAGGTGAAGGGCAAAGCCAGAGAGGAAGTTATCCTAAATTACTTCCTTGGAGGCACTTCATATGATCAGTCAAAAATACCGTTTTATGCTGGAACTGAAGAACTAAGCACATTTTTCTTTAAACAAAATAAACTGATTTTAAAAAATGAACCCTCACTGAACTCAGTTGCGAGATGTCCGCGAAGGTGATAGTTTTTCTGAACAATAAATACATATCCAGCATGGTTTCAATGCTTTAACACAGATATTATGCTCTGGCAGTCTGGAAAGCAGAGCTCCCTAATCACAGTGCAGATATATCACAAGGAGTTTCCTCCAATGCCCCAGTAATTTGCCTTAAGAGCCATTTTTAACGCTGTCTCGTTGCTCATGATTCTTAGCTTTTTCTGTTTGGGTATCAACGGAATAAACACAGTGGTGTCCTAGGAATGGCACTGACATCTCTAATTCCTTTGCTGTGTTTCCTATTGAACTTATGTTCAGAGAGAAATGTCTAGGTCACTACTGAGCCAGCTTAATTGCAAGTGAGTAATAGACCTCTGTTACTAAGAGGGATTAATCAGTCTTTTCAGCTTTTCCAGCAAGAAGTCTGCTCAAACTTCAGCTGAAATAAAATTTATTCATCTTTTCTAAATGATGAGGAAAGCATCATCTGGTAATTACTTTTAATGAACGGGACACCAAAAGAAGTGTTCAGTGGCAGATATATTTTTCCTAATTCTGTCAGTTTCTGGATGAAATCCTCTTCTTTCAGTTTTTGTAGGATATAGCATGTCTTACTGGAACACACGTTACCTACCACTTTAGTAACCTTCAGTTTCTCTATGAGTTTTGAATTGTGTGAAACAAAAAATTGAACACAAAATAAATACAAAAAGCAATGATCTTGCTAAAGACTAATAAAACTCCCCCATGTTTAAGTAACACTAGACTTTCATTGAAAAACTAATCTATTTTGGAGACTTTATATGAAAACTCTCCCATACAATCCTCTTCTCCCTTGGCCCTTCTCCAAGCATACACGTACACATACGCAATGTCCAAAAGGTGCAATTAACTGCTAATGGTGCAGGAGGGTGCCAGCAGGCTGGCTTGAGGAACTAAGGCTGAAAGTGGCCCTTAGCTACCCTTTAAGAAAACAAAGAGGTGGGACCAGACCAGACCATCTCTCTGGCCTCCATAGAGGTGATAATAACACTGACTACAGTAGAAAGGAAAGCTCAATCTATTTCCTTTTTAAAGGTCATGAATGCCAGTGAAAGGTTTACTTTCAAAACAACAGCCCAAGCAAGACAACAGGCACGTTGTGGAAGGGCATGCTTTTTTGATCATTCTAATTTTGAGTGTTCTGCATAGCTCCGTTATTTGTTTTAAAATAATTCCACTGTACAGCTCAAAACCCCTCTGTCTCCACTTCACTCTATAGTGTTTAATGATTGTGCTTTGTAGCTGGAAAGATTATGTCCAAAGTGTTCTTTCAAGACTCCACACTCTATTCAATACTACTATTTTACTACCAAATCCTTCCTTATATTTATATTACTTATTTGTTCTTCTGTTCACCCTGTCTCTTATAATATCTGTATGGTGAGAAAAAAAATCCTAAAACTGCATTAGTGTTATTTGATAATTTTCCAGAGGAAAAACTATTTAAGACATACGATTCCTACAGTGCCAAAAATTTACTATTTTAATTTGCCGTGGCAGATATGGAAGTAGACAGGAAACAGGGATGGAGTGATAGGACTTCTGTAAACAGTGATTAAAGTGACTCCACATATTTTATACAGGCAGGGGCAGATCCATGGTTCTAGCCTTTGACATGAGAACTCCTTATTCACTTAAGAGAAGGAAGAAATTTGTCTTATTGACATCACCTCATAACAGTCAAATCCCAAATCTTGTTCTCAGCTACACCCCATATTTTCCATGATTTCAATACAACGTGGATGATGCCAGGGAGATTATTAGGACAGTTTTTTAGGATTAATTACTGCCATTGTTAAACTGAGTAATTAACTGAGCTGGCCAACCCATCGTTAATTCCAAGAACTAGTGAGGTAAGGATCAAATTGCATTTCCACCCTGTCTGCTGGCACCAGTTAAGCTTTGCACATTTGAAGCTCTGCTACTGTATGTGCTCCTGATGCCACCATCATGGACAATCTGGTCTTGTCAGCCCTGAACTCTGGGCAGGGTCTGGAAACTCAGTCTACCTATGCCCAAATGCTCTTGGGGACCCAGCCCTGTGAGAATATTTATATGAAGCTGAATATACACCAACAACATCAAATTCAGTGCAAAATATAACAGGTGGGAGACTTTGATTCATTTCCCTCCTCCCTCCTGAGGAGTTTGGACCCATCTCTAGCTTCTTAAGGGAGTGCCCTAACTAGAGCCGGTGAGGGAAACCCTGCTCTCCTTTGGCTGGAGCTGGGCCATTACACAGACAAAAACGCAAGTGCCAAGGGGCAGCGAGCAGGGAGAAGTCAGGCAGGGTAGTCAGGGGCTGCAGACTAGTGACAGGTCTGGGCTCCCCTCCAGGTGTCACTTCTCCACATTTATCGAAAGTTAAAGACACTTCACCCTCCTGAGTGATTGCATGTATGGCTTGGCTAGGTGTCGGGCTCCTTTCAGTTCATTCTGCTTCATAACCCCTTCTCTGCAGTGCCAAAGTTCCAGAAGAAGGGATTTAGGGTCCAGTACAAGTAATTGCAATTTGTTAAGGTGCATCCTCAGCCTAAACTCAGACCTGTACTCATTTCCTGGACAGCAGCTCTCAGCACTCAGCCTTGCATTTCTGTTTTCTTTTCAAAACAGGTGAAACTAGTCTAGGGTACCTAAGACAAGTTCTTCTTAACACGAACACAGTAGCGCCTTCAAAAGCAGCCCAGTGCCACATGCTGGTTAGCCTGCTTGAGGCAATAGCTCACCCCCATGTATCTTCCAAAGTTTTATTGAGAATATGAATGTATTTTGCTTTCCTGTTCCGGTGAAAAAAAAAAGAAAAAAAGAGAGGCATTGTACATTTAAAAACCCCTAATCAATAAAGACTATGCAGTTAAAGTGTTATCAGCAAAAATGATCTAGCTTTACAGTAGCAAAATAATGGTTTCTAAAGATGGGAGAAATTGAAGCAGGACAGGGTCAGCTGTTCAGGGAGTTGGTGGGAAGATGGAAAGCGGGGCATGAGTGAAATAACCTACAGTACATATGGGTTTCAGGGGACTTCAAGGGGAAGAAACAGTAGTGTTTCAGGCAGAGGTAAACTGAGAAGAGCATAGGTGGGCATCTCTCCTCCTGCACAGTGCAGCTTTCACTGCCCTGGCTCCTCTCTGAATTTGGAGGTGCAAGACCTTCCATCAAAGCATTCAGAGATATCTCACTTCTCCACAATACCTATCACAGTACCTATCTCTGTGTGCCCCTCAGCCCACAAGAAATAGCTGTGTTTGGATTTTTATATTAAATAACTTTTATCCATATCCATCCTACATGCAATAAGAAAAAAATGAGAATGCAACAACTTTGGATCAGGAAAACTCTGAGTCACAGACAGCTGGAGGCCTGAAGACAATGCTGAAAAGTTGTCATGGTACTGTCTCCTGTTTCTTATATTCTTCACAAGACCAGTATCTTGGGTTAGCTACACTACTAGCCTGAGCTGATATGGCTGGGTTTACATCTTCCTGTACCTCACCAGCAGCTGTGTTTCAGGCTACACTTAGCAGGTTCCTTGGAGGGAAAGAGAAAGGCAAGACGGGTGCTGTGGGTGGAGATGGGCCAGGGCTGCGCTGTGGACCCAGAGGTAGAGATCTGCCAGCAAACAGCTGTTCCCTCTCCCCTTCCTCCCCACCCCAAAGAAGCCTTGAATTCCCTGTTGGTGCCAGAGAATCAGGCATGTGGAGGTGGTCAGCTGAGGACATATAATCTTTGTCCCCTTACACACTTTTAGACCGGATAATTTGCTGTGCTTTGCAGGCTCCCACCATGGGTAGCTGTGGTTTGGGGTGACTTTGTCTAACAGCTAACACTTCAGAGCCTGTGGACTTAACATTCACTTCATTATCCAGGTTATCTATGTGTTGCTGACTATTTTAGCAGATATAGAATAGAGAAGCAGAGAGGGAGTGAACCACAGATGGAATAGAGAAGTGAAGAGGGAAGGAAACATAAGAGAAGAACTAAGAAAACTCACAAAGAGGAAGAAAAAAGAAAAAAAAAGGAGAAAGGAGGATAAGAAAAAGAGAAATAAAGAGCCAAAGCAGCAGCAAGCCTAAACTGTCCTCAGAGGGCACTTTGTATGTACATTGACATGACTAGAGATGGTCCATGAGGCTTAACTACTGCTAGGGGCGTTACCATTAAGGCCCTATTGCAGATGTTCAGTAGTTAACCTGGCCACACTGCTCTGTGACCTCCACCAATTGTCTTGTTAGGCAACAGAAAAGTAGTGAGAATGATAGCAAAGGTTTTGCTAAACTAAGGACAGGGCACACATAAAAGCAATGAGAGGGAGAGCAAACCAGTTTGCTAAACTGAGAACACAGCACTTACTGGGGAGCAGAAAAATATCAACAGCTACCTCACTATAGCCCCAGGCATTTTTTTTTTTTAATCTAATCAATGCCATCCTTGAAAAGCAAAATTATGGCATAAACCACTCTAAAAGCACATCTGATGCCACAAACAGTGCCCCAGCTTTGGCAGGGTGGTTGGTGGGATTGCTCCAGACTTTCAGCAGAGGATATCTCAGAACCTAGTTTAACACTTTCAATAATTATCAAAACAAAAATGATCTGTAAGTTATGGATCATTTGGATACTATTTTAAGCATTTTCTCTATTACAAGAAGCACAAAGTAACTATACTCCTGTAAAAGTGCTCATAGTGTCTTGCTCCCTGAAAATTGAGTACAAAACCAAGTTACACATATATTCAAGATCATTCCAAAAGTCACTCTATAGGCAGTACAGGCAAATGGGTATGTTTCCTAAACTTCTATATTTTCCAGCTAAAATAAAACAAAATAATATATAAGTTAAAATGTTAAAATTTGGGAATAACAAAGACAATGCAGGGAGGGTATTTCTATTGCACAGATTTCTGAGAGAAGACCCATTTCTTTGTATTAGTGTCATCTCCCAGAAAATATTAATGCAGCTACACTGCATAGGAAGCACTTAGAGCAGAAGGAATATCTAAAATGATCAAACTTCAAACATGAAGAAAGGAAGACATGCGAAAACTGAGTCAATGAAGGAAAGAGATTATATAATATATGATATCTTTGAAAGTTCATTGGTTGTTGCATCTGTTTACTGTGTCATGTTAAACTGTTTAAACATGTGATATTTTTTAATCAATCAAGTTTCTGATGTGTGTGATTGTATGAGTTCCATTAAGTTTGTCTGCAAAGGTTAACTGTTAACATATTGTCTCAGGGTATAAAAGTTATTTTTTGCTGTATATATACAATACATTTGCCAAAAGTATCAAATTTTGGTCATGGCATAGATGGGTTCATATCTCATGGACAACAGAACCTGTAACAAATAACAAGGAAAACTGTGAAGCATTAATTTCAGAGTTCATTGGAGGTGTTTCCATAAGCCTTTGTGTGCTCTGATTATGCCCTAGGAAAAGTTACCAAGGTTATCAGTGTTCCTTTGATAAGCATTTGCTGAGAAAAAACCCACATTTGTTGATGGAAAGAAGAAGTTTTATCCTGAAGCCTGATACCAGCAGATGAAGGTAATTTCCCAGGGAGAAGTGAAAAGACACCGAGATCCTCAGTACTATCATACTAATGTAGGAAGAAAAAACCTGCTCTGGTCCACTTCTCATTTTCAGTCATTCCAGATCATTTTCATGAACAATTGTTGACTTGTTTCCAATTGTAATTCTATTAATGATGGTAATCCAAAAGGGGAAGAGAAATATTTATGGCAGTATCTTTATCTTGATAGTGTTCTCCATTTAAGCAGACATATCTGTCTTATAAAAGGCATGGGACAAGAAGCCATACCTCAGAAGACAGTTAAGCTGATGGTTAAATCATGGACTTCATTTGACACCGGGTCTACATGCATGTGAGAGAGAGAAAAAAAGCGTTTGTAGAAGTGGTATTAGAAAAGATTTGACTAAACTCCACAACGGCTATTATTCCCAGCTCAGGCCTGTTTTTTTTAAGGCTTCGCCAACATTTGTGTCTCCCTAAACAGTATCTGCACCCATTGATTTTGGATACTTTCCCTAAATCCATGTTTATTTTTACAAGGTAGTCCAAATTTCTGTCTTCTCCCGGCTCCACACTGTGGCAGAAAAAGTGCTCTCTTCATTTAAAATGTAAATCATCTTTTAAGTTAGCTTCAAATAATGTAGCATAAAGACGTCAAGGCTGATTTGGATCTATTAACATATACTCAGCTTATATATAACATGTACTCAGTTTATATACTCAGCTTGAGTATGTTAACACACGCTCAGTATATGTTAATGGAGTTCATTTTTCAAATTTGTGTGCTTGAAATGTGGATATTTATGCCTGGAAACCATGGGTGGAAAACACACCTTGAATGGACTTCTCTAAATAAAAGAGTAGGGTTGACACTGATTTTAGAGAAGGTCTGGTATGGGTTTGATCATGGTCTTTTACCTTTGTCCTCCTCTAATGACTATAGTCACTCAAGCCTAGAGTAAATAAAGTACCTTAATTTGAAAAAAACTATACAAATAATCCATTATTGAATAACAATGGCAGTTTGAGCCAATATCTAGTGAATCTAGTATTGAAATAACTCTAAATCTTTTGAGCATATTTAGAACTTTTGCATCATTCATCAAGGCAGCTCCTACTAACAAAAATCTCACTACAAATGACAAGCAGGTGCATCCATTTTACAGATATGGAACATTATTATCATCTAGTCCAACTTGTTACTCAAGACAGGCCATAAAACCAGCAAAACAGACAAAATACACTTGAAAATTACAAGTTTAAAACATCCACATGATTGTTTTCCAACTCTCTGAAATTATGAAATTCCCAATAGAAAAGGAAATTATGAAGGGTAACATTATCGCACGACTTCACTCACACACTGGAGGCAGCAGAAAACAAGTGGAAGAGAAAGAAAAAAGGGGCTTATGGAGGGTTCATGCTGCCATTGAAGGAAAATAGCAGGAAAAATTGTAAGGAGGAATCAGATGTGTACTAACTGAAAATACTTGGTTACCAGTAATGGATACATTCATGCTTGTACAGGTATTCCTGGCATTTGCAAAGTCTGACAAATAACTCAAAGCAGTGTAGATTCATTAGGGAACCCTGCTTAGCTGCTGAAATGAAATGAATTCATCATAGTAAAGCCCCTTTGATCAGATCCTGAGAGTGATGTGAGTTTTGCACAAGCAGCAAATCAATGAAAATTAAGTAAAGAATTTGGTGCTTAGTTCAACAGCTGTATTTAAAACCAAAACCTATTTGAAAGTATGAACTGAACAAAGGAGATCCCATTAAACCTATTAAGATAACCATAACCATCTCTATAATAACAGTTTACAAAAGTCAGTGATTGAAAAAAAACCCAGCTGGTTGTTCAATAAGGCTGAAGCTCTCCAATTGCTCAACTTTAGCTCAAGAAATGTAATCGTGTGTCATTTGTCACTGATCCTCCCCACATCTAGCACAGAAACAGCTGTTAGATTTCATTCTTTCCTTACAGATGCCAATATTTCAGGCCCCAAAAGGAGAGCAGAAATGCAGTCTTGCAGGGCACAGTTTCTACAGTCATATGTATTCAATTAAACATGGAATTTCTCTTCCAGCTAAGAGAGGCTATTCAGCCTATTTTGCCACCTTTAGACTTCCTACACTTTCCTCTCATCTTCTTCTGAAATAGCAAAACAAGCGCAAACCTCCTAATAAAGTAACCTGTTTCCCTTTGTTAGAGGGTACATACCACTCTCACTCATCTTGGTCTCATTTCTGGTTTTACCATTGTGTTGCCCAAGAGCAAAATCAGAACAGTAGTAGTCAGTGTTTAAGCTTGAGAAACTTCATAACCTCACATTTTTATGGCTGGGCTTATTATGAGTCTATAGACAGAAGGCACTTTCATACAGGAAGCAGAATCTTGGTTCTACTGAAGCCTAAAGAAAATTTGCTGTTGACTTCAGTGCAGAATATTAACTGGAGACTGTAAAAATGCATACGCTTGTAGAGTGAATAGCATGATTTACATACTTTTTTCATCCTTTGTCTGTAGAAATATGCTGAGTGGAAATGAGAAAGTAAATGGTGATTCATATTCTGTATTAAACTCTCTTCCTCTTTCATGGAAGTTAACATTATTAGCTGCTGCATAGATATTCTATTTTGGAAATACCTCAACAACTGTCTGAACTCCCTGTAGCCTTTCTTTTCTTTTTTTGAAAGGGCAAGGAGAGAGCTTGTTTGTGGTTCTATTTTTCAAAACAGTGTATTTCCAAATATACTTATTTACATAAAAAAAGAAACTGTGAGGATGCTTGTCTGTTCTAAAGAAATTAACTTTTTAGTAAGCTTGGGAGTGTTGGTTTAGGGGGGGTTTTTATGTTTAAGTGCCAATATAGCATGGAAACTTCTGTCTCTGTGAGCTTTCCAGACAAAGTTTTCAAAACTGAGGAGCTGAAATACTACTGATAAAAGCTAGAATTTTTAATGTCTACCCAGGTTTAAACTAACTTCAGTGTTTAGAATCACACACCTCTGTGCTACATAGCATTACATTTTAAATACTAAGTGCTGAAGAAAGAGCAGTTTTAAAATGCTTATATAGGAAACACAAAAGGTCCCTAGGAGATATTTAAAACAAAAATTTTTCAATTCACCCCCCCCCCCTATTTATTGTTGAGTATTAAAATGACTTCAGCTACTCCAGAGTCAGATAGAAAAAAGTTATTGAGGAATTGTGCTATTAAAAGCTTTAAAGTTCTCTGCTGAAGTTATTTAAAGAAGAAGGGACTGCTCCTTAACTATTTCTTGTGTGGTGGTCAAATTGGTAGTCACTTCTATGGTTTCCTCAGGACTCACATTTTTATGGAATTAAGTTCTGGTCAAGGTGAAGATCATGCTTCCATTCAAATTAGGAAGGTTTTGTTACCAACATGAAAAGAGATGAGAAGAGATGCTACAATTAATCTTTGCTCAACTACTTTCTACGTCATGGGGTTTGGCAGATGGAAGGGAAAAAAAAAGCAGGAAGGTGATCCATATTTAGACTGCAAATCTGTACGTTCCCTCCCCGTTTAGGTGCTCCTTTGTTGGATTATATAGCACCTTTTGATTGTGCTGGTCACTGACTGGTTAAACACTTTCCCTCGTAGGCTTGGTCCTGTGATGTGTATTGCTGTGGACAGTGGAATAAACCCAAACGCTCAGTGAAAGCAGCCAAAGGTTAGTAGTGCAAGGAAATTATTTCTTTCTAGTAATTTCAAGCAGTTCTACAGCCTCAGCCATAACTCCGTGTTTCAGAAAGATTGAGATTTTGCATAAAACAGGCTGTGGAAGAAGGGAGTAACTGGCAGCCAAGAGGCAAGAGAGCAATTAGATAAAATTCACTGTCACTTCTGTGTATTTTTGGCAGCATTTCAATAATATAACAAAAGCAGTAAATAACATAGCTGCGTTCTCAATTGCTAGGGGCTTTCTGAAGCATTTTATGCCCATATTGCTGGGAAAGAATCAGATACACAAGATGAAAGATATTTGAGGGACAGGCCCGTACTCTGAAGGGAACATTTTGGTCTACAGGCATATTTTTTATTCAAACTTATTATGTGAGTTTAACTTTGCTTAAAACAAATTTTGAAAAAAAAACTTTTCCCTTTTGGAAAGAAGGGGAGTCTTTTTTTTGGTATTCAGAGGATTCCCTTCCCATTCTCTTCAATATCTAACTGTTCCTCATTTTGCCCAGGGAGTTAGGGTAACAAGGAAACATAACAGAATTCATTCTCCCTAACAATCCTCTCTGATGGAACATACACATGTATATATGTTACATATATATGCATACACACACACAAATGTAGTGTATATATGTAACATGTATCTATATGTACACTATTTCCAGTCAGTGAGCTAGGACTGAAAGTCATATCCTAGTATAATTATTAGATACTTGCCTCAGTCGTAAGCAATTTTTTTAGCCTCTTCCACGATCACAATTGTTTTTTGAATCATCACTTTAGAGATCCTTCAATTTTTGCTTCAATTACTACTCCTTCTTTGTGCATTGATTGATCCCTTTGTCTAAATCTTCCATCTTAAAGTTTTGTCACTGAGCCTTTGGCTTCACACAGTATCTCCACAGTCTACCCTGTTAGAAGGAAGTAATCTGTTTGCAAACAGGTTTTTAAGAAGCCTTCTCTTGTCCACAACCTAACTAGGTCACAGAGATCTGCTTTTATCTATCTTTAGAAGTAGGTTTATCCAGCACGGAGCTTCCTGAAAAAGAAACAGGACTGTCTTTAGTACTCCAACCACCTTCATGCTCTTCACCCAGCATTTCCAAGAATGGTGTTATAAATAGCATCGATGTGTCACAGGTGACAGAGGGAAAATATGCCTACTTTTCCAACATAACCTCTGCCTGGTTGGATAGATGCATGTACACAAACACACACACACATTCAGATAAGTGCATCCCTCAGGAGGACTACAAGGATGTCGTGAGGTTAGGCAGGGAGAAAATTAGAAGGGCCAAAGTCCAACTAGATCTTAATCTGGCTACTGCCATAAAAGACAATAAAAAATGTTTCTATAAATACATTGGCAATAAAAGGAGGGCTAAGGAGAATCTCCATCCCTTATCGGATGCAGGGGGAAACAGTCACAAAGGATGAGGAAAAGGCTGAGGTACTTAATGCCTTCTTTGCCTCAATCTTTAATAGCAAGACCAGTTCTCAGGGTACCCATCGTCCTGAGCTGGAAGGCAGGGACACAGAGCAGACTGAAGCCCCCATAATCCAGGAGGAAATGGTTAGCAACCTGCTACACCACTTAGACACACGCAGGTCTATGGGGCCAGATGGGATCCACCCAAGGGTACTGAGGGAGTTGGTGGAGGTGCTCACCAAGCCACTTTCCATCATCTATCAGCAGTCCTGGCTAACTGGGGAGGTCCCAGTTGACTGGAGGTTAGCAAATGTGATGTCCATCTAAAAGAAGGGCTGGAAGGAGGATCTGGGAAACTACAGGCCTGTCAGCCTGACCTCGGTGCTGGGGAAGATTATGGAGCAGATCATCCTGAGTGCCATCACACGGCACGTACAGGACAACCAGGTGGGCCCAGTCAGCATGGGTTTATGAAAGGCAGGTCCTGCTCGACTAACTTGATCTCCTTCTATGACAAGGTGACCCACTTAGTGGATGAGGGAAAGGCTGTGGATGTTGTTTACCTACACTTTAGTAAAGCCTTTGACACTGTCTCCCACAGCATTCTCCTGGAGAAACTGGTTGCACGTGGCTTGGATGGGCATACTCTTCGCTGGGTAGAAAAATGGCTCAATGTCTGGGCCCAAAGAGTGGTGGTGAATAGAGTTAAATCCCGTTGAGAGCGGGTCACAAGTGGTGCTCCCCAGGGCTCAGTATTGGGGCCAGTTCTGTTTAATATCTTTACCAGTGATCTGGACAAGGGGATTGAGTGCACCCTCAGTAAGTTTTCAGACAACACCAAGCTGGGCAGGAGTGTTGATCCGCTGAAGGGTAGGAAGGCTCTACAGAGGGACCTGGACAGGCTGGATGGATGAGCTGAGGCCAGCTGTATGAGGTTCAACAAGGCTCAGTGCCACGTCCTGCACTTGGGTCACAACAACCCCAGGCAATGCTACAGGCTTGGGGAAGAGTGGCTGGAAAGCTGCCCAGTGGAAAAGGACCTGGGGGCGTTGGCTGGCAGCCAGCCAAATATGAGCCAGCAGTGTGCCCAGGTGGCCAAGAAGGCCAATAGCATCTTGGCTTGTACCAGGAATAGTGTGGCCAGCAGGAGCACAGAAGTGATTGTCCCCCTGTACTCGGCACTGATGAGGCTGCACCTCAAATACTGTGTTCAGTTTTGGGCCCCTTATTGCAAGAAGGACATTGAGGTGCTGGAGCATGTCCAAAGAAGGGCAATAAAGCTGGCGAAGGGTCTGGAGCACAAGTCTTACGAGGAGCAGCTGAAGGAACTGGGGTTGTTTAGCGTGGAGAAAAGGAAGCCGAGGGGAGACCTTATCACTCTCTACAGCTACCTGAAAGGAGGTTGTAGCGAGGTGGGGTTTGGTCTTTTTGCCCAAGTAAGAAGTGATAGGACAAGAGGAAACAGCCTCAAGTTGTGGCAGGGGAGGTTTAGATTGGATATTAGGAAAAATTTGTTCACCGAAAGGGTTGTGAAGCCTTGGAACAGGCTGCCCAGGGAAGTGGTTGAGTGCCCACCCCTGGAGGTATTTAGAAGAGGTGTAGATGTGGTGGTTAGGGACATGGTTTAGTGGTGGACTTGGCCATGCTAGGTTAACTGTTGCACTTGATGATCTTAAAGGTCTTTTCCAACCTAAATGATTCTATGATTCTGTGATTCTGGACAGCCAAGGCAAAAGGTAGCAGCCTTTTTTAAGATGAACCAAAATTCATAACCAATATTTTAGGTGACCCCCAAATTCAGGAGAAGCTCCCTGTGTGATTAATGGAACATCAAATTTTGCCAGAAGAAAATTATTAATCTGCCTTGTTACACTGTACCACCAGAAAGACTTGGAGCATTCTTAAGTGTCAGTTACTGTGGAGATCCAGGGGTTGTTGACATTAATTCTATATTTAGTTTTATAGTGGAGATTTTGCCCACCTATTTAGAAACAAAAACCCCTAGATTAAGTCTATTAAACTGAATGTAATTTGGAGAGTTGTCGAAGGTCTTTCCTCCCCTAAATCTGCCAGGTAAATATCTCTGGGATTAAAACAAAGTAAATAAATTAATCTCCACCTTCTTATTACAATACAAAGTGAGAGAAGCCAGGAAGCGCAGCGCAAAACCTGATGGTACACAGTGTCCTTAGATCACTTGGCCATTGTTTTCTCTCACAGCAGCACATGTTAATGATACAAAGAAGTTTAACATTTTTTGGCTTTGGCTTTTCATGTCACAACCATAATAATTGTGCACATTATTGTTTGTATTGCCATATCCTTTAGATGCACAGCCAATTTCTAGAGCCTGTGCATGCACAGCCAAGGACAGGGTTTTGCCCACAAATAGACTGGCTGAAATAAATTAAGCTGAAACATTGCCATACAGATTCAGCTGCAAAGTAGTGTTTTACAGTACAGCATGTTTATGTTGCAAAGATGTTGTATGGGTCAAACTTGATTTAAAGCACCAATTCTAGTGCAAGAAGACCAAAGCTTCTTTGTTCTTTGCTAACCAGTTTTATTCTGCTTTAAAAGGCTTTTGTCTTATATGGGCCTAAGACACCCTTAGTTGCATTTAGTTAAAAAAACCCAACAACCTCCAAAACAATAGAATAGACAATAAAATGTTAAACTCAGGAGAACAGGAGGAAATAAAGAGATTTGGGGTTTTGTTTGTTTTTAGGAATTTGGGCAACACAGAAAAAATCAAATATGATGAAGAATGAAGAAACGAGTTTTAATGTGGACAGTAGACGAGCCTCTCCCTTCTCCCGCTGCCTGCGGCCGATGAGCCCTGTTGCAAAGCCACACAGAACAACTCCATTTGGTGAAGAATTCAGACCACACCTCTCACATTTCCGCTATGGCCCTCCTCCTCTTGGAGACATGGAAACATTCCAGGGGTCCTTGGAAGGAGGGTCTCGGAAACGCAAGAGCATGCCAACAAAAATGCTTCCTTCTATCGCCCTTGAGGGTTCCTCATCACCACCAGACAGACCTGAAGATCACAATGACATAGGCTCTTCCAGTCTCCCCTTGGTGTTCCAACAGCCAGCACAGCCCAAGTATAGTTCCCAGATGATCGACCTCTGCAACTTTGGTTTTCAGTTCTACAGAACTCTGGAGCACTTTGGAGCCAAGCCCATTAAACAAGAACCAGTGAAGTCTAACATGGCATGGCCCAGTAGCCCAGCATTCGTGCAGGCTCCTTACCCGTATTATCCTAAAGTCCACCCTGGCGTAATGTTTCCTTTTATTGTGCCACCAAACTTTCATTTCAGGAACCCCTTTCAAATGAAAAGACCTCCAGAGCCACCCTTCAGGAGGGCTGAAGCAAGAGAAAGTGGTGAAAATAAACAGAAAGTGGAAAGAGTAGATGTCAACCTTCAGATAGATGACAGTTACTATGTTGATGTGGGGGGTGAACAGAAACGCTGGCAATGTCCCATGTGTGAGAAGTCTTATACATCCAAGTACAATTTGGTCACCCATATCTTGGGGCACAGCGGCATTAAGCCACATGCATGCACCCGATGTGGCAAGCTTTTTAAGCAGCTGAGCCACTTGCACACACATATGTTGACACACCAGGGCACTCGGCCACACAAGTGTCAGGTGTGCCACAAGGCTTTCACTCAAACCAGTCACCTTAAGAGACACATGATGCAACACAGTGACATCAAGCCTTACAACTGCAGGATCTGTGGCAGAGGTTTTGCCTACCCCAGCGAGCTGAAAGCACACGAGTCTAAGCACGAGAGTGGCCGAGAGAACATTTGTGTGGAGTGTGGCCTGGACTTCCCAACCCTGGCCCAGCTGAAGAGACACTTAACAACCCACCGTGGCCCTATACAGTACAATTGCACTGAATGTGATAAGACCTTCCAGTACCCGAGTCAGCTGCAAAACCACATGATGAAGCACAAAGACATCCGCCCGTACATCTGCACTGAATGCGGCATGGAGTTTGTACAGCCCCACCATCTCAAGCAACACTCCCTAACTCACAAGGTAAGCCAGCACGGGTTGTGCTCTCACCTTGCATCAGAAGGTAGCACAGGGATTACAGGCTACTAAAGATACACGTATGTACCTCCTCGGAAAGAAGGCCATCAGACTACAGAGCCTCATGCTGGCCCTGTGCCAGCTGGAGAGTTTTATGCAGAGCAAAACCCCAGCAGTGCTGGCAATAGTAGAAGCTAGATGTCTCTGTCAGTCTTAAGAAAGTACACACAAAACCTGCTTTGTTATAAACAGGAATTCAATTAAACCACCTGTATTACTTCCCAAAACTGTATTCACATCTCTCCATTTCTGGGTTTTATCTTCAGAATGACATACTGTAACATAACATTATTTTGTAAAGCTATATAACACCCCCGAAATTTTAACAGAAATTTTCTGCTGAAAACCAGTTCTATTGCTTTGCTCCCTTAATTGGGAAGTAGGTGGATTTGCAGTAGACCGTATGTATGCAACAAAAGTAAGTATATTATTACTCATTAGATTTTGAAGAATCATTAAAATGAGACATTTAGGGAAAAAACCCAACCTAAAAAAAATTCCCCTTTGTGCATAAGTTATCCAGAACGCCAGTTAATAAAAGTGGACAAGCAGGACTATAATCCCAGCCAATTCGTATCAAGTGGCAGTCTTGCCACTGCTGACAGCAATGACAGCAGAGTCAGTTTAGGCTAGGAGCGGGCTTTGGAACATATCCAGAAAGATTGCTTTCAAAAATGTAACTGTTCCATTCAAGAATGTCTGAAAATGTCATATCCACCTTTACAAAAATGTTAACACAAGACAAAACCTCACACATTTTATAAAAATTTGCTTCCAGCTTTGCATATTCTTCCTTTAACACTTGAATTTTGCCTTTTATAGGAAAAACATTAAAAATACAGAAAGCTACAACATTTCAGTCTTATAGACGCATTTTCTTTTAAAGACCCACAACCTCTACTTCCACATTTGCTTTTTCTTCCCTCCTACATGATTATAATTTCTGCTCTTTTTGGAGATTCCCTGGTCTTTGGATTTACCACGCAAAATTCTACTAATTTAAGACTTGGTAGTTTTTTGTCACAGGAAATGCAATGCCCCTGAGCCTTTAGAGAGCTTCTGCTTCTTTGTCCACAGCTGCAGGTGGATTCAGCTGTGAACATAATTAACAGTACTTAGCTGCCCAAATCCAGCCTCACATCAGATAGTCAGACACTTAAGGCTGCTGTTTGCGTTCACAGTTTTAGCTTTGCAATTAACTGTGAAAACTACTGACTGGCACAAAAGTACAGATCGTTTCAAGTCTTCTTTGTAATGGGAGCCTGCAGGAGGAGTAATTGCTCTCGGCATTTCACTAGTAAATCATTACCTTCAGCAAGTTATACTCAAATTCTTAAAGTGTTTAGTGGTAAATTCATTGATTCTCATAGCTTCTAAATGACCTTTTGAGGAGCTGACAGAACACATGGATGTGAGCAAGAATATTGAATAATGTATTAGTAAATTGACTGGATGGCATAAAAGGTGCTAGAAATGCTTTGTAAACACCAGATAAAATGGGATCACTCCATTAGGGTTAGTGCAAGTCCCACTAAGAGTGAGCAGTTTTTTCTCTTCATTGAATGTAACATGTGTATCCTTATTTGGTGATATTTCTTGACTACTTCTCAGTTACTTCAGATTATTTTCCATAGCTTTCTTCAAAACAGGGCTATGCCTTTTTTAGAAGCCAGTGATGTTCAGTCATGAAAGGCAAGCACTACTTTAGGCTCTTAACTGGTTAGCTTTTATTCTTGGTCAATAAGTGTACACTTTTGACCAATACTTTACATAAGCAGCAGAGTAAGACAGAAGCTCTGCTACAGACTATGTCTCATTGATTTGTAAACTTACTGATGCAAACAAAACTCATTATTTCATTAAGCTTACATTTTGTTTTCCCTCTCTGCTTCTTGTAAGAATTTGCCAGGAAAAAAATACATGAGTATCTATTACTTAAGCAAATGATGTTAAAAGTGAAATAATTTATTACCTGATTTGATAATACAGAATGAGTAATTCATACATTGCTATACTGAAGATGAAATTATCTAGAAAATATTCCACCTACAGAATTTTCTGATTTTTTTCTTTTCTTACAGGGTGTGAAAGAGCACAAATGTGGAATTTGTGGCCGGGAATTTACTCTACTGGCCAACATGAAGCGACATGTCCTGATCCACACCAATATCAGAGCCTATCAATGCCATTTGTGCTTCAAGAGCTTTGTGCAAAAGCAGACTCTCAAGGCCCACATGATAGTTCACTCTGATGTCAAACCCTTTAAATGCAAGGTAAGTGCATTTGGTAGCAGAAGCATTAATCTACTGAATATTTCTGTGATATTATTGTCTTGCAATATGGTAGAACAGAAGAACAAGACTTGCTAACACATACTGCAGTTGCATTTAAATTAGCATAAATCAGCCTGTTTTTCTTTCTTTATCCAGATTCTGCTTACGTAGCACAATATAATGGAGGTAAATATCTGGGGTTTACTCCCTTCCCCTTCAATATCAGTAACTTTCATCCTCAAATATTTTTTTCTGCTTTGTGAGCATTTACATGTCACAGTGGTTTGAGGACAATAAATATACCTGACATTTGCTTGGTACAGCCATCCAAACAAAAGTCTAAGTGCTTAATAGCTTGAAACACTGACTAGAAACATAGATCAAGTCGTGCACCCCACAGAGGACCATGGAAAAGCAGCAGCCATGACTTCACACAGTGATGCTATGCAACAGTTCAAGGAAGGACTCAAAGAAAGCTACAGCAAAATACAACTGCAGAAGGGATTTGAACAGGCTAAGTGTAATTACCAGACTGAAATTCAGGGCAGGACATCAGTATCCTAACAAAACAACCTCTGAGACCATCTGGCCTTCTTAGGATCCTGTGTGAATTCCAGTTTGCTGCTTCCCTCCAGCACATTGGAGGCTGACATTCCTTTTCCATCCTCTCTCCTTCTCCTTCCCCATAAACCTTTGAGGCTTTGCCTTTCTTGACTGTGCTCTTCTCTAATATCATCCTTATGAATTATTCATGTTTATATTCTTACTTAGTATTGGACACTACATCTGTTCCATTTGCTGCCTGTCTGGTTCGTTACTGTAGTCATACCTTGTGAAGTCAAAGGTTGTAGGTTTTATTCCCACTTTGATCTGCTCTAAGAGGGCTATAAACACAGAGTGGAGCATATTACTCCGTTTATGCCTAAGTAACTGAAGATTGATCTGGAAGCAATTTCTAGAACTCTTTCATCCAACATCTTCATGGAATTAAATATTTTCTTAAAAGGAACATTTCATAGAGAAGAAGAGCTGAATGAAAATTTTTAAATGGAATTATTTTCTCTTGAAAAATGTAGAACTTCAAAATGTCATAGGAAAATATGGCATTCAGTGATAATTTTAATAGGAAAATGTCAAAATTAATCTTTTTTACTTCCTCATTTTTCTTTGATAACTTTGAAGCATGTCACTTTGAAAAGAATAACAGCAAAGTCTTTCAACTTTAACATTTTGTTTCATTTTCATTTATGTCCTATTAAAATGTTATTTTGTGTACTAGGACTTATTCTATATTGATAAAATAATTTCTGTTACTGAAATGCTCAAGTACTTCCATGTCAAGTCTGCTGGAGACTTTCATTCTTTGAGAACACCTGCAAACCTGTCTTTTTGTTCCCATTTTGTCAAAGTCCTTCTCTGACCCCTCAAATTTCAGAAAAGAAACTAAATTGTTTGATCTGCTGTTCCGGATGCAGTATCTGGACCCACACTCTTTTTTAGGTATTTGCAAATAAGCTGAAAGTTTGTGTTCAGGCTAGGGTTTGATGATGACAGACTATTAAAACTTAGAGATGGCAATAGTTTGAACCAGGAACTGGAGTACCACCAGTATGTTTTCCAGCCAGCAACAAAAGCTCTACAGGAACACCTGTTTTTCTTAGTTTTTTACTTCTCTGTCCCCACCCAATGTTCCTAGGAGGAAAGAAACAAGTAAGCACAGTGAACCAGTTTCTCCTATGGCTGAAGGGGAATGAAGCAACATCACTGGCCCTGAACAAAGCAGAGATTGTAACAATAAGCAAAGGGAGAATCAGGAATTGCTCTTTGGTGTTAGGAGCATCCCTTGCCTCTCTGGCAGAGCCCTCGAAAGACTCGAGCAAGTATTTCTGGCTGGTATTCAGAGGGTTAAGGCAATGACCAGATAGCAGCCTTTTGGCACCAAGCTCCTCCTCAGCAGAAGGAAGGATATAGCTGTATGAACAGCCTGCTTAACAATGGCTCACATGTCCCCCGGGAACCGCCTGCAAATAGATTTCATCTTGCTTTCTCTTGTACTTTTCAAAGCTTCCTGTTTTCTCACGGTCCTTTTGGACAGTTTACAGTCTTTCTCCCTCTCCCTCTCTCTTTGAGGAAAGGAACACCCTTCTTATGAAGAAAAAAAAAAAAAAGAAGAAGAATGCAAGGGAAAGAGAGCACAGCAGTAGCCTTTCTACCTCACCACATGCAATGGTTTTCTTTACCTTTTTCTCACAGCAAAAGAAAACATGAGGCTTTCCTATGTGTCTAATCACAGCTGAGCACAGACTATCTGAAGTGAGGGAGTACCAAATAGTTGTCCCTTCTGTTTCCTTATCCAGCGGCAGCCTGGATCTGTGTTTGATTTTTCTCTGAAGAGTGAATTTCTCTGTAGCATTTAAAGGCCTGAGCCTGTGCTACCTTGTTTATTTCTGTTTAAAAAAAAAAAAAAACAAACCACTGAAGAGTTCTGAAGGAGTCGCACCAACTGGTGCAATAGTGCTAATTCTGATTTGTAGAGGAGGCTTTTATGAAATTAACCGTTGCTTTTAGTGATGAAGTCAGCAATGTTTCAGACCTCCAACAAAGAATGCAATGAAGTTTTCTCCAGCCCAGTCAAATATACTTTGCAGCAGATGTCTTGAACTCCACTTTTTTCCCATCTAAAATCGTGGGTTTAGGTCAGGATCAAAACCAAAGAAAGTGTGAGAGATTAAGCGCTTTGGAAAGAAACAAAACAGACTGACAAATCTAGAAGGGCGATGCTTCATGTGGTGGCTTAGGAAGACAAAATCTAGTGTTGACCTAATTCAGCTTTTCTAGCAAACTGTACTGAATTCTATTTCACCAGCCAGTGCAACAAAGTGTGTTCAGCAGACTTGCAGGTCTTTATCTTCAGGGCTTGAATTTTATTTTGTCTAAAGAAGAAAGTCTAACAAAAGGTCCACAAGTAAACCATGTTGTTCCTGCTATCCCAAGATCTCTTGTGTGCGCTTTGAACTTCCTTGAGTGCTAAGGTACTCGGTGGTGAGTTCTGCTGGAGCTCTCTCCCATGCAGCTGTCTCATGGTCATCTTTCACACTCTGCTCATCAGTGCTCACACACCTGCCCTGTCACAGAGAAACAAAAATCTTGTACACCTTCCTAGTTTGGTCTGCAGACTCAGGTTGTTCTTTAAGCACTAGCTGCAAACCCCAGCTAGTTCTGAGTTGATGTCTTCCAGCACATGAGCCCCAAACCTTCTCCCTTCACCCTCTGCATCATGGACGTTCCTCTGAAAGTCGCCTTGTGCCTTTTGAAAAGGATAGGTTACCCAGAGACCATGCCACACAGAGCCATCGTTCCGAAAAACAATTTTCGTATGTGCATTTCTTTCATTTTCCTGCCACACCTCTCCACTGTAGTACCATTTCCTCATGTTCCCAGAGGAGATTTCAGGACAAGAACACATTACACATCCCTAAGACTGTGCATGACTTTGGGAAATGGAAAATCTACCCCCTTTATTCAGAGACACAAAACTTCTATGCTGTAAGGAGCTATCCTTTACAAAGTCCCCTATCTTTTCACTATGAAGAAAGAGAAATAAATGTTGCCTTGACAGAAACAAAATAAATGCTCCTACTAGAACCATTTTAATACTCAATACTTTATAAAGATATAGATTTGCATGAAGTACTCTAGCCATTCACCTGTTCAACCTGATTTTCCTTGATTACCAGTTTAGATAGAGAAGTAAAGACGTAGCTATCAGAAAGCAAAAGCTGGTGAGAACACAGGCCACCCACAATACAAACAGATAACCAGAAGACTTCTGCTAAGAGGTATTAGAGAGGTATTATTATTGGCATTCTTGTAGCCAGAGAAATATCGACATGTCATTGGTCGTTCCAGCAGCTGTCAAGATATAATCAGCCGCTCTTCTTCTTTGTGAATTTTCTGTGCTTATTAGTGCTTCTTCTCGTCTTTTCCTTCCAGCACTTTCAGAGTGGTTTTTTTAGTGCATTCGTTTCCCTGAATATAAGTCATCTGGCATATCAACTTTCTCTGAATGCAAAGAAGAGACAATCCTGTGGATGGATGACCCTTGGAGTCAGATATCTTACTTTTACAAATGAATAACTCATTTTCAGTGGCTGTTCTTCTTGCCGGTCTTGGTGAACACTTTGCTGATAGATTTATTTGCTTGAATGTTCATTTTAGCAAAATCACAGAGAGCAAATCATGGAAGAGAACTTATGCAGCTGAAGCAAATATTTTTTTAAAAGCAAGTGAAAACTTCCAGACTCTTTCTTTTTGCAGCATTGAGTCAGCTCTAGTTTTTATTTAAAAGCAATACGCCTGCAATTTTTTATATTAATGAACTGCTTCCATTTTCCCTCAAGAGGTGGTTTAAAGTGCAAAGAATACAGTATTATTTTACCAAGGATCATTTGATCCAGATATTCCAGGTGATGGCTTTGTGAGTTTGAATCAAAAAGTACTGTAGCAGACCACCTTACTACCAAAATAAATTAAATCAGAAGTCGATGAGACCAAACATTTGGTGGAATCTCAGTAATTGTTTTTTAGTAATTTTCTCCTAGATGAGTACACTGCTTGGTGCAAGTTTCAGTTCCTCAGTAATGGTGATTCTGGCTCATATAATAATAACGATTGTAAAAAAAAAATAAAATCTGAACGTAAAAGTATTTGCTTAAAACCCTTCCAGAAAAAGGAGCTGAAGTAGAATGCAAACACACAACTTTGCAGAGGATGGAAATAGCCACTTGAAAGAGATTTAAACTATAAATCCTGATAAGAAAAGACCAGAAGACGGGTAAGACTAGGAGCTTGTAATAGTGATGTCAAACTCTCATGTCTTGAGAATACATTTGATTCGTAAGGACCAGACTACAAAAGGATCCATCTGGATAAACAACAACAATGAAAAAACCCAATCTCCTATTGTTTCATCAAAGGGAAACTTGCACGATCAATAGCTTGAGCTGACAGGAACATGCTTCAGGGAAAGCTGAGTCATTCTTGCAGCCCCATGACTCTTTAAATTCCAGCTTACTCACCAGAGACACCGAAACACAGAAGTTGGTAAACAGAAGATAAGAGGATCAGAGAAAGATGGGGGGGCAAGAAACAAAGAAAAAAAGGAATTGCTTTTTCTAGCTTTAAGCAAAATGTGCAGCCATTTCATTTCCACTAAAGGAGAAGTAATATTCTGCTTGACCGTTTCACAGAAACCCTTCATTGGTTTTATTTTGTATCTCCATCTCTGCCTGGTGCTGTTCTTGATTAAGGGATAGATTTATAAACTACAAACTAAATGGTTCACCAGGGCAGAAAGTTACACTTTGAATTTCATTCAAGTTAAGAGCCTTCCAGGTTATGCACTTAAGCCTCTCCCCTCCTTACAACAACGTTCCCTGCTTTTAGGGAATCCTTGACTGTGAACAGCAGTGCAGAAGGCCCTAGATGGATCAGACTCAACCACATATTCTTGTCTGTAGGACTTTTTCCTGTACCTTTGAAAAACAAATTCCAGCCAGAAGCTGCCAGGGCTCAAGTTGAGAAGAGTAGGTCCTATTTCCTTTTAAAATATCCTCCTTGGAAGTACCCCTTCGAACTAATCATTTTCATTTTTACTGTTTTTACAGCTGTGTGGAAAGGAATTTAACAGAATGCACAATTTAATGGGACACATGCACTTGCACTCGGACAGTAAGCCTTTCAAGTGCCTTTACTGTCCCAGCAAATTCACCTTGAAAGGGAACCTAACCAGGCACATGAAAGTCAAACATGGGGTCATGGAAAGAGGATTTCATTCTCAAGGTAATATTTTTCAGCAAGGTTATTCTCTGAGAGACTTGAAGATGCATATCAGTAAACCCAAATGGACTTTGTACCACAGATCCATGATCTTGTACCATAGATCCAATGCTATTGGAAGAGATTGAATCCCATAAGCCTGGGAGGTTGTTATTAACTATCTGTATTGCTCCAGTGGTACAGATCAGAGATCCCCAAGGTAGAGACCCTTGTTTCAGAGACCTTTAAGACTAGATATCTGGTGACACAGAGGTACAGACTGAGATGGAGGAGTAGATGGAGACAAAATGAGACAGTGTTTATGAACATGAATGAAATAATTTTAGTGCACTAAGTTGCTGTCATCAGGTGTTAGGGAGAATAGGGTCAGTAGTGTGAGAGCAGAGGATTTATCAAGCCATACCAAACGTTCTTGTACTTAAGCCCAGGGCTTCCCATCCATCACTGTGAAAAGGTGCAATATCCACAGCACCACAGAACTTCTCCCAGCATGTGGGTACCCCAAGACAGTAATGGGAGCAAGCTGGAGCCTTAGTAAGGCTGTGCATATGTAGTTGGCCAGGGGAAAGATTGGATGACATGACCTTCCTGACTGAAGGTGTAGTTCCATTATTTTTTAATAAATATTACAGTTTCAAGGGGCTTGATTCCCAGAGGCTGACAGACCACAGCCTAGCAGCCATGGACAAGAAGACATTTTTTCCCCACACACATCTGGTTAGGAGTTTATAGTTTTTCTCTCGTGTTCGAGGTACATCATAAATCATAAATTCACTCGAAGTTGACAGAAGCAAAAAATATAGAAGATTTCATGGGTCTTGCTCACTGCTTATTGGGTTCCAGTCTGGAATGGGAATGGAAGCCTGAATGCACCTACATCCAGGAGCCTTGTTTAGTCTGTACCATATTGACATAGCTGATGTTAGGCAAAGGCCATAGGCTCAAGACCCAGTTTACAAAGAAGCATGTGAACAGGAGGAGACAGTCCTCCCCCCTCTCAGAGTATATGGATCTTTGACTACCCAGGGTATCCTGCAAAGAATTTCCTATCTCCCACCTATCACATACACTTCCTGAAGTCAGCCTCATGTGTGCACACATGCCAATGCTATCTAAAGAGGTGGGGGAATTAGGAAGGATTGTTTTGAGACTTAGAGTACCCAAGATATTTTTTTTGTTAAGACTTTCTGGATAGATAATTCTTTCATGGGTTAGATTTGTTGGTGTTCCTCAAATTCAAGCTTTAGGGCAGCCTAGCACATATGTAAAACACATACTCTAATGACATTTGGCATAAAATTTACAAAGATCCTAACAGGTAATGAAATAAATGGCTCTTTTTTTCCTGTAAATCTCCTACAGCACCATGCTAGTTGCACAATTACTTGTAATTGAAGACAGCCTAAGAGCTCTTCAGTGTACACAGATTCTTCAGCCCTTGAGGCTTATCAGACACGAGACAATTTGAAAGGGTTGCCACCTGCTCATGAACCATTTTAACAAATACAACTCGTTGCAAAGTAGCAGCTGTATCTAGTGAGGCTGCATAAATTCTGCAGAAACTGCATTCAATTACTGAGGGAAAAAAACCAAACCAAACCAAATGAAGCCAAAACAAAACAAAACAAAGCTAGTAAAATAGTGGCTTTTGTAGATGTTTGTTATTGGGTGAAATCCTCACCCCAGTCCTGTCAATATTCTTTTAGTTAAGATGGACTATGCCTGCAGTGTCTGAATCTTCTTCAGTGCATCCCGATGCTCAGAGCGCATCTGAGTCCACAGATGCCTCCTGGGTAACATCTGGATTTCCAGCAAGAGAGGAGACACTCTGACAAATATTAAGACAAACCAGATCCAGCACTACACTCAGACTTATACCTCACTGCTCAAAATCATCGTTTGTTTATAATGATTTCCTCAAGCTGAAGCACTATCTAGTGCATAGAGCTTTTCAGTGGCATGAGTGGCTGAAAGAGGAAAAGTTAAGGAGAGTGGAGGTCACAGACTACTGAGGCTTGATTGTCTTTTCATTTTTAAACAGTAACTTTGAACGAGAGTGTCCATAAAACAAATACATTAACATGTTTTTAATCTCTTCCGCTCCTCTGGAAAAATATGTACAAAACCTGGGACTTTGATTATGGCCTGTGATGCTTTAGATCAAAGTTTTCATTTAAAAAAAATAGGAAGGGGCAAGTGGTAGGTTCACAGGCAAAAAATAGTTTACAAGAGGCCAGACCGCTTCGCTTTTATTCCTAGCTCCCTCATCAAGTGTCTGGCATGTACAGCACAATGTTTTGTGTGTCCTGACCTGGCTGTGAAGTGTATGCAATAGTACTTCTTTTAACAGCGTCTCAAAGTAGATGCCATGAGATGTAAACAGTGAAGTACTTGGACATAGCTGGGTGGAAGACAAAGGTAAAGTATGAAATAGAAGGCTGACTCATGTTTTGTTTTTTAACCATATATCACATAGAAAAATTTCAAATATATAAATTCTTCCTTTTCTCTTCCCCTCAAACCACTGCAAGGTTTTGGAAGAGGAAGAATTGCTCTGTCCCAGAAAAATGTCTTGAGAAGCTTGGAACAGGAAGAGCCCTTTGATCTTTCCCAGAAAAGCCAAGGGAAGGGAATGTCATTTCATTCGGATGGTGAAAGTGCCAAGGGAAGCTCATGCCAGGAAGAAGAAGAAGACAACTGCTATGAGGCAGAGCGGTACAGCCCTGCCATGTACCACCACAATGACAACAAGCTGTATGTGGCTCAAGATCGGTCTGGCAAACCTGAGTGCATGATGAAGGACTTCAGAGAGTCCTACTGCAATGAGAAGGAAGAAGTGCTAAGTGAGGGAGAACTGGAGAAGAGAATAGGAAATTCAGATAAACAGGAGAGCCAAGGAGAGAGAGGCCTTGCAAACAACAAAGAACACCTCAGCTTTAGATCCTTTGAAAAGGCTAGACTTGGCCACTCTCTCTCGGATTACTTGTATTTCAAGCACAGGAACAAGAGTTTGAAAGAATTGCTGGAAAGAAAAATGGAAAAACAAACAATGCTTATAGGCATTTAAAATGGACATTTTAAAACAGCTGGAAAATGGGGACCAGATAGGTTTTAACATGAACTGTAATTTACCAAAATCTGGAAGATTGTAGTAGTCTTTAGAAATAAAGAAGTGAAATTAATAAAAATAATTTAAGGTAAAACACGTACATTAAAAGAATAAAGCAGTCCAAGGTCACCAAGAAATGCAATAGATATTGAACAATAACATTTTTATACTTAAAGCAGTCTATACTTAAGCAGACAGTCGGGTGGGTACAGAAGTTTATTTTCCTTTATCTGGGGTGGTAGAGACTTATATGCAATTGTCTAGTTATCAAAAAGCAACATACTTTAGCGCTTGAGTTATTATCTGACTAAATATATATGAATGCTTCTAACCATACACCTCAAAAAAAAATTTGAAAATACTAAGTATTTCACAGTATAAGCAAAAGTACTATTAAACATGGTATGCATGAAAGTGCTGTCACTGTCAGAGCTAACACAGTCCAAATACTTTCATTTACTGAAGTGACTCTTAGTTCAACCACTTACAATGAGAAATGGGAAACAAATTAAGAAGAAATAGTAATGTCTTGTGAGATGGTGAAGGGCAGCTTTGTAAGGCTTTGAAAGAACTGGAATTACGGTCACAGAAGCTTTTCCTCTGGCTCAAGGGATGTTCGTGCTTTGCTATGTTTCAGTCAGTATGGGAGTATTCAGCAATTCAAGTGAAATAGCATGGACTGTGTTGACATTTTGTTCTACTGTCTGTGCAGACCAGTATATCTAATGAGCAGCAGCAGTGTGTAGCATTTGCAAGTCTTGCTATAATTACATGTAAAGCAATACGAGTAATTTCATTGAGAAAATAATGCAATTTTGCTGTTTATCTCTTCAGTTTATCTTGGCTAGCAAGGATGATTTTGAAATACAGAGGTCTGATCAGATTTTATTTTAGAAGGTATGCCAAAAAAGAGCCCTTACAGGGAAAGCAGTACCTTACAGAGGAAAACTGGTTTTGGATTTCCTCTTACCAGTGTCAGAAATTTTCCCTTATCAACATGGCTTGACCAGTAAACTCCAGGCCTTTCAGAAGAATTCTGCTGTTTTTAATGAGTCGTTCCCAACTTTTCATGCTCTGATTCCTGTACATGTTATATGTTCGTAACAAAGATGCTAAAAGCACATTCCATTAAGCACATTCCATTAATTGCATGAATAGTTTGACAAGAACCTTGATTCCTGCATCTTCAAGATAGATGACAAACAGCCCCACACCATCCTATTGCTTACAAGGAAATATGGATTTAATAAGTCATTTAATTACTCCTATGTCATTCTGACATCCCAGCTCAAAAGGTTAAAATCCATATATATTGTACATCTTTTCCAACTATTAGTACCTTCTTCACTTACTTGCCAAGTTCTTGATTTGCAATACCTTGGTATCATGCTCAATATATAGCCAGCTATAATTAAATATAGTCATATCCTTATGTCTTGCTAAGGCTAGAGTCATGAGCTCTCTGCCATTATAAGAAACCACTCATACTACAGAAGTAATGATTCTCACACCTACCAGTTCATCAGCGTTCACAGGGCAGCAGCCCTTATTCATCATATAAAACTAGGTTTGTGTAGTTTGAGGTTGCGGAAGGTGGTTTCATTTTCCAGGGCTCAAACAGAGCATAATAAAGATTCTGAATGAAGAGCAGAAAAAGCGGTTGATAAAAGAAGCTGTAACATATGGGTGATTCTTCTAAATGTAATTAACTCTACAGCTGATGTACATACTTTTTTAAAATAAAAAGGGTATACCAAATTGAAGTGGAATGTAGGTCACTTTAGGCCTAGAATTAATGATGTCTTTCAAAATGAGGTGTATTTCAGAGGTATATAGCCATGTTTTTCCAGTGATGAACATCATATACATTCAACTTCCTTGCTTCCACTGCAAGATAACTCCTCTTGAAAAAGGAGCCATCTTTCTTTCAAGGAAGACATTGTGGTCAAGCAGAAGAATTAGAAAATTTTCAGAGTAATGTGTGTAACTGCATTCTTTCTTAGACTGGAGGGGAAATGATCAGGTAGAAATTCAGCATGGTCTAGGAAATTGTCTCTTAGAAATGGGAACAAGTCCTTCGGTTACCTTCTTGGTAATATCTTGTCTCTGCCAGACAAAAACTCCTATTTGAGAATGTATACAGCCAAGAGCTGGGAGCCACTGACTCTTAGAAATGTCTCTCTAGAGGTGGTATGGTTTCCAGCTGTGCATGATTCAAGATAAGTCCACTCCACCTTTGCAGCCATATTAGTTCCTATGATAAAAGGAATAAGCAAGGAATCAGGAACCTGGTTACAGTTTCTAGAATGGTGATCATGCAGATGAGTTGAACTTAGCAAGTCCCTTCACTTCTGTGGTGGGTAAAGCAGAAAGACATGTAGCCCTTTCATTGCAAAGCCCTGTTGTCTGTGGATTGGAGAATGTTATGGCACAGCTAGACAATCCTTACCAGGAAGCAAATAATTACATATCAACAGCACTCCAGGCAAATGGAGCAAAGGAGACATTTTCAGCAGAGCTCAGCTCCCCGTAGATAATATCGTAACCACAAAAATGATGTCTACTGGAAGTATGCAGTCCAGAGTTCCCTTACAGACCTCATAAGGGAAAGTGACAGATGTGTCCTTAGGAAAGGAAATCACTGCAAATGGTTCTGGGTTGCCTAAATAGTTAACCCAGACACTTTCAACAACACTGTCACTACAGCCAATTTATCCACTTCTACAATCCGACTTCTCATTGGAGCAAAAGCAACTGCCAGCCCCATACAGCCAGGTGGAAAGGAGTAGAGGTCCCCAGAATGGCCATGCTATCGGAGAATAATTTGTAATATGACTCTCTTTTCTTGTATTCTTCCTAGAAAGCACAGAATATTCCATTACAATGAGGCCTTGAGACTGTGCCCAGTCACATAGTCACATTAAGCTAATTCACAAACACCCAAGGCTAATTCATGTTAGAATAGTAAAGGGCTCCTCTAAAACCATAAGTCACCAGTCAGAGGAATTGCAAACAAAACTATTACTGAGATAAGGAGACAGTGCCAAGTGACCCAAGCAAAGAGATTAGGAGATGATAGTCCTCCCTACAGCAGAACATAATGCAGCTGGGTCTAAGACACTTGTTACAAAGAGGTCCCAAGGGACAAATTAAAAGTGAAATAACAGCCTTCATTGTGAAGCACCTTGCTTTTCAAACATAAGTTATTTTCACGCTATTTACATTGGCACCGTTTTGGGAACAGACAGTAACAGCCTTTGCTTTTTAATAGCTTTGAAAGTGCTTTATAGAAATTTGCTCTCATAATGAAGTTATTTCCCATTTCTAATTTTCGAGGGATTAGCTTCCTTGTTTTGCTTTGAATAGAGGCTCAGAAGTCCTGTAGAGACATTGCCTGTGTCCTGGACCTTGGGGGACACAATTTCTTTTTTTCCTTCTTCCTAATCTGAGTCTATCTATCTTCTTCTTGCTATGTTATGGAAAAAAAATGTATTTATCTGACTCTTCTCTGCTATTTGGGTTTTCAGCTTGTGGTAACACATGAAATTAAAGCTCAGTCTCCACCACTTCTGTATTAAATCACATCCACATCATTTCCCTGCATTATTATATGAAGCCTAACTTCATTCTCTTGGAGAGCATTGGAGCAAATAAGAGTGGCCACAAACTCATACAACTGAGATGCTTTCTAAACTCATACAAACTGAGATGCTTCAAGAAGCCGTGCAGAGGAAAGGTAAATTGGCCACACCATAATGAGTCTGGGCAAGTGAAGGCATGTGGTTTGTTAAATTAGGGGCTTTTCTGCTGTTAAAGGCAGCAGGGAGAATTCTGCAAGACTACAGAACAGAGTAGGTGGATGAAAAGTCAAAAGTTGGGTTAGAAAAATTTGAGGGTAAAAAAGTGCAACATATTTACTGAGAAAGTGAAGTTGTAGGTAACCCTGGAACAAGCTGTTTTGAGTCTGGCCATCAGGACTCAGCCATCTCCTTGTGAACCTGAGTTCTCCTGGTTGCTGGGCAGCCTCCAGTCTGTGAAGGCAAAGACAGGTGCTCTGTGTTCAGCAGCTCAAAGGATAAAACATTTTATGATAACATTATAATAGAAGTTTATCCTGTGCTGTGTCCTATAAAACAAGTTACTGGAAAGACCAAGTAATGCTACTGCACCCACCTTTTTAAAACTCTGTATTGGTCTACTATCTATTCTCCAATTTCTCTCTTCAGATGGTGCTGCTGGACTCTGCTGTTATGAATGTACAGTTAAGAAGTAATATAAGTACTGTATTTATTATTCTAAGAAGTTTTTAATAATTATTAACAGTTTTGAAAATAAGTCATGTCTGCTTAGCTGAACAAGATGTAACAGAGCTAACATTTTGTACTCCTAACAGATTTTGCAAATAATGTGGTGTATAGTTATTTCACATAGAATACTGGGTTCTATTTAAAGCCCCAACTCAAAAAATGGACCAACTATGTGAATATTTAGTTTCTGGCTTTCTATCTCAATAGTAAAAGCATGTATGATGTGTTGTATTAATTTAAGCAAATAAATATATACTGGAGAAGCTGCTGTACTTTGTATTGAAATGGATCTGGAGTTCTTGGCACTTTAGCTATTTTATATATTAAATGCATGGGGCTGGTCTAACAAGGTCATACTTCACTCAGCACCACTAAAGAGTGGTCCTTGTAAAGGGAAGCCTAAATCAATGATGGAGGACTAGTTAGAAGACAAGGACAGAAGAGCTGCCAGGTCCTCTGCGGTAGAGAGATTATTATTACAGACTGCAGGGAGAGCATAAAGAATGCTCTGGAATGATTATGGTACTTGTCAACTTGGCCTCAGACAAGCTAAAAAAGAAAGATATAATCCTTATCTTAAAGATGTTTCAGAGATCTGCATCATGTAAAAAGAGAGGAATACCCAACCAGATGTGTTATAAGATTGAAGTTAAGAAAGTAGGAATACCTTTATAACTTAAGGAATAAGCAGAAGACTCTGAACTCAGAGGCTCGGTTTCTTTTTCTAATGGAAACCATCACTTTTAAGTGATGAGTAAACTCTTGGATATGTTTGTTTTAATGAGATCCTGATGGAACTGGCATCATCAGGATTTCACAGAGAACATTTTAAGCTGTTTTTGAGCACAGAGAGAAAACAACTGGAATGTTGGCTATACGATAACTCAAGTAATAAAGAAAGTAGAGATATTCAATTTCTAACTCTCAGAGGTATATACCTTATAAAGGGCAAGAAGGCTTATACAAACACTAGAAATACATGTAAGAGGCTAAATGAAACAACTAAGCCTTTTTTGCTTTCCTGTTTTCTTATTTTCTTTTTTTTCCCCCTCTATTTTGATTGCAGGTAACAACCACTATGAGGATTATAAGCAACCTCTACATGACAAGGAGGAGGATATGTTGGGGAATGATCTAGTTCATTCCCATGTGACTCAGTGTTAGTGAATCTCAGTTTCCCTTTCACCAGTCATGAAAATATAATTTAGAAAAACATATGTTTGGTCCTTTTCACAAAATTCCTTTTCATTTTTGTTAAAAACTGAGCTATGTTCACTCATGTTTTCAAACAAGCAGAAATGAAGTAGAAGAGAAAGAGATCCTCACAGATACTCCCAGGGGGCTTTTGTGGGCCTGTAGTGAAATGGTGAAAGGCCCAGTGTATCTAAAGCATTTTCATGGAGACAGCCAAATTAATACCGATGATACAATAAAAAGTGGTGAATCATCAAAAGGAAAAACAACGATAGTTAGATACAAATTATACGGGATATGTCTGAGAAGAGCAAGTCACTGTCAAGTTGCAGTGTGTTAGACCTTCAACAGATTAAAATCCTAGTTTAAGTAACAAGGCTGCATACACAATCTCTTGCCAAATTTGTCCCATTAATACACTCCATGGCTTGCGTACTGTGATACAGCAAAATGTGTTTGCCCACTGGTTCCTGATGCAAAACTCTGATCTAAAAATACATGCAGGGTGTCAGTCATTTCAGTGCTGGTAAATGATGAAACACTAAATAGGGACCACTGCTAATGCTGTTCCCAGATATGATATGATGGTGTGTTGGATCATACAGCATAAATTTCCCTAGTGATCAGCCTTCGATGAAAATACAGCTGAACTGGGAACAACCACTTTGTGAATAAGCCTTCTGGTGTCCTATCATTCTGTTTACCCTGTCTGAAAAAAATACTGTATATCCAGTTCAGTTGTATAAATTATTTAATTTGGATGGAGGCAGACACTATTCTCTTTCAGTGAATTACTTCCTGGATTGAAAAATCTCTTGTAGTGTGAGCATTTTTATTCAACAGACCTCTGTCAATTTACGTCGGTGGAGAATGTTGGCTTGTGATTTTGGAGCTGGGATTGTCTGTTTGTAGTGTACTTTTTTCAGTACTTAAATACCTTTACATTTCTGAATGGAAAATCATTAAAGAATAAATTATGATCAAGACAGTAATTTGCCAACTAAAAGATGAGGTGCAGTAAAAGGAGAATGATGGCGTTGTGTGAAAACAAGAAATGTATTTCTACCCTATGGAGAGCTATTATAAAATTAACAGAGATTGGAACAGTATAAAGATGACAAAGAAGGTGTCACAGAAATGTCTCTAAAAGAAATATAGTTTAGCTAGATAAGTGGCAGATATAAACCCAGAAAAAAATCTATCAATACAATCTTGCCAGGAGATTCTGCAAGCTGCTTAATTCTTTACAGAACTTGCAATTTTCTACTACAAGCTATAGGACTTTTCTAGAAATACAAACTCTTGATCTTTTTTATTTGTTTCATAGGCCAAGATGATTTTTAAAAATCAGTATATAAAGCATTTGTACAAGAGAGAGAATCAACTCTCCAGCCAGCCACATAAATATAATGAAAACAGACAACAATGGTGAAGTCTTTCTGTGAAGAAAGTTACACTGAAATTGAAACAGGATTGTGCCTAGTACAATCTATCTTGGAAGTCTATGAGAGCAGCACCAAGACCAGACAGGTCCAAGATGATATAGGTCTGATAAATGCACATGCAAACACTGCCTGGGAGCTTAGAAAGAAATTTGATCTTACTTAAGGCAAAAAATTTAAAAGCTGTCCCCTAATAAGAGTTTTTATTAAACTGGGATTAACTACATTGCAAGTTCTAAAAGGATTGTATGAGGCAGACTTCACATGAGCAATCAGATGAGACTAGGCACCAGCAGAACTAATGCCACTCCGAAATATTTCCTACCAAAATGTCTGAGGTTGCTTACAATAACGGTAGCTCATACATACTTCTTCCTATCAGTCTGCAGGAGGCAACCACCCCACAGAATGGACCACGAGAGAGGATTGTGCAAATGTCACCCACTCCAGTGCAGTTAGTCCGTTTTAATTGTATCATCCCCAAGTTAAGCAAACCTGCCTAATTTCACTCTGAAGGGGACCAGGCACGCTTGTGCCGCCTATCCCACTCACTCTTCTGTAACATGCAGCTGTGAGACAAATACATTTTAAATATCTGCACCCATTTTACTAATGAACATCCGATGAGGACATCCACTAACATGTCTGATTTCAGCAGTAAGGTCAGTGGTCCTTCTAACTGAATTGTATCAGCAGATCCAACCCCCGTGCAGCATGAAACCACCCAACTACTCATACCCTGTTGGATAATTTAGGGCTTTTTCATGTCCATTGCCCCAGTAGTCTCATTGCAGGACTCTAATAACCTTGCAGGTGGTTTGACATGCTTCCTCAGTTTCTTAAAATCGCATACTTCCAGGTTTATTTTTCCAGGGCTTTAGTTCTGCATTTTTAGGCTTCCACATAGAACCAAATTTTGTGTAGATCTTATCATGCATACTGAGAAGAGTAAGTGCAAGTGATTACTTGCATGCATTTTTGACAGATGGTGGCAAACTAGCAAATTATATTTTCTTATGCTTCTGCTTTTTTATTTTGTATTTTTTAAAAATGTTTCCTCTTCTTCCATTTTACTTGTTCTGATTGATTAACTCTTCAGGACCCTAGTGCATAGACCACTGATCAGCTTCCTACAGGGGACCCTAAGTGCTCAGGGTGATCTACTCTGAGACCACTGCTGCAGAGCCATTTCTGTCCTTTTCTTATGAAATGCTTGAAAGAAAAAAGAATACCCCAGTGTGACAGACAAGCAGACAGAATGACAGACCCAGGTGCACTTAGCATAATTTCCAAGAGTCCGCACCATGTGTATGGCACGTTAGTCCTTGCTTCTAAGCCAGAGGCAGATTTAAACATTTTTAGATTATGGACTGAATATGTGAGTAATAATAGGCAGTGGGATTCATACAGATTCACTCATAGTGGACAAAGATTGCTAATCTCCCTTTTATCTTTATATCCCATGAATTAGCAGTCTAGTCAGCCAGAGTATATTTATAATGCAGCTATTTACATATGTGAGTTCTTTCAAAGACATATAAAAAAAATTCCTTTTGATTGACAGAAACCATCAAATCCTGCCAATCAGAATAAGAAGGGTGGTCTCATCCCATTCCTATCATCCCAAAACAACAGCTTCATAAAGCAGCACAGTCAGGAAGCCTAGACTTGCTCTTGTGCAAATGTAGGTTTGTAAGTGCACAGTTAAAGATCCCTTTGCCAAAAATAATCTGCCACCTTCTCTTTTCTGCAGCTCAAGCACCTCAATTACAGTGTTGTCAAAAGGAGAAGACCATTTGCTTGTACATCAGAAGATTTTCCCCATTTTAATTTTTTGTTTTCAACTGTCTTCAACTTTTGACCTTAAAATCTCAACCTGAATTGCCATGAGTGATACAAAAAAAATTTAAGGGAGCAGGGCAAGACAGCATAATCATTTTGGAGATCTAGGTTGATTAAAAAAATAGGTAATCTTACAATATTAAACATCTTCCAACATGTATATTAAACATCCCTAAAATTTCTTTCATTTTAGAGCTTCTTTATGATGTTAACATGAAGACAAGGCCTAGCTGCCCAGCAAGTAGAAAGTTATCCTACACTGTTCAAACCTGAAAACCCTCCAAAAACATGTAATTAAATATGTAGCTTTTCAAGCCTTATTCTGCAGGTTTTTTGGTTGTATTGTACTTTCACATTACTGACCCTCCTGCTGCTTTCTGAATCAGTTATGGAGGAGCGTGCCTGGAGGCAAGGCCATCAGAGCAACCACACCTCCATCACCCTGCAGCCCTGTCCTCTCCAGCCAAGGCGTCTCCTCGGCTGGTACCTCCTGACAACTGCATTTTACAGATTGGTTACTGTGCAAAAGCTTTCCAGCTTGGTCTTGTGGGGTGCAAGCCATTGTAATCGGTTTTACAGGAGAGACATGAGGTTTCCCCCACCACGTTAGAGGGTGACAACCTTCAGATGGACCCAATGGCTCCCAGGGCCGAAGCAGCCGCACCACAGCTGCCACGGTTGCCCAGTGGCCCACAGCGAGGTTGGGGCACTGGGGTCAGTCTCCTGCTGGTGGGAGAAAGGGATGCAAAAGGTGTACAAAAAGGGACTACACTATGGCTGTGTGTCACCACTAACGTGAGTAACCACTTGTACTTTCTCCCACAAAGCTCAATCTGAGTGGATGCAAGAGAAAGGGTCTTGTTTCGACCTGCTCTGTGCATTGGCAGGAATTATTTTAAGAAATGTGCCTTTCAGGAGAGCATGAATACTCTTGGGAGCAGCCAGCTCTGTTGAAAACCAGCCCCAGAGCTCATCAGGGGAGAAACATGCAGTCATAACTGAGACGCAGTTGTGTATTTCACTTCTTCTAGCTTCTCCCTGCACTTAGCCCTACCTCCATTTTCTGAGGTCCTTCAGCACTGCAGGGTACAAGCCTTTCTCATAACACCTCCAGTAACCACCTGACAAGGATAGCCAGTCCTTACGCTCCTCTTCTCATTTTTCATTACAGGTTTCCAACAACTTTAAAGCAAAGTTATATATCAAAACCTCAATTTTTCCTCCAAGCACTGGACAAACAGGACTTCTTCCCTCCGGTCCCCTGACTGTCTCTCTCCACCTCATGGCTCCCAGTGACAAATCTCCCTCACCGAGTGGGTGAGCTCACTTGGTTTCCACACTGGTAGAGGCGCTTGAACCCATTCCTCTCCTGGTCAGAACCCTCCTCCTCACACCTTCTCTACTTTATCTTCTGCTAACTTTTGGGTGTTTTACTTTACAACCTGAATAATATTCTGTTAGGGTATACATTTTGTTATTACAGAGCTCTCCTTTGTGAGAGGAAGAATAGCATCACTGGTCTCGAGTGTCATCAGACTGTGCTCCATGTCTTTTCTAGCAATCTTTTTTTCCCTTCTGCTCTTTCTTCCATTTGCCTGGTTTTTTATTCTTTCCTCTAGGCAGATGTAACTGGCACATCCTCCCTTCAGGTGGGAAGCAGTAGGTGGTTATGTTAGTCAGCCTATAAGACCAAATGGAAATATAGAGCAAAACTGCATGCTCCCCTAACTGTGCAGCTGAAGCACACGTTAAGGTTCACTGTGCAAGAAAGTAATAGTAGCTTCGTATTTATGGAGGATGCAATTGCACTCTCCACCTTTAAATGAAAGTTTTAATTCTTTTGTCTTTAGCCATCTCAGGCAGGTTTTTTTTAAAAGGGTGAATTTTAAAACCATGATCCACAGGAAAGTGGAACTGACTTTCAGAACTGATTTTTCATTTTACCACAAACCAATTGTAACACATACAAGAGTAAAGAGGACTTCAAGTAGCAAGTTCAGCACGCATGAACAGCATCCCAGGTCTGTTCCCTGTCTTTAATGGGCAGCAGATTAGGCCTGACAGCCAGAACAGCGGTTGCCTCATCCACTGGCGATGACAATATGAACCTGAGCTGTGTGCCCATAGGCAGGGCATACATGCAGAACTTACAGATCAACGTAGTCCACTGCACAGCTGAAATGGAAAATGGCTTTAGCTGTCAGTTGAAGCTGTTGCCTGATGCTTATGCTTTTAGCCCATTAACTGAGGAAGGGATGCACCTAAAACAGGTGCCACTAGACCTTTCAACTTTGAATGCCTGACCAGCTGCCAGTTGGCTATTTACAATAGAAGATAAAACAAGGTTTCTGACAGCCAAACTTCCTTTGCTCTCTCTTCCTCCTCCCATGGCTGAGCAGACTCTGATCTGAAAATGCTCCTGTGCTGGTGCCTGGCTAGACAGCATTACCCTGGTAAAGTGCAAACCTGACCCAGTTTGACTTGGCTGTTCAAGTTTGAATGGCACACGGCCAACTTGCTACCAGTTGGGTTATTCATGCTGCAATAGGAAACAATCTTCCTGACATGCAAACTTCCTCCTTCTTCTGCCTGAGCAGCAGTGCAGGCAGTCAAAGATGCTGAGCTAGATAAAGAACAATTTGACCCTGTAAAAATATGGGTCCTGAATGAAGGCTGTGCTTCAGCTTCATTGTGCCAGCCAGCAGCAAAAAGCATCATTACCCATGGCAAATCCTGGAAAGACAGAAAGGAATTCTTGCAATAGAGAATTCCTGTTACAACTCCTATAGCAGCACTTACTCATATTCAGATGCAAATGTGTGATCTGGAAATCCTTGATAAATAAAATGGGCCATGGGAGGTGGTAATCTGAACTGGAATTCAAGGTGCCACTGCAGAGTTTGATTACACTCATCTTGCTGTCAAGAATGCTAACCTATTATAAAGGACTTCATCATCTGTGGGTTAAACTGGTTATATGAGATTACTTTCTTTCTCTCCCTTTCTGTTCTCATGGAAACTCTTAAACCTATTTAAAAAAAAGGCTACATCAGCCTGCAATGGATTTTGTTAGTCTGGTCACTTGAGCTGATATACAATATTCTTCCCGAAGGACAGCAAGTTGGAAGGACTATCTGTCCCATATAAGAACACAAAGGCACCAATACAAGCCATGTGTTCGTATAAGACTATCCTTAGCTCCCTATCTGAAGGGGAAAAAAAGGCTTGGAATAGCGGGAGGAAAGAAATGGGGAACCTATGTTTTAGTCTTCAACTGAAACAAAGATGTTCTTGTTACCACTCATACCCTCACATTCTCATAATTTTTACTCACTCTCACTGTTTTTTACACTATTGTATCATGGGTGTGGCTGTGGGAGTGGTTTACACTCCAACCCTGAAAGCAAGGTGGTAGACATTGGAGATCTACCATACTGTTCAGTTGAGTAACTGGAAAAGAAAGTCAGTGACAAGAAAGCGTTTAGGGAAATTAAAATCATTGGAAGTTCGTTAATACTGAGTTGTAGGCTCCATGGTATACAGCGTATTTGTCTAAGTCAGAGAGATAAGAATTCCACAGCAGGAATAAAGTAAGAGTATTCATAGAAGAGTATCATGCTTCAGGTAGAACAACTTCCCCTCCAAGCTGCTCCATCATTGTGACCACAGTGTTTTTGAGTCAGGTCCCCATGAGCATCTTCCACCTCTTGCTGATCATTTCCACTAGTTTCCCAGAAGACAGAGGGGTGAGCTCAGGCCAGGGGCATTCTTGCAAAGCTGCTGTGTTGCAGAGGAGGATGTGCGTTCACATTGCCTGAAAACAGCCCAGGCCAGCACCCAGAGAGCTTCCCCCAGGAATGAGGACCTTGTGCTAACCATCCCCTCAGTAAGTTTGCAGATGACACCAAGCTGGGCAGGAGTGTTGATCTGCTGAAAGGTAGAAAGGCTCTACAGAGGGACCTGGACAGGCTGGATGGATGAGCTGAGGCCAGCTGTATGAGGTTCAACAAGGCTCAGTGCCACGTCCTGCACTTGGGTCACAACAACCCCAGGCAATGCTACAGGCCTGGGGAAGAGTGGCTGGAAAGCTGCCCAGTGGAAAAGGATCTGGGGGTGTTGGCTGGCAGCCAGCCAAATATGAGCCAGCAGTGTGCCCAGGTGGCCAAGAAGGCCAATAGCATCTTGGCTTGTACCAGGAATAGTGTGGCCAGCAGGAGCACAGAAGTGATTGTCCCCCTGTACTCGGCACTGATGAGGCTGCACCTCAAATACTGTGTTCAGTTTTGGGCCCCTTATTGCAAGAAGGACATTGAGGTGCTGGAGCATGTCCAAAGAAGGGCAATAAAGCTGGCGAAGGGTCTGGAGCACAAGTCTTACGAGGAGCAGCTGAAGGAACTGGGGTTGTTTAGCGTGGAGAAAAGGAAGCCGAGGGGAGACCTTATCACTCTCTACAGCTACCTGAAAGGAGGTTGTAGCGAGGTGGGGGTCGGTCTTTTTGCCCAAGTAAGAAGTGATAGGACAAGAGGAAACAGCCTCAAGTTGTGGCAGGGGAGGTTTAGATTGGATATTAGGAAAAATTTGTTCACCGAAAGGGTTGTGAAGCCTTGGAACAGGCTGCCCAGGGAAGTGGTTGAGTGCCCACCCCTGGAGGTATTTAGAAGAGGTGTAGATGTGGTGGTTAGGGACATGGTTTAGTGGTGAACTTGGCAGTGTTAGGTTAACGGTTGGACTTGATGATCTTAAAGGTCTTTTCCAACCTAAATGATTCTATGATTCTATGCCTCTCTGGAGGGGTGCTCCACATTGCCAGAGAAAGATATGGTGACTTGTTCTGCTATTTACATCAACGCATAATATGCAAGAACAAAAAAGAAGTAGTATTTAGATTCTTGAATTGACCATTTTTTCTGCCAAAGTTTGATACCAACTTGTAGCTGTGCAAAAGAAGCTGAGGAGTAGACTTAACAAAGGCAACAGATTTTAGAAAAACAGTAGCTATGAACCAAATATCAAGTACCCCAGGCATATAATTCTGCTTTCAGCCAAGGCTCTTGATGTAAAACAAGTTAAATCTGGAAAGTTTGAGATTTGGGGGGTGTGTTGCTCTCTATTTACAAAGAAAGTACACAGAATTCTGTCTCTTTGAATACAGTAGGGACAAACAACAGGAGGCAGTTTCTTTGTTCAGAAAATCAAATCCGTTTTAAGCCAGCATTCTGTCCAAAATTAGAACTTTCTCTCCCTCTTTGGATTTCTTCCAGGGCCATGCTGCTGGTACTTCCTTGGCTGGCCCTGGCTCTTTTTTGGCTGCATTTTTGTTAGGTTCACTTCAGACTCACACATATGCACCTTTATGATTTAGTCCGAACCCATCGTCTATGTTTGCAAAAAGTCTCAGAGAAAGCTTTTTGACTGGTACAGTCCAGACTTTCCTTAGCACCTTGCTGGTCTGTGACTTGGGTAGCAGTTTCTACTGTTTCATTTGTTGCTAAGCAAAAGGGTATTTAATTATTTTCTCAGTGAGTTTATATGAGAGTCTACTAGCCAGGTCTACTGAGGTTTGAAATCACCACTATGTCAAAATTATAAACCCTGACAGCTACCAGCATCTTCCAGCCTAGAAGTGTTGCATTTGTTAAAAGAATACAAGTTAGAATATGCAGGAATTCAACTGGCAGGCTGACAACATGATCAGAATTGAGAAGATGAATCTGAATTATATAAAGGGGTGCATTTCTAGTGGAGCATTCTTACAGCTTTAGATTGTTAGGTGCTAAGGTAGTGTGAATTTTATTTGAGTAAATTCCCTTTGAATTTGAATTAAGTTACATAAAAATTTAATTCTTAAAACAGTATACAAAAAGGAATTAAATGCACTTTACCTAATCTACTTTAAAATTAATTTTGTTTCATATCCCTGAGGGTCACCTTGTATGTCTAAAACATAAATATTACCTCCCTGACTCCTTTCATGACATCCATGAAAATGAAATACGGTTGGTGAGTGTAATATTAATATATACTGACATGCTTGAAGCAGTATGTAATAGGCATTCAGCATTGTTCTGAAAAATAACTCCAGCTGATGATATACAAAACAGAAGGGTATAACAATGCGATCCCTCTGCCAAATTTGCTCTTAGCAGCAGCGGTTGTTAGATGTGACTCACGAACACTGTGATTTAGTAAATGCTTTGCTGCCTGGGAGTGTGGTATATCCCTAGCTCGCCCAGTTTAGGAATCAGATAGGAGAGCTGACTTAATTCATCAGTGGGAAAAGGGCATGAGCAAGCTGCTTGGTTGGTCCTAAAGCTGGCTGAAATCCACTTTCATGAGAGTGGCAGTTTGATGTTTGTTTAATTGTGTCACTGAAAAGTAATTTGACACATTGCCTTAGAAAAATGCTTTTTGAGCTCAAGCTTTTGCAGGATCCCCTTTTAGTAAGTGGAGAGCAGTAATTGTCTCAGCCTCTGAATCTGCTCTTCCTGTTCTTGTGAATCACCATCACGAAAGACAAAGACACTTACATCTCTTTCTCTGCTGGCTGTGCAAGCAGACTGGTTTCCTAGTGAGCAGCCAACTTACCTGGATAAAAGTAAGTAGCATATATGCCAACTTCTTCTCCCCAAAATGTTTCAGTATAAATCAAATCTAAGTCACATGTTACACTAGACAAATGAAGAGCTAGTGATGGCAAGAAACATAAGCTAGCAGGTGCCCAGAAACATTTACAAGCATGATGTATTACTTATGTAATATCATCCAACAACATCAAATAACAATTTTTTTTTCAGAATAGATTCCATAATGCAGTCTGAATCTTTTCTGAGTTAAAACCCTTTCTGACTGCAGAAATTTTCACTGAAATCAATACAGCTTTGCAGGAGGGAAATAGGTTGATTTGAAACAGCTTTTTGTGACAGAAGTTGCTCAGAGAGTGTTTCTCAACTGTAGTCACTCCTGACCTTATAAAAACTTCAACTGTTCTATAAAACTTGAGAGCTGTGATGGTTACATGTGCAGTACTGTGTTCCTTTGACTTTTCCCCTTCCTTTAAAATGTAAAACCATGACAGTTCCATCTATTTGTTTAACTTTCACAGTACAGAGCCATGCATGTTTCTTGTCCTATACAAATGATTAATAATGTCATGACTTTTTAGGCACTGACTATGAAGAAATGCTTTGCTTCTTACCCTCTGCTTCATAATTTGAAGTCTCCCACCCCCATCCATGACACACAAGCCTGTCATTCTCTTTCACTGTCATTTCCTTCTATTTTATCTAAGTGTTTCAGAGTTTTCCCCAGGAAATTCTTTTCTATTCATTTTTAGTGTTTTTAAGGGAGCAAACAAGATGAAAGCTTAAGAAAAAAAAAATGTTGTCTTTCTTGACATTGTAAATATAGCTGATGTTTCCCTTTTTGTAGCTATGTGGGATGCAATCTGAAAACTATTAAGGTAAATAGCAGTTAGTGAAGCCTTCATTTTACAGCACAGCAGACACTGCTGAAACTGAGTATCTTTCTAAATCAGTTGAAAAGAAACTCAAAGTCAGAGCAATGGAATAAGAGATTCCAGTAGATATCTAAAGCCTAATTGCTCCTCTCCACAGCAAGACATATTAAATGTTTAACTATTTGTTGATTCTTATCAGTGGTTTTAAACACAGGAATATAACTTGATTGTCTTCTTATGGTGAACTTGATTGCCTTCTTATGGTGTAAACCAGGAATAACTCATTTGAAGTTGGGTTGTTCTCATGTGGGACGTTGCTAATCAGACTCTGGTAAAGCAGATGAGAGTATTTCCCTTTTCTCTAGCTACTTTTGTGCAATATGCAACATGCAGAAGATGAAATATCTCTCTACATTTTTTACTGGCACCAACAGCCACTATGCAGACAATTTGCTGAACATCATCTTGCAAAATCCCCATCTGATAGAGTAACTGAACAGTGAAGAATGGTGAAAAAAAAGATAATCCTGTAGTAATCAGGAATTCCTCCACCTTCAGTTAGGTGTTCTTAAAATATGGTAATTAAACTAACAAGTAGGAAAAATTGAGAAAGAGGAATTCCCCTTGTTACCATGGAAATTACAACTTGTCTGACTGACAAAGGAAAATAGATTTGTTGTATTAATAACTTTAGCAGCTGAAAAGGGGACAATATTTATAGAATTGGAGAATCACAGGATAATTAAGGTTGGAAGGGACCTTTGGAGGTCATCTAGTCCAACTTCTTGTTCAAAATGAGTCCAACTAGATCAGATGGTTCAGGACATTGACCAGTTGAGTTTTGAGTATCTCCCAACGATGGAGAGTCCACAGTCTCTCAGGGAAACCTGTTCCAATGCAATGGAAATTTTCCAATGAAAATTGTTTCTTATTCCCATATTCTGATTTGCTCCTGTTGCCTCCAGTCCTGTCACTGTGCACTTCCAGGAAGAGTCTGGGTCTGTCTTCTCTGTATCTTTCCATGAGGCAGTTGCAGATAGCACTTACATATTCTCTGCAAAGTTAATTTCCAACCACTCATCCCACTCTCTGTAGCGTTGCAGGAAATTATTATCTACCAGCATTTTGGACTTGTCCTTGTTAAATGTTCTGAGGCTCCTGCCACTCCATTTCTCCAGCCTGTTGAGAATTTCAGGTTCCTCTCAGCATGCCCTCCAGCATATCTACTGTCCCCTGGCTTGGTATCATTGATAGGCTTGCTGAGGGTGAACTTCCTGTCATCCATGTCATTAACAGAGAGGTTAAACAGTATGGGTCTCAGTATCTGTCCCTGAAGGACACTGTGTGTAACCAGCCAACAGTTGGACTTCCTACTCATGGTTGCACAACTACTTGAGCCCAGCAATCCTGCCCGTTTTCCACCTACTTGACCATCTGCGTATCCAATCCCTACCTCACCAATGTGGGTACTAGGATACTACAGGAGACCATGTCAAAAGCCTTGAGAAATGTGGTGCAGTCGTCTCATCATGGGAATCAGTCAGTTTAGTGGCAGTGACCTTTGAACGCCTAAAGATTCATATTGATTTATTGATTTTTGCCTGTTTCTTTTCAACCAGTAGTTTTGACCCTGCTATTTATGCTCGGTTAAAGCTTCTGGTTTCTATTGTCCGGTTGACCTGGTACTGTTTGAAAACTCAAAGATCATGTCAAATGAGTGAAAGGAAGAACAGGAGCCCATGAAAGGAGACCTGCACCGTCTTATGGCTCCTGTTAGGAGATAAAACACAGTCGCATTTGAAACAGATTTTTCAGTCAGAATGCTATTTTTCTCTGCTGGCCAGGATCGCTAGCTGGCTGAAGCCTCTGGGAAGGCACTATGTGCTCTCCTCCTCTGAAAAGAAAGAAAATTATGTATTGTGCCTGCAGAGCCAAGACGTATGATAGAAGATGTAGTTTATTCATTGCTGATAGACAACACTTTGCAAAAATGCCATTCATAAAACAAGTCTTTAATTTAAGCTAAATATAATACACTTCAGCCACAAAGAAAACCTTTACTGATTTCAAGGAATTCCATGCTTTGGCAAAAAAAACCCCAACCTTTATTCTTCTTCATGGAATACTGAAAATCCTTGGGGGGAATTTTCATCAAAATTTTAGTTTTCTGCCAAAGAGCAGTTTAGCTAGAAAATATTTCCAATCTGTCAGCTAAGGCTAGGTGTGGTGAGTCACTGGAACCTAGCTGAAAATTAAGTCCTGTCATTTAAAAGCAAAGACAGAACTAATGACACTTATGTACACTTGGTAAAATACCCTAAGTCACTCTAATAATAAAATGCCTGCTTGCAAGCCGCTATTAAAAGTTTTATTGAAATTATTCAAATGAACATTTAAAGTATATGTTTGAATACCCAACATAAATTATTATTATTACAAAACTTGTAGAACAGTGTGGATAGTCCATTTTTTTCCTTACAACATTCCTATGATGAAGGAAAGACAAATTTATGAACGCTAACAATAGTTGTGTGATGTTAGGGAGACCAAGTGAAATAATTGCCCCAAATCTCTGATTCATCAGACCTCAGAGCTGTTTGCCCTGTCTCTAACATCCATGTGACCTCGTAAATGCCTGACGTGCTCTAACAAATCTCCACTGCATCCACATACACTCCGGATATTGTAGTTACTTCCTTGTACCTTGCAGTAAAAGTAGAATAGTAGCTCATGTATCATTATCCTTGCATGACATCAGTTCTTGCAAATATCTTCTTAGCACATATCTAAGTGGTTCCCATTTGAATTTGTGTAAACATTTTGTGCTATTGAACTAGAAGTCACTTAATTTTGCACCTGTCCCTTCCTCAGTTTAAATAATACACACATATTTCTCCTTCCTGCTATTGTTCTCCCATATAGGAGAAGTAAGAAGATCCAGAGTATGCAAACTGTAAAGGAAATTACATTAATGTATATTGGAAAAGCACATTAATAATAAATGAGTTAACAAGTACCCAAGTTTGCTATAGAAAAAATCCAACGCTCATTATCAAAGGCATTTTTCCATAAATTGCAGGTATCTGTTATTCTTTGCATGTAGTCTACATCCAATTTCTATTTCACTCAATGGGAATGCGCTTGTTTTTTCTCTCCAGCACTGACAAAATCTGTGAAGAACAAGAGGGGAAATGATTTATACATTCTGCTTATTCAAAGTCCCCATGTATGTCATTAACCATGAGGGATTATACACCACGTGGATGAGAGGAGGTTTAAATCAACACTGTGGGAGCCATGGGGGATTCAAAGGAGAGGATCCCTAGACACAGAGAAACATTTTGAGCAACATAATTGAAATGTGGCACTAACCAAGGTTAAGTAGCTGACACAATGAATTGCAGAGTCTCAGTGCAGAGAGATCTTGATAAATTTAAGGACTGGGCCAACAGGTAGCTTGTAAGTTTCAATAAAGAAAAGTGGAAGAAACACATGCACTGGTATGGCTGGGAATGGACTGGCTAAGAGCACTCTTGTTGCACACCAGGTAAACCTAGCTGATCTGCTGGGCTACTTTAAGAGGACTATAGCCAGCAGGTCAAGGAAATTTATTATCACACACTGTTGTGTGCTGGTGAGGCTGGCTCTGGAATATTGCCTCCAGTTTTATTCATCTCCCTTCAAGAACGACATGGATGAAATAGAAAGGGTCCAGCAGAGGGTTACCAACAGGGCCAGGGGCCTACAGCATATATGCTGTGAGGAAAGGCTGAAGGATTTACTTAACCTAGGGAAGAGAATTCTAAGGGGTGATCTAACAGCTACCTATCACTACTTGGACTGTAGTTACAAAGATGACAGAGCAATTCTTGGTAGTGGTAGATGATATAAGAGAGACAGTGATCAGAAATTGTGGCTTGGGAGGTTCAGGTTGTACAGTAGGGGCATTAGAAAGCATGGTTTTGCTAGCAAAAACTCGTGCAGCACTGGAACAGGTTGCCTACAGATGTCTCTCAGTCCACAGAGGTTTTCAAGACTTGGCTAGAAAAAGCCGTGGGTGATGTGACGTAGTCTGAGAAATAGTCTTACTTCAGGTAGGAAATTGGACTGAATGACCACCAGTGGCCATTCCAGCCCACACTTCTAAGCTTCTGTGAACTAAATTGATCTGAAATCTGTCCACTCTAATGCCAGCAATAAACCCAGACCTGGAGGAAATGTAATGAAAGTATGTTATTGACTAGCTACAAAAAGAACTGAAATAATTCATTATGTTCTTTACTAAATGTTGTAATAGATAAATAGCTAACAGCATGCCTGGAAACTAGAAAAAAATGAGAAAAGGCAAAATTTGGGTGCATTATCAGGAATACTTAAAAGTTTTTTCATGGTATAATAACAAACTTCAAGATTTGCTGTTGTGGAGGCAAGTAGAAATAGTCAGTCAATGTGTCTTGGTGTCTATTTGCCTGTTAATTGGAAAAGGATGGCTATTTATTTTACATAACTGCTTATTTTCAGGGAAACTACCTTCCCTCCAATCACATACTCCAGAGGAATAATTTTAGGAGGACAAGCTTCAAAAACTTTATTTTTAAAGTATTGGTAGAAAGTGGTTGGAATGGTTAAGCTTTTTGTTGTGGAGTCTAAAGCATCTCTAGTCACCACTGTGGAAAATGCATGGAAGGACACCAGTACCTATCTAGACAAGCTGCAGATTCCACACATCACTCTTCATGGTTGAGCATCTTAAATATATTGGAAAAATAATGCTTTCATACCATGATATAAGATCTCAGAGAGAGCATAAGGAGCATCATTCCTTCAGTGACGAAACTTGCATAACTACAGTAACATATGAAGGTCTATTTTCAATTCTGCTGCAGAGTCAAGATGCAAGAACAGGTAACTGACTGTCTGATTTTGCATTTAGTGAAGTTAAGTTTTAGTTGTGTTCACTGAAACGCGTCGGTACAGTGTGTGGGCATTTTTCACACATTTCAGGATTTTTTTCTAAAGATATCGTTGTTCAGGTAATACTGGACTTGTGGCTACTGAGAGCCATGGATACCAAACTTGGGGTACCAATGCAAAACAGTATAACACATATTCAGAATTGAAAAGTTTATCATATTCAGTAAGTATGATGGGTGTATTTGTTCTTTATTTAGCAATTTAGTAATATGTGTACTATGAGTCAAGAGTAGAAAATATCTTTAACCACAAAATTATTCTAATTGTTCTTTTATGTGTAGAGGTGGCTGGATGAAGGTCACTATGACCTCTGGGGCTTCTTTGAAACCAGACATAAATAACTTTAGCATTATTCTGTATTTCCATTACTCTTTGAAACCATTCCAAAGATGCAATCACTTTGATAGAATTATAGTTTGTGAAGTTCTTGAGAGTTAGCATCTCATGCTGAAAATGATAGCATATTTTTATTGTATCACTGTGACAGTAAGACAAATTTTAATTCTGTGAAGAAAACCTTTTACACAACAAGGTGTTTCCTCAATGATGTTATCTCTTCTGATAGCTGGAACTAAGGTCATAGTCAAATGAAGTTGTAAAAACAGTGAAGTTGAGGCAGAGCATCTTTTCAGTACATGCAAGTTCAGTGTAACCAGTAGATTCCTGTTCTATGTAAGAATAACAGCAAGTGCAGTACAGAATTCAGCAGGCATGTAATATGAACCAAAAGTCATATTTAATTGCAAAGAATCCATAAGAGAAATTTTGTCTTATAGGTGTTGAACACAGAACAGAACTATGTTGAAAATACCTAAAATACAGCAAGTAGTTGGACTTAGATAAATAGTGCTTATGGGGTCCATGGCAAACTTGCAGTTGTCCTCCTAATACATCAGAAACATTAATTATATACTTCATTACATCCACAGTATGTAAGGAATTTATTTTACTTATGTGTCACACGCAACAGACTCAGTAAATTTTCAGTAACTATTGCCTAGGTGAAACACTATCTCATAGCAATAAATTAATTGTTTCTGCAGTGTATTAATAGATTTTGTTTTGTAGAATATCCAGCATAACTAGCACTTGCTATCTAGATCCCCAGCTGCAGAATGTTTCTCCTATGTACGTGGTTTGCTTGAACTTGTTGCTCTATATTTGACATACAGGATTTTGAGATACAGCTCTTTTTGCAATGCTTGAACAATTTTTGCTTTATCTTGCCTTCATTTGCCTTCTGCTGCTGCTGATTCAGCATGATGATATCTGTATTACCACGTCTGATTCCAGTTGTAAATGCTTGTAATACTGAGCTGATCTCACATTGTTTCATCTACCGTGCTTCAAAGTGCACCTGCAACTATCTGGTCCCATTAAACAGCAAAATACTGTACTGTGTATTTGCCCTGTTTCTGTCCATGCTGCTGAAATTTATAGCCTACAACTACAATATACAGTTTATGCACACAAAAAGTTGTTCTATGCCAGAAAAGTGGTATCATATTTATCATTAGCAAGAGGAAGTGCACAAAGCACCATCTGGCTTTCAATGGAGTAGGCAAGCAGAACATTTTCTTTTCTCAGAAAGTCCTTTGACCTGACTAGTTTTCAAACATTTGAATCCATCAGTAAAAATAATTGTAGTATCACTCTAGCTTCACAAACCTGACATAGGTGGGTCCAGATTTAGCAAGACATCTTCACCACCATTTTGCTGTTGAAATGGTGAATCCAGAGTCCTAGTTTGTTCCATAAATGTAAAGGAAAAAGAAACAATAAAGGGTGGCTGCAGCTACAGGCAGCAGCAGCAGCAGTTGTGAGATGGACAAAGAAAGATCCATCTATAACAAAGGTAAAGGCCCCTGCCTTCTGTCTTACCTGGCAGAGCATGAGGTACGTGCTCAGTGGTAATACTGCCCCACCAGAGAAAGAGAAAACTATGCGCAAAGATAAAGATCAATACAAGGAGAATGGCTTCCTTGCAGGTCAAGGCACACTGAAATAACCTTGCCAATGGTGAGGCATAAATCTTTCTTACAAAAAATGTGGAGTTTATTCACTTACACAAAGAAGAAGATAAGTTAAATTAGACAAGGCCAAAATTAGCTTTGCATAATAACTTGCAAATCTACTGTGGGTTTTTCGACGCTTCTGGACTGAATTTGTCTCTATTACTCAAAAAGTCACTTTTAAAAAATGTCTGGTATTCTCAGTTTTATACCTTCATTTTTTCCCTTAAGGTCATTTAGGGGAACAGGAAGCATTCTCACTCATTATGTTTCTGCTTATTGTTCAAACAACAGCATTCTCTGAGCTGCCCTTTTAACCACAGTTACAAAGTCTATAGACTGAGTGCTTGGTGTTGGAACCCAATGTAAAATCCTCTAACAGCAGAAGTAATCAGAGCTGAACTGAAGGAAAGTGACACACAACAATTTATACCAGTGGTATTCTGGCTTCTATATTTTCTTGAGTTTCTACAGGAGCCCAGGAGCTTCACATATGTGAATGAAGCCTATTGGGATGCTGTCATACAAAAGTAGTTCTATTCCAAGATAAGGTATGTTTTAATGAAGCATTCAAATACCTTGGGTTTTATGAAGTTTTCAGGTTAATTGTGCTGGAATTTAAAAACTGTCAAGATTTCAGGATCTGTGGATTTACAAGGCATGTAGGAAAATTACAAGATCACATCGCTTCCCATCATCCTCCTGCACCTCTATTTCTGGCACAAGGAAGGGCTTTGGAAGTAAAACAACTTGGTTAAGAACACTTACAGTGGGCATGTGACTAGACTGCCTGGAGCTATTAATTCATTTCACAGCTGGAAGTCACCGAGATACCGTATAGCTACCAGCCAAAACAATCAACGACACTTTTACAAAAGACATCCAGTCTGGGTTGCCTCATTTCTGGGACACCCTACCTTGTACCTGATTTTCGGAGCTGCCAGACAGCACAAAATATTCTGTGAAACAGCATCTGAAAATCAGTCCCTAATTTCCACAGACAGTCTCTCCAAAACTGAGGCAAATATCAAAAGTTTGGCTATAAGTACATATTTGTCTATAAAGTACACGGAATAATCCCATCACATAAATGTTACTTCCTTCTGACTAGCAACTCAGGAATCAGGTTGGCCAAATTATCTCAGATGGTCCTAAGGAACAGATTTCACTTCTCACATGAGTTATCGATTATGGCCACTGCAGCATACAGAGGATATGTATCTACTGGTGCTCAGAATCAGAGAGAGATGGCAGTCCCTCATGCCATTCACAGGAAATTTTCTAAGTTATTGCATTGCATAATGGAACTGATTTAATTATTCAGCATTATAGTAATTTTCTAGGAGTTTTCTTTCTAAAGAATATGTTAATTGGAAGCATATTGGCCTATTTAATAGGATATCATGGGTGTTCAAACAGCTGAGAAACATTCTCGGCATGCCTGTTAACTGCCTGATTTGTTACTACCCTTCCTCATTTCTCTGATTTGCCCTAATTCACATCAGGAATTGTGACTGCATCCACGATAGGAAAACAGCTCTGATGAAGTAAACACCCACCGATGCATGGACCATTCCTGGAAACATTCAAGGTCAGGTTGGACAGGGGACTGAGCAACCTGATCTTGTTGAAGATGTCCCTTCTCATTGCAGCAGGGGCTGGACTAGGTGATCTTTGGAGGTCCCTTCCAACCCAAATTATTCTATGATTCTATGCGGTTTTCTTCTGACAAAGGGAAGCAGTTCTCACTTCCTCTTCCCCACCACTCTGTTTTCATGGGTCTCCTTTCTGAACGTGCAAGTTTAAAGAAAGAAATATTAAGAAACCAAACAGAAGACCAGCACAGTACGACTCTAACCTGCAGCTTCCAGGCTGTCTGCATAAATGTCCAGACTAATTAAATGAGCAGTCTTGCTCAAAACACATGCTAATGGCCTGACTCACTATTTATAAGACTGACCTTGAATATTTATAAGACAAAAACCACATGTGTAAATTATGCCCTGCAGCTAACAGGAAGATTAAGCATTTATTCAAGCAAAATGTTATAATAACATGCATGATATTCTCATTGGCAAATTGGGCACACTGTTACACCTCTCACTAAATGATAGGGAAGGAACAGGACCAAGCAGAACACAATGGGGAAAAAAATTCACATTTGGCTTTATACGTGAGCACCACGAAGAAGAAACATATACTGACATGTCATCTTGGGACCACAGAAAACGTCTGACTGCTGAAGCTCACTTTGGGAAGAAAACAGCTTGCTCTTTGGACATCCAAATCTCAGTGAGGAAGAAGAGACAGCACAGCAAGTCCTATATTGCTTATAAGCCTCATACACAACATACACCTCACACAGGAATAATCAGAGCCCTGCTGGGATATTGCTTCTTACTGCTGCTGTTTTGACAGCATGCAAACTCTTTCCGTGATCTGGACATTTCTAGGTATGTCATCAGGATTTGGCAAGAGGTCTTTAGCTAAATGTCCTTGGGAAAAACATCACTACCACCCCCATCCCTAGGACTTACAGGAGATAAAAGTGGCTGATTATATAGCTGTTTCATTAAATAACTGACATGGGAAGTCCTGATGTGGTTCAGGAAGTTGTACATCCACTTTGACCCTAAGAAAGAGACATTTAAAAGAAGAGTGTAAGTATAAAAAGAATGTCAATGAAATAAATGGGACCTCGAATTGTATACTAGTTGATAGGAGAGGTTCACCTGTAATAGAGGGTGACTGATTATATTTAGCCAGTAGGTAAGAAGTAGGCTGTGGGCAGAATAAAATGGTGTTACAGCAGTGAGATATGTAAAATCATCTGTCAATGGAAGAACACTTCTTTGCTCCACTCTCTGGAGGTCAGAGGGTATTTTTAGGCACCCCTGCTTAGGAAAAAAACAATAAAAGCTAGTTACTACTACAGGCCCTGATTCAGAGAGGTTCTCAGCCCATACTTAAAACTCTCTACCAAGTCTGGAACACAGTCCTTTTAGGAGTTGGCAGGAACAAGAGATAACTATAACCAGGTATGAAGCAAGACAATTAACTGAAAATACATGGCTTTTAAGGTGAATAAAATGTGAAAGAACAAGCTTGGTTTCACTGGACGAAAAGGGCGCTACACCCATATGGCTCCAAGTGCACAGGCAAGGATTTGAATTTCCTTTCTCTGACTTAACATTTCAGTGCTGTTCTCTGCTGATATGTAATGGGGGGTGGAACAAGATGATGTCCAGAAATCTCTTCCAATGTAAGTTACTCTACAGTTTTGTGATTAGTTTGCAAGAAAAAAAATCGGCCTAAGACAGAGGTGTCACTAACATAGTTACAAATATATGTAAAACAAATGAAAAATCTAAAACTGGCTTTGGTAATGTAAGTATGACCAGGCACCACACTTTTCCCACCACATTCTTCAAGGTAGCAAACTACTTTGTTTGGATTTCCACAGCAGAGAAATATACATGGCAACTCGAGGGAGAAATGCCTTGCAGCCCGACCGGTTCTGTCCATGCAAAGGTGCATACTGTGTGGAGTTTCAGGCCTGAAATTTGTCATGCTGATGTTTTAATCTGTGTGGCTGGCCATAGAGAGCTGCATTAGGGCAACAGCCACCACAGGTTATTTTCTAAAATCAAGCATACACTTTTTTTTTAGGATTTTGTAAGGCCTTTTTCAAAGCTTTCATTTGCCAATGCTTACAAATCTTAAACCCGTCCAAAGGGTAGCAAAAGTGCAGCAGAGCAGATTCTGTGGTCTGAATTTCCCCTGAAAGTACTTAACCACTAGGGCAATTTTGTAGATGTATCATCCTTTCTCCATCACAGTTCTCTTTTTCTGTCATTCTGATGTGAGAACTGATAAAGCTTCAAACATAAAGAAGAAGTTCTCAACAATGTCTCTGCCTTTTGTTTCTCCTTTTTTTTCCTCCCTTCCCTTTACACCTCCCCAACTGATGGTATTACAGCGAAGGAGGATGAGAAGTTTCTCAAACTATTTTGCTAATGTTTAACCATATACTTAGGACTTTTTTAATTAGGTAAAGCAAATTTGTGAACTGATTCCCTTTCCTGTTCTAACAAGTTATGTTTGACTCTCTCGCTCTAGTTTTGCAGCACACGGTGCCTGAAAGGAGTGCAGGACCACTCTTTCTAATGGTTGAGCCAGCAACAAAAAGATCATCATCAAAATCCTGCCACCAAGAGCAAGGTCCATTTACTGCCATAAAGCTGAAAGAAGTGCCACAGCACTTGTAAATACAGATGGAGTAATTACCAGGGAGTTGTTACCTGGGAATTCACACTGCACTCTCTCAGCTGTTCCAAATGTTACTATTAAGTTACCTTTTCCATTATTCTTTTCTAAAATTTTCCATTGAGATTGGTGCTGCCAAGTCTCCTGTTCTGCTCCAAGACATTCCTATTCCTAAAGTAAATGTGGTAATTTCTTGCATGGTAGTTAGCCTGAATTACGTAGCACAGGCAACACTGGAGGTGGGTAATTTTCTGTTTTATTTTAATGTTGCAGTTTCTGCTGGATATGGCCAAGGTCCTAATCTCTCTTCCAGCATTTCACAAAGGTCAATGGGACCGAGACCCCACAAACTTCCCCTAACTGCATAGAAACTGAAAGCAAGGACTAGCTCAGGACTTAAGAAATTGGACATGAAAAGCACATCTTACAATCTATCTTCAGCACAAAGCCTTGAAAAAAACCACCTTTAATGTGAACTAAGAGGACAATTTCTTTTTTGCAGTAGTTGCTGGAGTGGATGGAGGTGCAGGTTGCTACAAGTACCTGTCCCCTTGGGACTCCAGGAACAAAGAGGCCCAGGTATTTCAGACACACAACAGTCATGTCACCTGTCCAAGGATACCATCAGCCCAAGCAGCTAAGTCAAAGCTTTGTGTTTGGCAGAAGGCAGTACACTGTTTTTTCTTCTGCCTTACTCCTGAAGCAGGCAGTGGGCAGGGCTTGCACAGAGAGCTGTGGCTGTTTGGTAAGAAAATTAGAGCAGACTGCTGGTAACATGGTGGTAGTCTACATCATTATCTGCTTTGATATGGTATGTGAAAAGGAGACGTCCCCTTAAATTTCTCCAAAGATAGCAAGAAACATTAAGACCATTGCTCTAATGGCCTCTTCTTACTGATATGGTAAAGCAAAGGTCATTTAACATGTGTATTTTCTTTTATCCTGGCAAATTGTGACGTTTCAGAAGACAAATATCAGCTGATAGTATGTGAAATTAAAAACTATTACACATGAACTGTCTGAAAACTTTGTACCAGCATCTCAAGCCAAAATACCAGGAGGTACATCATATTCAAACAAACCAGAGGAGTAGCAATAATTTTGGGTCTAAATGGAGAACCTAGCAATTGAATATTTGAATCAGAGGCTGAGGACACCAGTGCTGTCTAGAACAATCCAGGAAGCAATACAACGTTGATCTTATCCCTTTCAATCTTGGATTTTACAATATGAATCAGACAAGCTGAGGAAAAGGAATAAAATGTTCTACAGTTCCACCGTAGGTGAAAGTATCTGACCGTGTTCTTGAACTCGTTTCAAATCCCTCTCCCAGAGAATTTTGGACATTTGTTTTTAGAGATGTTTACCACCAAAAAAAGAGTAATGTTTGACCACATAACACAGGTCCTATAAAGAACTGGTGAAAAGACTATTACTGCCTGTTCAGGATGTCTACAAGTTCATTGTTGACAATTGGGTTCCCAAGGCCACCTTGTTCTTACTGTATCACGTCTAGCTAAATTTGGTGATTCCAGTCCAAAGGGTGGAATTAGCCAGACTAGCTATCATCTTGTAGAGCACACGATTGTCATATGATTTGGAAATTTGCACTGCTATGCCCTGGACAGCAAAGGGGCAGAAGAGAGGCCAGGTCTGAGTCCAGAACTTTCATTGTAACTCATAACCCTAACACCCAAAGTGAGCATGGGGACCAGGCAATCCCCCAGCTGGGTGAGCACTTTCCTCAGTATGGAAGAGACTAAAAAGAGACCCTTGTCTATACAAATGTGTAGAAGCCAACTACTAAGCCAGCTACATGGTGGCATGCTGGGAGTTTGAAATCTTCATGTTCATTTGTTTCTCACAGGATGGGGGGGAATGCAAGCCAGGATAGTCAGTAGCTCACTCGGGTGTATAACAGAACAATTCAGTTTGGAATAAACCTCTGAAGGTCATCTAGTCCAAACCCCAGCTCAGAGCAAGTCTAATCAGGTCAGGTTGCCTAGGGCCATGTCCAGTTGAGCCTTAAAGACCTCCAAGAATAGAGATTTTACATCGTTTCTGGGCAACCCCTTCCAGGGTTTGATCACCCTCATGATAAATTTTTTTATCCTAATACCTGATCAGAATGTCCATGTTTCAACTTGTGTCCATTGACCCCTGTCCTATCATCACACATATCTGAGAAGAGTCTAGCTCCACCTTCTCTTTGTCCTCTGATCAGGTTGCTGTAGACAGGAATAAGATTTTCCCTGAGCCTTGTCTTCTTAAGGCTGAGCAAACCCGTTTCTCTCAGCCTTTCTTCCCCTGACCAGCTTGGCGGCAAAAAGGCAGAGTACCTCAGTCTTTTCCCTGTCACTTGTCACTATTTCCCTTGTCCCACTGACCAGTAGGCCCACATTCTCCTTAAACTTTCTTTTGCTGCCAATATACTTAGAAAAACCTTTCTTGCCATCCTTCATCTCCCTTCCTCGTTTCAACTCCAGCTAAGCTTTGGCTTTCCTGACTCCATTTCTACATGTGTGGGCAACGTTTTTGCATTCCTCCTGGGTAGGCTATCCTTGCTTCCACCTTCTGTATGCATCTTTTTTATGTTTGAACTCAGCCAGGAGCTCTGTGTTTATCCATGCTGGCCTTTTGCCAGCTTGCTTGACTTTCTGCACATTGAGATGGATCATTCCTATAGAATCCTGCAAGCAGGTCCCTGAACAAAGCAAAACCTACTCTTCTGAAGTCCTGGAACAAGCCTACTCCTCTCAGGATCTGAAACTCCACAAGTCTCATTTTTGCTGCAGCAAAGGTTGCCCTTGCCCTTTACGCTATCCACCACTTGTTGCTCACTTGTGAGTTGCAGGTCCAACAGAGCACCTTCCCTCACCTGTTCATCAGTCGCATGCATCAAGAAATTATCTTCAACACGTTCCAGAAATCTCCTGGATCAGTTGTGCCCAGTCACATTGCCCTTCCGGCAAGGTGATTAAAGTCACTGATGAGTACTAGGGTCTGTGACTAAGACTTTCTCCAGCTGCCTGAAGAATTCTTCACCTGCCCCCTCTTCTTTGTCAGATGGGATGTAGCAAATACCCATTGCAGCATCACCTGTGCTGGTCTGTCCTTTGATCCTTACCCACAAGCTCGCTACTGGCTCATCTGTCCCAAGGTAAAACTCCATGCGTATGACCCCTTTACACAGAGCTCAACCTCTCTGCCATCCCTGCCCACGCCTGTCTTTCCTGCATCCCTCCATTGCAGCACTCTAGTCATTGGGAGCTATCCCACCACATCATCACAATCCTAATAAGGTCTTAGCTCTGCAACTGTGTATAGACTGTCCTCCTGCTTGTTCCTCATGATACATGGATTTGTGTACAGGCGTTTGAGATGGGTCCCCAGTTGTGCTGCTTTTACAGTGGAAGTGCGAGAGCCTCCCCTGTCATGTCGTCTCCCAGACACATCTGCTCTGCCTCTTCTGCCCTCAGTTCTCTCCAGGTTATGGTAACCCCCCCTGGCATACCTCATGTAAAGCCCTTCTCATTAGGTCAGGAAGCCTGTCTGCAAAGACACCCTTGCCACGCTTTGTCAAGCATACCCCATCCCAGCTCAGTAGTCCTCACTGTGACTGTGGTCACAGAAACCAAAGCCCTGCCTGCGACACCAGCTATGCAGCCAAGCTGTGACGCCCTGGATGAGTCCACTTTTGCTTAGGCCTTCCCCTGTCTCATTGACAAGATTGAGGTGACACCACCTGCCCCCCTTGCTCTTCACTCTCATCCCCAGTGCTCTGTAGCCACCCTTAATGCACTTCAGGTTACTCTCAGCAGCATCAATGGTGCCCACATGGACAACCAGCAAAGGGTAATAGTCCAAAAGATGAACAAGCCTGGGCAGCACCTCCACAACTTCCAGATTGGTTGTAAGATTGCTGCCTTCATCTCCATAGGAGGCAGTTGCCTATAACTATCACACTGCTTTTACCCTTCATGTGGACACCAGGTTCAGGCTCAGCTGGCTCTCATCCCATATCTGATTTGCGCAGATGGTTCCTAACTCAACTTCCCTCTGATATCAGTGCTCCTGCATTTATTTTGAGTTGCTGTTTGGCATAGAGACTTGGGAGCTGACCTTACCTAACAGTATACAAAAGGGTTTGTAGTTAGTTAGAGCATCAGTACTTGCAAAAAACAGCATCTATGCTTGGGAAGGTGAAGTCAGACTACCTTGGTTTTCACCGCACATGCTGCCAAAATTATTAGGAGGTCCAGACAGCTGCATAGAGCAAAGACACACCAGAAGCTCCTGAAGGTCTTCAGCCAACTATCTTCAATAGCACAAGCAAAGATAGATATGGAAATAGTGCTATATTTCACATTACAAAACATAGGGCCAGTATCAGTAGTAGTTTTAAGCCTTCCTAGTCCCTCTTGCTGCTTAAATTTATCAATCAGAAGAAAATAAGGTGACTTAGAAAGCAGCCTGGAAGGGGAGAAGACAATTAGACATCTACTGATTTCAAAACAGTGTTCATAAGCAGCAGGAGAAAAGAAACAGAGGAGTTGTATGAACAACATCTACTTTTAACAAAATTGCTAAGGAATATGCGGTAGCACAAGGCCATGTAAGCAGCCACAACAGATGTAGCTTTAAAAAAAACCGAACAAACAAACAAACAAACAAACAAACAAAATGGTCTCTGCTTATTTTGCAATAAAAATTTTTAGAAGGATGCAATCTGAAACAACTCTGAGGAAAAAAAAGGCAATCCCAAAGTTGAATAGCTCTAGACCTATACACTACAGGTCTCCCTACCTTCTATAGTGCTGCAAAGTTCTAACAAGTCTTAGTTTCAAAAGTTATTTAAACTTGTGTAGAAGGTTCATGAAATACGTGAAAGCTCTTCTTGAGGCCTGGAAGCATTCCTGAGCTCCCCTGCAATGACTAAGCCTTTCACCTTCATTTTTATTGTTTTGAAGCAGAAAATTAACTTGGGAGAAGCACAGAGGAAGTGATCCTTCCTTACCAAGACTCAAGATGCTTGTGGAAAGGAATATGAAAAAGAAAGAGGTATTAACCCATGGAGAAAAGCAGAAGCGGAGGAATATCAGTCCTTTGAAGACAGCACACAATCCAGATCCCATGTGAATGTAAAGATGAATGCTTTTACAGTTCAAGCTAGAAAAGGTGCCCAACTTCCTCTCAACGGTATAGCAAAGTAAGCCTTTATGATTGCCAATGAAGTACTATAAGTAATATCATCAGCCTTTCTCCTAGGTCATTGATTAGTATTTCTACAGAATACTGTAAAAACTGCATTGTGATCATTCATTGGCAAAGATGAGCTGTCTCAATAAAAGCAGAAAGTTTCAAATTAAAGGCTGTAAATCTATAGGTTTGTGGTCTATGCCCATCACTAACCATTCAAGGCTGCTGACTAATGCCTGAATTTTCCATTTTAAGATGGCATGCATTAAACATAGGGCAAACCATTCATTCTGCACTGCGTTTACATAACTGACACTGCAGGTAAAAGTTATCCCTGGAAATTATGTCGATACGAAAATATGATCAAGAAACGCCACCTGCTGTCTCCTGGATCACTGTTCCAAAAAGCTGCTGGAGTGCAAGGACATGCACAAAACTCACATTTCATTTTATTGTAGGAAGACTATTTGAATATGATAAACAGCAAGCCCTTCCCACATAACAGTACCCAAAAGAGCCCTCAGATTCTCATCTGAGCTACTTACTACATAAGGCTTTAAGCAGCATTTCCTACAGAAGTCTCTTGCAGTGAAACCTAGGAAAAAATGCAGTGATTAACTTTGAAATGCAAATGCCTTGTTTTTTCCAGATTGTTCACCAAAAAAAAAAAAAAAAAAATTCTATTAATTTAATTTCAGTGTTGGCTTCTCTTAATTTCAAGGTTCATTCTTGGTTAAAACTCCATATAAGCAAAGTATAATTATTCCACTGGCTGCAATAATATAGTACACATCCTATTCTCTGAGGCTGTCGCCAAGAAATGCTTTCTAGTAACTCAGCCCTTGACATTCCAGCCACTCTAACCCAGCAAAACCCCTAAGTATTTGCTTAACTTTAAACAAGTTTGGTTTCCTGATCTTGGGCGCTGGGAAACCAGAAGCCAACCACACCTAAATACACTAAACTAAGCACATGGTTGAAGACTCTTCTGAACAAAAGCCAGTGTGCTCATGACCTTGATGCACCAAGAGGTAAATTTATAAATACATCTTCAAATCCAAGCTTTCCCAATTAACAAGCCTCAGTGCAACTTTTATGAAACATATTAGACTTTATTTGAAATCAGCTGCATAAACATTACAAGTTGCTCTTTTCTCCTATCTTTTTTCCTAAGGGAGGATATTACCAGTCTTTTACACCACTTCCAGAGCAACCTTCAATATTCTCATGTTTAATTATCTGAATTTTGCATGTGTTTCTTTGAACCCACCCTTTGACACTTCTTGGGTCCCTGCTTTTTCTACTGAAGTATTGTTAGTTATTTAAGGGCATCCTCCTTCTCTCTCAAGACAAAGAAATGGTGTTTCTTTAAAACAAATTATTGACTTAATAGTTAGCTGGAGTAGGTCAGCCTCAAGAAAACAAGTAGTCAAGAGAACAAAGAATGGAAAACATCAGCTACATTGACATTTGTAATAGAAGTTATCATCACTTCAGTTGTAGGTAGGATACAGCCTCAGTTAGGAACCTAACCAATTCAGATTAAAACAAACAAACAAACAAACCAACAAACCTGCACATCTCAGTCCTGGGATGAACCAACTTCTTGCAATCAATACAAGTTTGAAAGTGTCAAATAAGGAAATTAAACAGGATTGACCTTATATCTTTGCTATGTAACAGGCTAAATTGGTCCAACTATCTTCTATTGCCTGTAAAAATGTAGTTTTACATCAAACAGTCATCCTGATAGTACCAACCAAGTAAATTGAAGAGTAGTTCACTCCTTTAATTTTTTTTAAACTAATCCTTGCCACGCTGCCATCAGCCTTTACAAATCCTCTATCAGATGTACTTGTGGAGAAAAGATTGGGAGCTACTTAAGGGTCCATATTGTATTCGAAGCGTTTAAAGAATTTCCAACTGAGGGAAAAGAAAACGGTTAAAAACCTCTACTCCTGAATTATGTGTGAAATTATGTGCTACACAATATTAGAGAATAAGTAATTAGATGTATTCTTAGACTAACGTATGTAGTACTTTAATCTATGCAACCATTTCTAAAAAGTGTGCACATATTTCACAAAAGTGTGACACAAACTTCAAATTATTCTTCACTTACACTTGCACGAAATTCCATCCACTGCGTGAGTTTTGTGCATTTTAGTACTAACAAGACACATCGGTGACAGAAATGAGTTACAGTGTTAGAGCCTCGGAAGGAAACCTCTGACCTGCTGTAGCCACATTTGTTTTGATGGCTAAAGAAGTGTTTCTGCATGGATGGATTCTTGTTTCTTCACAGTGACTCGCTGGCTTTAACAAAGTTTTATATAGCATGGACAGATTCATTCACAGAAAGAATCCTTTGAGTCCTGACATTTGCTTGAAGGAGGGAGAGATAAAATAAAAATAGAATCATAGAATCATAGAATCGTTAAGGTTGGAAAAGACCCTTAAGATCATCGAGTCCAACCATTAACCTAGCACTGCCAAGTCCATCACTATACCATGTCCTTGAGCACCAGGTCTATCCATCCCTTAAATACCTCCAGGGATGGAGACTCAACCACTTCCCTGGGCAGCCTGGTCCAGTGCCTGACTCTCCTTTTGGTGAAGAAGTTTTTCCTAATATCCAACCTAAACCTCCCCTGGTGCAGCTTGAGGCCGTTTCCTCTCGTCCTATCACTTGTTACTAGGCAGAAGAGACCGACCCCCACCTCGCTACAACCTCCTTTCAGGTAGTTGTAGAGAGCAATAAGGTCTCCCCTCAGCCTCCTCGTCTCCAGACTAAACAAGCCCAGCTCCCTCAGCCGCTCCTCCTAAGACTTGTGCTCTAGACCCTTCACCAGCTTCGTTGCCCTCCTCTGGACACGCTCCAGCACCTCGATGTCCTTCTTGGAGTGAGGGGCCCAAAACTGAACCCAGTACTCGAGGTGCGGCCTCACCAATGCCGAGTACAGGGACACTATCCCCTCCCTGGTCCTGCTGGCCACACTATCCTTGATACAGGCCAGGATGCCATTGGCCCTCTTGGCCACCTCAGCACACTGCTGGCTCACGTTCAGGCGGCCGTCAACCAACACCCCCAGGTCCTTTTCCGCCAGGCAGCTCTCCAAATAAAAACAGAAGCCAAAAGACAGATAAGATGGCCCAACTTTGAGAGTACAAAGCTGGGCTCCACCTTATCTTCTGGTCACAAGACTGCTAAGCTCTGTACCAATAGACTCATCACTTTATATGCAGAAGTAAACCAAAAGCACCTGCGTGCCAGCCAAGGTATAGTGGTTTCCAATTCCTTCTATTCAGGATGGTAAATGACAAAAGATTTTTGGGTACGCAGGACTCACAGTTAGAAACAGCTTTTTATTACTAGAACCAAGCACATTTGGCCCTGAGTCATTAAAGCTGAACATGAAGCTTCTTTGTACTGTTTTTATGATCACTGCTCTATGTATGAGTGAATTATGCAAATGATATGTAATTCTAGTCTAAAAAAGTGATCGTACTTGCTCTAAGAAACTTGTTAGGAATTAGTTGCAAATTTGGACCAAGATCTGCTTATCCTGGGAGGTTTAACATCAGAAAATTTGAAGAAAGCAACACATGGGGCCACTCCCTCTGAGACTCTGACTTTTGTTCAGGAATTTCCTTCAAGTGAGAAAACAACCAGTTGGTTACCATGCTTCCTCCCATAGCATTTCCATGATCCCATTTGATATGAAAAAACATACTAATGTATTACTTCTGAAGAAAACAATATTAAGGGCAACAAAAGATGCTTGCTTTCCTCTGATTCTCTTGAGATGTACAGAATTTGAATAAACAGTTAAAGCACTTCCATACTCGCTTATTCTATTTTATACTCTGGACTGCATCTATCCTTTCAGTCAGAACAGTACATCTGATAAAGACTGAATTTTCTTCTCATGAACCACAGAAGACAGGTCAGATACGCACACTAATTTGTTCACTTCCATCAGGATGTTTAGAATAGGAAAATCCTGATGTAAGTGCCTGAGGAAAAACTTCAAACCATTCTATCACTCCATTTCTGAACACACAAATACCCACCTTCACTGCTTGTTTTCAGCACCAAAATTGAAATGTGGAAGCTACATGATCTGTATTTAAACTGCAGTTTCACACAAACAATTTAAACAATTGCTCATTGTGGAAGAGGGGAGAAATTTTATTTGAACCTGGCTTCTAAGAGATGCTAACAGCAGTTCAGTTTGCCATCAAATATTGAACTATTCCAACAACAGATTTGACTGAAGCGGTTTAGCAGCCTGACAGCCCAATTGCTTCTGAATTAAAAGCTTTGCAGGGGTCTTCTTTGAACTAGGAATCTGGAAAAGCATGTCTTCCAGTGTGCACGCCGTTATCCGTCCTGAAGCTTGTAGTTTTACACAAATATCTCCTAATTTGTTGGAAAGGTCAGGGTTTTCTTCCATCTTTTCCCTGACTGTAGCCAGCTAAGGAGAAGAAAATGACAGACTGTTACAGTTCAGCAAGTCAAGATCTCATGCAACCACCATACTGAAGACAAGCAATCACTCAAAGAAAAAAGAAAGTATACAACGTAAGATATGTGGCTAACACAATGACTCATAAGAAGAGGATTTTACGCAGCACACATTATTCATCACCAGACAGTGGAAATGCACTGGATACCTATTAGAGAGAGTTTATTAGATTTAAAACTTCCTCAAAGTTGTACAGTCCTATTTTCAGTCCTAGCACAGACTAACACAATTATTTTCTATTTAAACCCAGGAAACGCAATTGCTTCCTGGAATCTACTTTCCAGAGCAGCAAAATTCTAATCATTATTATGTATCACACTAAATGTACAGTACAGTACAAATCAATAAAAGTCAGACTATAGAACACTGAGAAGTTCTGTATGCCATACACAGAGCATGAGCTCAAATATAAGTAAATCTCTTAAAAATTGTTATTGATCAATAACCTTTGGTGGAAGGAATGGGTTAGGATTAATGTTTAGTCTTCCTAGGGACTGTTACAAATCTGCTGAACAAAATCAAAATACAACACTGATACATGCGACATTTATTACAATGAATTTACAAAATGAAATGCTGCTCAAAAAAACTCCTTTTCAACACAGCAGTTAATATACATGGGCTACGTTCTGAAAGGTATGCCCCCCTTCTACCTAGCATCTGTTACTTTATGTATCAGTCATTCGTTTTGTTTAATAGGTAGCAATGAAAGGCTAAATATTTAGTTATTAACACAGTCTTCAAATATCTTGTTCCATAGACACGTTCAAAATGAATACACCAATAAGTTTCAGGAAAAGCAGCAGCAATGCTGTCAAGATGATAGCGGTATATACGTGCTCTGAAGGAAGCCTTCTTGGTGATCAATACTGTAAAAGCTATTTTTCATAGTAAAATACAGTAAAACAGCAAAATCTATTATTTCCCATATCACACTTCCCTGTATAGCATCACAGGTCTTTGCAAATATTACCAACCTAACAAGATCACTGTGATAAGAACTTTATTCTCATTTTTACATCAAATGAAAACAGCATAGAAGGCAAGGGATTAAAATATGTAATGCCGCTAGAGAATGCTTCGTCTACATTCAGATGAAATTTGAGCTTTAAGAGCAAGATCCACAATAAAAAAAGGGGAGTGGACATCTAAGTGCTTTGTCCAACAGTACAGAAAGCCAGCCAGCTGTTTTGGCATCTGAATGCATCAGAACCCAAACAACTTTAGTGGGGTGAGCTCAGGCACCTGAAGGTCTGTAGCTGAACCGCCGTCATCACGGCTCAGCCAGGCACCATGGACCTCCTCTCATTACCATATACTTACCACCTGCTCAGAAAATTCGATTTTTTTCACAAAGGGAGGAGTATCTACTTCCACTGCTGCCTCTAACGTCTTTATTACTTCTTCTAGTGAACCAGATCTGAGCTGGACAAGAACCTTAAAAATAAAATAAAACCACACCACACGAAGAGTTCCTTATCATCAGAATGCAAATTTTAAAAAAAAGTGTTTGCGGAAGACATGAAGAAAAGCAAGACAAAATACATTTCTAGATACTGTGCTGATAAAAATCCATTAATCACGAAGAAAGCAGAGAGAATGATCAATTTCCACAGAGGTTTGGGTTTTTTTCACAGCTGGGACTTGGAAAGGAAGGGTGAGCCTGGAGGCAGAACTCCTCTGATGGAGCTGCATTAGCTGTTCTTGAATAAAGTGGGTTTTTTCCATAGCTTAGAGAGGTCACTTACAGGCCACCTGCAGTAGCCCTTCTCTCAGGTTGTAGACCATACAATTAAAGAAAAAAAATTGTTGATGTACATATGTGGTTAAGGTTCATAGGGCTGAAGGAGGCCTGAAGCGGGCAGAGCACAGCTAAGGCAGGCATTTACATGGACCTGTGGTTTTTTATATCTCTTGTAGCAAGAGAGCAAAAAGTCACAATATCATAACTAGAAATTGTTCATGGCTCTACTCTCACAGATGTAGGACTGGTCTACCTTCCATTCCCATCTATGGTAGTAAGTGACTTTAAAAAAAGGGAGAAGGGTGTTAACAATTCAGAATGTGACTCATCCAACTGACAGAAATTGTCTGTTGACTCAAAAACGAGCTCAGCAACAGTACTGATACACGCCTGTGCACCCAGATGCCCGGGTCCCCTGTTTGGGGTAGGGGGCGCACCTGGATGCCTGGGTCCCTTTTTGCAGGGGCGTGGTGTGGTGGTGTGCTCCCCCTGCCTCCCTGCCCCCCCCCCCCCCCCCCCCCATTTGACCTTTACCCGTAACCCTGCTCAGGCAATCATCGCCAGTGGCGGTTGTGATGGATGCATCCAGCTCACAGTGGATTCGGGGGAGACAGATAACAACACAACAGCCAAGGGCTAACTCATGGCACTGTGTCCACCTAACCACAGTGCTGGTCAATGTCCAACTGAAGCCAAATTTGGAAGAAACCAACATACACAGTCCGTATGTAAATATGACTATGAGTTAATCATCTTACCCCCATAAATAGTGAGCAGCCCAAGAGCCCTTTGAGCTCTCCTGCACGGCAGCAGGCAGTAGGGACGCCTCTCAAGGTTACTCCTCGAGGTTGAGAGATTCCTTGCCGCAACAGATCCTCGGTAAGTGACTAATAGCATACTAAACTTCAAAATCTTAGCCAAGTGATATAAAGGATTGATTGTGCATATATAATCCTTTAGACATAAACCATTGACCAAGTCTGGGACCAAGATTGGATCCAGCTGCACCTAGACTCCTCTCTGAGAAGGAGTTTAGAAAGCAAGGGGGTCCTCTCTGAACCTCATGACTCAATGGGAGGGTCTCCCCGACAGTCTTGTCTGACGCTGTCCCCTGTGCAGTAAATACTCAAGTGCACTTTGCCATCGAATCTTGTTAAACCACTGTCGCATTTACTATCAAACTTTGTTATCAATAAACATATTGCTCTTACGAGTGCACTCTCACTTCATCCGCAACAGGTGGGGCACACCTGGCACACTTCTGTTACTTTGCACATGGGAGTTTTTTGTCCAGTATGGCATACTTCTCTGTAAGATTCTAATACAAAGCAAGCATACTTACTTTAAGATTATTGTATAGTTTGTTCTCTGTTTTCATTATCTGGGAACAATAAAATTTGGCTTGCACTACATCATTCTAGGAAGGAATTATAAATAATAAAAAAAACCCGTTAAACATGTGACACACTTCAATCATGAAAGTTCAAGAAAAATAACAGTCTTTCACAACTTTTCAATGAATCACAAACCAGCATCTAGAATCCCTTCACCAAGACTTATAGACTCCAGACAGCATCCAGCCTGTGAAAGGAACACCCCACACTGGAATTCCCACGTCATCTGTCTCTTTACCGTATCAGACAGTACTCCCTGCCTCAGATCAGCAGGGAAAGCAAGCATGTAACCAACACACATGTCCAGTTTGGCACATGTCAGAATACTTAAATGAAGTGCAGCATATGCTAATGTGTGTATTTATCCTGTCCAGCATTTTTAACCTTTTGGACATATGCATTTTCAGTGCTGTATCTATGCTATGAACTGATTTGTATAGATAGTGAATGTTACACTGACTTTTACTAGATCAACCACTGTTACTTGGGATGGAGAAACATCTCACTCACAGCAAGAGGTACTGTCAAAGATGATGCAGCTTAAGGAATAGTTAAGTGTAATGGGGAGTATTATTCTGCTTGCAAAACAAGAATTTTAACTGATTTTTACAGAAAGCAACAGCATCAAGGATATTTCATGTTGCTTCAGAGACAGAGATTTTGTTTTTTAACCTCAATGCCAATGAGAAGCCCTGTCATGCTATCATGCACATGAATAAATTAATTTCAATGATGCTATTGTTCAGTGTCTCTGTTCACAGAGACAGTGCAAAAAAGACCATAGAGTGCATAAGAAAATTTTAACAATTCTACTTTATTCATTCAAATCCATGAACAACATCAAATCGCTAGCTCTTACACTGCCTCTGACCTCTGTTTAGCCGTGAAACAGAGAAGGTTCAGAACTTCCTCAAGCTGTATATACGAAGTTACAGCAGCAGAGGAAATACTAGACTTTAGAATTTCCTAATTATTATTCTCCTGCTCAATCTTCCACCCTGTACTGCCTCAGAGCCTCTTCATATCAGTGCTTAGGCACATGAGGTGTGAAAACCTCCCCCCGAAGAAACATGTTGTTGAGAAAGACAGGCTGTCTCCCCAGCAGTAGGGCAATACACATCATAGACTTTGAGTTTGCCTCCCAAGATAAACATTTTAAAGAGATCATTGTGCAAATATTTTAAATTACCATTTTAATTTATCATTTTAATTCTATTTAAAGGAAATCATCACAAAATAGCAGATTCTGCAGAACTGGGTCCACAGTTACACCTAAGCTGTTGGCCCAACTCCCATTTTCTAAAAATATTCTATATGGCATTGTCACTAGCACAAAATACCTGTGCATTAGACTCAAGACATATGCTTAGATTTCAGAATTTCTACATTCACTTTGTGTGAGAGTTGTCTATAATCTTACTCTTTCAGGGGCCTAAAAGTTCTAGTACTTGAAGTTATTACATAGACCAGTTATGCTTCCTCTATGTTAGCTTCCTTTCACTGACTATCTTACTACAAAGAACTGTAGAGATTCAGGCACAAATCAAAACAAAAGGTACTGTACCTGCTTCAGAGCAGTTGCCACAGCAAAGCAGTATGCTCGCAGTGGTAATGTGTAACCTTTTAGCTGTGCTTCTTCAAGCAGTTTTGCAGAGATTTTGCAAGACTCCAGGTTGTCCTGCACAGAAATTTCAAACCTAAGTTGTGCTTGTTATTCTTGTGATCTGAAAGGACTACAGGCAATTGCAATCACATTCAGAAGTCAACATACTGTAAGATCACCAAGGCAATCCATATCTGAACCCAACCAAGCAGATTCTGTGCAGCACTTCTTGAGAAACACAACATCAAAATACAATATTTAAAGCTACCGAGTTCAGAAGAGGGTAAAAATAACTTCCATTATTTTAACAACTACGCCTTGCCCTAACTGTTTTGGCTTCTACAAGAGATAAAACAACCCCAGCAGTATGCTATAACCAACAGACATTTTCCTTTCTACTTTCCAATCATTCCCAAATCAGGAAGAAAGCTGACTGTTTGTCCTTACTTTATTCTAAAAGCTACATCAGATAGTTAATGGAAATCAGTGTTATTCTAAGCATTGAACTACTCAGCACCATTACACTAAAGAAATCTGTGTATGTGCAAATTTGAACATTCAAAAATTTTTAGCCTCTCTCATGGACTAAATCTTGCAAGAGATTTCCAAAGTGTATATTCTAATAGGATAGCTGAGACATTTGCCTGTTTTCCAACACAGAAAGCTTCCATTATTGCTGGGACTGTTTTCAACAGGAGTCTATAGTAAAAGGCAATGAGTTTACCTGTATGTTATCTCACAAACCACCAACTCTCAAAAACAATGCTCCTGACACTGGAAATTATGAGTAGAGATGACTGGACCTCAAACAAAATAATACTTGCCAAACTTAAAAGCTGGCAGCAGGAAGGTTTTGTAACAACTGGTACCACCAATATGGGTAAGAGCCTTCATATTCCTTCATAGTATTTGGTGTTGATTTTTGTGGCAATTAAACACGGACTCCACATATGAGTTTAGGCGAAGACAAGCGAAGACGACAACGGCAATGACACTTTATTTTTAAAATCTATCCCTTTTATAATATGATCTAGTGTTCACGAGCAAGCAAAACCCATTTCATTGGCTACTGTCCTTCGTCCATGCGTCCCCTCAGCGTTACCCTTTGGTTCTTCAAGCTGGTGCATGCGAATTCCTCTTTCAGGGATGTATCCAATCTCATCCTTATTTTTCTGCCTCTAAGTTTCACAAACTTGTTTGTAACAAGCCTCAAGGGCACAGCTACATCTTGTCAAAGTAAAACACTATCTCATTTATTCCCACAGATTTCTGTTCCTACTGTCTAAGTGTCATTCCTGTAAAATACTGGCCATGATTTAAGTGACAGGGTCATCCTTTGGGCGTTTAAAGGTGTGCTTTTCCATGCCACTGCTGAATGGTCTGCACAGCTTGTGAAAATACCTTTTAAACCACATGAGAAACCTGTGGTTTAAAACATGTTCTTTGAAAATTTAGGACCATTCTGATCACCAGAAGATTGATTATTATTACATAAATATTTTATTGTCATCAAAAGGCCTATAGCCTTTCCTGTACTAAAAGTAGCACCATCTGTTACCTTAGAGGATAGCAGTGCGTTACAACGATTTAAAACATCACAGAAGTGTTTTAGAGTTTACCTCTAAAACAATTCTGTACAAAGATTAAACATTAATTCCTTTGTTTATTTCGATAGCAATAATCTGAGCTTTAAGCCTTGTACATTTTTCTGTACTGGTCTCTGGCACGGTTATTCAAAGGAAACCAATAATTAACCTGGTAAAAATCCAGCACTGCTCTTAAAAATACCAGCACCACTATTATTTCCAGTATTCAAATAGTGCATCTTGAAGACATTTCCCTTCAAGATTTTTTTATGAAGTTTCTTATGTTGCATCAAGAGCAAAAACACTTTTGAGCTTCATCTTTTCTCCTCCTGCCACTGAAAGCTGAATCAACAGATTAAGCTTTTGAAAGAGCTCCACCTAATCTTTTTTAGTGCATAAAGGGTTACTACAGCTTATTCCCTTATTGATAGTATTTTATCCTAATGAAAAAGCCCCCACAAATTTATTGTGGCTGTTAAAACAACCAGGTGACAGTTTAGAATCATTTCCCCTCTATTTTTACCAATTTGCTAAACAAGTAACAATGGCCCAGATTATCTGTTGAAAACACAGGTAGGGCCAGAAGCAGTAGAAAACAGAAGTCTCAGGAACCTCTTCCTGTTGCATGTGCCATGGATTCAAGCCTTCTGACAGGAGGCCACGGGAAGAACCGCGTAAAGATTTTAAGGAAGAAGCTACAGCAGAGGGAGTAAAGGATACCCCAGAGAAACACAGTGGGTTTCTGTGAAAGCGTTTACCTAAACGGGCAGAGTATAGACCAAGGAGCAACCTTGAAGTAAGTAAATATTGCCTCAGTGGATGCTAGTAGCAAACATTAGCTTAAAAACTTGGGTTGTAGCATAGTGTCAAGAGTCTTCGTACATTCATAACTTTCTAAAAAAGGCGCCTTCTATATAGAACTGGTAACAACCTTGAACTGACTGTAACCATCTATCTCTAGCTATTTTTAACAGCAGACAACTTCCACAGCTCCTTCTCAGCTCTGTCTACTGCCCCACTCTCCAAACACCAAAGCCACATAGCTATTTCTACTTCCCCTGACCTAAAGGCAGCCCTGATTCATTAGAACTGAAAATTTCAGAAGCACCACATAAATTACTGCTGAGCTACCATTTTAGGCCAACTCCTTTTTATCACATATGCACTCAGTTTCATTGTATGGTTAACTGAGAAGCCTGAGGAAGTTTAGTCTAGTGGTATAATTTTTCCTCAGCTAGTGTCTTTCTTCCTAAAAACATGAGGAAATTGAAGAAGAGTTTCCTACTGAGTTTGGGAAGGGCCTATGTTATTTCAAATTGCAGAACTGATTCAAATCCAGAGAGGAAGATCAAAACAAAAAAGTTTGGGGATGTCACTTTGCTACACAAGGGAAACAGTTCTAAGGAAACACTCATAGAACCTATGTAGTCTAGTTTCTTACTGTGTTCATGCTCTTTTTCTCTGAGCTAAAACCACAGTTAAGCTAAAGGGGCAGCCTGTCTCTCACTGAAGGCATTCATTTAGGTTTTTCTCCATTTAGCTGCCCATTTTCATCAGACATGTAGGAACAGATTACCTTTGAGAACTCTAATCCTTGTCAAATTTGGGTGCCACTACAGAAATGGTTCAAGGTTACTTGGAGAGGGAGAGGAGAAATGGATGGGAGATGTCTGACAAACAGGACATATCATATATATGCCTTGTCTCTTAAGAAAGCCAAACTCTAAAATCAATATTGAGGCTCAAGCACAGAGTACAGTCTGAAGAGATGCACAGATCCCAGAGAAAGAATACTATCAGCTAATCAAAGGCTGCGTCAAATTTGTTCCTTAGTGCTTATGTCCACATAATTTTTTAGAGATTTGCTTTGTGACATTAGTTTGTATGGGAAGCTATATATGTGCACCATATCATGCATGATGAAGCAATTTAGGACTTAAATATGTCTAAAACATTTGCACTAGATAAGAAATCATGACTGGGAACACATGGAAATTTTAAAATCCAAAAAAAGAGAAGTAATAGAGAAGGCATTTCAAATACTTTTTCATCATGTAAATTGAAAATACTTACCAGTTTGTAGCATATTGCAAATGCAAGTAGATAGGTTTCTTTGTTGAAAGGTATACCTTGTTTTTTCATTTCTACCAGAACTTCCAAAGCACCTATCAAAATGACATTAGTGTTACTCACTTCACAAATTTAAGGCTGTACATTTAGTAACTGGAAAAAAAAATTCAACATGGTATGAGCTCAGTAAGTCTATTTCAAAATAAGAATGTAAACTGAAACCTGTTATTTTTTTAAAAATTAATACATTTGAAAAAGTTTAATTTAGGGTCAGTTGGATGTAAAAATTTCTTTCCAGCAAGGTTTTCAATCTACATTAGCATCTGGCCTTACTGTTCTATTATTTTCATAGAAATCTAAAACTGAATTCTAGATACTTGACAAAGCCGCTCTGATTCTTCCTAACTGCCCAGAAAGCAAGCCTTTTAAACACGTGATCAAAGCTTCCACCATTTTAGGCAAACTATCTAACAGCTCCTCAATAATGCACTTGCTCCACTACACCACAACACTGCATTCAGGCTCTGATTTAGCTATTTTTACAGTGGCTCAGTCTCAACTTTTAGGACAACTGCTGGACTTAGATTTGCCAAACATCAAGAGACAAAGTGCTGTGTGTTCAACAAATTTCAAATAAAGGGTTTTGCTTGAAAAGCTTACTCCATACTCAATTTAAGATTTTCTCATGGAAAGTCTTTTCAGTCAAGTCAGATGATTCCCCCTTATCATCACAAAGGGCCAAACTGATTTGAAGCATTTGACTTAAATACTGCAGTAGCCACTCTGTTTGGGCACACTAGTAAAACAAACCAAGAGAAGAGTATGGTCTGGTTTTGTTATCAATGGAAAAAGGGTACTCTTTCCTGCTCTGACACAAATGCAGAACTGCCAGAAAAATTGTTGAAGAACTTACTGTTCCAAAAACCACATAAACCAAACTTTGAACAGAGAAAACAAAAAGCTATTGGAAATTACAAACCAAAGAGAAGTCAAGCCTTCAGAAAGGAGGGTTTAGGAAACAAGCCCTCCTGGATAACCACGATTCTGTGCAACTGAGAATGGTAAGAATACCATTTGAAGTATGAAAAAAATACAGCCTTCCATTTTTATTATTATTATATATACATTATTTTATATATTTATTATTATTTATAAATATTTTATTATTTATACACACTACAATGCAGCTCATTCACATCTACACTGATTTACATGATGTTTGGCCTTCTAAAACCATAAACCGATCAGCAATAGTCATTTAAAATACATACATTTATATACACATACACAAACTTACAGTGAGAAGCATCCTCCTCAAAACGCATTTGCCTTAGCAATACAGTACTTACTAACAAACTGTAGCAATACAGTACTTACTTTCAAAATGGCCCTTTTTAAACAACATAGTCATCAAAATATGAAATGATGTATTGTCTGAGAAAAAACCACGCAAATTCTGGAGAAGAAACATACAAACAGAGCAAGCATAAAGAAAGTTAGGACAGTGAGCATTCTTACTGCGCACAGCATTTAGCAGGTCTTCCTACTGGAATAAGCCCCATCTTCAGAAGTTCACCATTTAACTCCCTGGGTTCCCTGACTGTCTCTCTGTCAAATAACCTCTAAACTACCAGTGACTTAGTATGGTCAAAAGCTCACTAAAATTAAACAGAAATTTCCGAGAGATTCCCACTATCATTATTTTTAATGACAGATTGTGACCTCTAATTTAATGCAAGCAGAAGTCACTGACTAATGGCAACTCCAAAATCTCAGCAGAAATACAGCTTGCAGCTGATTAACAATATCTTTGGGGTAAAGTACCACCATCATGAAACTGAAAGAATTTTTTACTAATCACAGTATCAAATGATGAACAGATCAGCACAAGGCCTTGAGTGATGACAAGCAGAGTACCAGAAGAAAGAGTAAGTGTATTTTACATTCCACTTCAATCATGCTGTGTGTTGGGAATAGCCAAATAAAATGCCAGAGGTATTAAGTCTAAATTTCTGCAGTATAGTCTGAAGATGTGGTACTGTACCTTACAATCCATCAGTTACTAACTCCTGCAAGTACTGCAGGACCTGACTTCATAACATAGCTCTTAATCACAAAAAAAAAAACCCAAAACAAAACCAAAACCACACATACCATTACACATGCCTAATTTAACAATAGTAGCCCAAGCAAGAATTTTCCCATTTCTTGCTAGGCATATCTCGTGCCTTAATGAATTAACATCATAGAGATGACTTTCCACTGGCCGCCAGATATTTTTGAAGACACATTATTGCACAGAATCTTTTTAATTTATCATAGAATCATAGAATCATAGAATGGTTTGGGTTGGAAGGCACCTTAAAGATCATCTAGTTCCATATACACTGGGCATGATTAATATCTTGTTATAATAGCACACATAGCATTTTACAGATGTTCAAAAACAAGTCCTTAAGTTTCTTCAGCACTAAAATGGCCAAGTTCCTGAGTATGATGAATATCATACTACCTCTACGGGGTTCAGACGGAGGTGAAGTACAGAGTAACATGACAAACCTGTTGGTGCAAATAACCCAAGGGATTTCAGAGGACTACTACATAAAAACTCAGAAGTGTTCATTTTCCAAGAATGATCTAATGCAACACAGGATGCAGGAAAACATGCATCAGCTGTGTTCATTTGAGGAATTATTTTTTCATCAATACTTTTTATTCACATGATGCAATTACACAGAAGTACAATAATAAAGTTATTAGTCAAACTAGCATTTAATTTTCTTTTAATTACTGTTTTGCTATTTTTAAAATAAAAACCATGCAATCTGCATCCGTACATTAATGTCATAGACATCCTTGCTACTGCAGCACTTATACTTCAAGTCTACGAGCTCATGCAAGGCTCATGCATAGCATACCAATTACTCATATTGCAATAATAATAGTAACAATATTTTCAAAATATATAGGGGAATTACCTGATCTTTGATAAGTTCTACTGCAGGTCTTTCAAGGTCCAGCTCATAACAGAGCCTCATAAAGAGGGGCCCAAATTTAAAATGGTGTAAGGCTGTGATTCCATTCTGTTCATGGTACCTATTGGAAAGATTAAAAAAAGTTAATCACACAGAGCATGGAATCTGTTAAGGGAAAACAGCCTTAAATAGACAGCAAGATCTGTATGTGCAATGACAGGGGCACACTACTCTATCTGCACTAGCCAATGACATTTAGATAACAGGAGATTAATTTTATGGAAAAAATATTGTTTTGATCAAACTAATAAATTAACTAGTAATACGTAATCTGTTCTATTTCCAGGTAAAGTAACCTGCATTGGATTAGTAATAGAATGGGTCTCTGCCGTGAAAATTCCCAGCTACTTTACCTTCCATTCACAGAGCAATAGCACAGGAAGTTGCAGCAGTCTATTTTAGCAGCAGTACCTGCTAAAATACCTCAACTTTTACTCTCCTACACTAAAAGAAAAAAAAAAAAAAAAGATAAAAATAAAGTGTTTCACTTGTGTTTCACTTTTTTCTTTATAGTTCCTACACTGTAATTGCTGGGAAGCCGTACATTCACAAAACCTCCTGATCTGCCACAGCTGGGTCCAGACCAGTTTATAACCAGGCGTGTCTTGGCTGGAAAATGCCACTGAACACACCACTACCTCTCAGCTGAGAGATGACATTTCTATCTGGCTGACCATTCATTCTTCGTACAGTAGGACACCACTTCGTTCCCGTAGCTTGACTCTCCTTTGATCTTAGAGTCTCGGAACGGTTGCAAGATCCAAAGTAAATGAGAATACAGCCTTAGTTTAAGGGATTAACTATGCATAGAGCCACTGAATTAGGCCAAGCCCTCAATTGCAGATATAACCTGAGATGATCCAACAAAAGCAAAAAAGTAAAGCCAGAAAACAGCGTTACCTGGATTGTTAAAAATACCTGTAAATAACTTTTCTGGCTAGTTCCACATCAGATGATGTCTGACACAAATGCAGTACATTTTTTAGTTCATTTTTGAGAATGACTCCATTTTTCTGTAATTTTTCTTTAATACTTCTAAAATACGGATCTGAAAATAAAACACATTATAGCAGCAGTCTATAGACAATTCCATTACCTGTGTTGCATACTTGGTACCTGAAACATTGAGATCCAATGAAGGAGAAAGCTTGTTTTTTTCACCAAGAAAAATGCATAAAGCTTCTTACAGACAAGCATGCCTAGGTGACCCCATGAAGTCATGTCAAGACTTGGAAAACCAAGAAGATGCTTATTGTGAACTTAATTTCATTGTGTATCTTATGGAATATATCAGGTAATACAAAAATTTTAAAGAGGAAGGAAGTTTTTTAAGTGACATTTTCTGCCTTATGTTCTTTTTTTAAAAAGCAAGCAAACAAACAAACTCAACATTCAAACGAGCGTAAGAACTTTCACTCAACACTGTTCGTACAGATTTAAATTCCTTCACAACTGATGCAAATACAGTCTCATACGTAATCTATGTATTTCTATACATAGCCATAAACTTAGAGTTGCTTCCTTTCCCCCCCAGAAAAGAAGTTTTTCTATCCAGCACTTTCTTCTGTGACAAAGCAAGCACAAAGATCAGTCCCTCAGTTGGTAATCTCAAGGCTCTGATTCAGACACACACAAGATTAAAATCACATGTACCACCTGGCAGCCCAATGCCTCTAATGTGCTGCCCTCTGTCTTGGGCAGGGAAGTTAACTTTTTTGTAGCAGTTGCTGGGTCACTGCTGTTTCCAAGCTAGTAACCTACACAAGAGGTGCAAAGTGAGCACCCCAGAGAACAACATATTCAGCTACTGGATGCATATCTGCTGCTACATGCAAATACAAGTCCTTACTCGAGACTGAGATGCAGAGCTGAATCCTGTGATGTCAGAAGAATGTATATATCTAAGTATGCATATGTAATGGCTGTGATGTGTTCAGAGGTGAGCAGAAATTTAAAAAACACCTGGGATCTGAACTGTATTTGTAAAGAACACATAATAGTTATTATAACTACTGTAAGTGTTTACCTGCTGTAGTTAATAGTATAACTATTATAGTTAATAGTTGCATTATAATAAATAATAGCTATTATATATTCTGTGTAACAAAATAGTTATTATTGCTTTTCCATTTCTAAACCAAGTTTATTACTAGCCCTAATTACTTCTTTTCATCTTTCAAGTATTAGACTAAACATGGAGTACAGAAATCATGCACACACACACACACACACACACAGAGGTGCTCAGCACATTGTTTTAATCAGTTTTCAGAGGATACTATTTGTACAAAACTAAAAGGTCAACTGTGACCTGTAAAGCCAAATATTTGGCTCCTACAAACCTGTTTCAGCAAGAGTGTAATAGCAATAAATTCAATGTATCTCAAGTACAGGACAAGTAATCCCCAATACAAGTACGTCATCATCACAGCAAAATATAACAACATTATGACTCTCCACTGCCTGATTTAAATTGTACTTTTACTTAATATAGAAAAGCTGTCAGGTTGACTTTACCTCCCTCTCTGTCCCAGAAGACTGGTTTATATAAAACTAAATTTGATTATTTGTGTCTTCTTTGCCACACACAAAAAAATTAAAATTAATGACATCCTTTGGAACAATTGTCATTTTGTATCACTAGAACACCTGCACATGATAAAACAGAGTCTCACCTAACCATTCTTAAATACTCTTAAATACGGGCAGCTTTGTGTTTATATTTATGTTCCTTAAAGATAGGAATTCGCATACACTTTAAACAGCATGACAAAATGCCCATCAGAAAAAATCACCAATTTTGCTCCTTTGTTAGTTTGGAAAACGTGAATTTGTTTTTCATATTCTGCATATGCATACATCTGGAATTGGGTGTACAACTGAGAACTTACATTAGGTAAAAGAAAAAAAAAATCTAAAAGAATAAGCTAACTAAATTTACAGTGCGGATTAAAAGAGAATTACTGGCATAGGCCTTCTCTGGATAGTTAAGTAACTATTAGGCTTTGTATTAACTTTCTCTACTGATGATATATTTGAAGCAAGATTTGTAGACTGAAATAGTATTTTCTATTAGACTATCTGACAAAGTTGAAAAGCAAGGACGCAACCATTTCAGGTCTTATGCAAACACCTTGCCTACTTGAAAGCTTCTCCACATCTCCCAACACAGCATAACCAATATTGTTTCATTCTACGAAGCCTCAGATCTTCCAATAATTTTAGCTACAAAAAATTTGCAAGAGGCAGACATAAGTTGTTGCTTTACATGGGGTCAACTGGTGTCATATTATAATGACTTTGACTGTTTTGTTTCCTAGGACTCATGCTAAACATGAGAATGGTGATTATGAAATAAATACCTTTTTTGCCATGAACTTCATTTCTAATTGCCACTTTCATCTGCTGAAATTCTTGTAACTTTATATCATCTTCTGTTAGCAGATACCGCTTCCCTACCATAAGAAAAAAAGAGGAAGGTTGAGTTTTACGTCACACTGTCTGTTTCACTACTACTGAACTTTGCATTTATGAATTACTGCTGTTTATTATTGTGTGATGCCAGACCACAGGCAGCATGATGCTAAAGAAAGACTGCAAAAATTGCAGTTGCTCACGTCACTGAGAAAAGAACCCAAGCACTATGTCACGGCTTTCCATAATTAATGTGTACAAGGATGAAGAAGTATATATTTATTGGATGTGCAAAAGTAAAACTAGAGACACCATTCCTCTCCACCTAGCCAAGGTACAAGAGGATTCTGCACAAGAATAAGATCTTTCTCCCTTTCATGCTTTTATAATGATTTGTCTTGTCATCTCTTTGTTCACCACAATTCACTAGTGGCACAGCTTTCTTTCCTCACATGTGCTGTCCCCACTACTGTAGAATGCATTGTTCTGGAAGCTCTGAACACAGTAGGAAGACAAAAGGAAAAAAACCCAAGCTTATTATTTGGATTGTAGTAACACTCAGGAGACCTAGTGAAGTTCTGGTGCAGTACAGACATCAGAGATGAGACAGTCATTGAGTCTAGAATCTCAAAATTAACTTCGGGTGCTGACCTCAACCGTACTGCGTTGTAAGCTCCTTTAACAAAAGCGTCATGCAAATGTTATTTGTGAAGTCTTTGCTGTCACAAAACCAGCTCTCCAGTAGATTTTTATTTGCAACCAATGATTTTGTAACAGCGTCACTATAATAGTTTGCGTTGTCACAATCCAATCTCTTAAGTTTTTGGCTTCTTAAAGAATGATTCTAATCATGAAGGGACAAGAGCATATATTGACCTGAGTTAGGTTATTTATTCTCCTTCTGCATTTCCCCAGCAAAATGTAACAGGCCACGCAAATAAAAACACTTGTTTTCTATGCAAGTGAAGCATAGTAATGACACACTTCATAAAATCTGAAGAGAAAATCCATTCAATGGCACCTTTAGCCATTAAATTTAATGGAAACAGTTCCCATGGGTAAACAAATACACTTCATCCAGCATGAAACTGGCCTGGATTACCCTGCCGTTTACTTCCCACAGACCTTCTCAGCTGGTCTAACACCGAAAGACTGTCCCTGCTCTGGGCCTCTCCAGAGCTGATGCAGGAATCATGCCGGTGCCTGGGGTGGGACAGGCGCGCCACACCGCGTGGACACAGCGGTCACAGGCGGTGTCAGCAGAGAGCTTGAGGCAGCTGAATTTTACCCTTCTTGAATTCAATTTGCTGAATTCTGCCGATTCCTTAAATTCATACCTTACAGTGCTATATAAACAAACCAGTAAAAAACCAAATAAGAGGGCCTCTGAGGAAAAAGGAGGTGTATTGATACAATGGCTGGCGAACGCAGGTGGTGCAGGCCATCCCAGAGAACTTAACTAACCAATCTGCTTTACCTCAGCCCTGGTGCAACCCTCTAAAAGGAAGGCTGGTGAGGGCCGGTGAGGACCGGTGGGCAGACCACCACGCAGGGGGGATCTTCATGTCTCTGAGAGCTCTAACAGAGCTGTAAAGTGAGCGAAACCTCCACTGACGCTGGCGCAGCAGGCGGGGAGCCCGGACGGGGCCCGCGCTGGGAGCCCTCTGCCACACACCTCCTTTCCATGTGTCCCCTCCTGTTCTCTGGGTGAGGGAGAGCCTTGGAGAGGCCTCTGAAGCCCGGGCGCGGTGGTGGTGGTGGTGACAACCAGCAGGCGCAGCCCAGGGTCTGGATAACACTGTCGTCCTCCCAGAACAAATTTATGAAGCTACATTTTTTTCTTTCAGTGGCTCGTATCCAGCCAGCGGCAACCACGGGGTGAACTGCGTAACGCCGCCGCCAGCCCTCCTCGCGGGACAGCTCTGCCGCACCAGCTCTGCCCGCCCACCGCAGCACGAACGGGCCCGCTCCGAAGCCCACCGGGAGCCCCTCGGCGCTCCCCCGCCATACCCCGCGCCGAGGCGGACATGCCCGCAGGAACTACAACTCCCGGCAGGCACAAGGCTGGCGGCGGTCGCCGGCCCTGCCGGGAGTTGTAGTACTCCGGTCGGCCCCCGAGCCAAGGAGCAGCCCAGGGCCGCGGCCGCGCATCCCGCCGCCCGCCCCCGCCGCGCAGCCCGCGGTACCTGCAGGCCCGCAGCCCCAGCAGCCCGAGGCGGGCGGGCGAACCGCCGAGCGCCGCACCGCCTCCCGCACCACCCGCTGGGAGCCGCCAGCGAGCACGGCCGCCATCTTGCGCCCGGGCCTGCCGGCGGCGGCGGCCGGGGGCGGGGCGGTCGCAGGCCTGCCCCGCGCCGCCGTTCGCCTCCTCCCTCGGCGCCATGGCCGCCCCCGTGCTCAGGCGAGGCGTGCTCTGGAGCGGGAGGGCCCTCGGCGCTGCGGCAGGTCGGTGCTCCGTTGGCAAGAGGCAGCAGGGCCCGCTGCGGCGGCGGGGCGGGGGTGGGGGGGCGCGCTGAGGGGGGGCGCGGGCCGGGCCGGGCCGCGGGGGACGGGCCCGGGCGGGACGGGCCCTCGAGTCGACGTGGTTGCTGCGGGCTGCGGTGGCCGCCGCCGTCGGGAGCGTGAGCAGGGACGGGGTGCTGTGTGGGGACCTTCCCTTCGCCTTCATACATATATATTACATATATATATATGTATATGTATATATACAAATTGGAGACAGCTCTGAGAACGGCGTATCACTAGCTGCGGTGCGGGAGAGTATTCTTAATTTGTTTTTTATAGGTACTCTGCCTTGCCGATTTCATAGCTGGATAGCTTAGGACCGGACTTTTCGGGTCACGGGAAGGCACACGGAGTTGTATGGAGGCCGCCAAACGCGCGGCAGTAAGGGTTGAGCAAAACCTGATAGCTCGGGTGACAGAGGCACAGCCAAGACTGATGTTTTTGAAAAGACGCCTTTCCAAAAATCCTGACCTTGGGGAAAGAACTGAGCTCAGTAAGGCTTCCTTCAGGTGAGGTGGTGATGGATAACTTCATTGTGCCTTTGCAGCCTCCCCGAGCAGAAATTTTTCTGTGCTGTTTCCTGGTGGCTGGATGCCCCTGTCTCAAAAACGCCGCCCTTTCCTCGGGCGCTGGAGCCGCTCAGCAGCGAACCGGCATGGAGGCCTCAGACCTGGCCTCCAGCTTACCTGAGCAGAGCACTGTCATACAGACAGTTGCTTGTGCTATAGAAAATAGTTCTTTAAACTCTCATGCTTGCTAGTGGCATCCTTAGCTGTGAATGAGCATACAGAAGTTCATCCTAAAAAAAAAACAAACAACAAACCCAAATCTTTTCTGTGCCTCTTTTGTCAGCATAATGAAAAATAGCTTTAAAAGAAACCCCACCAACCAAACAAAAATAAGTCTCTTTCTATGTTCTAACTGTTTGGTAAAGTGATGCACGTATTCTTATATTCTGAGAATTCTATGTACCAGGTCTTTTTGACAAAAATTTGCAAAGATGTTCAGAGCTGGGTGTGTGTGTATAATTGCATGTCAGAAGGATGATGAGAAAAATTGTTTCACGCCCAAGAATAACAAACTTTTAGCGGTAGCAGGTAGATTTTCAGATAAAGGCTTTAAGGTAGTTGCTAAGAATTCTGTGTAGCATAGTAATGTCTATTTTTAAAATATATCATGTTTTTTAACGTTAATTTGTGCAACCTTTTGCATGTATTTCTATATCTTCCTTCAACAAATTTTATTCAGATGTTCCTCATGCATCTTCAAGGCCTCATCATCTGTGAGTGATGCACAGACATGGTTTGTTCTTCCAACTGAATCATTTTCCGTTTTGTTTCAAAAGCTAGAACAGCGTCTTAGGCAGATTTCAAAGGTGGTGCAAAGAGTGTTTGGAAAAACTTTCAAAAACATTTGAGTGAACTCTGCAGTTCACAGGAGATGCAAAAAAAATGATCAAAAATGGAGTATTTCCAGATGAGCATATGCCTTTCATTTCCAGTGAGACAAATCTTTACAGGTGGAAAAAATAACCATCCAACAACAGAAAAGCCTCTTTGTGTGTATTCACCTTTTTGGCTTATGCTTTTATGCCTACATTTAGCTAATCGCTAGCGTTTGATGAAAAAGGTCTGTGTGCACAAAGAAGCTATCCTTTATTGTTGTTTGGGTTTTTTTCTACCTTGACAAATTTTCTTAAATACAGAGTTCAGGTTTGGGAAGATTTGTTTCATGCTGAAAAAAAAATCTTCAGGGGAAAGCCTTTCTGTTTTAAAAATGATAAAGTAATGGCTCATCTACATACAAGGAATCTGAACTCTTATGGTAGCCGCTGCTGACAGCTGTGTCATAAAGACAGTGTAATGCATCCAACTCAGTAAATGTGACAGAAAAAGGTGATAACTAATAAAGTGTTAGTTTGTTTAGAGATGTCTAAGCAACCTGGCTTATGTAGTGATTTCTTTCTTCATTAGGTAGAAGATGTCTTCTTTCTGCGGCCTATGTGGACAGCTCAAAATGGGAAAAGAGACAAAAAGAGGAGCATAGCCTGGGTGAGAAAAGTTTGGGTTTTTTTCTCCACTTTTACTAACTAATTGCAACCTGAACTCATTTGAGACTGGCTCATCTCCTATAAATATTTCAAAATAAAAAAATGCGTGGAGCAAAATGCTTCTGAGGTTCTATGTCAAAATCTGCTCAACATATTAAAAATCTGTCATATATATTCAAAGCTATAACGCAGAAACAAGTTAGAATTTACCCGTTTAATTAGTGTTTGGTTTCTACAAGCTGATTTTTTTTATTTCACAAAATCCAAAGATTTTATTAATGTCATGGTTTTGCGTCTGACAGTTAAGACTGTCTCCAAGTGTCCTCTTCATCTATATTGTTTTAATTGTAATGCAGTGCGAAAGAAGACCTATAATTATTACAGGGCATTCCTGCTTAAAAACATTTTTTTAAAAGAACGTTTTCCTCAGATTTTTGCAGGAGGGAAGGTTACATTTCTTGTTGAAATTTTAGATTTTTCTTTTGGGGAAAAATGAAACTAAACATTTTATATTTCCGAGAAGTTGTACATTAAACTGTATCTCCATATGGTACTGAGATCTCTTGTGAGAATTTCATAGCTAAATTCTTTGGCTAGATTACATTTGAAATGACATTCCACCATCTTTTTGGTGACTATGTTAAATAGAAAGCATCATGCAAAACATTTTTCCATGCTGAAGATACATATGCATTATTTATTTTGTACCAGAGTGTTTTGGAGACCCCTCAATGCATAATCTTTGTCTTCCATTTTTAATTCCTGGGCCATTGAACTATGCTTGTTAATTGTAACAGAAAGAAGAATCAGCAGGTGAAATTCAAGGGCTTTTGTCAGGCAGGAAGACAGACAAAATGATCAGAGTAATGTTTTTTATGCACTAATTTGTTTCTGTTATTTGCCTATAAACAGCTAGGTTGGTATTCTCTACATGTTTTGCTGTACATGGGCCAGAAGCAGCCGGTGGGTGCTCATGACTGTAGCTTGGATCCTGCAGAGATTGTTAATACCTTGTAACCCTTTCCTGTCAATAGGACTGCTCATGCAGTGTTTCTTGGGCTGGAGCCACAGACTAGTGCCCTGGGATGCATTGGAACCAGTCACCTCCAGACGAAAAAGGTTTTTTATTTTGACAAAAGTCATAGGCAATACAAATCCACTGTAGAAGAAAACACTGTTGTGGAAGTGCTGGTACAGTCCGTGTTTGGCTTTCCCCAGGCCTGGCAAGACCTTTTGTGACTATTTGGCAAGCACAGTTCTTGCTGCTGATCTGCCGATGATCTTGATCCAAAGCAGATGTCTGTTGCATGCTTTTCAAAGAACTGCTTTGCATTTTCATTTTGTGTTCATAGAAAAGAGAAAACAAGTTAACATGGTGTCAGCTGTATTAGCATTTTCAAAGAGGAGACAGCCCTGCAGACGTCTGCTCTGTAGCTGTCAGTTGTATGGTTGCACATATAATCTTGTGTGTAATAACTGATGATTGTAGCTAGAGTGATTTCCTTGTGTGAGGAGATGCTGTTTTATGTGTGTATTTCAAACACTGTTTCAGAACTGTTATTCTGCAAAACTATGTTGTGAGAATACATTTAAAGGAAAAAGAAGTATTTTTGTTTTAAAGTCAGTTCCATTTCTCTGCTGCAGTGATGTGGTGCCATCCCAGACTCAAACTCATTTATTGTGTCCATATGAGATACGCTTTATTCTTTTCTCCATAGTCTCAGTTTAGCATTCCAAGCATGAATGAGCTTAGGAAACTTCAGTACTGAAAAAAGCATGGGAAAGAGCAAGACTGTATTTTGTGTACAGAAGCACATTTGTTCAAAAAGGTAGGAATTGAAAATGCGTTAATTTGGACTTTACAAACTGCTTGCTGGTAGGAAGACACCAGTCTAGAAGTAATTTGGACTCCCCTTATTAAAAATGAGTTATCAAGGAAATGAGAGGCATGGCTGGACTTAGATTCTCCAGTGTTTCAGTTGGTTCATCACTAGCAAGGGTAAAATTAAGTGATAGTAAGCATCTTGATGAGAAGGATAGCAATTACCAGAATCCCAGGGGATGGCGGAATCCCAATGAGATAAGATGTCTTTTTTTGTTAGAAAAACTCATAGTACCCAAAATGGCTCATCCACAGCACCAGGTGGCAGTGCTGTCTTTACAGAGTTGAATAATTCTCATTCAAAGCCGCCTTCTGTTTCCATTCAAAGCCTTCCTTGGTACAAAGCTGTAGTTCTTTCCAGAAGCTGCTAGGGATGTGGAAATACGGAGAAATGTGAAACACATAAATTTGTAAGGCAAAGTACTTGCCTCAGCCTTCCTGTATATTTTAATTGGGTCTTTAAAATAAATTAAGGCTTTCTTTATATAGAAGATGAAACGTTAGTGTGTGAGCTAACGTACTAGCTCTGCCCATCGTTCCCAGAACAGGTAAACTTTGTGTCGCAGTTGTATCCGCTTTCCCGTTGCTGCCCCATCACTGGCTTTCAAACCTGTCCTGGATGGACCACTTCTAAAAATAAGAGAGTAGTGACCTTAATGGTGGCCAAATGTGCCACTTGTTGATGTGGCTACATGCTGTGGATAGGTACACACTGTGAATCAAACTGAAACAGTCTTGATTTCCTGGGCCACCAAACTGGTATTAGATGTCATAACCACTGACTTGGAACATGACAGTCAGTATTTTCCCAGTCATCGTCCTGAATCAGCCTGTTGTGGGCCGCAAGACATTGAGTTCCTATGAACAAATGAAAATAAAAGTGTACATGAAATCTCAGACACCAGTATTCTAGAGATAACTGTGAAGTCACATCCAGAAGTTAAATGACCTCAGCTCAGATTTACGGTTTGTTTTGTTAGTTTGTTTAAATCCATGTATATCTGCAATATGCAGAAATATGTTTTTAGAGACATTAAAATTTTGTAAAAGTTAATCTTCTAGAAACGTATTTTTGGGCAATATGTATGAGAGATTATATATACTAATGTCCTCTTTGGTAACGACTATCAGATGAAAGCACTTGCAACATACATCTGTTAGAATGTGCATAGAATTTTGCTTTGGCCATTAAAACATTTATTTCGTTTATACACCAATGTTAGCACTCAAGTTTTACTACTAACAGTGGTAGCAGGCTTGGGCATTCACATTCTGGCATTCTAGTGCTGCTGTCGGGATGTTTTTAACTAAGAATAAGCTTTAATCTTGATTATTGAATAACAGCTTATAGAGCAAACTTGGTTTACGAAAGGTAGCTGCATTATTTCAAATCTTGAATATGAGGAAAAAAGTCTGGTTTTAGGTGCTCTTCAGAAAAAACAAACCAGGGAAGAATTGCTCACTGCAGATTATTAGTATCGAGAAACTACAGCAGAAATGGCAGTTTGTCTGGAAACAAAGCTAAATTTCCCATTAACTTGATTTGTCTTCTATTCTTTAAGGTTTAATCAGCTTTCATTTTATTGTGACTTATATTGGAGCTGATAGATAAGTGCTTCATGTTGCTTTCCATGCTAAAGTTCTGATGGAGAACTCCAGCTCTGTAGACAGCATAAAAGGTCAATCATTAAAATTCTGTGTGTGAACTCTCCCAGAGAAGGCCTGTGTATAAATGGTTAACAGTCTTGGGATCTTGCACTCATAGCATTGTATTAATTTGGTTTATATTCTACTGAGGTACTCAGTGTTTCCTCAAATGGGCTCTTAATCTTCATGAACACATGGGCTCTTCATCTTCATGAGCACCTAGACAAAAGAAGTGCCAAGCTCAGGGGTTGAATATGGCCCCAAATGGTCTTAGGTATCAACTTCCAGTTTTCAGAGGGTGATGCCTAATAAAAATAGTTGTGGAACAGGTAAACGAATTCCCAACCTGTGCAGTTGTTTGTCTCCAGTCCATGTTGCTATGTCATCAAACATACCAGATTTCAGAGTGAATACTTTTTTCCAGCTATCTCGAAATGCAGATGAAGAATGTTGGATGCCAGTTGGCTTAGTAGGTTTAGGCAAGGATCTAGCCAGTTCTGAGTTCCTGACAAGTTGACTTGACCACAGCATCCGTTCTCTCTAACTGCTAGCACTACTGAGAATGCCCTCAAAGTCTTTACCTACATGTTCCATCATGACCCTTGTGAGTGCTGGAGAGACAGGCAATATAGGGTCAAATACAGACACTTCTTGTAAGGATATTCCCACAGAAATTTCTTTACCATTAAAAAAGTTGATCTGCTGTTTCAGTGGTTATGTGGTACAGCATGGCCTTGGTGGCCCACATCAGCACAGCATCCTGTGTTGTATTTTGTAGGAGCTGATACTTGCCTCACTAACTTTGCCCTAGATTTCCCTTTGCTTTCATGGTCATGAAATGCTTGCCTTCACTCAGCCTGAGATAAATGCCCTTTTTGTGTTTTGAAGAAGGCCTTAAAGTGCCTCAGGAAGGAAAGTGTTATGTAAACACAAATTACTGCTATGTAGCAGACAGCAGCATTGTCCAGACTAAGAGTCAGCCATTTAATTCCAGATCAAGGCTCTGTCATTTTGCTGCAACAAAAATATTTGCACGTGTGTTGTAATTTGAGAGAGTACCTATAAGGTCAGAGTAACATTGAATGCCATTTGTACTGTTAGAACTGTAAACCCCTCAGTATTCACTGGCAGTACAGGTGTGTTTTTAAAACGATGAATAGTGGTATCACTTGTTTTGTGGACAGAACGTATATTGACTGCATCCCTTGGAGACATGGCGTGTTACTGGTGCTGTGCTGCTTTCTGCCTCTGACAACTTTGCCAGAGTCAAAGGCTTAGTAAATTCTGATGTGGTGCTGCAAGTTGTGCTCGCCTCACATTTCATTGACAGGTGTGGAGGTCAGATGCCCTTTTTGGAAAATGAATTGTAAAATGAGCCAACCCATCAGCTCTTGAAGGATGGCCAATGGGTCTAATCGAGAAGTGTCAAAGGAGAGGCTGGTTTAGTAACAGTTGTAGTCTTGGGGTGCAAAGGGTGAAGCAAGGTGCTAATGGTGCAAAGAGAATATGTTGGATTCCTGGTCCTGGAAGATGCAGGAGAATAGAAAGAAAATGATTGAAGACTCTAAATTTTATAGATTGGGTATCATCAGTTCGTCTCAGCTAAGAATCAAACAGCTGACAGTAAGCATACAATGAACAGCTTACTCCTCCTGAGTTGTCATTATTTTCCAGGAAAAGTACAAAAGTAAAACTCCAAATTAAATGAATTTAACTTCCAACTAAATTCATTAAATGCAAAGGTTGGCTACCTGTTCAACAGTCAGAAGCTTAAAGTTCCTGTTTGGTCAAATTAATATTGTTATACGACTGCTGGAGCAGAATGCTATAAAGTTAATAAGGTTCTGGCACAGTGCACAGTTTGATTAACAGGATTTCTTTGGATTGCTGTTTGTGACTGTGGAGTTCATCAGTATGGTACTGCTTGTTTCTGTGTCTCATTGTTTTACTGTAAAATGAAGGACAAACCCATGCCAGAAGTACTGTCCAGCATATGCTAATCTTGAAGGCAAGTGTGAATTCTAAGGACATCTGCTCAGCTTTTCTAGATGAGTTATATTAGTTATACTAATTCCATCCAACACATTATAGGGTAGTTTGCTTTTCCCCCCCTTCTTTCTAATAAGTTAAAAACATCATGTTGAGAACCTTTCCATGTATTATCTTCTGTTAAAGTATTTAACAATAATTGAAAGTACTGTTTTCATACAACTTCAAAATGAGATGTTAACAAGGAACCAGAATTTGATTTCATGGACAGAGGTTCTATTCTAGGTTGTATGATGGCTCTGCAGATTTTCCTGTAATGCCAGTTGATTAAACATACTCTTTTTCTGTTTTCTCCAGCTGACTTAGCCCACTTAATGGACAGAACCTATGAAAGAAAGCTTCCTGTCAGCTCTTTGACAATAGCCCGGGTAAGGAAATAAATCCCAATCATAAAGTGATGGAAATGGTAGTGGATTGCTTATGAAATCAAATGAGCTGAAAGGGGATAAATGAAACTACCTCTGCTGGGAGTTCTGGAGTTGTAAATGTCTTGTTATACTGTTAAATTGCTGTGTAAAGCTGTTTCATTGTTACTTTGTACTCATTAGTTAGTACCTGGACTGTAGGGTCTTTGAAAAAGAAATAGTTTTTTTTTCTCAGTAAAATTGGGGCCTCATTGTTACTGGGCTGTGTATTTCCCTAATATGTGTTCCCTGCCTTCCTGTGGTTTCTGTCTTAGTGAGAGCTTTAACGCCCACTCAGGCACCTTATAAGAACCCAGGCTGCTAAGGGGGTGCAACGAATTAGCATACTGCCTGTCTGTGTGCATCTTCCTCCACTTCCAGGCTCCTTTCAGAGTGAGGCAGAGGTGGATACGTTTTTGTCTTGGTTTAACCCCAGCCGGCAACTAAGCACCACACAGCTTCTCGCTCACTCCCCCCCTGGTGGAATGGGGGAGAGAACTGGAAGAGTAAAAGTGAGAAAACTTGTGGGTTGAGATAAAGACCATTTAATAGGTAAAGCAAAAGCCGTGCATGCAAGCAAAGCAAAATAAGGAATTCATTCATTACTTCCCATTGGCCCGCAGGTGTTCAGCCATGTCCAGGAAAGCAGGGCTGCATTGTGCATAATGGTTACTTGGGAAGACAAAACGCCGTAACTCTGAATGTTCCCTCCCTTCCTTCTTCTTCCTTCCCCCAGCTTTATATGCTGAGCATGACATCATATGCTGTGATTCTATGAATATCACTTTGGTCAGTTGGGGTCAGCTGTCCTGGCTGTGTCCCCTCCCAACTTCTTGTGCACCCCAGCCTGCTCGCTGGTGGGGTGGTGTGAGAAGCAGAAGAGGCCTTGACTCTGTGTAAGCACTGCTCAGCAAGAACTAAAACATCCCTGTGTTAGCCTAGAGTTGTTTAGGTTGGAGAAGACCTTTAAGATCATCGAGTCCAACTGTAAACCTAATACTGCCAAGTCCACCACTAAACCATGTCCCTAAGCACCACGTCTACACACCTTTTCAATACCTCCAGGGATGGACACTCAACCACTTCCCTGGGCAGCCTGTTCCCGTGCCTGACTACCCTTTCAGTGAAGAAGTTTTTCCTAATGTCCAATCTAAACTTGCCCTGGCGCAACTTCAGGCTGTTTCCTCTTGTCCTATTGCTTGTTACTTGGCAGAAGAGACTGACACCCACCTCGCTACAACCTCCTTTCAGGTAGTTGTAGAGAGCGATACAGTCTCCCCTGAGCCCTCTCCAGGCTAAACAGCCCTAGTTCCCTCAGCCACTCCTTTTAAGAACTGTGCTCTTATCAACACTGTTTCCAGCACAAATCCAAAACATAGCCCCATACTAGCTATTCTGAAGAAAATTAACTCTACTGCAGCCAAAACCAGCACAATTTTGCTTCTCTAGTTTTCTTTCCTTGCCTCAGCGTACTGATGCAGGACAAATGCTGGTGTGGTATAAGTGAAGCCCTTATTTTTACTGGAATTATTAACCAGTTCCATCTTCTGGATGGGTTAATCTGGGGAGGAGGAGTGAAGACAGAGATACGAGATGTGCTTTTAAGTTCCCTGTATAAGTGAGTGTTTGTACTGAAGAAGCAGAATAAATATGTCACTTGTTTTAAAAGAAAAAAACAACTAATTTCAATCTTCAAAATTATCCAAAAAAGCTGAGTCACCACCCTGGTACCTCAGTAACACCACTAATTAGGATCATTGTCACCACTAACTGTGGAGTCACAGAACATTTTATACATTTACAAGAACAAGCATTTATACATATCAAGCATTGCTTCTGAAACAGCATCCATGGGGGAAAGGGGTGTTCCTCTCCCTTTTGTTACTTAATCAGCTTTATTCCTTTCCTTCATGTTCCTGCTTTGGGCTGACCTTTTCCCTGGAGAAGTGGCATTTCCAGATTGTCAAACAGCCCCACTTTCCAATACCTGGAGCTCACATCAGATTCTTATTTTCTAAAATGTAAATATAGCACACAGACATGCTATTGCCACACTCAAAAGATGAGACCTACATGTATACAGCATGCAAGGAGAGTTAAGAAACTGGAGAGCAAGTACCAGTCAGCTGAAACTATTATTTTTAGCTTATGCTTAGGATAAAGAGAAGTACCGACCTTGAGAACATGTTGTTTATATATTCTGAGCTAAAGGTATTATGCTGGGAAGAGTGTTCCAGCATCTTTATGCTTATGTTAGTAAAACCTACGGGAAAACAGGATTCACTGTTACCATAAGACAAAGTCTGGTTGAAAACTTGGGGTTTGTTTAAATAGTTGATAGCACTGAGAATTTTGGAAGATTGCCTGGAGTAGACAAGGTTTTAAATCAGAGGAAAATTGTGCTTTACAGCATGGGGGATGATTTTTTTCTTACTGTTATTTATACATGTGGTGAAATAAAAAATGCTGTTGCCCCTGTCCTTCAGAATTTATAGTATGAATAGGCACAACAGGCAAACTTTAGGGAAAATAATACTTTTTAGAAAGATAAGTAAGACATGTTGAGACTCACTCAAAATGGGGAAAAAAACTAAGGAACTGAATGTATTCTTAAATTAAAGGATTTGATTAAAGAGCAAAAAATTCAGAGAGGAGCAGCGAAAATATGGGGTACTGAGCTATATGGACATAATTCTCAGATGGTCTCCATGTTTTCAAGGTGCATAATGTTTCTTAGAGGTGAGGAGGGGAGTTGTCTCAGTTTAAAAAGACTTTTTTAGCAGTCTAGAAGAAACCTCTGTAGGAGCAAGCAAAGACTTGAAGACCTCCAGTACTGTCAGACACCCAAATATGCCAAACAAATGTGTTTTATTTATTGAAGTGGCATTTTCTTCTAATATGCTTTTTGAGTACTCCCTCTGAAGCTTTTATTTCTTATTTTTTAATTAGTTTGTTGACAACATTTCTTCACGAGAGGAAGTGGATCAAGCCGAATATTACCTTTACAAGTAAGCATCTTTTTCCCCCAGCATGAACTTTGAGACATACAAGTAAATACCATGAAGTCTTGCCCTTTTAAGACTGACCCTTTCCAGCTTACTAGCTTTGATTTCTCATTACAAAATATGTGCATCTACTTGTCTTACAACTCACAGCTAAGGGCCTTCTTGGTAACTTCTCCTTTGTTATGGTTATTCTCCTTCTGGACCTCCAGCATTGGCTCCCGTCAAGCATGTTAGCCTGAGCCACTGAGCAGCTAATACAACCTCCAGCTGTAATTTACATTAGAGATGCTGAAATTATAAGGAATTATATTTGTTTACAGTTTTTCCTTCTGATACTTTTTTGTTCTCTAAGTCATATATTAACTAAATTGGCTATATGCATATTTGCCTGTGTTAAGTGTAGGACTCAAAGAAGCTTGTATCCTTAGAACGAACAGAAATGAGAATGGGCATGCTGTGATAATGATCAAGCCAGCAAGGCTAAATGAGGTATAGTTTTGGGTTTTATTCCCTTAGTACTTCATGTTCCCCAGATAAGCTGTGTAGTTCACCTTATGCATGGGTTGTTTTCTGCAACTCTTCTTGTGTTGAGTGAAGTGTATTGGGTACCTTTGCTGCTAGTGTCAGGTTGAATGCTTGGTTGCTTCAGGTCAGTACATCTCAATATCAACTTTAAGAGGGCAGTAATTCTTGCTGATCACTAAGATAAATTAGTTCTTTTACAGATAGTTGCACACATATTTTGAGAGCTAGGTTTCATGATGGAGAAAGTAACTCATCCTTTCAAAGTGCATGAGAGAGCATCTTTACAAATAATGTCAGGTTGTTATTTGTAAATAATAATGGTTGTTATTTTAATGAAGACGTTTACTGGATGGCTATTTTAAGTACATGCATTGTTGTAAGTGCATGACTGCATTGGACTTCAGATCTCTGTGATTCTCTGGTACTGCTGGGGCAGTATCTGAACCTCAGAGCTTCAAGATGGAAACAAGAGAAACCCAGTTTGCTAATATTAGCAATATCCTGTAATGAAAAAATACAAGAAGGAAGAAGAATCTCTCACAGAGAGGAGGTTAGTGGAGCTTTCATTCCTTCTGATCAGGATTTCATTAGTCCTGTCAGAATCTGTGGTCAGAAATCAGTTTCCCATCCTGCAAGAGGTGAGGTGAAAACAGGAGAAAGTAAAGCCAGTTTAAGGCAAGCCCTCATTTCTGTTTTACAGATGTGCTATTAGTACCTTTTGTTAACATTCTTGAAGATTGTAATGTACATCATGCCACAAAGACTTTAAGTTCTCTCTGATGGAGTCAGGCCCCGTAGGGTAAGGGATACCTTTGAGTGCCCTGACACCAAGAGGAAAGCGTGGTAGTTTAATTGCCGAGTCTCAAAATGGTACAGATAAAATCCAGATAGTCAGAGAGAGATGTTCATACATAGTGTATCTTACCAGTTCTTTCTTCTTGAAAACAAGAGTTTCAGAGAGAGTGACAAGAAATTAGAAGCATAGAAAACGTTCCATAGTAAGAGGGAGAGAATAGAGTGGGAATCTCTAACATGTAAATATCCTCCCCGCTCTTCATCTGTGCCTGCTTAGTACATCAGTGTAAAATACAGGGTTTTTATCCTTAAAAACACATTCTAAAGGAAAGATCTGCAGTTCAAAAGTAATGACAGTTATTTACTGTTTCTCTAAGAAATAATTCTCCTGCGGCTGGTGAGAGTATAGTTATGTGCACATCAAATATGATCATTTGTAATTGATACACATTTTAGTAGTCTGTGTGGAGAGAATAGAGAGGTACCAATGTGTCACATGGCTTGTCAGACATGCTTTGGTTGGAATTTTTCTTGTATGTGTCCCTGTAATGCTGCTTTCTTTTGGTGTTGCAAAATGCTTAGTCTTTTGGTGATGTTAGCATTGGTTTTCCAGGAGACTTCATTTCAGCAAGATCCATGAAATTATTCTCAAAATGCATTTATATGCAGGTAGTGAAACAGTGTGGAGAGCTCTGTAATTCATGTGAAAATGTAAAAATCCCAATTATAACATCACTTCCCTTTCAAATGAAAATAAGTGTGCTGGCTTCAGGAAATAGGAGATGTGGTTGGTATCCGCAAGGCCCCTTTTATTGTTCTTTACATTTTGCACTTAGGCTGGAGTTCAAATGAAGGACATGTTTATAAAGATATCTCTTTGCAGCTGGGAGGATGTTTGACACAGAAAAAGTCCTGCAAAAGTGGCCACACTATGAGACATAAAGGAGGTGGTAGAGAGGGAGAGTTAATAAACAGAGATGCTTTGACAAGAAATCTTTTTCCGGCTTAATGAGAAACAGTTCAAAGAACAATTTTTGTACTTTTTGTAAGGAGAGTAAGCTTCTAAAAAAGAGAAAGGCAGTATCAGCGAAAAGCAAGTCCATTGTGAGCAAATAGCTTGTACATGGCCTGGTAAGTTGGCTGTATGTACATTTGCCTGAACATAAATAAGCAGAATGCTCCCAGTGTCCTGTGTTTTGCCCCTTAACTGCTTTTAGAGAATAAGGGGGAGATTTTGATGTCTCTCCCCAGTGTTGGGTGCCTCTGGCAATCTGAGGTGAAGGGTAGTCAGTTCCAAGGCCGCTACAAGGTTGGAAGATGTTCCTGGTACAAAAGGGCAAACTGTGCCTGTGGGAAGAATCAGAGGGAGGTAAATGGCATTTCCATGCTTGCTATGTGGGGTTTTCCTGAAGATGGGAGTGCCAGAACTTGTAATTGTAAGCTCTGTAGGCTGGAGACTTTCCTTGTAGTGTGTAAGGCAGAACATAGTTTCAAAAAATAGTATTCTGGAGCATTACCATAATGCATTTAGGGTCCCAAAATACAATATACGTATTATATTTAGACCTGTTTCAACTTCCCATCCTTTTAAAGCAGTGGATCTCCAGCCGTACTGTCTCCGCAGAGGATCTTGAGCTCTCAAGAATAGCTGTGTGGAAACTGCTATGCTACATTGTGAAACATGTCAGTAAGATGGTAAAGGCCATTTTGAGGCATGACGTCATCTGCTTTCAGTGCTCCTCTTTTTGTTCTCGTCTGAATACCTCCCCCCCTCTGTTAACTATCAGACTTAAAAAAAATCCTTTCATCTCCTAGGATCCCAGCAGAAATTCTAATCAGAATGCAGAGCACTTTCAGCCAGATCAAAGACCTGGAGTTCGCCTTACTTTGTCCTGTCTCACTGAGATGTCAGTATTTCTCATGTCAGGGTGTTTTTTTGTATGATAGAAACATTAGCATAATGGAGAGGGGGGTTGTGGTGAGGTAATTCTGCTGATTCTGTGTGTAGGTTTTATGCCAACAAAGATTTTCAATGTGTTTGAAAGCAATTGTGGAAAGTTTTATGTTGAGATTCCTCAGGAGGATTTTTAATTGCACTAAACCCATGGCCCACGCTGTAGAAAAAAGTATACACACTGTCTGTAAAATGTAAATGTTTGTATGTGCATGTGCTCTGCAAATTCTTGGACAATCTACCTAGATTTTTTTCATTGCCTTTCCTTGATTGATAATTGCTTTTTTGTAAATGAGTTATTTCTGCAGATTTCACAATTTATTACCTTGGGTCAGTACTTGATTATAATCACAAAATGGGACAATAGCAAACTATTAGAAGTTGTTCTTCGATATGCTGTTATATCTTTCATGGTAGCAAGTTACAGTTTTGAGACCTGATTTCAACCATTAAATAATTTTGGGACTATAGTGGTCTCCATATAGATGAAATTGTGCTTATTCCTTATAATGCCAGCGTATCAGTACTTAGTCCAACATCATATGCAAAGTAAGTTTCACCTGCGCTCACTGTAACTGCATGTCTGCTCTGTGGGTGCAGAAGTTGCAGGTTTTGATACTTTCATGCCAATCAAGCGGTTTAGCATCTGAAAACGTTCGGTTACTCTAAAGTATTGCTTGCAATAAATGATTACAATGGACCAAAAAAAAATTTTACTCCTGAAATATACTTTGCATGGCATTCATTCCCACTAACATGATATTTTGTTTCTGTATATAAATCTACAGGATGTAATGAATACCATTAACTTGTTCCGGCACAAATAGAAAAAGGAGAAGAGACATAGACAAAATCCTACAACATATTTAATTCTTCCTTTGAGATGTTTTCATTGTCCTAAGGCCGTAGCTGACAGATTTCATCAGTTCATCAGGTCTTGGCTTTCGCTCCCTTCAGAGAAATATGTGGGTAAAAAAAAAAAAGACGAGATATTGAGTCAGAAATATCTGCCTATTACTCAAGTTATGCAGCAGTTATGTTTTGAAATGATATGAGAAGTGGTGGAAGCATCTGAGAGAAAAATACACTTCGTAGCCAGAATGATACGTTTTACCAGTTTGGACACCTGCCTCAGCTGAGCAATCCAAAATAACTTCCATGCAAAAGATCTGGGCTGCTCTTTGGCAGGTTGGGAGACATAAGAAAGGGAAGCACTAGAGAGATTTACCTAATTAAAATGTTCCAGTAATTTGCATGTAAATGACAGAAATACCTGTGTTTAATGCTATTGCATTATGGTGGCCAGTGTGTGATGCTGCTTCATGGGAAGAACTGTTGGTCACTATCCAAGCCAGTGCTGTCAGATATAAGCATTCTGGTCTTACAGACTCCACCACTCTTCTGTCTCCCTCATTCACTCATACCTGCACAGAGGGGCACATGTGCTTACTCTCCCTGTCATCTTTCATGGTTTCTCTGTTGTCATTGCCTGTCCATGGTTTGTCAGAGTCTGAGCTATGGGAATCTTTGGAGAAAATAACTAGCAACTACAGTTCAGAATCCAGAGCCAATTTTCAGCAAGCCTAATGCTGTAACCGCATCTCATTCAAGTAGGTGTGCTCAGTCAGCGTAACTGTGCTGGAAAGCGTGAGAGAACCATCGCTAAAGATATAACACTGAAAAGCATTCAGAAAGATCTTTTCCTATAACACAGGCCTTTTCAGTCATCTGCTTTTCATAGTTCATCTGTCCTTTTGTATACGCTTTCCTTTAAGCTTGGCAGAACCTGGACAAGAATTTTCTAGGCACTGCATGTAAAAGCAGAAAAAGTTGGAAGACTTTCCTTCAACACGAATCTTTTCTTTTTTTTCATGTTGCCAACACTAAAGGGATAAGCATTTGAATTTTAAAAACCTATCTATTTAAAACAAGGGAAAATGAAAGATTCTTCTACAAACAGAATGCATATATCAACCTTAGCGGGCAATCCCCCCCCTCCCCAATATTTCTCAAGTAGATAGAAAGATAAAGCCAGTCAGATTCAGAAATGGAAAGAACTGACTCAGTCCACACCCCATGTAGACATATTTTTCATTTAGTATTGGGAGTAAGGCTTTTACTACTATTCTTGCAAGAAGGAATATCAGCAGAATTTTCATATCTTTCAAGCAGCATCTTTCTTGCCAACAGCTCAATGCATTCTATCTAGTAGATAGTATTGGAAATAGACTGAAGTGCAATGTGAGCAGTAAGTATTTAGGACCAGATCTCAAATGTTGTACTCATTGTATGTTGAAGGAGAAAAGGCAATTTTGTGTCAGAATTTCACTCATACTCACCTTAAATGTCAATTTCGCTGTACCCAGTGGCATTCCAAAGGTTGTTTCATAAATTCCTGCACCAGCAAAAAGCTTTTCTGGAGACAGATCTTGCCTTATATTTTAGAAATACGGAGAGTCTAGACAGAGGTTAAATTGCAGCCAAAAATGTAAAAAGCAAGCTGTTCATATGAATACAAATGACCAGGACAGAGTAAAGCCTTTTATAAGCTTCAGAATTTAAAACACAAACACAGGCAGAGATTTATTCCTTTACTGGCTTTGATGACTAATAATTGTAAAGACACACTTGAGAAAAAACCCCATCCAGCTTCCCCTGAAAGGAACTTCAGGTTCCATTACAGCCCCTGAGCAGTAATGGCAGCCAGAGCCAGGCAGCAGCTCCAAACCCACGTAAACAGAAGAAAAAAGCATGGGAAATTGTTTCTGTTGAGTACCCTCTCTTACAGCTTTCCTAAGTAGTATTAAACAGTACAGCAATCTTTTCCCTTTAAGTAATGTGGAAGATGACAAATAGTGGGATGAAAACCTGGATTTTTATTAGGCTTACAACCATACTCAGAGCTGCCATTGATCCCTTCCTTGGGAACTGCTAACTTTGTTGTTATTGTGTCCATCAACCTACGTCATTCCTTTATGGTGCAAGTATTTATTCCTTTTTGAATCAACATAAATACAGCAGAAAAAATAATGATGAACTACATTGTTAAGGAATAATCTTGACATGCTGTAGACCAGAGCTGTCTTATTACAGATAGGTTGATTGGAATTGGAATTATTTGAGTTGTTGAATTTGATCTCAGTTTAAATCAGGAAGCAAGAAACCATAATTCAAATAAAAGACTTTAATCATGTTTCATGTTTATAATTTTATTTATCTTTCTACAGAAAGCCTTATTGTTGTTTTCTGGTAACCCTTTAAACCATTTTAATTTTCTTTGGAATGATAGTACTAAATTTGGAACCATTTTTTTACTAAGCAAGGAGACAATCTTGTGTAGGTACGTACTGGGTTAAGAGGTATTTATTTTCAGGTATATATTTATATATTTGATTATCTTTACAAAAACAGAAGTGTTTTACAACAGTGCAGTTTTTCATTGATAGGGACAACTCTGTTGAGAAAGGAACTTGAATGAAAGTGTTACTTTTCTGCAAATGTACACATTTTAATGATTATGTAAACAGTAATTATATTAGGTACAGTATGGAAAGCATTTATCAGAACATGTTTTGCATTTAAAAGTTATCAACTACAGGAAATCTTTTTATTTGGTGAAATTAACGGATTCTCCAGATGCCAGGATTTTACTATTTGTACGTGCTGTGTTTTATTCCTCTTTTATTTAGAAGAGGCAAGCATGCATTCCTGCTGTTTTCAGTCACAAGTTACTCATTATTGAGCTGAACTAAACGTAACATAGGAGAATAAGGAATATATTATGATTGCAGCTGTAGAAGGGGCAACAGTCCTTAAAAATTCTGGTTTCAGTTGCTTGGCTAGTAACTTTCTCTAGTCTGTGGTATCCTGCTGGTAAAATTAGCTGTAAAATATATGTTTCTTGAGGAAAAAAGATATTTAATGCAAACTGTTGAATTCAGGTTTTTTTTTGTGAGCAGTTTATTTCAAATAGAAATTCTATTCATTTTTTGTTAGCTTTAACTTACTGAGTCACACTGCTGAGTGGCACTGGATTGTGGTGTGAGCAAAAGTGGGGGTAGCCATTCACATGAAAGCATTAGGCCATTTTAACTTGATCTGTCTTCACACATCATGAATAAAATTACAAAATAGTCTGAAAACGGAGAGCATTTATACTATATTTTGGGAAATACAGGTTTTTGTGCTACCGCAACGAGCATGTACTCAAAATGCTGAACAGTTTAAATATCACAAGACAGAGGAATAAGTACAAAGTCCAAAGGCTTCTGGATCAGGCAGAAGATTTCTTAGGAATGTCAGTGGTTGTGATTATTTTACTGTCATCAGTAGTAAAAGACAGAATAAAGGCAATTTATGAAATAAGTTATGATGTTGATTTATTGCCATTAGTGACGGTTTTCTGTGGGGTGAATCAAGGTGTTCATGGCTTATATGGACTGTGCAAGCAACAGTGTATGAGCTTCTGATGAGGACAAATATTTTATTGAAAATGGATTTTTAAGAATGGGATGAGTATTTAGAGCTTGGACATGGTTTTTACTTTGTCAGTTTTATTTTGGAAAAATGTAAGTTAGGAGCTGGAGAGGAAAGATAGGCAGAAAGTAGTGTTGGCTCTCTAGTGTCCTGATGTTCGGTATAGGAGTTGCATAGCCTGCCACAGCTGTTACGTTGAAAATACATCTTGGGTTGAATGTACATGTTGTAAAGCTGATCCACTTACCTGGGTTTACTCAGGATTTTCTGTTTTAATTGCTTTCTCTTATTTGTAGCTAAATGTAATGCTTATAAGAAAGTGGGACTGGAGATCCACTAAGAATGTGAAATATTTTGAAATGTTCCAGGCCATATTACACTGCAGGTTAGCATGGAGAGGGATTTGTGTCTATCTGTCTTTCTATTGATTTTTTTTTCTTTGCAATGACTAATACAAGCGCTGATAATACCTATACAGACAGTTTCATGACACTGTTGGTTTTCTACCATGGGAAACAGTATCGGCTCTTGCAGGGTGCACAGAAGCAGAGCTGGAAACAAAGCATCTCTCTGACATTACAGTGCATGAGAATTCCTGTTCTGCACCACCTTTATTAAGAAGATAGTCAGTATGGTTGAACGGTGGCAAGTCATGCCCTGGTTTTATAGTGTAGACCGATGGAGAGGAGGACAAAGGAAGGCACTAAGGTATTTTTTCCTGTGTTACCTTAGCCAACATATGAAATACAAGGCTCTTGTGCATTTTAATTGAGAACTTCCCTTCATTTTACTGTATACAAGGAAAAATCCATATGATCTTAATTTCAAACAAATCATTGTTGTATATAAGCTTCCTTGTTTTGATGCATGTTGCTGCATAGTATGTAGTAACAGGTAGCAGATGTGATGCAGGTTCCAGAAGGTGAAAGCATTTGGAAATTAAAGGAACATTAAGATGACGATGATAAGGGATAAAATAATGTACCACAGGTATAGATCTGATCTTCTTTTGTTTTATTATACACCATTATAGACAAAATGGTTATAACAGAATGAAAATTACTGTGACAGGGAGGAGGGAGACCTACTTTAGCATACATCTTTCTTTAGCATATAAATGTTTGGGAATGTTAATTTTCAAATAGCTGGCTGTTTTTATTTACAGAAGTGGATGTTTATGCTTTTCTAGAACTGAAAATAGTTTGGTCAACAATCAGTGATCGAGACATTTAGAAAATTATCTGATTATATCCATCAGGCTGTAGATTCCTCTTTGGCTCCAGTAATAAAGAAATTTGAAGAGCCAGCTTTTGTTGCTTGATTCCAATGGCTCATTTTTTCTAAATACTTCCATCTTCTTCAGAAACGTCCAAAAACATTAGAGTGCAAAACAAAAATGAAAATAAGCAGGTGCATTTATTCACCTTGTATGGCTGCTTATTTCTGCATATACCTTTGTGCCTGTGAAAAAGTGTTCTACTCCTTAAGGAGAGAAGCAGCTTGTATTGCAAACAGACCCACAAAATACTGCTTTGCTGTAATTGAGTAGGGATACTGATAAGCAAAGGTCATAGTTTAACATTTTCCTGGAGTGATTTCTGAGGTTATTACTCTCTCTCTTTGTTTTCCAGAAATGGGAAATTAAGGCGCAAATTTCTGAATGTAAGATGCCCAGCAGCAAAGTGGGAAAAAAGGGTTATTCAGGGTGCCTACTTTTGTGGTTGTTTTTTTTTTTTCTTTTTTTTTTTTTTTTTTTGTTATTTTAATGCTGCTTTAATAGTGAGCTGTTTTTAAAGCTGCATGCTCCAGATAACGTATCTGTACTGTCTGCTGGAATGAGGCCAGTTGCATTTTCAGTGCTTCTCTGTACCAAGCACTCCAGTCACTCTGCTCAGCTACCTGCGACTGTTCCTTCTGGCAGAGTCCCCATTACTTCTTTTTCTATTTCTGTCCTTTACTTGGTAAATCTTTGGTTCCTAGGCGGAATAATTCCTTCCTTACTCTTTTTTGGGGGGGGTCGTGGGAGGGGTGGGGGTGGAGGGTAGGACAGGATGGGACAGGGGAAGCTTAGATAGAAGCCCAAGCCCCTCCTATCAGCTGATGATATCCCCTTACCTATTTCCTAAAATCCTGGTGTGTCCCGTGTCCCTGAAGGAGAATGTCCGAAGGCTTTTCAGCTGCCTCCCTGTCTCCCCTTTGCTACATCAGTTTGAAAGCCTGAGGGGCTCTGTTAAATGTGAAGTTAGTCATTTTAGGAATAATGCTGTGGCAGCTCTCAGTAGTTGGTTTCCATCTTCACCACTCTGACAGATTTTGTGGGATGCTAGGTTGCACATCCTTGAAAAGTGCTGGAGTTGTCCTTGCCTCCCAGCTTTATTCTAATTAATGATCCATGTGCATGTGTGGTGTGCCAGGTCCTCAGCAGATTGATGCAGGTACCTGGTAGCTCGGGGAACCATGTGTTTTCTCCTCGGACCAGGTGAGGATTTGACCCAGGATCTAGTTCAGGGAGCATTTAAACAGCCAACAAAGAATGCTCTCTGGGTTTGTTGTTAAAATTGGAAGGGGGTATGCAACAGAGCAGCTGGTAGAAACTCCTATTTTCTCAGCTGTAAATGTAGACACAATAAACATTCCTTCTTTCTCTTGCTGAAAAAGTGAACGGGGATTTTTAATTTTTTTTTCCGCGCCTTCACTGTAGAGCTTTTCAAGCTGAAAGCACACAGATCTTGGCAACTGGCTTTGCAAGCAGATTTGCACCTTTATGAGTTACATCTTTTTCCAAGAATTGGTGTGGATATGAAGCTGGCTTTAATCTCTAAAGTCAACTTCATGATCATCCTCTTTAAATTGTCATTTATTTAATTCTGATCTCTCCTCTTTCACTGCTGTTTTCATTTAACATACTCCTTTCTTCAGTCTAATCGGTCACTTTCTACTCAGTTCCATTAGGGAGTGAGCAGAGCAGGGCTAAATACAGCCACAAGCAAAATACATGGCCTCTGGCAGCAGACAGCTGGGAGTAAAATGGGCAACCCGCCCCCTCCCTTGCCTACAGTGCCTGTGCCAAAGCTCTGACAAACCAGACTGGCTGCTGGTGCTTGTAACTGGGGGTGGGCAAGGTATAGCAGCTACTGTGAGAGCATGACAGAGGAGCATTTGCAGCAGCAGTGGTACACTCTGCTTTCTCTGCAAAGGGGTTTCGGTTTTTGTCTTCCATTGAAGTTACTGTCCTGCAGCAATCGTGCCTTTTCACAGAGTTTCCTTTGTCCAGGTTAAATAGTAAAGCAGCAAGTTCATCTTACGTAAGATACTGTTGTGTTGTTTTGGAAATCGTGGTTCTTCGGAGGAATACAATAAAAAAAGCCTGTCTGAAACACATCTAGTACATAATTGCACATAGTTGCAGTGTTTTCCTCCGTCTTCTGTCTTCTCTGTTCTCCTGCGCAGTGGGTAACATGACATGTGTAAGCCTCCTATACCATGAGTGCCTTGGAGAACTGGGTGCTTGTAAATGTCAGTTTGGAGCCTGAATACAAGATCTGAGTAGGCCACTGCAAGAAGGCAAAGCGGCAGGGCGTCCTGGCCTTGCATCATGCACTGATGCTCATCAGCAGAGGCAAAGCCAGGAGTGGGTTATATTTGTAACTAACAGTCTTGGCTGTATTCTGGTCTCAAAAGGGGAGGAACTACAAAATACCCATTTTCATTTTGAAATCCTCTGGCTGTTTTGAGTAGCACAACCTCATTTTACTGTGCAGCTTGTACCTACCTACACAAGGGAACATTTGTCCTACAGTACATGCAGTACTTAAAGTGAGGTACCTACTGTCTCTCTCTTTAAATAACAGATCTGATGGTACAGTATTTTTCTGGAAAGAATAAGAGAAAAACAATCAAAAAGCTAGTAAGAGACCACAAATTTCAAACTGCCAATGCTTGAGTCAGTTTTGCCATGTTTATCCTTAATTTGCTTACTGGTCCACGTGTTTGACATCATAAGCAATGGAACAAAGGACATTTCTGTCCCATTGGGCTTGGAAGAAGTTAGATACACTAAGAGGTGTGCTAACTAGAAGTTAGCCTCTGAAGTACTGTGATTAGGTAACTTACTGTGGCTAGGGAACAGTTAAAAATGTATTGTGAAGGACTCGAGGATTTTTGGGTTTTGTTGCTGAAAATATTTTTCTCAGGAAAATGCATGGTTGGAAGAACAAAACTGTCAATAAGCTGTTGCTCATTGAGACATGACATGAAATGGAGACAGATTCATGGTGGACTGCCCGGTAGCCAAGACCTGGCTATGCAACTATGCAACTCTTTTTGGAAATGGTTGCCTTTTTGACAGCAGCTCTGGCTGAAACTAGAGGTGAGCATCAGGTGTTTTGTCCCCTCTGTTGCAGGTGTTTATGCTTAATATGAAAACCTTATTTGTTTACCTTGACAGCTTATCAGATAGCTCTGCCTTCCCTTTGCTTATGGGGTGCAGAAGGACAGCAATGCACAAGGAAATCAGACTCTAGCAGTGAAGAATGAAAAGGGCACGAGTAGTAGGTCAAAATTAGGTTAACTTGAACTGTGGGACTATGGCAGCAAATCTGAAAAGGTGAAACCTGAATTGTGCAAATCCAGTTTTTTAAGTGTTTGGCAGCAAATGTAAGGTTTGGCTCTTCCCTTGTTTAAGTTGGCTACTAAGATCCATTCAGTATTCGTATTCCTGCAGCACTCTCTTGCCAGCACCTTTTTGCTTAGGTTGCACGTGGTGTGAAACTGAACAGCATAGCAGAATAAACAGTTTGCCTCATATGCTTCTGTATTGCAGCCTTTGATACTCAAGCCAGAGGAATACATCTGTTGTAATCTATGCAAGCTCAATTGTGAACAAACTGAAAAGTGTCAAGGGTTGTGTCAGTGGGTGTAACGTTACAGTAGTTTGAAGCTAGTGTGTGATGTATTTCTGGGAGATACTTTGTGAAGCATAAAGAATTTGAGTAGAATAAATGGAAAATGCCACATCATTACAATGTGGACTCCAGCTCTCAATGAATTAGGTCTCTGACAAAATTATGTTAATTATGTCTCAGGTTAAATTTAGACTTGTATATTAGGCACCATTAAAAAGTTGCTGTTAGCAAATACTGTAATAGCAATGTCTAGTTAGAGGCTGAGGTTTTTTTCCTGCTCTTAAAATAAGAAGTCATTATTGGCTTTTCTTGACAGCGATTTTTTTGCATACCCATAAAGTGTTCCTTTTTAATATAATGGGAAAGGGGTGTTCTGTCATAGTTTAAGCTTAGTGCTAGAAGGCAGAAACTCCTGAACGTTGGTCCTAACTCTGATTCAGTTCCTTCTGACGCTGAATAAACTATTATAAAACTTGGAGCCTCTGTCTTGTCAGCTTTAAAAGCCTTTGGTGCTATGTCTCTGTCCAGCTTGGTTAATGGTTACTGGAACACAGGCTTCACTGTGACATCCCTGCAATAGTTAGTGGCTAAGAGATGGAGGTTTTCTAAAGCATCTCAAGTAATTTATTTATTTTTAAAAATGAAGGATCTAACTAGCTTTGAAGCAGTTTATTCCCTAAAATCACATAATCTTGCAGATAGCCCTGGTTGAAGAAAGCCCATGACATAGGTACCATTTGGTTCCCAGAAGGTTTTAAACTTACTTCCAATATGCAGCTAGTGGGAACTAGCTTTCTGCTAGAAACTGACTTTCTGGCAGTCTTTAGCAGGGGATCTCTCTCGCTCTGCAAAGTGAACCAGGTAGAAAGGTGATTTCAGCAGTTACAACTTAGAAACGGGCTTTCACAAACATCTCTTTTTCATTTCAATAACTTGTGTACCAGCTTTCAGACAGATGGAGAATTAATTGAAGTAATGACAGGCTTAGCTGGGTTAGTAAAATGGTAACAATCAAATCAGTACTTTACTTATATATGCCATTTTTTACAGCCTTTGGGTTAATCAGTTTTCAGAGACATGAGTAATGATTCCAGCAGAACTGACACTTTGTTGAGCTTTAATACAGCAAGTTTTAGCCTTAGACACTTAGAAATTGCTGAGATTCAAAAATCTCCGCAAAGCAAGAAACGTAGTGTGTTGTACAATTCTTAATTTCTCTATATATGCTTTTGTACGCCAGGATACCAGGAAAGGATATAATTAATGGAAGAGTTGGTTTAAATTAGACTTCATTGTGGTTGCATGGGGATAAGGAAGGGCACGAGAGAGTATTTTACCAGAAACACTATACCAACAACTCACCCCATCATTCCCCGTGTTTTTCTCAGCCTATAATACTCTCTATTCAGTCACTAGAATATTAATGGCATTTATATTCAAAACCGTTCATTTCAACTGTAAGCCCAGAAGTATTTTTTACAGAGAGAAATTCTAGGAGCTATGTCCTTTACAGTCAATAGTTTGGGAAAAAGTTGGGCTTTTTATTATTGTTGTTATTATCATGACAAGACTTTTCCTTTTTCTTGTTAACTGTTGCTCTTTGAGTGAATTTCAGCTTTATAGTGAAGGTAGTATGGATTCTTCACGTGTGTGAGAAGAAAATCTGATTTTCCTGCCTGTCTTTTCCAAAAGGAGTGTGAGAGGTGGACCGTGTTGGGTGATGGCACTCCATTATCCTAGGAGGAGAAAAATAGAAATACTATATTGAAGTGTCTGTTTATTTGGTTTCTTTCATTGGGGATATATCTCTAAGCAACAAGAAGTGAAGCATATCTCCCATGCTGTTCACCTCATCACTCTGTCTTGACCATAAAGGAGTAAAGCCAAAAAGGGCAGTTGCTTGTTTCACAGTCTGCATTTGAAATAAAACTTCTGAATGTCAATAAAATGACCCAGTTTTATTTTCTGCATTAAACTAAACCGGCGCCCCTACCTTTTCTCAGTAGCAATATTTGTATGATCACAATGTTCTGTTTTTTGCCAGTCGCACTGGGGATCCCCAAGCGGCCAGTTTCAGCTTTAGTGAGCTAGCTGACGACCTTCCCTTTAACCTGTCTTGTTTAAATATTATGCTTAGAACAAGGAGCCGTGTTGGTACTGGATTTTTAAATGTTAAGACCTTTAGTTTCTAGCTAGGCGAGGCCTGTGACTGTTGTCCTCTCGTGTCAGGTTGAGGCATACAGAGCACCTTCAACCAAGCTGATACACTAGAAATCCTGACTCATGTTCTTTTGAGAAATGAACTACCATTGGTGCCCTGCCAGGCAGTGCATAATTCTGGAGTATTTTGAAACTACATGGCTAGAGGAGCTTTTTAGGAAACACATTTAACAGCCTGGAAGAGGCTGTTAGAGCTGTTCACAGGGTCACAGAGTGTACTGAGCAGCAGTATATTGCTTGAGCCTGGGCTTTGCTTTTTCAGTCTGGTTATGAACTAATTAGTATAAAGGTCTGAGGCATTCAGGGCAAGCCTGTGGGATACTTAAGTTGATAGAGTTGTCTCAAGGATTCCTCCTCTCTGTGCTTTGCAAATGATTCTAGAGGGGTTCAAGGCTGCATGGTGTAACCTGGTGGCAGGAGGTTGGAAGAGCTGCTCCGCTCCAGTTCTGTCATGTTCACTGCCTGTGGATGGAAAGAGAGATAAATAGTTCAGGTACTTTTCAGAGCCAGGAATCCCAATAAATTGCTTCAAGCTTTGCTGTAGGCTCTGGATCTGTTGCTGTTAATGTTTCTTTTGTGGTGGTTCTTACATCTATTTATGTATAAGCAAAGCATTTCTTTTATGCTGCTGTAAACTGCATCTCCATTCATACATTGTTTTGAAATTTGTAACATTTATCTAGGATTTTGCAACTATTTGATACTGTTTTTTCTTTTTAACATAATAAGGCTGTTCGTTGTGTTTTAGTCACAAAGGTGCCTTAAATCAAAGGAAGAAGAGCATTTAGTGATACAAGAGATTGACAATAATAGGCAGAAAATGCTTGTTGTATCAGAAATTCAGCTTGTCATTTGTTAATCAGCTCTAATAACTGGCTGTCAAAGTAGCTAGGTCAGTAAAGGATAAACTACATCCTAGGCACTACATGGTTGATTGCTGTATGTGATAGTCATTGTTAGAAAGAGATTTTGCAAAGCTGAGCTTTCTGTGCAGGAGTGTGGTTTTGAGCAATGCAGTAGCTACTGAGACTACTGAATGGTGAACTCTGTCCCTTCAGTTGTTAGGAGAGGGTGGTTACCAGGGTGATATCCAAAGACTTCCTAAATGACTGTGTAGTATGTACTTCTACCCAAAATACCTCCTTTCCCAGATCTGGTCCTTTTCCCAAGCATAAGGGTTAAGAAACAGGTAACATCGGGGTGGACAGAAATAAAAGTTGAATGTGGTATAACTGGAAAGCAAGACCCAATACTAAGAGTATTCTTCAAGTCTCCTGTTGGGCCTTGATGTTCGACTGTGCTTCTGTACTATAGTTTCTCTTATCTAAAAACTGATTGTTTAGGCCTGTTTTGAGGCTGCATTCATCAGTGGTGTTAGAGCTCTGTGCAACTCCTGAACAAAAGACACTGTGCAAGAAATATGCATTCATGTGGAGGTGGAGCAAGCCTAATTTAGAAGAATTAATTTTATGGTCAAAGCAATCAAGAGCTAAATTAGTTTAAAATCAGAGATGGAGGAAAGTCAATAAAAATTAAAACAGGATAAGGGCTGCATGTGGGCTTCTCTTCTTGTGCAAGAGCACAATTCTACCTCAGCATTAGACTATCCTCTGTTATAGCTGACTCATCTAATTTTTTAAACCTGTCCTGTTCCTGCTTTAGATAATTAATTTCTTATACTACGTATGCTAGTTGAGTTTTTTATTTCAACATAAAAGGAAAGTGTTCCCTCTTTTTACTTGAGTGTAAGCAGTTAATGCATGAGGTATTCCCTATAGGACTGATATGTTTATACATGAAATTTTTAAAAGGATGCATACAAAGAAAGGTGAAGGCTAAGATGCAGGCAAAGAAGAGATGGAAAAGTAAAGTTTTATTCCTGTTTAAAAGGAAATTTCAGTCAACAGAGATTTTTTTCACGGCTGTTGCCTTTGACACTGACACATGAGCAATGCCTCGGGGTCCATTTAAAATGCAGGCGATTTTTCCCAAGGCCTGTGGCTTGAAATGACAAACAAAGGGAGAGTTTTGGGTGATGTTTCCTTAGCCTTCCAGTTTCCCAGCTAAGCCTGCCTGGAATCCATTTGATCATTATGCACTGTAGCTTAAAAAATGTGCCTGGGAAGAAAAAAACATGTCATTGCCAAGGAGCTTCACAGCCCTGTATGACTTGTGTAAAATGTGGAGTGGCTTTGGATTCGTTCCATTGAAAGAGCTTCTTCCTGGCTTGCAGAGACATTCCTTATGCTATTTATTCATTTTAAGTCTTCTTATATTTTGCTTCAGGACTTTTTAGAATTTTAAGTGGATGAGAAGAAATCTGGCACTCTCCTCTCCTGATTAAAGCAAATGAACATGCAAACCCATATTTCTCTCTAGTTCTAAAAGAAGTAAGAGAGATCTGAATTATAGGTGGAAGAAATTTGTTACAGTGACTACCACTAGGTAGGTTCCTTCCTTTCCTGGACTAGATCCTACAAGGGGACTAGCAACATATGAAACCTTTTTGGTTTTAACTCTGAGGAAAGCACAATAACACATCTAAATGATGTATATTAGAAATAATGAAAGCATGGAGATGGCTCAGTGTCCTTCTGTTGTTAATTTCTCCACTTCCTTGCAATGTGGCAGAAGATGGTACAGGAATCTTTAAAGCATAAGAACAGAGAAGAACATTGTAGTACAAGAGGTTTTATTTAAGGAGTTGGGTTTATGTATGGTAATGCAAAATTAGCAAAGCAAAATGCAGGTGCAATTTAGAAAGTCTTGAAGAAATCTGGAGGCCTAAGAGATCATACAGTTCTGTGCACTGGATGTGTAGATCATCACAAAATACTTTCTCATTAGGTCAGACAAAGTTGGAGAAAGGAAGGGGACTCTTCTTCCTGTTTCACAGATGGGGGGAAAAAGAAAAAAATAGTGTATTGCACAAGGATAGCCTCTGGCAGTACCAGGAATTGGATCAACCCTTAAGAAAGCCACAGAGTGCAAAATGGGAGCTTCTGATCAGCTTAGCAAAGAATTAGATCTGCTGAACTGGCTTTCCATCCGTACAGCAGAGCTGTTCCTGGTAGTATATTGCTTCTGCAGCACTTGCTCTTCTGTAATCCAGCAAATCCTCCTTCACCATCTTCCTGATTTTTGACCGTCCCCAAAGCAACTCCCCTGTGTCAAACCTAGGGAAAAGAATACAGTCCAGCATCTTGATGCTTCTGTTTACTCTCAGGGTTGCTGTATTAATTCCCTTGAGAATACAAGGTATGTGAAAGCAGCACTAGAGTGCATCACCACTTGATGGCACCAAACAAATTCGAAAGACCATTTTAAATAACGAAAGAAGGGAAGCAACTCAGCTTTTCTGCAGTGTGGGAGGGTACCAGTAGAATTAAGTCATGCATGCTGTATTAGTAGAGCACTCCATAAAGCACTCTCAGCATCTGATAAACTTTTCCATTGTTCAGTTTCTTTAACATAGCATGAATACTTAAGCACGGTTGTAAATAATGAGCAGCAGGGCCTTGTGCAGAAAATTAGTAAACTAAAAATGTATTTTTAGCCCAATGTGCTGGTCAGTTTGTGAGCAAGTGAGTGTATGCACTTGCTTGGCTAAAAATGTTCTGGTTGCCTTGTACTGAGGCTGTACACTCACTATATCTCTTCCAAGTTATAATAATTTTGCAAGTACAAAGCAACGGTTTAACGAAAATCAAGTTTCTGGACTGCATCATTTGAACCAAAATAAGGGGAATTCTAGTACTATTGCACTGTGTGCTGTTAGATTCACAATGAGCTTGATATTTCAGGAACTCCTTGTCTTACACATACTCCTCTTCTTGTTCCCTGTGGGGACAGATGTTCTCAGTTCAATGACTGGAAGGATGACCATATTGATTCTTTAGCTATTAACATTAAAGTGTACCAACAGGGAGCTCCCCTAATGCTGTTATAGATGCTTCTCCTTGTCTTTTCTGAATGCGTTATAAGAATCTTGTGCTTCTCAGGTTTTTATTAGTTCTCAGAAAAATTAGTTTCAGCAGCAGACATCTGCAAGATAACCTCCTGGTCTTTCCATTAAACACACAGCAATTGCTAGAGGCTTCCTTTATTTAATTCACTCTGAATCCTCTGCTTTCTGTAGTTTTAGCTTCCTTCTGTCTTTTCATCTGTCTCTGAACATATTGCCTTGCTTAATTATATCCTGTTTTGTGTTTCGTGGAGAAAGAGGAGGAAGATGTTAATGCTTGTCAAAATGACCAGCAATCTCCTCTTTTCCCTGATATGCTTTCAAATAAAAATGTCTGCCACAACATTTGGTTAGTTTGTCTAGGTTAGCTGCAAAAACAGATACTCTGTTGGCTTATCTTCTCAGCTAGTAGAATAGAGACAGAGCTCATCCCAGCATTATATGGATCAGAAACAGTCAAAGATTGCAGCATACCTTTTTTCCTTTCACTTCCAATTCTCCTGCTACCACATCATGGATTAATGGCAGTGTGTAGTGTTGAGGGATCGTGTACATGCATATGTATTGCATTCTTGTTGACATGGAGACAGAAAAATTTTGGCACCAGTCCCCTCTCTTCATTCCCAGTCAACTGTTTTGTAATTAATTATTAGACTTAACTAGAAAATTCTTTGGCTGAGAAGCTGTTTGATTTTATTTGCATAGTACCTGGTGCAGTGGAGACCTGCTCCAAGCATAAAGATCTTAATAGTAATGTACAGTAATTATATCTGATAGATCCTGTAGTTGTCTGTACACACACACACACACACACATACACATGCTCAAATCAGTCCCAGCCACATGCCTCTGAATTTTGTGTGTATCGATTCCAGAAACTTGTGTTGACTGAGGATCAGTTTCATCCTGTTTGTAGACTGCATCGCACCCCTGTTAGGCCTTTTACTGTCCAAGTGCAATTTGACTTTGAAACCTAGAAGCATTTCACCATTACAGTAGGCTGTAGCATTCCCAAGGTGCAGGAGGCATTGCAGTGCTCTCTCTCGCTGTGATGTACTCAAGAGAATAAATACAGCTCTGCAAAAAGGTGAATATTCAAACCCATTGAAACCTTTGGGTGTTTGGGGTTTTTTTAATGTTTGCTTCTATCCTGTGTAACTAATTATTAGGAAGGATGCCAAAGATTATATCAAAAGAAAGGCCTAGGTCTTTGAGAGCATCAGTGTCATGTTTTTATGAGACAAGTCTGTTGTTTTTCGTGTGTGAAACAATATTAACCATTTAAGGAGGCAACTTTAAAAGACGCTGACAGCTTTATCGCTGGGTGCTGGTGTTGCACTCTGACCCGTCTTAAAAGGCTAGTGAAACAGTCTGTAGCAATTAGATAATTGTTTCATCAAAATATGAGTAAGTCCAAATGCCTGTAATTGATGCATCCTGTAAGCATTATTGAACAGGACTTTAATGAAAGCAAATATACGTTCTTGCTGTTCCCAGTATTTGAACTCCAGAGGGAAGAAAATGGAAAGCAATTAGAGCAATAAAATGGATGTTTGTAATTTAATGTTCAAAGCATGCTTTTCTTTTTCTGTTAAATTCTAATTTAATGGGGAGATTTCACATGCCACTTACAAAACTGTGTATTTAGACTTTGTGTAGTTGTTTAGCTCTGCTTTTGGCATGGATGTCTTCTGCATTCTGAAGGCTCTGTAGGCTGCAGTACTTTTCCAGGCGTGGTCATCTGTGTAGCCCTCAGCCATGGGATGCAATACGCAGAGATTCAGTGAGGGGGAAGGAGAGTTGGTGGCCACGTTAATCTGATAAATGTTCTGGAAAGCATGCTCACTCAGATGGAAGAGCCAGCCCTGCCTCTAAATGGTGCTGCAGCTTGGCTTGAGGCTGCAAGCATCTGCACATGAGCCAGCTCAGTCATCGGCATTTTCTACAGGAAGTGGCAGTCACTTCTGTGCTGGGGACTGAGCCCATTTTTTCATGCGTACAATTTGAATTGAGAAAGGTTGCGTGCATCTCTTCACACTGGGGTATGAAATTCAGCCCAGGACCAAGGCAGCAGCTCCTACCACTGGACTCTTAATTGGTTTTTGAGCCTTTGCCAAAGGCAAAGCTCCATATGCTTTTTGTCACTACTTCTCCAAATACAGAGCAAAGTGGATATGTCTGAATAAGGATGAAATAAAAGAAGCTGAACTTAAAAGTATTTAATTTTACAAATTGGTTGAGCACTGGAGTAGGTTGCCTGGGAAGATTGTTGAAGATGTGGCATGAGGTGTCTCAGAACAGGTTAAAGAAACATCCGTCGGGAGCAAGGCAGCTGGTGCAGGCAGGCAGGGGAGGGCTCTCCAGCAGAGTTTCCCCGTGCACGAGGCATGCCTCACTGGTGAAGCGTTTCTAAACACAAATGAAGCATGCAGCAGCTCAGGGGTGGACTGTGCTGAGGCACAATGTATTCGTAAGTAGTTGAAGTGAGGCACGAGTTAGAGAAGGTGGGAGACACCAGATTACACAAGCTCCAAGGGTTCAGACCCAGCTCTATTTTGATGTAATTCTGATACTTGCTGATGTCATCAGTCATGGAGCAGTGTCTCGGAGCAGTCTTTGACGAGACCAGCAACAAGACAATGTTGTACAATCAGAAGGACAAGGTTAAAAATACTACCATGTTTATAGCAATCTCAGTTGGCCTTCATAAATATACCAAGCTATTATTTTATGGCATTAATCTTTTGCAGGGAAAAACAGTACACTTTCTAGAAAGTGAGAAGTTTAAAGTATTATGCATTTGTGAAAAGGTCAGATTCCCCCTTCGTACACAGTATTTAAGTGTATCAAAGTTTTGTTTCTTACTGGAAAGGGCTAGCTGGAGCTCTTCGGAGAGCAATGATTGCCTGCAAAGTCAAATACAGACAGATTTATATTTGAGATGGTGAAAGGCAGGGGTTCTGAAACTCACACTTTGTTGATTACAGAATTTGTTTTTCCGATAACAAAGGGTCATATTGTCACCTGGACCATTTATCATCCTTTAGGTTTCGGCATAGTCCAAATTGCTGGTACTTGAGAGACTGGACCATCCACAGCTGGATCAGACAGTGCTTAAAATACGGCGCACAAGACAAAGCCTTATACACATTAAAAAACAAGGTAAGTTTTTACAAGGAAAAGCCATGAATATATTTGATCAGCTTTTTGAGACAAGTGTGGCTTACCTGGGATTTCTATTGCAGCCAGGTCCTGTAGACTGTGGTTTTATGTTCAGATATTTCTTTGTAAAAAATTAACGTTGCACTTGAATTTTAGCTAAAGCTCTTTACAGCTTTTATTTCCTCTTCTTTCCCAGGAAGCTTTCTGTTTCTAAACACTGTTGGTGTCCAAAACATGCTAGATGCAGGAGAGGTATAAAAACCTGATGGGCAATGCCCCTCCTTCCAAAGTTCCAAAGGCTCAGGGAAAATGCCAAAACAAATCCAGTACATCAAAAGTTAGAAGGCCTACATCACAGGAGCCCTGCTAATCTGCTTGTGTTGCTTGACTGACTGTCACATTGTAGTAGTGTGCAATGCTATGGTTCTGATCTTTCTGGTACCTGCAGCGCTATGCTTGGGAAGATTTGAACAGCAGATTTTCACACTGATTTTTTTTTTCCTTCTTCCCTTCAGGTTCAGTATGGAATTTTCCCAGATAATTTTACATTCAATATTTTGTTGGATTGTTTTATAAAGCAGAAGAAATATGAAGGTAAAAAAATATGTGCCAATTCTGCATCCTTAGTTGTACGCTCTTAAATCTGCAGAGCCTTTCTTTGAATGAAAAACTTTTAGCCGTATTTTCTCTGAAGTCACCTTAAAAATATGCCTTCTCCTTCCTTTAAACTACTTTTCTGCATGTTTATATCTCATTTCTCTGGGTTTTTATTCATTATATAATTCTGAAACGTGCAATTCACAGTTTCTACTGTCATTAATCCTATTTCAAATGTAAATCAACTTCTCCACTTTTTACAAGTCTGACTTACATGCTAACAGCATCATAGGAATTATTAGTGATAATTAGAGCGTTATAAGAATCGAAATGCATGTTGATAGAGTTCATCTCACCTACATTTAGCTATTCAAAAAGATATATATCAAAACTGTTTGTCTAGATTTTCTGTCTGTCACTGGAGGGAGCCAGCTATGCTGAATTGCCGTGTTGAGGTGCCTGTCTTTCACTATTGGCTGTTTAAGTGTTGAGGTGAATAATGCTCTCATGTTTGATGGCAAATACTTAAGATTTTCATTTCACTGCAGGTTTTCTGGTACTGTAGACTTGCAGTGAGCTTTTCTTTGCATAAGCCTCTTTAAAACAAATAACTGAAAGGGATGATAGAATTGCAGGACTTGTCCATAGCTTTTATCATGAAGGTTTTGCTAAATGGCAAATTAATACATATTTTATTTTGAGAGCCCCCATATCTGTGAATTCCCCCTTATTCCATCCATATTTCTTTTCTGTGACAGGCTCAAGGCCTTTTTTTTAACAAACTGTCCTCCCAGACAGGGAGTGTCATTGGACACTGTGGAGCAACTCCAGAGCACTGTTTGCTGAACAAAGTGAGTGCTGTGGGTGATCTGTAACAGCATTTCTGCTCCATTGTACTCTCCTGTCACCATAAGGGCAGTGAATTTAAGCCAATCTTCTCTTGTTTGTAATCTAAACATAAGAACAAAGAAGTAATTTTTAGAGATTTTTTTTTTAAATATTAATAACTGAAGAGCTGAGCAAAGAAGAGCCAATTGGAGAGTGTAGAGCTGAGTTTGGAAACCTCCTTTGCTGTGGTCTTATGCTATTCAACCCATTCTTCCTTGTTGCGGTGTGTTTGAATAGCCCAAGCGAATAAGACTAATTCTATGCTACTAGCCATAGGAAATCTTTAACTTTCTCCCTAACTACTTCAAAACATACTACAGCAATAAAGTATCAGTGAACATGAGTGGGTGTGAAAGGGACCTGTGTAAATTTGCACTTGCTGATTATGTATTGTTTTCCTCCATAGATGCTATGTCAGTTGTAACAGAGATCATGCTGCAAGAAAGTTTTGATGAATTCTCAACACAGCTTCTTTCTCTGTACGTTTTATACCAGTACCTAGCAACCAAGTCTGAACATACGGTAAGCTGACCACGCTCAAAACGATACACAAACCCTGTTTCTAAGTGTTGTGGTGCAGTCAGTTGGGCATTCAATCTTGAATATATTTTATGTCCCGTAAGTTTATCTGGAAAAAATAAATACTCCCATTTTTTTTCATTATTTTCACAACTGCAGAAGAAAGAAAAAAAAAGAAACAACAAAATATGAAAGCTATCAAATAACTTGTCACCCCTTTTGCTCCTTTCTCTGAAAGGGAAGGTGTGTTGGGATTTTCAGATGTAATGTATGCCCATTGGAAGGTTATGAAATGACATTTCAGTTCAGTTCAAAGAGGACTATCAGTTAACACAAAAAAACTGTGTCATCTGTTGTATAGGACCCTGTTAAGGTGAGTATTGCTCACCATTAGAGCTCGGTAATGGTGATGTTGCAGAATTATAAAGCATTTTCACTAGGATTTTTACTATCCCATTTGGCTTTGGGTGTATGGTTTCTAATACGTATTTGTTTTAAAACTAAACTCGTTACATCTCTCCTGTCTCCAAGCATTAGGGGTTTCTTATTCACGTCTCGCTTGCTTCAGGCCAACATGACAGTTCAGGCTCTTGGAAGTGGCATTATTCTACCTTTGCAGAAGGGGCTCAGTTAGGTATCAGCAAAGGGCTCTGCCATGTCCATCAGTTTAGGCAGCTACTTTTCATGTAGTTTGGCACAAGCCTTCAATAGCATGTTGTCATCCATAAGGAAAATGCTTGAAGCCTCCATTTGTCTTACATGAAACATCTTCCAAAATGCATATTAAGGTTAATGCCTTAAGGTTTTACTCAAATGGGTTGTAATTTCAGTTTTCACTATAGAAAACAGATGTGCATTTGCCCTGTTCTGTATTCTCATTCATTCCCCAGAAGTCAAGTATGCTTGATCAGTTGTATATGAAAAGCAGAGGGACCAAAATCTCATTTTCCCATTGTGTTTGTCCATGTTTGTTTATCCTCACTGCAAAGACAAGCACTTGTCGATATGTGTAGCATTTCATGAAAGCTGAATATGCAAGCAAGGCTGGTGTGGATGTATGACACATTTAAGGCAAGCATATTTATATAGCTGTGACTTATTTAATATGTATTTTGAAATAACACCCTCCGAAGACAGCAATAAGTCATATTTTTGTATGTATACACCATACAGATTACCATTCAACACCTCATAATGCTCAGTACCAATTTTCTGTGTTTGATTTAAGAAGTGGGGGTAGACAAGTGTTATGAGATCTGCTCAGCTACTCCTGAAAATCCCATTCCCTTTTCCAAGGTGTGAGACAGGTCAGCTAGTGTCCTGTTGCAGACAGGCCCTTGGCTGTAGCTTAGGGTCCAGCAGCCCGATGAAGTGTTTTTTAAATTTGAGAGCTCAATATTGGGCTGAATCTGACTACGTTAGTCCTTAGTGTGTATAGCAGTGGTGATAGAGAGCTTGCATTTTTCTGCTGTTGTAAACATCACTGAAAGCCTGACTGGTTTTGGCTCTCCCCAGAAAGTTCCCTCCTTGACTGCTGCAATCAGTATGATTGCTGCCTTCCACTGCAAAGGTGTTAACGTTAAGTTCTTGCAGTTCATCCAGGTCTTGGAGCCAAATGGGCTAGCTCCCAAAAGAACCTAGACCGCTAAAAGCCCTGTTTTTCCAGTTGCATCTGATTTTCCTATAACATTCAGCTGGAGTACTGAATTCAGCACGAAACAGCCCTGTCTCCTTGTATCCCTTTTCTGGGTCAGGCAAATAACCTTGCCCGGCTGTCAGGTGATGGTATTTTATGTCAGATGATAACATGCAAATTCTTGTAGCACCCAAATGGAGACACACAAAAATGCCATACCTTGAAAAGACATCTCTGAATAATGCGTTAAACCAGAAGGTTGAACCTTTGTGCTTTTTTAAGACTCACTGTACCTCAGGGAATTTTTCAGAAGGCTTCTTCGTTTCACCAAGGATACTTGTTTCAGGTCATAGGGTAATAAACAAGACACTGAAGTACCCTGCCACAAAAACCATGTGTTAGAGAGTCAGACTTCATCCAATCTATTGCTTTTTATAGCTTGGTTTTCCTCATTTTCTTAGGAATGGGAGTTGTTCAGCTCCTTTCACTTGCAGTAAAGAGATATTTATCCTTGATGTTTGTGCTTCTCTGGTCTTGAAAAATGTACTGTACTATCCCATAGCAAAACAAAATTCACACTACTCTTGTGGTTTTAATGTACTTACTGATCGGGTGCCCTTCTTTAGCCATCACTGGTGGTCTGGCTCAGACAGCTGGTACTTCTCTCTAGCTGGAGAGACAGCTGTACTTTTAATCCTGGGGCGTACACAGTCTTGGTGAGTTGCATATGTTCTTTTCACAGTGCAGATTTTGGACTCAGAGCAGCCATTAGCAGCATATTCTTCCCTCAGCATTTTCCTATTCTAGTGAGGGATAGTGGAGCGTGTATCTTACCACATATTTAAAAGAAAAGGCTGCGCTAGTACAAAGCCATGTGATCGTTTTTCTTCAGCAGTGTTAGCCTGAAGCAAGTGGTAGGACATACAGGACAGAGACAGAGTTTGGCTAGCGTAAATCAGTGTAACCCTCTGTCCTGAAGGAAATGCACTGATTGACTTCCTTGCAAAATCTTAACCACTCACATTTTACTGTCGTCTGGAAAGAGAGGTGTTCTTCAGTATAATGTGTACTATTCCTCAGGATATACATACTGTAACTCTGAACACTAGACATGTTTAATGATTCTTTACTTTATTGCTAAGACATCTGATGAAAGACACGTGTGCTGTCTTTGGCTGCTGCCATTTTATGTTTGTGTTTGTCAAGGAACACTTACTTAGTTTACATTATTTGCAGTGGGAAGAGGAGAGAAATCTTGGAGCATCGCTAGTGCTTACGGGTCTAAAGCAAGCAAGCACTGTGGGTTTTAGCTCCCAGCTGTATGGCTATGCATTCCTTGGTAAGTTTTATCTGCCTCATAGTCATCTTTTCCCTCTTGTCTTCAGTGGCTGAATGAAATTGGCATCTTTGCTTTACTAAAATGTAATCAAGGAGAAGGCTAAGAAAAAAAAAAAGGCAGTAGTAGTGGAAGGAACAATTTCAGAGTTAGGACTGAATCTGTTTTGTAAGCCTGGAGGGTAGTACTAATTTGAATGGTACGTCCTTTATCAGACAGCTTCAGAACCTCCTTTAGGACTCCCTGCAGGTTTGGATTGGTGACTGAAAGAAAGAAGATGTTCTTAAAGAACAGTGGGGTTGGTTTGTTTGTGGACCAACAAATTTAAAAAAAACCCCAGAAGTACAGAGTTCCGTAACACAAATTTAAGGTTATGGACAATAGACTCCCTTTCTAGTTAGTGAACTTCTTAAAATAATCCTTAAACCTCAAGAATTTCAGAGAGCACAGCCTGAAAAATCCTATGTTTAGAACATTTACTACTCACTGTAAAGTTAATGTTTCTGTTGTGAACAGCAGATAGCAGTGCCTTTATCCTGTATCTGTTAAGGAGTCTTCACTGCTAATGATATGCTATATTATTAAAGAGCAGTTAGATCAGAGTATATCCAGAATTGGAGGAAAGGGGAATGGGGTCAGTAATTCTTGAATTTCCTCTAACCTTTAGAGGAATATAGTGCAGATGGGTTTTGTCCTTCTCTACAAAATTGTTATTTACTTGAAAGTAATGAATTAATTTAAAATTTGTGATTATGGAGTTGTTCCATTACTGTATTATATTTTATTCTAGAATTTATCGAGGGTAATAAAAAGTGGACTTGTTCTTAAAATGCGGTCTCAAATACAATATGTAGTGGCAGAGTTAGGATGCTGATTCAGATTTATCGTGACTGTAAGACAAAAAACTCATTTTCAGTTAAAAAGGGGGATAAATGTGAAAATCAATTTGGATGGAGGATTTTCCATAGGGCAGTAGTTTGTTATCCAGTGGAGATACTAATACAAATAGGGACTTTGCTGTCCAGTTGGCATTCAGTTTGGGTATTTTTTATGTCATATAGATTGGTTGAGTAGTGGCTGTATTTCAACAATGCACTTCACTGTTGTCTGTGAGCAGTAGTACTTGTTCCATGACATTGACATTCAGTAGATCAAAAGCTATTTACTGTTATGTCACGTATTCCACAGTCTTGCCAACACTAATGGAACCGACCTCTGAGAGAGTGAAAGATGTCTATGGGCACAGAGTGGCCTCAAGCACCTCAGCGATTTTAATTTAGCCGTAGTCCATAAGCTTTGTCTGTGCACTTACTACCTTGCTTTTCCTAAACTGTTCTCTTCCATGTAAAGGAGAGTAAGGTGTGTTTCATAGTTTTGTGTCATTATAGGCAGAGTGCAAATTAGATTGAGAGCCTGCATAGAACTCTCGTAAGCTACGCTGAAGTGGTATTATTTGTTATGTTGACAATGATAAAATCAAAACCTTGGAGTGACGGTCATTGTAAATTAGTACTCACCAGCTGCAACGTGATGTACATTTCCTCTATTGTGTAGGAGTTTCGTGTTCTCTAGTAACTACCATCAGAAGAAAAGCCACATTGTCAGTGGTGCTGTGCATCACAGGTCCTGCTAAAGTCAGTGAAGACCTTGTTGCACAGAATGTCCTAAATCAAGAACCAAAATTTCATTTTGGCCGGTCTCCCATATTTCCTCTCAAGAAGCTCCAGCAGAAATAGGGGTACTAAGCTGTATGGTTAGCCAGACTGTGTGCTGTAAATACTGTACAGTCTGGCCATGACACATCTGTGAGTAGACCCTAAAGGCCACAGAGATGAGTCCAGAGCCTCAGATTTAGTGCACACATACTGCACAGTCAGTCCCTGAAGGCTAAGGAGACATTTGTCTGAGATCTTTAGACATCCTGCTCAGAGCTGCTGTTAAAACTGCCAGACAACCAGAAAACCTGACCAGTTTTCCTCTTTTCCATCTGGACAAAATTTCTAGGCAAGAGGGGAGGGGAAATATGGAGAGGAACCAGAAACAAACAAGTAATAGCTGTGAAGCTGGGCAAAAAGAAGGCACCTTAGTAAAATAAGGTAATAGCAGTTCTGTCAGAGCAGCTTTGTAGAAGAGTGTATTGTTTTCACCACAGAAGCCAAGACACTTGCTGTCACTTCTGAAAAACAGAGCCAACCTGTATGGATCCCATTAAGACTCAAGTGTTGAAGTACTAAAGCTAAAGTGTTTTTGTATCACAGGGAAAGTGGAGTTGAATAAAGGGCTAAGAGCTGTATACAATCTAATGCCACTGATGTGGACACCTGGATACTTGAATAGAGCCTTGCAAGTGATGGAGAACGTGGCTTCATTGTCAGGGGACAGCAAAATCTGCAAAGAAGCTGTAAGTATGAAGGCTATAACCCACTGTACAGAGGGAATTTCATACAAGCCAAACTCCAGTAAAACCTGTGAATTCTGTGCCTTGCAGAGGCACAGCAATACTTCAGAGGTCTTTGGAAGAGAGGAGAAGAAATAATGTTTAGAACAGAACCACTGTTTCAGTTGATGAGCCAGTGATGATATCTGCTGGCATGTCCTTGGGAGCGAGTGTCTGTTATTGCCACAGATCATTGAAGTATGTTTCCTAAGCCTTCCCCTCCCTATAGAGACACCTGGGTTTGTGTCACAGGAAGCACATGTGTGTGGGGATGGGAAGACCCCTTTGCTTCCCAAGCTTTTGAACTTGCTCAGAAACATAGTTCTTAGCAGTGAGGATGAAATATCACATCTTTTTCCTCTCCCAGCTAATTCCATATATTCTGTGCTCTCTGAGATGATATTGTCCTGAGTTATACTGGTCCAAAAATGGTACAGAGTGATTTCTAGAAGGGTTGTAGTGTCCTCAGTTGGGGAGGATGGATAGATTCTGTCCATTTGTGAGGTCAGCACTAAGGGACTTGGGGCTTAGGAGTGCTGATCCTGGAATCAGACAGCTTAGAGGGAGTGACTTAGGAAACCACCATCACATGGGCTGGAGCATAGAAACAGCACTGAGGTCTCACCTCCTCTTCTTGATACTCTTTCCTGAAGGTGTCTCTGGTGATGGGAGTCTCCCTTTTGCTAGCATCACTACTGGGCTTGCAGTTTCTGCATTTCCCTTGACAAACAAAGGCCAGGGCACTGCTCAGCAGGTTCTGCTCCATGCTTGGAAGCAGCTCTGTGTGATACTGGACAGTGCAAGCAAAGAAGTGTCACATCTGCAACTTCCACCATTTTGAATTACCTCTTCGGGTGTGTGGTTTTGGAGATTTCTTCCTTATTCCAACTTTGAAGAACTCAGCCTAATACGCTTGAGATTTTTTTTTTTTGCTTACACCCCTAGACAATTAAGGAGCTCCTCAGCTTGCTTTGGGTTGTAGATGAATATCCTAGTGTTGAAACAAGGCTACATCTGTCTGTGGTACAACAGATCCATAGAAGATCGCATCCTTCTGTGTACTGATACTGTGAAAATAGTAAATGCTAGTAATATCTGGCAGTGCTTTCTTCGCAGAGACACTTTTTACTTTGTTCAGTGAACAACTCAGAACAACTAGAACAACTCAGTTCTCAACTGAGAACTTTATAAAATAAGGTTGTTACTGGTGACTCACTAATGCTGCAAGCATCTGTACAAATCCAATAGTAGAGCCCAAAAAGCAATGACCATACAGAAACTTCCCTGAAGAGATACTTGGCCTCATTTGGATTTTAGGTTGCAGCATATAAAAAGTAGTGCAAGTCACACAAGTTTCACCAAGCTGAGGACCAAGAGGAGGCCTGGATGGTTTGTTACTATCAAAATAATTTTTCTCTAATGCATTTTTGTGACCCCAATGCAGAAAGGAAAACAAGGAAAATATGTTGGTCCATGTCCTTATCTGGTGTAATTACAGTGTATTGATTTGCATCATCTGGCCTTTTCTACCTAAATGCTCATTAAGATTTTACTATTAAAATCCATACAATATTTTTAATTACTATTTCCAACTAAAATGCAGTATTCCTAAGGGTGAAGGACTAAGAGCACTGACCAGGTCAATATTGGGGTCAGTCAACTTCCACTGAATTCAGCAGCAGATAGGATGGAAACAACCTCAAGTGCCATAAATCCTTTTTTCCTGTAGTATCCTGGGCGTCATCTTGGGCAGGACTAGGTTGACCATTATGCAGTTCTCGTAAATCCGTATCATAGCACTGAGAAATATGGGCCACGTTATAAATCACTGTCCTTGCATGCCTGCACAATTGCAGAGTTACTTGAGAAAGACACGGCCCTGGTTTTGTGAACTTGGTTCTTTTCCAAAATGTAATATTATTTTCTGGCTGAATAAATTTCATTATCTAAAAGGGAAGTTTTCAAATGAACTTTCTTTAACTGTGCATTTTTGGTGTAAACATTTTCAAGTGATTTGCCCAATCATTGTCAGTCACTTACTTTTCTTCAGGGCTTTAAGCTTCCATTCATTTCCGACTAGAAGGGTGTCTCTTTTCTCTCTGCCATTACTATCTTGACAACATAATAGAAATACTGTTTTAGTATTGTGCTATATTGTTTAACTGTGAACAAGCAAGACAAGTTTTGATTTTTTCAATTGTGTGAGTCTCTAAATTAGTGTATGTATTTCCAAGCACATAGTTATTATTTCATTGCTTATTTCATTCTGTTTCAGTACTGCTAGTTTAAAGATTACATTTCAGTGTCACAAATATTATTTCAAATAAGCCTAATTTTTATTCCTTTAACATTATATACTTATGCTAGGAAAAAGAAACCAGAGGTATCAGGATCCCTTTTGCTTGGGGAAACCAGCACAGATTCAAAGGTTACACATAGTTATTTCATCCTACTGATAAACGTTCAGAATTAGGATTCATGGAAGGATAACAGCTCTTTGCATTTGTAAAAGCTGAACTTCAAAATGCAGGCAACCTGCATCCAATAATTCCAGTTATGGAGATCATGTTATTCCCAAAACAGCAGCAGCATCCATATAGCAGTTCCATCTTTTTTATCAATAATACATACAGATATAATTTACCGAGTCCCTTAGTGAAGCTAATGCATTCTTTTGATACAACTGCAATTAGATTAGGAGAGAGTGGTTCTCTTACTACCTTGAAAGACAAAAGCATGAAGAGAACAGAGGTGTCACAGATAAAAAATATACCTATAGCAATATATTATGTGCATACATTTCCATTTTTCCTGTTAAATTATCAAACTAATGATAGGAATGGATGTTCTTGTTGCTGAACAGGTGATTTCCCTGCTTCTTTTCACCAAAGAGGTATTGAGATGATCTATTAGAGATTTTATTGTTTAAACATTCCATAGTAATGTCTTATTTAGATGTATCTATGATTGTGTATCATGCTAGTGCTGTTATCACTGTAACTACCATTTAGCATTAGTAGTTATGGCCTGATGTTAGGCCAAGAGGAGACATTAGCCTGATGCCTGACAGATGTGCAAATACCAGTTGGCATCTGAGTCACGGGGAGTTTTACTGTTGACAGGGGGTGGTAGAGTTGTTCTGTTGAAGGGATTTAATGTCCAACCTCAAAGGTTCCAAGTCCAACAATAAGTGCTATTTCCTTTTAGAATTTTGTTTTCTTTTTGTCATACACAGAAGTAATCTCAAAATACATGGTAACTCATGAAGTTGTTTGTAAACGTGACAACGGTGTTAACTCAAATTGTATGTCCAAACTGTTTATGCTAACAATGACAAATGTGATTGTTCAGATTGATGCTCTGGAGACCATTTTGCAGTCTGTCCTTGAAGCAAAACCTGGTCCAGAATCAGCTGAAGAAGTCAAGGAATTAGAGCAGAAGTCACAGTGTGCAGAATCAGAAGAAACAGAGCAGTCTAAAGCACCCGAGTACTACAGCCGATTCAAGGTAGGAAAGTTTGATTTATCTAACTGTTCTAAGCTGTAGTAGATGTCCGTAATATATACTAGAAAATATATACGCTGGTTTATTATGGCTAGCAGACTGACACCGTATCAGTGCATCAGGCGTCCTACCTGGCATTTTTGAAACTGATGTCACCTTACATTTTCACTTCTTCAAACACAAAGCAGCAGCCTACAAAGACATAAATGCTGAAGGCCACTCAACTTTTGTCTGTCTGCTGGGATTTTATCTTCACTTTTCATACATCAAAATGATAAATCCAATCCTGTTTGTGAAAGTGGTATGTCATTAGAGATCCATTATCTGACGTTGTGTGGGCTCTTGCTCATTAAAATAAATTGTAGTATGCATGAGACCATCCTGACTTTATTGTCCATTTTTGTATGTTATGATTAAGTAGGAATGTTTCATCCTATACTTTCAGTCTGGGGAATTAAGTAAGGCTATATTGCCTCCCTTTTATCTTCAGGTCATTGCGTTGAGGATAACACTATGAAACACAACAGTTGTTCATTAGGGCGTAGCTGTATAATAACTGCATTTTATTTGATCATCTCATAGGTCTGTAATGAGCTCATTTTATTTTATTGTCTCTGATTTGTGCTGTGGTAAAAATCAAATACCCCAGGTTGAAACTAATCTGGCTTATAGTTCCAGGAGCAGTACTCTTTCCATAGCCCATCAGTTTCCATTGTTGCTGTCACGACCTTGGACAGTTGTTCTGGATACAGGTTGTTGTTCTTCTAAAGAAATTTCAAAAGTTAAAAGACTAGTATCCTATGGTTTCACCTCACGTTCACACACTTTTCCTTTCTTTATTTTTTATTTACATAAATTATTTGCCACTGATCTTTAGATATTAAACTTGCATTGTAGGCACTTAGGACTTTTTAATTAAAGTGTTTGAGAATCAGTGGGTGCTCAGCATGTGATAACTAATGCCTGGATGAATCACAGTGAATTAGTTAAACACAAGTACCCTTTGAAGGAGGGAGTGAGACATTTTTATGAGTCTCTCATTGTCTGTCCATTGTCTAGCCTTGAAGAAAATAATGCAGACTGCTCAAAACAAGACCTAAATGTGAAACTGGGGACAGGCTAGTGCCAAGACAGTAGTTTTCTTCTCACCTCAACCTTTCCACAAGTTCCATAATTAACCCTAGTTCAGGCATTCCCTGGTTTGGCAGTGAGGGCCCTGACTTTGAGCCAACAAACTACAGTCCCAATGCTTAGCTGTAAGCTCTCACCAGAAAAGTCTGAATATAAGAAGGACATAGCCCTCGTGAAGTCTAGGCATTCAGCACTAATTTATATGTAAATAAGCCACAATTTCTGGTTGTCTGGAAGAGAAAAGGAGCTCTCAAGTCAGAATGCCATTTCAGCTAAGCCTGAAAGAGCTCTTGGACTCTTCTCTTAAATCCATTAAGCCAGCACCAGCCAGTCTTCCCAGCTGAACCCCTGGACATTATGGGCGTAGTTCACAGGGCAGAGGAGTTCACTAGAAATCCATACAAGCCTGAGGGAACATGGCAGCTCTGAAGCAACCTGCTGATGTTGGCATTCACAGCTGCTGTCCCAGCACAGTTCATCTGTCTCTTGTGTGGAGTAACCCCAACACAGGATTTGCACTTCTGCTGCTGAAGACACTTCAGTGCACTTTGTCTAGCCCTGCAGTAGCCAGCACATCCCAGTCTTTCTCCATGAACTCAAAACCAATTGCTTCTGTCTCCCGCTTGCCCAGTTCTATTTCACAAGTCATACACCTAGTATGCAAGGAAAAGCATGTGGATTTGCTCCAGACAAACAGTTCCTGTCTAGAACTGCATCTTGTTCTGCATGTCTTTTATACACATACTTGGGCTCTATGTGTCATACCAAGCTCCAGAACAGCCATTTGTGGAAGTACCTGAAAAAGCCACGGCGGCCTAACAGATATGATGCATGAGAGGCAGCACGACCTTCACTTCCACTAAACCAAACAGGACTTCAGGGCATTTGGCTCTTTCTAGATAAGGCCTTTAGAGCTGTAATTTAGACTCTTTGTCTGACACTGTCATTCATGTTGTAATTACCTGTTTTCAGGTCCTGTATGCTGAGGCTCACTACTCAGTACAGTGTTCCTCAGGCAATTCCTTCCATCTGTGTCAATGATCAGTGGGCAAGCATTTCATCACATAAATGCTGGGAACACCCTCTCTACAAGCAGTGTTCCTTCTCTAGCTGTCTGCATGCAGTGCCCTGGAGACTGCTTATAAAAATCAATGATTCAGCCACTTAAGAATGTGCTCTTTTGGTACCTGCAGGACATAGACCCTGCTGCTTTCCTAAATTAGTTTCACTAATGTATCACAGCAGAACAGGGAAAATTCCAGGAGTTTAGTGGTACCAGTAATGGCTTAAGAGAGAAGTCCTGCTAGTTTCCAGTTTGTTGCCTTTCTTTATTTCAATTTCATACTGCTTAGGTTCAATGCATAAGCCCCCTTTTCAGCACATCCTTGGTAGTGGTTAGTAGGGAGAGTCTGAAGAATCTAAACCTGTTATGTTTAAACTGAATATCTAATCTGTAAACACGAGTATGGTTGTCAGGTTCCTTCCCCAGACCCAAGCTGTACGGTCTCTTCATGTTTCTCACTGATGCATTGTATACTTACTGACATCTCAAACAAAACAGAGATGAATACACCTAAATATTACTGAGTTTGGTTTTAGTCCATTAGCTTCAAAGCCATTGGTTTTGTTTTCATTCTTTATCATAAAATCAAAAAGCAGACAGACCCAAATACCCAAGCCCCTCAGACCTGCATGCCTAGCATTTTAAAGAGTCTTTAATCTGTTGTCTGTTCAGTTCAAACCTTCAAGGGTCTGGTAAAACACAACAAAGCCTGCAGTTATGTTGGCTAAGGCAGAGAGAAGTGGAGAGGCCTCAGAGAGGACATCATAGTTTCCTGTGTAAGAACAAGGCAGAGCCTCAAGACAGGAGCTGAGGGGCAGTGCCTTTGCAGAGTATTGCCAGCGTGGGCTGGGGTGAGGAGAACACTGTGGGCCAGCAGCACAGCGCATAAGCTTCTAGTGATAACTGGAAGTCCAGATACCTGCGTGGCCCCAGAATTGCCATTTTGTTTGAAGATGAATGATGCCCACATCTTCTTTCCATCATCCTGCAATGCAAAACAATAGGCTTTATTTAAAGGGTCCAGGAAAGAAGCATGGATGTACCTTTCCTTACGACATGTACTTACTTTAAACATTTCTGCAAGTGCTGGGCTCAGTAAAACGTTCTATTTAAAAGAACAATCAGGAAAATGTGTTGCTATCTAATGAGTGAGCAAGGACTAAAGAATCTGCAAGTGCCATGTCATCTTTCTCCCCCAGGAACCTCCTCCTCGGTTGTGTATCTGCACTTTTAAGGCAATTAATCAGATTGTTAGCGAGCCATCAGGCTAAAGATTCCAGAAAGCCAGAAATAGTATCACTGGATGATTCATCATCTCAAGTGAATTAATGTTTTTATGCTGCATGAAATCTAGATAAGTTAAGCTCAAGAAAGAAATACTGCACAGTTTCTTACTGAAGCTCTGCTCTTAGTTTCAGTGTAGAATATCCCTGAAAATAGCTTTAGCGCTATTGTACAGTCTGTGTAAGCATAGTCAAGCCTCAGATCACAGTAACTGTTGGGAAGAAAAATCATGGGAGTTAATTTAGCATGCCGTTAGCAAGAGAGCATTTAAAGTGATGTGCATCTGTTGAGAGGGATGCTAATGCAGGCAGTGTGGAGCAAATCATTCAATTGGTTTTGAGGTAAGACACAAAACCAAGGTGTTTAGATTATATTTATTGTAGTTGACTGGTCAGCTGGTATTTGTTAATACCAGATAACTGAACTTGGAAAAATAAAGAGAATTTCAGTGGTTAATGAAAATGAAACTTCATTGGTTTAGTTTTATTGCTCAAAAAAAAAATTATTCTAGAGGTTAGCATTTCAAGAAATGGTACCAGCTACCACAGTCAAAACATTTTGCTGGGATAAAATAGTTACCTGGCCTGTATAGCCCAGTTAATGGTTAGATTCAAACAGCAATGTTATCGGTTGTTATAGGGAAGTATTTTGTGGCTGATTATTTTGTGACTGACTGGCTCTCTCCTTCTCATTCCCCACCAAATCCCTCTTTATGACAGGAGCTGTACTCTAAGCTGCATTCACTTGGCAAGGTTGAATCTGAAAGCCTGTTAACCCTGACCACCCAACTTGTCAAGGAAAAGCTGCCAGCATGTGAAGTGGAAGACATTGCAAAACATGAGCAGAAGCTAAAGGAGTGGGAGCAAGAACAAGCACTTCTCATTGAGAGAGAAAGAGAGCTGAGAGAAAAGGCTAAGCAGGAAATGGAAGCTAGGAAGCTAGCTGAAGCATCTGCTTAGTACTGGAACTCAAAGACTACCATAGTGGTATGCATTCCTCTGTCAGTGAACTGAATTGCTCACCATTATTAATATTTCACTTCAGTCCTTCTGCAAGTGTGACTATATGTGACTGCTATATGCAAATTAAACTTTTCCCATTTTGCCTGTTTCCTGAAGTAAAGCGTATGTGGTTTAATCTTCATCCTGTATATGATACATTTTCCTCGTACCGTCAGTGAGGCAGGGGGTGGGATGGAGGCAACACAAAGAAACAAAGGCATAAGAAGTAGCTTGCCTGTGATGAAAGGTGTAGAGGGTGGAAGGAACAAAAGAAGAGGGAAGAATTTCAAACACAAGTTGTTTCAGTAGGGATTTCTCACAGGAAAGAATGCCTTGGCTACTCTGAACTTCAGACACTAAGAGGATTAACATATATTGCTTGCTTTTTTTTTTCCCCCAGCCCATTTGGAAAATTCAGGCTACTATACATGGAGTTGGAAGCCTAACTTCAGACTGTTTTTAAAACTACTTTTAAAGAGTTTCAGCCTAGTGAGTTAGCACTTGTACAGCCACTCAGATGTGCCTTCCCTGTAAGGAAGTTAAAAAATTCTGACTTCACTAGTGCTGCTCTGCTCCATTTTTAAGGTCAGTAGAGAAACATGCACAACCACTTCGGCACACACTGAAGAGCCTCATACTGCAGTGCAGTTTCCTTTTATATTCTGGGTGCTGTTTCATGGGGGTTTTGACCTAATTCCCTTCTTGTCTCAGCTGTGTACACGGTCCCATGCCCCGTTTTTCAGATGGGTAAAACAATATAGCTATTCACACAGAGCACAAGGAGACAGCAAGGGAGGAAAGGATCATAGTGCATTGGTTGTGGTTGTGCATCAGCATCCATCCCTGCTTACATTCCCTGTCACCACTGAATCTCATCAGCTGCAGCCAGCGATTTTATGCAGCTCATGGCAGGGTAGGTTCCTTGAAAACAGAGAGACCCTAGCAAGAGCCCTGCTGTGTTGCAGCTTCTTATGGCACCGACAGTGCTGTCTCACTGTGCTTTAACACAGGGTCTGATAAGCATTTCCAGTTTTGTCATGCACCTGTCTACTCTTACAGTGATAAAACTCACATCACAAATGCACTGTATACCTAGTGAGAACACATTGCAAATCTGTGAAGTGAACTTGTTTTTAGTGTAGGAAAGCATCTTATCTGCATACACCAAATACCTGTCTTATTCCCAGCAAACGCACTGGGAGCCTGATTGCTCTTTCATATCCAAGAACTTGGCAGTAAAGTCCTCCACCCCATCTTGTCAGCAAGTCCCATAGTTTTGCCCATACTGCATTAAGAGAGTGCTGTCTCCAGGTAAGTGGATGATTTTGTGGCTTGGCCTAACTAAACCAGCAGTGGACTTTTCCTGGGCAACTTTTCTCAAGTCTGAAGTTTTTTTCCTTTTTCTTGGTTTAAATGCTTTCTGATTACTGGGAGAAGTTAGGGAGCCTTAAGGGAGAGTAGGAGGCCAAACACACTCTTAAGAACAATTTCCTTAAAACTAGTGGCTTTAAAGAGGTCATCGCTCCTAGACCAGCCACAGGAGAATGAAGTGTCCCTTCCCTGACCACATTTCAGTTCTTCAGTATTGGAACATGGGTTGTACCTCCAAAGGTTCACAGTCACTCCTGCAGCCTGATTCCTTTCTCAGCTTCTCTCTGCAGACACCACCTCTCCTTCCTGGGATCTTCCCTACACCACCACGGTTTTAAGACCCTCCTTGCTGACACATGGCCTCTAGCCACTGCAGCTGCTGATCATGTTGCTTACAAGACACTGTATGGCTAGGCCACAAGAGGCACTGCCATATTTCTCCTTGTTTCTCATTAGCATCTGTTTCTTGGCAGCACAAGGAGCCTGTTTCTGGCCCCACCTCCACCCTCCCTCACCCTGCTCGGTAGATACACCAGGCTGCTAATGCTAAGTGAGCTCCAGCAAGCTGCCAGCTGCCACAGTCCCCCGCTGTCTCGCAGAGCACGCTTCACTTCCCCCACAACCAACCTCCCTTTCCATTTATTTAGACTGAAGTATTACAGCAGTAGGAGAAAAAATCCTTCTCTAAGCTCTGAGTAGCCTGTTAATGAATATTACAGGTTACCTTCTTGTTTTACTCCAGGCACTGTGGGTTTGAATGCTCTGAGCCTAGTCCAAAGCTTAAACTTAAACTGTAGATAAAACCTTTCTCTGCCTTTGCCTGAATCTCCTCCCATATCCACCTCTGCCCTTGGGAGATGGGGGTTTCCCTGCCAAATGCTTTGCAGGCAGTGAAGCAGATTCCTGGGGCCAGATGAAGGACACCAAACCCAAGACCTGCAGCAGAGGGTCCAGACCATTTGTGGCTTAAGGACCCAAAAGTGTTGCCAAGCCCTCTCATTTATCTGTCCCCTCAGTATCACCCTGAGCAAGAAACCACTTGTGACACTTCCACCAGCTGTGCCAGTTGCACACCAGAGCCCCTCTTCTCTCCCCCTCATGCCCCAGGCAGGTATTTTTCCATGGTCCAGTAGCCTCCATCTTACTTCTCTCCACCCCAGGTCTCACCACTGTCTCACTCAATTGCAACCAGCTTCTGCCAAAACAGTGGTTCCTCACCGAGTAAATCGTCACATTTCCCACAAGCCTACCTGCACCATCTTGAATTCTCCAGCAATTCTCATTTCTGCCTCCCCTTTGACCTCACCCTTGATCCCCTTTAAGTTCCTCCCATATATCATCTTGCTTTTATTTCCTCCCCTTCTCCAAGGAGGCTGGCCATGTCTCTTTGCCCCGCACCCCCCTCTCAGACAGCAACATGCCCCCATCTCTGCAGACCACAAGCAGCCCGTGGTACCAGGCGCTCGGGCACCCTGAGGTTTGAAGCCCTGGACACAGTGCAGTCTCAAGAGATTGGAAACATGAATTAGCAGCTGAAGCTTGAGGGAGGGGAGGAAGGTACTCTCCTTGGTGCTCTCCCCTACCTGCTAGCTTTGAACAAGGTCAACAGTGAGACAGACAAACTGTGAGACACAGTAATTCACAGACTCGTGCTGTTCAGGCATGTGCTTGGCTTCCTAAGGGAGACACGGATGGTAGCTGTGCACGACAAACACAGCAGCATGAAAAATCAACAGAATATTAACTAACTCAGCTTGACTTGCCTGCTTTTCTCCTTCCCACTCCAGGAAAAGTAAGATAGACTTGATTGTTCACCCCATTGCATAAATCATGTGCACCCATAACCTGTTTTTCAGCTGCTTGCTGGATTGATTACTCGTAAAATGAAGTTTGAAGAACACTTGTAGCAACACCTAGGAGTGAAACTGGGCCCCAGGTAGTCAAAAGCCCTTCTGTCTGGATGCCTGTGGCTTTGTGTGCACTCCTGTGATAGCCATCACCTGCTGTGATGCAGCTGGCTGCATTTAGAAGGGGGGCAGAGAAGTCATACAGTAGCTTTTGATCATCTGCTGCTTAAACCTGAGCTCTGATGCTAAGGGAAGAATGTGGATGTGTGTATATATGCAATAAAAAAAAAAGAAAATACTTTTGTACTGTACAAACACAAAAAGATGCTGCGTTCATCCAGTCCTGTGCTCTGGCAGTCATTCAATGTGAGCTCGCAACCCAATGATCACTTCCTCACTAGGACACTCTCAAGCTTTTTGAAATGTTGCTGCTCCTTGCTGCACTGTCTCAGACAGCTGCATAGACCTTTCTGTATGTGGATGGGACTGGCAAAATATTTACTGGAGGGGCCAGACAAAAACCTTTCTTGGTAGTAACACTATCTCCTTTTTTTTTGGATCACCTCTCCTAGAAATGTTCCGTCACATCCTGTTTTCGTTTGTGACTACAGCTGTGATTTGGATCAAGGCTATTGCAGTTTTTCCCTTGTCAGTATATTTCTAAATAACAGGAACGCATCTTTCTTCATGAAAATTTTTGAATAATTTCCCCACTCATTATCCTGGTGCCTGTATAAAGGCAGAGGAAAATCTCCCAGTGCTAGAAGCAATACATTTGCATGCAGAGTCACTGAGCTGTGCATGCAAACGAGGTGACCAGCAGCCTAAATAATACCTGCCTGCACTAACGCTTGTGGTGCAGCATTGCCAGACTTGAACGTGCTAGACAGTGTTAACAGCTCTCCCATGTTTCCACAGGTGTGGGAGAGACCCTTCTCTCAACAGTAGAATAGTTAAAAGAAACAGAAACCAGTACAAATGCAAAGCCTGTTTGGTATGCTGGCATTAATTAAGCTGCTGTTAGGAGAAAAAAACAGCACTTTAAAGGTTAAAGCTCTTCCTTTTAATTCAAAAAGCAGCTTCCCAATTCAAATCCATGGCAGACACCAAATATGCTTCTGATTAGGCAAGCAAATATGTAACTCTTCCACAAGTGTCACTGGCAGAACACTTCCAATGAAGCACTGAAGGTCATTACCCATTATTCACAAGAGGAAAATTGCATATTTATTCCCTTGCAGCTCAAATAAATGTTGCCTGAAGCCTTGCACAGATGGGCCCTACCCTATTTATGGTAACACCCAACCTTTCCAAGATAGGGTTAATGGATGCTCTCAGACCCAGTCAGAGGCTATGTCCTACAAACAGCGCTGGTATGGATCCCCTTCGCACAGCTTCAAGCACCCGCTCCCTCCCCCAGTAGCCTGTCCCAGCTGCTTGCCTGCCTGTCCCAGGGTTCTCTGGCCACCCTAAAACTGTGGGACCAGGATGATGACCTTGCTCAGCTGCAGGTGAAGATTGGCTGGTGCAAGGAGGTTTCTGACCTGAGCAGCTGTCACTGTGCTACTGAGACAGGCAGAAGACAGTCCCGGGCACAGGTTAGCAAGTGTCTTCTCTTCCCCCATCTCCTCAGGAAGCTGGAGTCATAGTTACAAAAAGGAATTGCACTCTTGACTTTGAGGGATGCAAGATGTGGTCCACTGAACAGCGTCCTATTCTGCAAATACTGCTGCTGGTTTTGCTGGGGCTGTTTATGTAGAAACTACAACTGAACCTTGCGAGATGTATTTCTAGCGAGTATTTGAGCACATTTGTGGAAAGTAGAGTTAAATTTACCTTCCCAGAAATTTAATGATAGGAAATGTTGAGATGAGGATAAGACTTTTCTCTTAGAAGAGAAACTACTGCTGACATAAATGACAAACAACCTTAACTTGGGACAGTGACTCTTTCAAAATAAAACTGTGGAGAATGAAGTATAGGTCAAGAATTAGTGACAAAATATTAATTCAAGAGTAACTTAAGGTACTAAACATGTGATAGAAAACTGTGCTGTCTACTCTGGGTCAATCTCCCCACAGAAATACATATCTGTTTCAGTAATCACAAAGTTGTCACTGAACTCAGCTAGCAATTGTGTAGTACTAACTCTGTTGCTTCTCTTAAACCTTTCTGATAAGCTCAAGCCCTCTCAACCCATTCTAAATTGCAGATGCCCCAGGCACAGCAATAGCATTAAAGTCTCATTGACAAGCACATTAGATTATCAGGACAAAATTCAGCTTTCAATATATCTTGTTTATTGCAAATCCTGACAATTCCTCCCTTAAATGAATTGGGAAAGAAACTTCAAAGCCTATTCTGGTCCTTACACATGGTAACTGCTGCTATGATTACATCTGTGGAAACCATAAACTCTTCCTGGAAATACTGACTTGCACTCTGGGGGGTGCAAGTATTTAAGTGTCTCAGTGGTTTAGTTTACCTTCAACTCTTTAAGCTAAGTAATACAACTGGGCTGAGATAACATCATGAAGTTGGCAAAAGCTCAGTCAAAATTAATTTCTGGACCTTAACAGGTATACAGGGTGTAACCTCAATGTATATAGACATTGTTAAGTATATTTAGCTTTGTTTGTATTAGGTCATAAGTTCCATCAATTTCACTTATCTTCTCTGTGTAATTCACAAGCACAGGTGATGGGCCGAGCTGCAGTGTGATGTGTAGATCATGGCATATGCAATTGTTTTGGCAGTGAAGCTGGCAGCAGATCCACAGTCAGCCTCCACCCCCTCCTTGCCAGCTATTCACACTGGGGCCAGTAATGCTGGAGCTGTTGAAATGCAGAGAAGCAGCTACATCAAGTGGTAAGGATCCGTGAGAACCAGTGAACAGAGCTTGTGTACACTACAGTGCCTGCTGATTTGATTCTTTAGTTCTCTTCAGTATTTCATTTTTAGTGGAAACGATGCTGAGCATGGCAGTAAAAACAACAGCAAATCCCCTGGCAAGGTGAGGGCACTCAGCATGACTCAGCCTCTGGTAGTTTTGGGCTGAATCTGAAGAAAGCCCACGCAGCACAACAGAGGACAATGCCCTGGGGGTTTCATGCTAGGGTGGACTGGTCGTATCTGTGGGAGATGAAACTAGGGACCACAGCAGCAGGCAGTGGTCAAAAACTGTTCGCTGGGTGAAGGACACGGGCAATGCTCCCATAGCAGAAGTAGTGCATGCCCAGAGACACCCTCTAGGAAGCCAAGGAGCTTTGCTGCAATGCTGCGAATGAGCTGGATCTTTGAGATGTCACCATGGCTATTACTCAAGAGACCCCTGGACACGTCTTTTCACCCCATCCTAGGAACCATGAAAAGCTACAATTTCCTCCCACCCACAGAACACTAGAAATCAGTATTTAACAGTCTCCAGGTCTAGGATGCCACAAGACAGATCCCTCATTTTAGACAGACCGAAAAGGTCTGAGGGACTATAATTTTCCCATGCTATCTGCAATACTTCTTAACCTGATCAAATTTGTTCATTACTAACACTAGTGGAAATAAAATTTCTCCTCAGCCGCTGTGTTGAAGAAAGGATCTTTCATTTGGCATCTGGAAGCAGCAAGCCAAATGCTACAGACCAGGCTAGCCTGCCCCTATCCACAGGTACCATGGATGGTCCCACCTGTGTAAATCCAGAACTTCACCCCACAACTGCAGGTGAATAACTGGGGTTGAAGGCTGACCTGGTCTGCTTTGCAAAATCATTTTAATATATTTTAAGTAGCATCAGGCTATTCTACCACAGCAGCTCAAAAAACCTTGACGTAGACACATGTGGGATTATACTAGAGATTTAAGATTTGCGGCAGTTGACTCCCCTCGTCTGGTCTTCATTTTCCTCTACTTCGCCATGCTCAACCCAATTCAAGCCAAGCACAGGATTTCTTATTAATGTCATTAGAAGTTAGAAATGAAACCTTAGACGTTGGAGATGGATAAGGGCCCAAAAAAAAGACTGCTGAAGGAAATCCCACAGGACCACTGCTTCTCCTGAGAGTGAGCACCCCCTTGCTCCCTGCTGCCCCAGCCTTTACCCACTTTCATGTCATTACCATCTCCCCAAGCTAAAAAAACATAAGCGTTGACTGCTGCACTTCACCACAGCAGGCATTGCAGCAGCAAGCAAAACTGCAAAGGCAGAAAGGCTGATTTTACAGCATCCCTTTAACAGCAGTAGAGGAAAAGTCTGATGTTTGTTTATAAAAGAAAAAATGCTCCATCCCCTCTCATGGGGATTACTGGGCAGCGGCAGTCGGGAAGGGTCCATGTCCACTGGAGACAAGCTGTGCACTTTCGTTAAACTGCAACAACTTTGGAAAAGACCTCTTTCAAACCAGGGCAGGCACAGTTTGCTGTAACTTTATTGAGTATCATCGTCTCTGACAGAGCCCCTTGAACATGTACTTACTGAAAATGAGGTGTTTTCTTATGCTGCTGAGGGATACAGAAATGAGAACAACAAAAAGAAGCCATGTCATGGTACATCATGGTAATGTTTTACGCCACAAGAGATAAAAGTAATCTTCCGCATTTATTTTGCAATTTCTAAATAGAGACTGGTTCTTATCTAGCATTTAAATAGTCATTGACCTTTTGAGCAAAAAGGCATAGAGTAGGTAATTATGATTGAAGGAAAGGGAAAACTTAAAAATACGTACATACACAAAGACAAGAAACATGTCAACACCACTTTACCACTTTTGTATTTTATTGTGGAATTGAGTTTGTTTCCTTTACATCAAATATCCTCAATGGACGAGGGGATATTGCACACAAATATCATAAAAGCACTACATATTACTTCCACTGGAAACTAATTTTCTACGTTAGATATGACTGGATAGAATAGAAGTGATGCAGGATTATAAGACATAATACCATACACAGCTGCAGACTGACACAAACACCATTCAGAACAAGAGAGAGGAGGTGTGTGAGGTGCTTCTCAGCCAGCAACAAGACTGTTTCTTTCCATAGTTCGGAAGATAATGGCTGCATGCAAATGTGTGAAAGCATATTTCAGATTTTGTCTTTTACAGTTGTGATTACAGCCCAGTCTTGACGAGGTAGCTCCTGTCATCTGGAGCTCCTAGCTAGTCTAGTGCGGAGAAGCTGCTTTTTTAGTTCTTCTTTTTTTTTTTTTTTTTTCTTTCTATATTTTTATGCCATTGTTTTATTTAGTTACTTGATTTTTTTTTAGATTTTTTTGTAAATTCACAACAAACAGACTTTTTTTCTTTTTTTTATTTTAAATAGCAAACATTTTTAAACCAGGTGAATAATATAATTGCATTCTAAGAAATGCTTACCCCTAGTTGCTTTTAGTGTTTTGTTCAATTATTAAGTGAAAAGATGAAAGCTTACAGTTTCTTTCAAGTGTAAACATAATACTTTTTCCTTTTCTAATAAATCCAGACCAACAAAATTACTATTTCTCTCAAAACATCATTACTGAGCAAGAGCCTCTGGCGACAGTTGAACAAAGAGAAGTGTATGACAGAAATGTCCCAAATGCACAGTAAGCGCTCTTTGGAGCTGACTTGCTTGTGGTGGGAGGGATTGAAAATTCAGTGAACAAATTGATTAAATCTTAGCAAATGAGTACCGGAACTCTCCTAAAATGCATAAGCTATCATAGACAATTAAAAAAAAAAAACATTCATATACACAGTTATGTCCATTCACCACAGTATGTAAAGTAAGTTAAAAAAAAAAAAAAAAGTTATTTCTATGAAAGATGGAGTGAAAATAGAGGTCAATAAAGTCAGGCCCACCACAGGACTTTGAAAAGGCATGCAAGAGAGGCCCTGTCCAAGTTCAGGAGTGGGGTGGGAGCTCCAAAGTTAATTCTTCATTGAATTATATGAAGCAGTATAGTAATAGCGTAAAGATCATGACTGGGGATGCCGTTATGGGTAATACCATCATTTAAATAGAGTGTCCTTTACACTCAGATATTGAATGTTTATAATTAGAGTAATCAATAACAAACCATGCTCCTAGAAATCTATGCTGATCAACAGCACTCATCATTAACGTACATGGTACATTTTGTTGGCTGTTACACTAAACTAATTGTGTAGTACTAGGACTAGCACAGTTAGATTAGTTCCACAGACAGGAAAGACATTAAGGGCAAGAGGAGCTAATGGAGGAGTTCATCGCTGTTTTGCACCCAGGTGCTGTTGTCATTTGAAAGGGAATGGATGGAACAGGCATTACAATATCTCAGAATAGCCAGACCGGGGTTTTAGTATTCTTGTAGCAGCAAAAAAGCAAATGTACATTTTAAGATCAGCTGTAACTGTCTAATAATAATTATTATTATTATTATTTTAAAAGTAAAACAAATGCTTGAGCCATCACAAACTTGCTTGGGGAGACTTAAGGCTTGATTCCAATTTCATTTACAGTAGGACCAAATGACTGTAACTTCCCTGACTGTAGTGAAATTGCTCCTGATTCACAGGAGTAAGTGGCGTAAGTGAGATTAGTCTCAGGACCACTGCTGTACTTAAAACAGATTTCCTACCAAAGCACAGATACAAACCATTTCAGATATTGACAGAAAATCAGAAAATCTGTTCCCACCCACTCAAAAAGTTTGAAATCTGACCTATATAAGAAAGTAGACAAAGCAGAAAGAATTGTAGAAATAGTACAACTATTCTGCCAAACATTTTGCCTGTAACTTTGTAGACTATGTATTACAAAAGCAATTTTAAGTGAATGATTATGAGCCCAGCAAACATGCTTGTTTTCACAATACATTTCCATTTGCCTTTTATGCCATAGTCATTCTGAGTTATTCTTAACGACTTAAAAGGTATAGCAATAAATAAAACAGCATTGCTAGAGATGATACCTAAAAAAAAGAGAAGACATTAAAAATAAATCAAAACCCCCAACAACTGACAAACAGTAATTCACAGCATTAAATGGGCTTCAGGAGCCCACATTTGAAGGACCCTAAAGCAGTATTAAAAAAACTCTCATAAAAATTAGGAGTGCAAACATACACCTATTAAACAAAAATATCCTAACAACGTAAAATTGAAATAAATTATAAGTAAAGAAAATAAAATGAGGTCATAGTTCACTACATTGTGAAACTTAACACCAGCCATAATGGTGAATCATACAGACCAGCACATATCTCCATTCTGGAGGCCTTTACACCTTCTTTAAATTCAGATTTGCAAACCTTCTACAATGTAACAAGATTTTTAATTGGGGTAAAACTTCTGAGACTAAAAAATCCAAACCATCTTAAATCACAGAACAGCAATGCTGTTCCTCTGCAAGCAGTCTAGAGAAGGAAAGGAAGGGGGAGAGGAAGGAGGAAAGGGAGGAGGAAAGGGGAGGGAAGGGAAGGGAAGGGTAGGGAAGGGAAGGGAAGGGAAGGGAAGGGAAGGGAAGGGAAGGGAAGGGAAGGGAAGGGAAGGAAAAAGGAAAGGAAGAAGACTTATTTTAGCTTATTGCTTATTCTATCTTTTTTCAAGATCTTGTGAGGGTTGAGAATGTAGGTTGCACCCTTGTAAGTATTAGGCAATCAACTTTTCAAATCCCATTTTCTGTCGTCATCAATAGATGATTAATTTTACCACCAGGGTGTCCTTCCACCCCCCCACCCCCCCAAAGGTATTGGCAGTTGACTATTTTCAATAAATTTTACCTCAATATCCATTCTCTCTAGAACCTTAAACAACATTATTCGTTTATCTTAGAAAACTACTAAAAAAATTGCCTTCACCTGAAAAATTTTTCTTTGCATTTTCCTGTAAATGAAAATGTTTGTTAAAAATTCATCTATTAAAAGTTCACACAGCACTAAAAAAAAGGTTTCTGTACATTTGTTCCCATATTCACTCTTAAATTAAACAAATAAAATAAGGTAAGACAAAGGAAGGCTGAATACTGTACAGGCTCGCAGGTAACCTTTTTCATCATTCTGAATGTTTCACTAAGTTTTGTAACTCTGATACCGGACACCACTTCAATCTTGCTTCCACAGTACAAAAGAAGCTTTCAAAAAAATGCTCATCTTGCCTTGTTGAGCTGTCCAAGTGCATCAATGAAGCATTCATGTAACTAACATATGTAATATGTTAGTTCATAAAACTAACATAGCACCAAGCCATTTGACCAGTCAGATTGGTTTCTCGTACCACACATGCACACTCACACTTCTTTACTGGTGTAACTATGATCCTACACAGATGTTTTATAAATTTGCTGTCTCAACATTAAAAAATAAGTGCATCAAGTTTCTTTGTACATTCAAGTCACTTTCTAAGGCAAATTGTCTACTGTATGTACTCCCAACCGCTTTGGTATTTTGCTTCAGTTAATCAACAGTGGACATGGGTGTTCAAGCATGTGGACTGGTCAGTTCTGGCTGGAGTGAGTGGACTTTCACTGGGAGCATGCCTTAGACCAACAATTCTGCATGTTGAAAGAAAGGTTTTAGACTTCTGGATGGGGTGCAGACGTGCATATTTGGCCTATGATTGTTATGGTATGTCAGTATGCAGAGTTCAAATTAAAGTAGTAAACTGCTGATGAGTGTTAAGGTTGTACGTCCCTTCCTAGCCACGTTCTGTTTCTTTTTATTTTCCAGCTAACTTAATTCTATAAAAAAAGGATCCCCTTGCAATAGCTCAGATTGATACAAATTTGAAACTTTATTTTCATGTAAGAGCATAAGCAGACTGCAGTAAGCGATACATCTATTGCCATGATACTAATGCAGATCTAATTATTTATTACTTTCTCCTCCTACCCCTCTCTCTCTTTCTCTCTCTTTGTGTTTCTTTAGAGGGCAAATGCCTCTAACTAGCAGAAGTCAGTTGGGGTTGCTAGTGCATGGTTTCCAAACGTTCAGCGGAGATGAAACTGGATCTGTATTTTCGCAGTAATTTGAACCCTACTATGGGAATACTGTTATTTCCCTTAGCAATCAGCAAAGACTGAAAAATATTAGTGACTTGCATCACTGTGACACAGTATAGCATTTGGCAGGTATATAGTTCAGCAGTTGAAATAGATGGGTTGAATTTTTAGAAAAGATGTTTTCAAACTGAAGAATTTCTGGAAACAAAGTTTAATCTTGTGGTGCATGGTCTTGTTCTTACAGTTCAATCTTGCATGCAGGAAAAGATTCATCTTGCATAACAACAGTGCTGCTGCTTGCCAAAACCATGATGTTGAGGTCCTGCTGTTTCTCATGGGTCTCTTGGTACCATTCCCTCATCACTTCCGAGTCATGGGTTGGGATTAAGGTCACCTGCAACACAAAACAGGACAAGTCCTGAGGAATGGACAACAGAAACAGCTGATAAGAAAAACATCTTTGTAAGAAGCCCTGGCCAACAAGTATATTTCCCTTTTGGAAAGAGTGGGTCTTTATGTAACAAATACTTGAAAAAATGGATGGATAAAAGGAAATAAATATAGATGTAGGTGAAGTAAAATGACTGCAAAGAAGTAGTTTATCAAAATAAAACCTTGGTTTTGTATGGTGCTGAGATACAGTTTTCCAAAGAAGTAGCAGTCTGTAGTCTACACTGATAGCTCTTCAGATTATGGCCAAATATTTTGTTTACTTACTGATCATGATGGAGAGGCACATGAAGTTTCCAAGTGTATGTGATTACCATATCAACCATGAAACATTCACTTTTCTTTCCTACTTACAAACTGTAATGTGTCCAAACTTGGATCATATATGGTATAGTAACAAGACGAAATAGCCAAATGGCCCTGTAAACCAGCTCCCAACTGTTTTATTCACCAGCAACAGGTCAGAAGGGCCAGAAATGGGGAGCAGCTGAGTGTGGTGCAGTTCTGTGCTTCACTTGGGTGTCCTCTCACATCATCAGTGAAACAGCCTGGGACCCCATTCCCTGGCAGCTGCTGTCCACTCCAGAGGCACTCTAGCTTCTCGTAGTTGCTTCCCAGGGAAGGTTAAATTTCCAGGTAGAGATACTAGTGAAAAGCCTACCTGCAGGTTACTCTCCCACTGCGCCTTGCCTTCCAGCAGGGAGTCCAGAACAGCCCTGCTGGGTTCCTCAGCTGCAGAATCGTTCCCGCTCACGACATAGTATGATGACCGCACTCTCTTGAAAAACTCAACATCGACGTTCTTGCTATTGCTGTGGTTGGGAATGTACACCAGATCCAAATACACTGGAGGTCCTGGAGGCACTGCTGTAGATTTTGCCACCTTAGTATTCCCAGGTCCTTTGGAAATCAAACAGCAAAAGAATATATAACAGGCTGATTAAAAACATGCATTTATTAATCACTGTTATAACCGCTGAGGTGAGATGTGTCCAAATACGGCACTACCCTCCTACATCTAATGACATGTTCCAGCTTTGTTGTATCCCAATCACAATTGTAATGGGAGGAAAAACTTGAGTAACTGTAACTATATAATACAATAAAAACTCACTACCACATAACCAAAAATTTACTGGACCTTTCCCAGTAATATACTACTATTATCCAATAATTACTACGGAGGACTGTGATTACTGAATCACCATTCAATAACCAGTGGTATTATTTTCCAAGTTAAGTACAGCTTTTTGAAAGTCTGAGGTATGCATGATTGTAAAACCTAGGTTCACACAGGGAGCCATGCAGATTGGAAGCAGCCCCGAGATTTGGGGTATCAGCACATAGCAAGACATGGTAGCTGTTGATACGCTCAGACTGCCTTACAGGTGCACCAGGAAGCTACTACATGTGAGCAGAAACAGGGTCAAAAAGGAACTTGGGAGGATAGAGAAACTTGTAAAGCAATTACTTCAGGGAACTGAGAACAAGTGTTTGTTTGCCTGCTCGATCCTTACTTGCATACACAAATTAGCCACTTCTCACAAAAAGTAGAGGGAAGCACATTTTTGTTGCTGTATGTAGTATAGTACTTCTTCTAAGAGCAAGAGCTTCAGTCAAAAGCAAGTTCAAAGTTTAAACACTCACATTAAAAATACTACCCCAAAAAAAGATGCTTTTGCTATGCACAGGATCATGGTATGAACTGAAAATCAGGATTCAACCAGCAACTTTATCTAGATGATCACAATTTATGTTCTATTAGCTTTCTCATGTTGTTACAGAGGATGTAGCTTGATAAACAATTATCTGAGCAATACACTCTATTTAGGGTCACATACTGTAAGGCTAGTAATGCCCATTACAGTTGTCTAGCATGTCCTGCCATTCATCATAGGGCAATATGCCAAATAAGCATCATGATATGATGAGATTTCCTGAATTAGAGAGTTTTTACTATTGGTTATGTTACAAAATCTTTTATCATCTTTTATCATAAAAATCTGTGATATATCTTTCCGAATTGTGGATACCAACACCGGATAATATTAGATGTTACATTTTGCACTTAAATGTCATTATCAAATACAGCCTTGTCTTCTGCTCTAGCATATACTTGAGAAGTAAGCTTTAAGGAAGAAGAATTTCATATAGAGCTAAAGTGCTGGAGAAATGTACAGCATGAGGAACTACACGGCTGCTTTGAAATACATCTACTAAAAAAGACATGCAAACGATAGTGTAAGAACGGAACAGTGGACCACTTAAAATGGGGAAGCTAAAGACAGTTGGATGCTCATTTGTTTGTACGGAATCCTAGACCTGCTCCTTGTAAAAAAGCTTTCAACAGAACATCAGTCCTGACAACAGCAAAATGAAAGTATCCCCCAAACACTCTCTAACAAGATCTGCCGGAAACAACAGATTAGCACAATGCCTCCTTCAGTAATCTAATTCATATTTTATTGCTACTTAGAATACACAACAGTCATTCAAAATGACATAAACAGTCTGTATGTTTAGTTATCAGTGATGGCATAAGACTTTAACCAGATTATGTGATGTACATGCTTAGTTCACTGAAAGTGCTCTTAGTACTGTTATAATTTTTTAAAATATTAATTTTAAAATTAATGCAGCAAAGTAATGGCCGATAGTACCTTTGCCTCCCACAATATTTAGTTGCATTAATTTATGTTAAGAGAATTGTGCCTACAATTCATTCTTACAGTGAATAAAGTGGTTCACTTTGTTACTGATGTCACTTCACCTACAAAAGTGGTACTTTTAATTCTGTTAGTTGGTTAACAGTTTAGACAGCTAGTATTAAGTTCTTTGTATTTTATGTACTCTCTGAGAAAACTGACACATCAAGTTTCTCAGATTACAAAAGTTAAATTAGTGAATTTCATGCATTTAAATGTGGCCTTTATATGCTGGATTTATATTTAAAACCTGGACTTTCTTTGGGGATTTGCTGCAAACCACATTCTCAGCTGATATAAAGGCAAACTAACTTCACTGCAACAACTAAGAAAATCTTAACACTAAGGAATTGCTATCTGTCTTTACCTGTGGTTGCAGTCTTTGCTGACTTGGATGTTGTATTTGCTGCATTCTTGGTGTCCTTATCTTTCTCTTCCACTCGAGACTTTACTTCTGGATTAGAGATATTTTTGGTTGCCTTCTCCACAGACTCCTTCTTTTTTGGAGAAGCTGTTTTGGAAATTTTGTCTAAAGATTCTTTTATAGCTGGCTTTGGTGAAGCCACTTGTTTTGATTTACCATCACTTTTTTTAACAGGAGAAGATGACTTGGTCTTAGTACCCTGCTTTTTTGTCTTTGTCTTTTCTTTGAGGTCCTTCTTCAAAGGTTTACTTAAATTCTGATCAACAGGCAGAGCCTCTGGATCAACCATGGAAACATCAGGGTGCCTAGGAGAAGGGCTGCGATCCTGCATCGGGGCAGGCGGTGGGTCAATGTGTTTGTATGTAATTGTCTTGTCCGTCGGAATGGTTTCTGACTCATCTTCTGAGTCAATGTTAGCATCTGCAGTGATGGAAGGACATTCCTCAGTCTCGGGGGGAACATCCGAATCAGTCTGAGATGGGGCAGACTCGCTCACAGATGTGGGAGGGGTTTCATCACACTGTCGCCCTTGCTGCTTTCCCCCAGAAGGTGGCTGGGCTCCCCCGGATTGTGTTAGTGGCTTCTCTTGATCTTGAGACTGTTCTTCACTTGCAAACCACTCAAGGGGGTTTGGGTTGATAAATGAGGGTGAAAGTTCAGTTTTGGGATGTTTATATTCGCAAGAGGACACAAGGCATAAGTCAACATCTTGACGGGATTCTGCTAACGATTTTCCTGGAGTGAAATGTGCACTTGCTTCATAGGAATAGCTAGTAGCTTCAGGTGACCTGGTGGCTCTCCCAGTTGTCTCAAATGAGTAATCTGTGGCTTCAGGTGAACTGGAGGATTTCCCAGTTGTCTCATAGGAGTAAGCCATGGCCTCTGGTGACATGGTGGTTCTCCCAGTTGTCTCATAGCAGTAGCTAATGGCTTCTGGTGACTTAGTGGTTTGCCCTGTTGTCTCATAGGAGTAATCCATAGTATCAAGTGATCTGGTAGCTTTCCCAGTTCTCTCATAGGAATAATCTGTGGCCTCAGGTGATTTGGTGGTTTTCTCTGTTGTCTCATAGGAATAATCTGTGTCCCCTGGTGACCTGGTGCTTTTCCCAGTCATCTCATAGGAATAATCTGTGTCCCCAGGTGACCTGGTGGCTTTCCCAGTCATCTCATAGGAATAATCTGTGTCCCCAGGTGACCCGGTAGTTTTCCCAGTCATCTCATAGGAATAATCTGTGTCCCCTGGTGACCTGGTGGTTTTCTCAGTCATCTCATAGGAATAATCTGTGTCCCCTGGTGACCTGGTGGTTTTACCAGTCATCTCATAAGAATAATCTGTGGCTTCAGATGACCTCATATTTTTCGCAATTATCTCATAGGAATAATCTGTGGCCTCAGGTGACCTAGTAGTTTGCCCGGTTGTCTCATAGGAATAATCTGTGGCCTGAGGTGATCTGGTAGGTTTTCCAGCTGTCTCATAGGAGTAGCTAATATCCCCTGGTGACCTAGTAGTTTTCTCTATGGCCTCATAAGAATAACTAAGTTCTTCTGGTGATCTGCTGCTTTTCTCTGAATCTTCTTTTTCTGGGCTGAGTAAAGGTTCTGGACTGTGCTTTGTTAGGGGTTCCTGGTAACCAAATGCTTTGCCAGAGGACACTTGCAGTGACAGTGAAGGTGTATGACTAGCTGACACCATCTCTGTGATTGCAGGAGGTGAATCTGGAAAACTAGGAGAGTACAGAGGAGAAGATTCCCTTGGAGTTAATGGAGATAGGTCAGACTTTGGTGACAGCTTTTCTCCTAGGCTCTGCACCTTTTCTGAGGTAAAAGAAGAATGTAGTGACATATCTCTGGGTGGAACAGCACCTGAAAAAGTTTCCTCTGGCAGCGGTGAAGTTACCTGGGAAGGTGTATGAGCTGATGAAGTTGAGGATGAAGCTTCAATTTGAGAAACTGAAATAATTTCTGAAATATCTTTCTCCTGAGAGTAAGATGACTGCTCCACAGGGGAAATCTTCTGTGCAAAAGTAGGCTCCTGTGTATCTGAAGGGCTATAATCTACTTCTGTTGGTCCATTTTCAGATATATGGTGTATACTAGTGCCTACAGTAGGATATTCTGGAGATTGCCTACTAAAGTCCATTGCTAAAGACTGTTCAGGGGACTCCTGACCAAATTCTACTGACATAGTTGACTGCTCAGGAGATCTGCGATCATGCACCGGCGTTCTTGATTTTGCAGTTTTAGGTGAGAAATCTGGTGGAGAAATTGACATGGGCCTTGGGCACTCTTCCTTAGATGGAGACATTTCTGTTTCCTGAAAAGTTGTTGGTGTTTGTACAACTGACACTGAAAGGGAATCATCAACCTCAGTAGAGTGTGGAGATCCAACCTCAGCATGCAAAGAGGGAGATACATCATCAGTAGTTGGTTCTGGAAATGAACTAGTAGCAACAGATGCTGTAGAGACAGAAGCTACTCCTTCTATATGGGAATAGGTGTCTTCTGCTACAACCTCATCAACAGGAGTTGCAGACTTGTCCGAAACAGTGCCTTCAGAAATTGACATTTTGGTATCTTCTTTTAAAGAACCGAACTGACTGGTATCTATTTGAGTAGGTGAGAGATCACCTGCCAACTTCCGCTCATCCAAGACCAGTGAAGACTGGGAGCTGCTGGGTTCTGTATCCTCCATTTTCCTTTCTAGGCTGAAGCTTTCCTTAATTACCATAAACTCCATGCTTTTTTCATCTTGTTTTTCTTGGAAAAGGCCCACAGAGCTGGCTTCAGAGGCTGGGCTCATCTGAACAGGTGACTTTTCTTTGTCAGGTTTCCCCTCAGAAGGGCTTCCATAATCTCTGGTGGGAGACTTTAAATCAGCACTCAAAAATGTATCATAAGTGGTCTCTGAACCTATCAGCGGTGGACTCCGTAGAGGCGAGAGAACTTTTTCAATAGGAGATTCTGAATCTGGCACAGGTTCATCCATAGGGCTTATTCTGGGTTTTGCAGACTCATCTTTGACTTCACTGAATTCAAAGCTAACAGGAGCTTCTGTTGACTTTTCACTGGTTTCAGAGGGAAGCTGACTGGACTTTTCATCAGTGGGAGACTGATAATAAGGTGTGTGGCCAGCACTACCAGCAGCAGACTGTGAGGGAGATGCTACTTCTAACGTTTTATCTTCAGGGCTTGCACAGTGCTCTTCAGCAACTTCTTGATGTACATCAGGCAATGTAGCAATGGAGGCAGGCTCAGATGAGACCTTGATCTGATTGGGAGTGAGCGAAAAGTTCACACTACGTTCACTCAGTGGTGTTTTGGCGACAGGCGATGGAGGGGACAAACTGTCAGCTGGACTCTTGGTTGGACTACGTTTTCCACCAACATCTTCTTGATAAGGTTCTTTGATTTCTAATTTAGCAGTGCCTTGGATTTCACTTTCTTTTTGCCGGTATACATCTTGGAATGCTGATTTGCAGAATTTGTCTTCCTCTAATGAAGAAGGTGGTGAGATGGTGGAAGCTGACACATTATAGTCTTTCCCTTCTGTGGCCTCTGTTTTGGATCCTTCAGATAATCCATTAAAAGCATCTGGAAGTGGAGAAAGTTTAGGTCTGCCAAACTCTTGAGAGTACAGTGATGTCTCATACTTGGTAATGTTCACATACTCCTGAGAGGGTGACTCACTTTCCTCATTGTTAGTTTCATCACTCATGACATCCCGGGGTGTTGACATTTCATCCATTGGAGTTGGTTCACTGGATATTTCAATGGTAGACTGTGTGTAACCTGAAGTAGCAGTGAATTCCTCAGGTTGATCTTCTCTATTTTCTTCATCAGAAACAGTGGCTTCACTTTCTGAACCACCAGGTAATGTCTCATCATGGATAGAAGAGGCTGGTTCAACTGCTGGTGACTGAGGCTCTGAGCGTTTTGTTGGTGTAATTAGTAGGCCATATTTATCTTCAACTTCACCAGCTTCTGCAGCTTTGTCTACCACAGCCATCACATAATCTTCTTCAGCTTCTATTTTTTCAGTTTCCTCTTCATCTCTGATGTCTTCTGCTTTGTCTTCCTCATCTTCTTCAGTCTCTTCAGTTTCTGCCTTTTCTATTGCTTCTTCCCTGTCTTCCTCAGCCCGTTCATCTGATGCCTCATAATCTGCCTTTTCAATATACTTTTCATCTTTAATGTTAGCATCTGCTTCAGCCATTATTTCTTCTGAGCTCTCTTCAATTTTTCTTGGTTCCCCCATATATGGTTTTGTGGTGTCCAGTGGTGACTTTTCTTCTTCATCTTCACCTCGTTCTTCAGCTTCTTCTGTCTCTGCCTTTTCCTCATAATCTCCTGCTTCGGATGATTCTTCCAAGCCAGTTCCCTCATCTTCAAACTTTTCATTGTCATCAACCCTGTGCTTTTCCACAGGTTCCAATTCTTCAGGTGTCTGTTCACACTCACCCTCAGCCTCTGTGGTAGTTATGCCTTCATCAGAAGACTCGGCAGGTCCTTCATTATCTAGTTTTTCTTTTTGCACTTCAAAGGCCTCTTTTTGTACTGTGCCAGTGAGTTTCAGTTCATCCTCTATCAGTGCAACTTGAGGTTTTGTTTCTTTTATTGTTTCTACTTCTTCAGCTTTTAATTCCTCAAAATCCTTTGTTAAATCCTCTGGTGAAGACATAAGGGATCTCTCAGCTTCGAGTTCCTTTCCACTGGCTGTAATTTCTGCAGCTGCTACAGCTGCTACAGTTGTGGCAGCAACTCCAACTGCTGCAAGGGCAGCTTGTGCTCCACTGACTTTGATCTCCTTCTTCACAGTCTTAATTTTTCCTTTTTCCTTTGGCTTCCCAGCAGGTACTGCTTCTTTTTTAGCAGGTTCCTCCTTCTTTTGTGGTTTAGGCTTTGCTGGTGGCTTTTTGGCTTCAGTTGAAGGAGAAGCTGTCTTCTTTGTTTCTTTAGGAACCTTTTTGATGTCCTTTTTGGCTTCTTTTTCTTCCTTCTTAATATCTTTCTTCTCTTCTTTTTTAACTTCTTTTTTAGCTTCCTTTGGTGAAGCTTCTTTCTTTACTTCCTTCTTAGTTTCCTTCTTCTCTTCCTTTTTCACCTCTTTTTTAACTTCTTTCTTGATCTCTTCTTTTTTGGGTTTTTCCTCTTTTTTGATGGGTGTTTTCTCCTCTTTTTTAGAAACCTCTTTCTTTGGTTTTTCTTTTTCCTCTTTCTTTTCTTCAGGTTTTGCTTTGATTTCCTTTTTCACTGGCTTCTCCTTTGACACTTTTGGCTTTACATCTGTAGTTTGTTTTTCAGGAGTTTCAGATTTTACTAATTGTTCTTCTTTACTTGTTATGTCTTTTTCTGCCACTATAGGTTTGGTCTCCACTTTTGCTGGTTTCTCTTTTTTAACTGGAACTTTTTCTTTGCTTTCCAACTTCTGAGGCTTTTCCGGTGCCGGACTAGGCTTTGCAGGCTCTGGTGTTTCTTCTTTAGATTCTTTTCTGACAGGCTTGCTTGGTGGCGTCTTCACAGCAGGCTTGAGACTCTCCTTGCTGTCTGTTCGTTGCTTCAACTTTGCTTGTTTCACAGCTGGACTAGCAATGTTCCCAGTTAGGTCTTTTTGTGTAACCATTGGTTGTTTAAGGAAGTCTAAGTGTTTGAGTTTTTCTAGTCCTTCTAGAATATTATATTGGGTGCTGTTTCCAGGAAACAGAACTCGGATTATTTTTTCTGCAGGATTAGCTGGATGCCATACAATCAGGGATGAGACAGAGGTGAAGTAGGATAATGGAATGTCTAGTTCTTGGCCATTTGGTAGCAGGAATTCAGCTTTATCTTTGTTAGTACCACTCCACTGCTGCATAAAATATTGCATCTCTTTGCTATTTTTGACAGGATTAAGCACATACATCTCAAGTTTGCCAACTCCCATTTTCTGAAATAAAATGATGGGGTCAATGGTATTTCCCACGTTTCTGAAAAGAGGTTCTGGTTTCATAGACAATTTATTTAAATACTGGAGAGTAAAACAAGCTTCTTCTACACTCCTTTTTACTCTAAAGTTAGGATCCAGGTTCTTTAGGTTCTCAGGTACATTAAGGAATACAACTCCTAAATCAGGTGAGATCAGATTTTTCATCCAGTCACTGTTAGTAGTAGACCCTTGGGACTGTTCCTCTTCTAGTTCGGCTATCTTTCGCTGAAGCATGCTATTGATTCCTGGCAGGTTGTCATCTCCGATGTGAGTGAGCAGAATGGAATCTACCCTGTCCAAGTGCCGGATAAGTTTCCAAAAGCAAGATTTTCTTTCGGATCCTCCATTGATAAGCATGTTGAATCCATTCACTGCAAACAATGCAGAGTCCCCTCTTCCCCCTGGGAAAATATAACAGCAGGGTTTGGAGAGTTTCAAGAAGCCTCCTGAGGTTGGAGGTTCCAAAATGTCAAATGGTGATGGCACTTCTACTGATTCTGACAGATACTCTGTGAATTCAGAGAGTCCTTCCATTTCAGGCAATATGGAAGCTGAGTTGAGTTTAATGTTAATAAAGTCTTGAAGGTTGTGTCTGTCAAGGTTGGAATTTTTCCAGTCCCCTTCCTCAGGGCAGAAAAGAGTTAGGCTGGCTTTGTTGGCAGGGTGTGTGGTGCTCAATAATTCACCAATCTAGGGTTGTAAAACAAAAACACAAGAAGATGCATGTAAATTAATTTTTTAATGAGAATGAATGTCAGAACACAATATTTCCTGATTAGATATAGATAAAACCTTTTTCATTTGCTTCTGCACTGGAGAGTAGCAATCCTAGAAGCTAAAGGAACCTGTTACCACGATTAGTTTACGACTGTATTTTTTTAAACACAAAGAAGGACCTTATTCCTGGTCGCTATTGCCCAAAGGATGGCAGTACCCCAAGGTTCCCCCTCCCTTCCTCCACCCTTTACAGGGGGATGGTACAAGCTTTTATATTGAGAGGGTATGAGGACTATGAGGCTAACACTGTCAGAGCTGCCACTATATCTCTACCATTGGCTCATGAGTCTCCCTGCTGCCCCAGTCCATCCAGAAGAGTCAGCCAAATATCTAAGGGACGAATCACATCCTCTTAACAGGCAGAGAGCAATTGCAACCCAGAGGAGGCCAGAGGAGGCCAGCATCCTCCCAGGGGCAGCCGCCTTCCTCGCCCCTTCTCTCATGGGATATATTCCACCACATCATCATTACTGCAGTTCTTTCTGCAGGCTGGCTACTGAAAAGCCAGCACTGCTCCCAGATTAGCATGACTGACTGCAGGAGGGTTTTCCAGAACACTAAGAAATGAGTTATTGCTCCAGAAATGCAAACAGCTACAAGTTTTGTATTTCTGAGACTATGAGATACAGGGATAAAGAAAGAGACAGTAAAAAGTGTTAGAGTTAAAAATGTTCTTGTCATTATTTTGATTTTAAACTCATGGACCACAAAAGTTGACATATAGAATAACTCCATTAATTTTGACAGTATTTGATAACATGCTATTACCAAAACCAGCTGCTGAAATAAAGGCATGGAAAACAGGAAGTTCTGTGCCATAGTATGAAGAGCTGTTGTTTTATTCCAGCCTGAACTAAAAAACAATATTTGATGGTCCCAGATTAGTAGACAAACAAACATGAAAAAGTATGACACATTTTATACCTTCTCCTAGTTCCACAGATACTTTCATTTGACTTTTTTTTTTTTACTGACAATTAGGTTAAATGCAGCCCATTTCTGCTCTATTTGCTCTTAACAAAGAGACCACCAAATTATGTACACTTCTTCTTTAAAGAAGTAATTCAGACATAAAATGTCAGTGCAAAATATGCCAGCACATCATCATGCAAAATACCACAACCATCTTTGCAGAGACTGAATTGTCAGTTCAAGCTGTAAAAACAGTTTTCACAACAATGATATAAATTAAGGTACAGCTGAATAATTTGAAAGTCTTGGACCACAAGCTGAATCAGCAGAAGAAATGAATATATAAAAAATTAATGATGTTTGATTGCATTAGATCTCTTTGGGCCTCTCTGTGGATATGTCTCACTTTCTTTCTTTATGTTACATTATTTATTTTCAGCATTTACCAAAAATAAAACTCAGCAAAGATGCAGTGGCTGTTATCCAAAGAAAAATAATCCAACCAATACCTAAATAAAGCAGAAAATAAATATTTTCTATCTTCCTTTGTCAGCCTTACTTAGTATCCAAACCATTTGACAGAAGTATAAATAAATCTCACCCGTATGTCAGACATGGCTTTGTCTGAAAAAAAGCAAAGGAAAAAACAAAGCAAAACAAAATAAAAGGAGAAAAGGCTGAAAAGGATGAAAGAAAGGAAAAGAGGAGAACCGTTCCTGTTGTTTATTGCAGAAATAAGAAAAGAGTGGCAGTGCAGACCACAGCTCTGAAATGGATTTAGGATCTCAAGTGTACTCCTTATGCTGTGTCTCTGAGCAGGGTTGAAAACACATTCTTATTTTATTCCTACAAAAGGAGTAAAAGATCACTTCCTCTGGATGAATAAATCCAAGTCGGTTGCACATATAAGGAGATAACTTGAGTACAGACTGTTTCTCATGTAGGGCCAATTTTCTGGCAACATAAAAAAATCATATGGTAATACACTGGGCTAATGAATATACTGGGCCAAGGTTTGGGGTTAGTCCTCTCCAGTTTATACTATAACATATTTGGATTTCTGCTTCATAACCCTAAATTCTGACTTTCTTTGCTCCTAAAAGTTGGCATGCAAAATACAGACAGTGTTAAGCCACTGGTAGCACAGGCCAATGAAAAGCTGGAGAAAAATTATACCAGACATAGATCGTATCTGTTAGGAACAGCAAGTTCAGGAACGCCCCAGAAACGGCCTCAATGGATTTGCATTTCATATGATGACACCAAGGATATCAACAGTTCCATTGCTTATGCTACTTGGTAACACAGAGATGTAACCGCTCCTTCTCCTCTCTGGATTCAAAGTCCCTCTGGGAGCAAAGAAATGTATCTGTGAACCTGATCATCTTTTCAAGCACTGAGGGACATCTGTTGGGGAATCCTCAAGTTTTAAAGGTGTCACAGCTGCTGAAGGCAAACAGCAAGCTGGCTGCTCAGAGAAAACACAAGGTTGTTTCCTACCCTAGGCCACAAAGGTAAAAAGAAAGGTTTTCCTCTGCTAGCTGTTGTTGCAGAGGCAGTGGAATGGGACATCTTCAATCTTCTGGCACAGGAGAAGTTGAAAACACCACTTTCAGGCATTGCCTGCAGGGAGTTCTCCAGACTAGAAATGGATTTCTGAGTTAGACTTCATAAGAGTATCCCCCAAAGGGTATTTATCATTTACTTATTTGTAAGCACATTCCTTGACCATAGTTCAGGTTTGGTCCAGTGAAGTAAAAATGGGCAGAGGCCAGAGACACCAACTCTACACAGTACTCATCAAACCTCACATGCTTATAGAATCACAGAATCATTTAGGTTGGAAAAGACCCGTAAGATCATTGAGTCCAACCGTAAACCTAGCACTGCCAAGTCCACCAGTGTCAGGACAGCACAGGAATTCTTTCTTCTGACCACCACTTAAAAAACCACTAACCACTTTTTTCTAGCCCTTTTTTCTAACCTTTTTTCTGATTTGTAGACCACCTAAAAATTTCCTGGTAATGGGGTCCTTTAAAAAGTGTTGCATACACAGACTGCAGTGTGGCAAATGCAATCTTTCTTTGCTTTTGTGAAATCTTGTAGAAGCGGTGACAGCTCAAGGCTTCAGAAACAATAAGTTGGAAGCCATCACTTTCAAAGACCCACGCCAGCTGGCTGGTGAGCCTACTGCTAGCCACAGAGGAGCCAAGTGAGCCTTACTCATAGCCCAAGGGAGTACGCCCTGCATGCCCACCACTGCGGCAATCCCTCAGCAACTGTAACTCATGGCCAATCACCACCACTCCGCTTTCCAGCCAACAGTTTCGCTTCCTACCAGTAATGGTAGGATTTGCCCCTAGTTTTGCATGTAGTCATAAGGTAATTACGTGTTGCTAATCAGCCAGAGATGGAAGAAGCTTGGGTTTGCAGTTTCATAGAAAAGTAACTCTCCGAACTGCCAGTGAGTTTTAGGCATCATGTGTGTTCACAGAGCAGCAATCCAGCTCTTTCTCCAACCCTACAACCATATGCTGAACAAAGAGGCTTTGAGAATAGGATCAAATGGAAACAATAAGGTCATGCTGGAGCTCATGCAAACTTTGCTTTTCAGTGCTGAACTTTCAAATCTCATTCCACTGACATGCTCCTAATTAGTTTTGGAAACTAAATTCCTAGGGATGCAGCCATATAGTTTATTTAAATATATACTTTACACAACAGCCAAATTAGGTGTGACAGCTTGTTTACTATGGGTTCCTGCCCTATGGGAGCTTTCAGACACAGTACATTAAGCAAGACAGCAAAATAACAAGTCATGAACAAACAGCATTAAATACTGGTATACTTCATACTTATGTTTTTGGTACGTAAAAATCACAAGATTTACAGATTTCACTAGCCAAATTTTAAACACTACTATGAAGAAGCCAAGCAGGTAGGTAGTGCAAAGAACTACAGCTATTCTAATAGAGAGCCTCTATCTTATTTAATGTCACCTACTACTTAGCTGCCACCAGGCAAGAACCTGGTGTCAAGTTCAATTTGACCGCTTTGTATGTGCACCTTAGATAAACAACCTGTATTATTTTAAACACAGCATTATCTCCTTCCATTGTCAGAAGTTTCCTTGATTTTCTGTTTCTGGAAGTTACCATTTAGTCCCCCAAATTAAAATTTAATTTTTTTGTTAAGCAGTTTACATAAAATCTAAAGTAAATTAAATAAATATTTTGAAAGAAAGTTTATAATGAAGAGTAAAGACCATCAGCATCAGGCTGTCAATGCTAAGTCTAACAACACAAAGGGCCATTTTTAGTCTTCTAGAAACCTCTACCATCACATGACAATGTGTGGAAGACACTTTTCTGAACACACCTCTTGATCCGTGAAGATCTCAATGAAGTTCTGGAAGGAGAAGGACCCTGACTGAAGAATGAGTTCTCCTGTGTTTTCAAAGCACTGTCCAGTTAGTACAAGGAGCTTGTGCCTTGCAGCATCTGTGATCATTAAACGCACCTAGAATGAAGGAGAGAAATACATCAATAATGGGAGTTATCATGTGTTTCTATATTCCACTGAAAACATGCAGTTTATCTCTCCTATTTTAAAATATATTTTGCACCAGTGTTTCCCAGGACTGTCAAAACATTATCAAGTTATAGTGCTGTGTACAAAAGACAATAACAAAGGTGCAAAAGGGAAAAAAGGAGGGATAAGATGCAATTAGAGAGAAGGTCTGATGAATAAACCAAACTAATGACATGGAAAAAAGATCAAGGGGGAAAACAGAATAAAATTTGAATGAAAAAATAATATTTTCAATGAACAAACATATTCCTTGTATAATTCTTGGTGAATTTCAATGGCACTGTACCAAGACACCCTTGGCGAACTGTGTCCCATGTGCTAATGAGGGACAGCTGCATGTGTCAGACTCAGTTTTTGGAAGGCTGCTCTTCTTTTCCCAGAGTACAGCATTATTTGCCATTCAGTTGCGAAAATGTCACTGAAGAGTAAGAAATCACACATAAAAGTGTCATATTTAGACTCTCATTCTGTTGTAACCTGAATCATCTAGAAAGTGAAGGGTCGATTCTTCTTCACCATAATCATAAACTTAAACTTCAAGCACTCAGATACAGTCACATGGACCATTTACATCTCATGATGTCACTAACTATGTACACTGTAAGTTTTCAAAGTGTGCTAACCCAAGACCTTTTTCAATACACAGTAGTAAATTCAGTGGATGCCTGATGGCACAAATGAGCTTGCTACTGAGAAATAACCTTCTTCTGCATTTTGAAATATCTCTTAACTATTTTAAAATAGATGCTCGTTACTTTACTTGACCCTCACTACAGCTACTAATAATTCCTGTTTGTCCCCCAGGAGGAGATTTACTTGCATGCTAAGAGAAATCCATATATTCAGTATACTTCTGTTGGCTAACTTAAACTTAAATTTAAGAACAAAACTAAAAAAACCTGTGTAAGATTCTGTACTGTTGAGTAATTTTTTTGCAAATACTTCAAAAGTCTTGTCCAACACTGAAAAATCAATTCAGCCAATGGTAAGGTATGAATTTCAAGTGTACTAATTCCTCTGTTTAAGGACGAATTAAGCTAAACTAGAATAGCGATTCCAGAACAAGGCTATCCACGTATTAAACTAAATGAGCAGAGTCCATCTGGAAAAACTCCACATGATATTGCACCCAAGCTCCATCTCCATGGAGATGACATAATCACCTCAGCTCTCCTAGCAAGCTATTCTTTCCAATTTTTATATTGATTGTTAAGCAATCAGTTGTTCTAAATAATTCCTGCTCACACCAGGGAGGCTGAGCCAGGAAGGCTCGACCTGAATCTCTGCTGAACTTGTGTTTTCAGTACAAGTAGAAAAGAGGCACTGAAGAGAATGTATCTGAAAGAAGATCCCAATTCTACCACATTTTCATTGTTATTTTATTAAATAAGTGACCCTGATGCTGAGCCGCAGAAAGTTCCTTTAATTAAATGCAGGACTAATGCTGGTCTATCACTAATTGCACTAAACAATTATAAATTCAGCAATATCCTTGCTGGATCAAGTGTATCTATTTCTATTCCAGACAGAAATATAGATAAGTGCAGCCGGCTGTCTGATGTGTGTTGCTCAAACTTGTCTCTTTTAGCTGTATTAAACCCATAAAAGAACTGGCTTCCTCTTGTATGTTTTCTCTCATTGCTGGCAGCAGTGCTAGGCAGCCTGCCAACTTCTGTGTAAACTCACCAGGTTTTTCCAACAGCAAAATTATTTCCTGACTTGTGAATCACTGATATGTGACTGTTACATAATTCTCCTTCAACCTATTTTATTAATTGATGATGAAATACATTCTGCAGAGCTAGCAAACTATGGCAAGAAAAAAAGTAAATAAATGCTTGCAGATTACAGAGCATAATGTATGATACACATGGAAGACCTTCAAGAGACACATAAATTCTCTGTCTGGGTATAACCAAGGCTTCCTGAAGGACTACCAGAAATTTGTCTCCTGATTTCAGGACCTCTCCATTTCAGAAGAAATACTGCAAGGTGATGATTCTGTTCAGCTTTACCCTTGTTTGAAGTCTGAAATCGTTTGAAGGAAGTGAACAGCAAGATGTAGCCTCAGTCAAAACAGAGGTAAAGATGAGGTGTGAACAGAGACAGGAGCGTCAGCAGATCAGTGGTTTCCCAGACTTATGGTACAGTTGCAGGAGTGTTAGAGCAACAGAGTGGGGTCTTCTTAAGAAGGAAGTAACTGTTCATGGAGGTTTCAGAAACTTGTTTTCTTTGGGAAACTACAGTCTCTCTCCCTTTGGGCCTCTCTCTTCTGGGAAGTATTTTGGCATTTGATAGAACATGACAGGAGCTTTGGGCAAAACCATGCTCAGACTACCACCAGTATGGCTATTACCAGTCAGATTAGCAGGAATTTCTTTTAATATAATTTTCCTTTGTTTTTCCTGAATGGATAGATTCAAGTTCCTCTTCTGGTGAAGTCAGAGCTCCATGGTATATCACTGATTCCCCAGATGGAACCTGGAAATCTCTTGATATACGAAACTTAAGTTTTCTATTTGCCATAATGGGCAGAACATGTCTATTCCAACCTCCAGTTTAATCCTTCTGCCTCTTTGTTATTGTCTTTTTCTGGCTTGTGTCCAGTCAGAATCTTGCTTAGCTAGCCAAGTTAAATCTCTGTTTGTAACTTCTGGCTGTGACCAGTCTGGCAAGATGAAAGCGAAGAAAAGATTGCCTCCCACAGTCTAGCGAGAGGAAATTTAACAGTAAATTAGACAAACATCTTCCAGAACCAAAGGAGTAAAGCTGGGGTTCCAAAGTCATTAATGGTCCTAAGACCTTGTTCTTCCGTGTGGTCATCCATCAAAGGTATGATGAGCAACAGCAACAGAAACAGCATTTCCCTACTTTTGTCAGTTCGTTCAGCTCTTCACCCCTTCACACACACACACACACACACACACACACACACACTTTATAGCTTTTTACTCTGAATGTCTGTGTGTATTAAGAGCTGCTACCCAGCTAGCCCCCTGGCTCCTTACCAAGTACCTCTAATGCCTTGTAAGAGATTTTCACGCATAGTTTTTTAGTGAATGAGCTGCCATTAACTAAGGTGACTTACTTATTTAAACTCCTACAACTTCAGAAATTTCATTTGTTTCGGAGTCTTTCCTCCTGTTTGTGTTTAATAGCACTTAAGGTTGGTAACAAAATAGGTATTTCTATGTGCTACAAGCAGAGCTGCTTCATTTCCCAACAGAAATGGTACTATGTCAGTGCTTCCCAGCACAGGCTAGCAATGCAATTATCCCTATTTTTTCACCCTTCAGTCTCACTAGATAAATTTGTCAATTGTGTCTTTGAGCTACATGCTCTGTTCTTTGACTCGACTTTAGCAAGTTCATGAGGAATTTGCAGTCCTCTTCTGGGGCACTCTCCAGAGTCCATTGATCATGTCACATGCTTTTTGAAGGACAGATAGATCAACCTAGTGTCACTACCACACAGCTGGTAATTCTTCTCAAAGACCTAAATTTGTCTCAGGGCACCTTCAGGCACTTTTTTCATGTGTAAAATAGGCATCCAGAGCTACCAAACAATGGAGGCGCAGAAGAAAGGCAGATGCGGTTTCACCACAGCTGCCTCCACTTCATCAAGAAGAGAATTTGGTACATTATGGGAAAATGAGTGCTGGGATCAGAGGTGTGTTTCTCTCCTATGCCTCTGACATTTTATCAGGAGTCTGGGAAACCAGGGAGAAAATCAAAGGATGGCCGATGTTTTTCATTATATTTGCTCCTAACATGTCCTTTCATCCACAGTTAGGACCTGCTTTTAGTCTAGGACTCTGAAAGGCAGTATTGGGGTTTGTCAGTCACTGTGCTGGAAGGCAGTAACTGATATCAAGAACCATCTCAACTACATCTGTTTCACGGCTCTCATCCTGTCCACTTAATGGAGCTTTTACGACACATCCAATGAAGTATTTCTGACTTACCTCAGTACTAACTGCTTCATCTGAGGGATTGATCAGAACTACAGTTTCTAAGACATCACTTCTGTGGTGAAGAATCTTCTGGCCTGCAAGCACAGAGAGAAAAAAAAAAAAAAAAAAAAGAAAAGAAATTAAATACAATCAGCATGGTTTGAACCAGCATTTTGCATGAGCTTGTTGTATGTCCTGGTGTGTGACAGCTCTCTGGTCACCCAGAGCAGCACACATCGGCCACAGCAGCTGCTGTGCTGCTCATCTCTTCAGAAACACCCACGGCATGTTGTCCTGTGGGCCAGAAACACTGCTCCAGAAAATTCAAGGCAATGAAAACAAACTGGCAACAGCACCAGGTCCTGTCCCTTACCCCTGGCCAGAGGGGTCCCTGTAACTCACCTTGGTCTCACAGAGCTGGTGTGCATCAGGGACTGGAGTAACTGTCACCAGCTGAGCATCTGGCCCTGTGTTTTCATGGATGTATCTACACCACACATAGAGCCGAGATTACACAGTCCTGCAACGTGCCCAGGTGGTTTTAAATGAGCTTTTCCAGGAACTATTAGCTGCTTAGCCACAGCAGCAAGAAAGTCAGCATGGGCTGCAAACTTCCCCTGCAAGAAGCAATGCGAACACTTGGGCTGTACACCCGTGCCGCCCACCACAGCTAATGAGCACAATTTGTGAGACAAGCAAAGGAGCCCAGGGGTGTCCCCGCTGCCCACTACCACCAGCACCGTCCTGCACAGCACATCTGTGCTCCCTGTCACACACCATGGGAGTGCTCCCAAGCCAGGCAGTGTCCCACACAGACCCCAGGTCCCTGGCCATACCAGACGAACCAGGTGAAAGCTAGGACCCACCCTGCCAAAACTCCCCTTTCAGCCTTCTGCTAATATTGATTAACATTGGAACACTGAGAGAAATTCATAGAGTCATAGAATTGTTTAGGTTGGAAAAGACCTTTAAGATCATCAAGTGCAACCATTAACCTAGCACGGCCAAGTCCACCACTAAACCATGTCCCTAAGCACCACATCTACACCTCTTCTAAATACCTTCAGGGATGGAGACTCAACCACTTCTCTGGGCAGCCTGTTCCAGTGCTTGACAATCCTCTTGGTGAAAAAATTTTTCCTAATATTCAATCATCTAAACCTCCCCTGCCACAACTTGAGGCCATTTCTCTTGTCCTATTGCTTGTTACTCAGAAGAAGAGACTGACCCCCACCTCGCTACAACCTCCTTTCAGGTAGCTGTAGAGACCAGTAAGGTCTCCCCTCAGTCTCCTCTTCTCCAGGCTAAACAACCCAAGTTCCCTCAGCCTCTCCTCATAAGACGTGCTCCAGACCCTTCACCAGCTTCGTTGCCCTTCTTTGGACACGCTCCAGCACCTCAGTGTCCTTCTTGTGGTGAGGGGCCCAAAACTGAACCCAGTACTCGAGGTGTGGCCTCACCAGTGCCGAGTACATGGGCACGATCACCTCCCTGGTCCTGCTGGCCACACTATTTCTGATACAAGCCAGGATGCTATTGGCCTTCTTGGCCACCTGGGCACACTGCTGGCTCGTGTTCAGCCAGCTGGATTCCCTATGGGGATGCTCGGACACTTGCCGTGCTGTCCTGCTTCATCTTCCTCCTGCTCATAAAAACCACAGCAAGCAATGTTAGGCAGAAGAGTGAACGGGCATACAAATAACAGCTAGCTCCTGAATGAATAACGTCTGGAGCAGCCTCGCAGCCCACTGGCTTTCATACTTAGTAGTTAGTCTGTCTCTGTATTTAATAGTGATATTCATCTGACTGGGAGTGGATGCCAGAAAAACACAACAGGACTCTTGACATCTTTTTTTTTCTTATGTTAATTGGCAAGTTCTTATCAGGGTCTCTTTCTGTGAGAACTGCAGTGCGATTAATTAGCAGCTGTATTGTCATTCAGAAATCCAGACTGGTAATTAGTCCAAAAAAAACAGAAGAGCTGTCCCTTCCAAGCAAACTGCTGGGTGCAATGTTAATCAATTAAAATAATTATGCTTAAAAGGAAGTACGAGGGACACAGAACAAGTCACCTATTTGACAACTTAGAAAAACTCCCCTGTAAAGAGACGTAAAATAACGAGGCCGAGAATGTCCATGCTGAAAGGCGCCCTGCATTCCTGGGAGCACCAGGCTGCGCGGGGCAGCCTGGGAGGGTGGGCAGCCAGCCGTTCCCACACCTTCCCCAGGCAGCCCTCCCCAGGGCAGTGGGCCCTGCCTGCGCCACCGATGCCCTCCTCCTCCTCCTCCCTGCCCTGCCTGCACCCCGCCTGCCCTCCTCCTCCTCGCCACTGAGCTCGCAATGTGCTGCGTCTTTTGCTTTTGCTCTGCGGAAGTCCTGCATTTATAAGCGTAAAAACTTATAATCAAATGATAGGAAGTGATGGAGAAGGAAAAAAAAAGAATGTTCCTAAAATGTGAGATGGGGTTGTAGTTTACTCTCTTGTGCATGACAGTGCCTAGAGACTTGTGGATAATAATCTAATTCATTTGAAGAAACCTAGTTTTCTTAACACACATTCTTTTTGCTGTACATCCTTGAAAGAAAGAGACAGATTGTATATTACAAAAGGGGAGGAGGGCAGGTCTCCCTCTGCAGCATCCAGTTCTGGCATTACCCTCTGTAATTAAATTTATTTTTATTGCTCTGTTTCCTTGCCTAACAGGAATGCATATATAAGGCTACATTCAATAAAACATCCAGATGGGTCTGTTACCACAGACTCCTTCAGAGGATGCTCTGCAATCTGATATTTTAGTTATTCTGCCCACTTCCCTCAAATTAAGAGATTAGGCAGTGTTTATTCAATCTAGTCTTTACCGTTGGTAAGGAAACAAAAGAAATCATCACCCTTTAGTTGCCACAGAAATTTCACTTAATAGTTGGTGACACAGAGCACACAGTTTGCTTCAGGCCAGACTAAGCCTCATATATGATTAGACATCAACACATTAAGCACAGGTAGAAAAGAAATGCAATTCGCCCCATGCAAAGTTAGACAAAGATGTATAGCGTCCACCTGACTCAAAGCAGCCACTTTGGACTTCACTGAACCTGCTCCAAGTCGTGTATCTGTGTAGCTGGGAGGGATTTGACCTGAGGAGTTGCAACTCCTGTTAACCAGCACCGATGGTGGTTACTTACACTCTATGCTCCCGTGGGCCACACACCCAGCTCCAGTGGCTGCATGGTTTCATGCACCTTGAGACTGATTTCCAGAGGCAAGCGTAGAGGTTTGCACCATGTACACGGTGCTTGTTCAGAGCTGCCTGTGTGACTGCCTCCCTCTTTGACTCCTCAGCATCAACATGTGTTATTGCTTATCATACAGGGTGGAGACCCAGCACTGGTAGGGTGTGAGTCACTATGAGGGTTCCCATCCCATGTAAAACTTGGAAAGTTTGCGGCTACTTGCTTATATCAGTAACATGGTCCTGTGTCACTGCTTGAGAAATAAAAAAATACATCTTTTATTAAAACTACTTACAATTTTGTAAGAGCAACACAGGCTTACCACCCAGGTTGATACTCTGAGATGCTCAGCTGGAATGAAGGAAAGTCTCCCACAGAAACAGTTTAATCAAGCAGAAATGAACTATCACAGTGTGGGAGCAGAAAGCAGCAACAGCATTTCACAAACTCACAAGAGACTGTGACTTACTAAACTACAGATGGAGTGGGAGAATCTGAGACTTGTGTAGAAGATCTGGGGTTGCGTTAAATTAACTTTACTGGATTTTTGCAGCCTATCTCTACACATTTGACAGAACATTTCTGTGATGTGTCAGAGGAAGAAACTTGCAGGTTGCACAGAAGTGGCTGGGTGGATAGATTTTACTTGCTTTTAGTTTCTGGAAAGCAAGTCGAAGTCCTATCTAGAGACTTTCATAAATAAATATTAATTGCGTTTGGAAGAAATCTAAGTATCTGCTCATCCTTGATTTTATTAAGTAAAGCTTCAAATTAAAACCAGATATGAATAAAGAGTCTTGGCAGCTGTTTGATTCGGAACCAGAACAGAGAGGAGAAGTGAACAGCATGCGGCAATTGCTTAAAGGGTGGTTTCCACATGCATCATCCCAGTTCCTATGGCCATAGGACCCTATTGCTCCCCTTTATTGGATGGGGATGGTGTCAGTAACATTTCCTAGAGAAGAGACTGAACAGACTTCTAACTTACACAGCTGATCTTTTCAGGCCAATCAAGCAGCATGATCATGGGGCCCACTTTTAACAGTGATTACGTTAATTTTGTGTGAACACAAAAGGTAAATGAATGGCAAGGGAAAGAAAGCAAGCCCTTCTTCAAGTCTTGTTTAACCAAGGATCACTACTGACACACTTCTCCTTACTGGGCATGCCTGTGCAACACCAGCTCATGGGGGTGCATGCTGTAGGCAACAAGCTACTCAACAGAGTGGTTCCCATCAGCCCTTCCCGTCACCCTCGATGGACACCTGCACTCACTCACTCCCCATCAATGCCATTTCCACACAAAGTAAACACAGAGGAAGCAGGCAAATCTTTCCTGTGATGGTTCTTGGCAGGAAGGGTGAAGGAACAATACCTTCTCCCTGAAGATGATGACTGACACCTGAGTTGGCATTCAAACACAACCCTTTGGCAACTTTAAACATCTTTTCTTTTTCATTGTAAAGAACTTTTTTCTCTCCGTCAGACTGTTACACCAGTCACCGTGCTGGGTGGCATTAGCAGATGGCACAGCTTGCAAGGCTTGCTAATGAAACTTCCCACAAGCCATGACTAGGCAATTAATTCTCTGCAGCTGGAAATGTTCCGTGCTCTGCTCTGCTCTGCAGAGCTCCAATGCCCAGGACCCCGCTGCTGCCCCTGTCTTGTGGAAGAATTTCTGGACATTGAGGGGAGAAAAATCCTACAAAATGAACGTAAAACATCCATTCCTAGACTTCTGTCTTCAACTCTGAGAAGATGTCATTAACAGACAAATACAATCACTGAGGAAAAGACATTTTCCCAACAGGGCAATGCTGTGTTTGAGGAGCAGCAACGTGCAACCTTTTTCCTTGACATTTCTAGGTATAGATAGCAGGAAAGGCTTGGTGTAATTTAATTCCTACTCAGAAAAATACCCTGTTTGTTGATATCCACACACTGTAACATCTTAAAAATTTTAGTCCTCGCTGTATTTACATCCACGGTAAGCAAGAGCTGGATGACTTCAAAATATTACCAGCTAAGGATTTCATATATGTGAGTACATAGGGGGCTTGGAGGCAAGAAGAGGAAGGGAGGAGGGGTTTTACACTCCATTTCTATGCATCCAAGCACTAAAGGTCAAGGCACGGACAAATCAGACACTCTTTTACATTTAATTAATTTGGTAGAAGAAAATACGCCTTTAGCAAAACCAGAAGTAATAAGTAGCCTGAGGAACACAAAAAAAGTCTTCACCACTGAACAAGAGGTCAGATGGAGCACAGTCTTTGAGCTGCTAAGACTCTTGAAAGACAGTACTGGGGTTTGTCAGTCACTAGGCTGGAAAGCAATAACTGATGTTCAAGAATCACCTCAACTACATCTGTTTCAGATTTACCATGCCTGATGAAGGTTATTGGAAGGTTACCATATCCTTTGGACATGATATATTTAAAACAATGAATTCCTTGGGGAAAAAAGGGGCTTTTTGCCTAGCCAACAGTAATGCAATAATCCATACATTTTAAATAACTTCAAACTGCTCATTGTTTCACCTTTTTCTAGTGGGGACTTCAAATTTGTCCTCCAAAAAGACGTGTTAACCTTGTGTTCACCATGGTTGTTCTATGTTATCAACAGAGTATTCAGAGTTCTGGTTGACTGGTCATCTGATGGTTGTTATTTCTTATACTGACTGAATAAATCTATTTTTCCTTGTTTTCAACACAAAGATCAATGGGCATAAACTGTCGAATAATGCTGTAATTGTGACCAGCCCCTCAAACCTCCCCACTGTCAACCTGGAGCCACTACATTGCAAAAATGATTCCAGACAAAGGAGAAAGGATCAAGATCCCCTTTTACAGCAGATTATCAATTATCTGAAGAAATCTTGTGTAAATGATATGGGGCACTCCATTCCGTTCACCTTCCCCATTGAGACGGGCCCACCAGAGCACATTAAGTTTCCTGCTGACCTAAACTGCAAGCTGGAGAAATAGTAAGTGTACAGCATTAAGCACGGTAGTGGGTTTTACAGAGTTGCCAAGGCAAATTCTGATGTTGTAAAAATCTGGAGTTCTGTATCTGCAAGTAAGAAGAAAATTATTTGCAGACTTGATGGAGAAATGGCTGTATAATGTCAAGACACTGGACTAAGAGAGCAAAATTTCAGAAAGCCCCTTCCAGGCACACTCTGAAAGCCTTGCAGGTGATGCCGGGGGCTGCAGAGGCTCATCAGTCAGTCTTGTAACTAGCTGACATGATGGGGAGTATATAACACAGGCGTAACTCCATTTACGTCAGAGAAGATAGATTCACTGCCTCCAGGGCTCAATTCAGCCCAACAACTTCTTAAGTTTAAGCTGGGTGCAAGGAAGGTATAGTCATTTTTTTCCAGCAAGAACTCTTATATATGTACGAATATCAGAGTACTTTACACATTTCTAGGTGAAAATAAAATCCATACTTGCTAGGATGCTGAGTTGGTGTGACAGCTGTGAACAAAAAGTCAGCTCTGCTAACATTGCTGAGCCCTCTGATGGTGACAAAGATTTGGAAGAGTGACACTGACTGCAAAGTGTGACTGTTTTCCTTGTACTTATTTAAACCTGCTTGCTCTGAACACAGTGGTTAGTTCAGATTCATATCTAATGTTACGTGCTTTTTATAGAGAATTATGTCTTATCTCTGCAAAGTTGGGTTAATCTTTCTTTCTGATCTGTTGGAATACTGAACTGTTGTGACTCTGCAGGAAGCATAAATCCCTGTTTTATCTTCTCCCTCTCCCTGCATAAATGGAATTCATATTCAAGTTTCATACGGTTCAGCTGCAACCTGGTGATAGTTAAACATTTTTCCTACTTACATCTGACTTGCAACAATTATAAACTACAAGTCCTGTGAGGCAATGTCCTGCAACATATTGTATTTCAGGATTTTTAAGCTCACGTTTGTTTAATGAAATAAGGCTAGTTGCAAATAATTTCATTTTAGTTCTTGGATAAGTCCTTATCCGTCAGATCTCATTTGGGTTTATACTTCCAGGTAATAATAGAGCCCTGAAAGTGGAAGGCTGGACAGAAGATGATGATGCAGCCTGAACAGTAACAGCAAGATTCAGCCTCCGGTTACTGTACAGGAACCCAGCCCACCAATCCTTGCTCAGGACTCTTGAACAGCAGTGGGGGAAAGCAAGTCGACCTGTTTGCACTAATATTCATAGCTGGATTCATATCGTCTGCCTCAAACTTTAATCTCTAATAGTTGCAGACTTATGAACTGAGCTGCGCTAGGAGCTGCTACAAGAACTACAAGTGATCGCAGGGGACTCCACCGCTCTGTGACCCATTCCCACTGAAATCTCCTGAAGTAAATTCAATGCATTAAATCATGTTTTCACATACCCTGTTGATCAACAGACTAACTGTATCAACTTTTCACACTAAATATTGATTTTTTGCACTATTTCCCAACTTCATGTGACATCTAATTTACTGCCAAAATACAGCCATTTATCAAGTGGAAGCAAACTGCTGGCCTTTCACTCCTATCTGTTACTGTCAGGGGCAAATTATTACCCTCAACTGTCATTCCCCACTTTCAGAAACGGTATTTTTCACATAATTCTTGATGTTTTACAATTTCAGGGCTCTATGAAGGACTGCTAAAGCATTAAAAATCTCTTCTTAACAAAGTAGTACTACAAAAAGTTTATATGTTATATTTTTAATGCCTACTAAAATAGGTTTATCTCCCAAAAAGGTGATATGCCATGAAAACTGACACAAGTACCCTGGGGATTTCATTATCAATTTCACTGAGACTGTGGACAGGAGTGAGATTTAAAACCAAGACTGCTGAACACCTCAATAAAATCAGAGTCAAACAGAACAAGAATATACCTCCTGTTTATATATTGAACTTGCAACAGTAGTGGAATCTAATGCTCCACATAAATGGGTTCACCCTTGACTTCGCTTAGGGAAAAATATATCCAGTAGTCAGTCAACAGCACCAATCTGCTCAATGAGTTCAGCTACAAGTTATTGCTTTTGAGCATTAAAATTCGCTACTGACAAGAAAAACACATGCCTCTTCTTGAAGTGAAGATTATCCAAACATTCCTTATCCATCCTACAATAACCAATTATTCCCAATACCTAAGATTTCGTATTTCTGGGGAAACTACCCAATATCCTAACCAGTTGTTGTAGAGATAGTAGATCCCTGGCAGCAGTCTTTGCTTTCTCATTTGATGCCTAATTGTTGCTGTAGTCAGGCATGGCTGTCTCTGAGCTCTGCCATTTCTGTTTCTTCATTGACCTGTGTCATTTGCAATCCACATGGTGGATAAAGCTCAAATCCCAGAAGCCTTGTCCGACACTATTTGGCCACATTGTAATTTCAATGAGAGGATGGCAAACAAAGGACATCATAAATCTGAACTGGCATAGCTGAAATTATGCTTTGCAGACAGGTGAGTGCAGCTTTATGACCCTACTCCAAGAAGTGATCTCCTGTAATTATAGGAAGGATAAAAAAGGGAGTGTTTAGAGAGGAAAGCAGTTTAATATCTGGGCAGAAAGAGAGGGAAGAATGATGGCTGTTTACCAGAGGGCCATGCAATGTCCCTAGTCGTGAGAACTGCCTTGTTCAATAGCATGGCTGTAGGCAGTATGGCTTTGAGAAGCAAAAACCCCATCCTATCTCAAGTGTCTGACATGGGCTTTCACTAACAATTAATTTACCTGAAGTCACCATCTCCCTCAGAAATCACCCTTCCAACCTTGAAACAAGAGGCTTCAGAGACAGCTAGAAGACTGTTGCACTCGTCAACATGGAAAACTTCATATATACCTTTATGTCTTATTTTTTAATTGCTTTGCCCTTAAAGCCTTTTTATATAAATTGTATAGTCTTTTCCATTATTTTCAAGGCAATACGTAGCACTTATTAATGCTCCATACAAACAAAACTTAGGATCTTCCTCCAAAATATTTACAGTTCAGAGTGGCTTACTGAAATGTGTATTTTAATCTTGTTTAGGAATATTTCCACATATTGGTTTTGTAGATTAAAACTCTAGAGACACTGTGATCTCTGAACATCTGCTTTCACAATGTATTTTATCTTTAGAACACATATGATAGGTGTGAAAGGATTTTAACCCCATAAAATAGATATAAGGAAACAATTTCCAAGGTCATACAGAAACAGAAACCTGAATCTTTAGAAGCCAACTGGGGTGCTGTAGCTACACAACCCTTTTGGTTCTGCAAGGTACACCACATGTTGTGCATTAGAAAATACTGAATACTTAAAAAGCTATGCATAATCTATATGGACTTCTGTAAGGCTTTTGACATGGACCCCCATAACATCCTTCTCTCTAAATTGGAGAGAGAGGGAGTAGATGGGTGGACTGTTTGATGGATGAGGAATTGGTTGGATGGTCGCATCCACAGGGTAGTGGTCAACAGCTCAATGTACAGATGGAGATCAGTGACAAGTAGCATCCCTCAGGGGTCCATACTGGGACCAGTACTGTCTAGTATCTTCATCGATGACAGGTACAGTGGGATCAAGTGCACCCGTAGCAAGTTTGCAGAGGACACCAGGCTGAGTGGTGCAGTTGACATGCCTGAGGGACAGGATGCCACCCAGAGGGACCTAGACAAGCTCGAGAAGTGGGCCCATGTGAACCTCATGAGGTTTAACAAGGCCAAGTGCAAGGTCCTGTGCCTGGGTCAGGGCAACCCCCAGTATCAATACAGGCTGGGGGATGAAGGGATTGAGAGCAGCCCTGTGGAGAAGGACTTCAGGGTACTGGTGGATGAAAAGCTGGACATGAGCTGGCAATGTGCGCTCACAGCCCAGAAGGCCAACCATATCCTGGGCTGCATCAAAAGAGGCATCGCCAGCAGGTCGAGGGAGGTGATTCTGCCCTTCTACTCTGCTCTGGTGAGACCCCACCTGGAGTGCTGCATCCAGCTCTGGGGTCCTCAGCACAGGAAAGATATGGACCTGTTGGAGCGGGTCCAGAGGAGGGCCACAAAAATGATCAGAGGGGTGGAGCACCTCTCCTATGAGGAAAGGCTGAGAGAGTTGGGGTTGTTCAGCCTGCAGAAGAGAAGGCTGCAGGGAGACCTTATTGCAGCCTTTCACTGCCTAAAGGGGGTTTATAAGAAAGATGGGGACAAACATTTTAGCAGGGCCTGTTGCGATAGGACAAGGGGTAATGGTTTTAAACTAAAAGAGGGTAGATTCAGACTAGATATAAGGAAGAAGTTTTTTACCATGAGGGTGGTGAAACACTGGAACGGGTTGCCCAAAGAGGTGGTGGATGGCCCATCCTTGGAAACATTCAAGGACAGGCTGGATGGGGCTCTGAGCAACCTGACTGAGTTGTAGATGTCCCTGCCAATTGCAGGGGGAATGGACTAGATGACCTTTAAAGGTCCCTTCCATCCCAAAGCATTCTATGATTCTATGATTCTATAATGGATTATTTTTTCAGACGGACCCCCTAAGTCACCTTTAACTACTTCCCAGAACTGAAATTCTTCCATAGACCACTTGCTTGTCTATTAAGAGATCTATGTTATTTAACAAATAATAATGTTACCACTGCAGACCTTGAAACTCTAGCTACAAATGGCAACTGAAAACAGAAACTGACACCCACTGAAATTTGTGAGAAATTTGTCTGGGACTATCCAGGCAAAAACAAAGCAATTTAATCTTTTCCTCTCTTAGTTTTTGTATTTCATAAACTTGAGGCAGGCAGGTAGGCAAATGTGAGATACTCTGTAAGCAGTTGTCTTGAGTTACACATCTCCATTACAAGTAATAATCTTAAAAATCTGTTAACTGCAAGTTAGTAAATTAATCGCATGTATATTACGGTCAGCCCTATATTTTTAGGCTGTAATCCTTTCATTGTCTCACATTAATCTCTCTCCTGCCCTTAAATCTTAGACGCATACAAAATGGCAAGGGCAGCTCTATGATATGATATGCTGCAGAACTGATCCATGGATCTGGAGCTTTAGTTTTCAGCTGCACAGCACATTGCCCCAGTACTGCATAGAAACTGGCAAACAACACGCACCACGATGGGAGACTGCAGTAATGCAGAGCTGAGTCATCAGTCCTGAAGGTCAATGGAAGTCCTCATCTGAGCCTGCATTTGGGAGTATAACTAATCAGGGAAGAGAAAGAGAGCTGCGCAACATCAGACCTTTTCCAGAAACAACCTTCTCTGTCTTGAAAGAAGGAAATTTCTTCTTTGTCCACTGGAAAACGTCTTGGACCTGGAAACTAAAATAATCCTGAGCAGAGTAGACCATTCCCCAGAATAATTTATTTGCAATAGTCCTCACAATATGACATTTTAACTTTGCTCAGTTATTCAGAAAAGGAACCTCTCTTTCACATACCAACTCGGTGTTAACTGTCAAGTAGCCAAATAAAATCTTATTTGGAAAAAAATATTACTTCTTTCTCAATACCACTGTGGATCTTTACCTCACACTCCACTGTTTATCAAACAGCACTATAAATCATAATTCACAGGACTGGTTAGAAGCTTAAGTGTTCTTTTGTTATACCAACTGCCCCCTATATTCACATTAAAACCAAAACCATTTACCAGGCTGTTAAAGATGCTACACAAATTTATGCGTCAAAGGAAAAGTGCTTGTGACTTTTTCCAGGGGATGCTTTTTATGGAAAACAAACATCAGATTTATTTGAATGACTTCTTATAACTAAATACGATTGCACCAATCTGCATTAAATGACATAGTGTCTAACTCAAATCCAGGTGCACTCCATAGGAAAATTGCCACTGAGCTCAATGAGGAAGAGAAAAGGTTCTCTGATTATAAATATCTGCTGTTGAAAACAAGATAGGGAACACCAGCATTATGTTTCTCCTTAATGGAATTTGAGCAAGATCCTTCCTGTATTTGAAAAAAACCAACCAAACAAAACCCAGCCTCTGTTCAATGCACTTTATTTTCTTCCAAATGTTGCCATTGCTAAAACTTCCTTTTTATAAGCTTCCATTTTACCACCATGTGCTGCAGTGCCTGGCTGTACCATTCTGCCCTCACCATCCCGACTGCCAGGGAAGGAGAGTTTGCTCAGAGGTTTTTTCTTTTCTCTGCAGCACTCTGTGCAGATGCTTCCTTGCACTTCACCGCAACTCCCACCTTCATATGGAAAATGGAGAGCAGCGGCATCAGGGAAAAGCTGATGTAAATGCAAAATGTACAGCAAAGGGATAAATACTGAAATGAATATTTCAGAAAAAAATAATTTCAGAGGTCTGCCTTTCCTCTTCCCGGACATTTCTCTTTTACTCCCTCCCTTCAGGGAGAAGTCTCTGAATTTTGATAATTTCAGAAGGTCTCTGTTAATGTTTCCCAGTTGCCACAGCCTACTTACTAATGGGTTTTCATCACTATTGCAGCTGAAGCCAAACCCAAAGATATAATTAAAATCCTCTGGGGGATATTTCTGGTCTTGGGGTCATTACTGCATATGCAACTTAGTTTTAAGTTCATCTGCCAACTCAAAGTCAGACAAATCAATACAACCCATAGGGGTTTCACATGTGGGGAACCCATTCTTTCCCTCAAGCACATTTTCTTTGACATGTATTTATTAAAGTTTCTCAGTTTATACATAATTTCTATCCTTCCTCCTAGTCCAAATCAGAGAAGGATTTCATTGCCTTGGCAGTCCATGAATAATGAATGACAGATCTATTTGCAAGCACTAAGGGCTGTTGCAGGGAGCCTTGCCCTCCAAATTAGACACTTAACTCTGCAGTATATAAAATTATTTACGGTTGAATCTTCCTACAGTCTGGCAATCAATAAATTTTCTTGGGAAAAAACCCCACAGTTTATAACCTACCCTCAATACTTGTACTGCAATGTTTATCATGTAAAATAAAAATCCCAGGTTGTTTGCCAAAATACCTCCTTAAACATAATTTACCTACTGGTGCTCTTTGAAGAACTGTGAAATTCTTCTTTCACAAGTAACATCACAGCTTTATTGCTGTTTCCTGAACAAATCACACAATCATAATAGCTGTATTACAGTGGAAAAGTTACATTTTTTAATACTTGGGTTTACTTTTGTGTGCTTTAGAAACTTGTCATTCTGTTAAATGTATTATTACTATCAACTAATTTACCAGCTGTGGAATATCCCCAAGCCTCTGCAACCACTGCAAAACCTAACAAGATACTCTGTTTGTAAGCCTTTAATGAGAACCAGGTTTAAGCTTTTCCCCTGGCAACCATCCGGCTTCCCAGCTCCATGGGACAACTTGCCCAAAGCTTGTATTTTGCTTTACATATAGTCAGTGAAAAAAGCCACAATGATAAGCAGTGTTGCTAATCAATTTCTGGATGTGAATTCACCATCCTATTCTAGCAGCAACTGCTTTCCTGGTCTGAAAGAGCAGAGCAACTGTTCTACCCAAAGGCAGAGATCTTGCTCTGCCAAGAGAGAGACTCACTTGAAAGCCTCAAAACACCTTCATCCTCTGATTCATTACTGGATGTGTGCAATTCTTCACCATGATGGTTTTATACAAATTGCAAATGTAATATGAAGTCAATTGCCTCTGCACACAATACAGGCAGGTACTATTAGTTAATTCCAGGTTTTACAAAGAAGAAAATGAGAAGGTGCACCTGCCAGCTAAATGTTTCACCACAAAGGGAACATTCTTTTGGCTTTCATTTCTGGAATTAAAACAAGCCATAAAGTAGTCCCTCCAGTCTTTGGCCTTAAATTTTCTGATGATGTGCTTAAGTACAACCAATTGGACTACATTATAAGACTGAAAAAGTCAATGCTATCCTGTAATTAGAACATCAAAAACAGGGAGGAAGGGAAAAAACAGCAAGTATCTTCAGGAAATACAAACCCATATCCAAATATTGTCTTGAAAAGTCCATGTCTTTTAATGCCTAAACTCTAAAATTTAACAAAGCAATAACCCTAATTAGTGGTGGAAACTAGTATCAAAAAGCAATGTATGAACAACAAATAGTGACAGCTCATATCCACTGATAGAATACAAGAAAAAAGAACCTGCTAACAGAGGGCTTGGAAATCAGAAACCAATGAACCAGCAAGTGTGAAAGCAAAAGCTGGCCCTCTAAATAACAAAGTGGGTAGACTCCAGAGGCCAGTCAAGAGTCTAGCTTGGATTATTTTTTTTTTCTTTGCTGGCCCTGTACACTCTCCCTGCGCCAACTTCTGTGTGGAAGAATAAATGAGGAACAGATCTAGTTCTGAAAACACCTATTTTAATCTTCAAGTGTTTGAGTTACCATTTCTGATACCCTTTTGTACTCCCAGTCATCTTCCTAGGAAGAAGCAGATGCCCCTAGAAATAGCTCAGGCAGCCTCTGACGTGAGGAGCAGAGGACTATTCTTGCTGACCCATAGTGGGAGAATCTTTTCTGCTTACACAGCCACAGCAAGCTTTTACAGAAGGGCACAGAATTCGCACCTAGTGAAATAGTTTCCTCCTGCATATGCAAGAACTGCTGTGGAGAACTATGTCATCTCTAACTAGATAAATGTCCACCAAACTCCCAGGAAGTCCACCGCAATGCTCAGTACACATCAAAACTAGTTATTTTAAAATGAAAGAAAGCAAAAGCTCATCCTGTCATGGAAATGAAAAACGTTTAATTAAATATGAGCTCTGCCTCAGGTTCTGTCTCTTGCAGCTAAGTCTTCTTACCTTTCTGTAAATCTTCATTGTTATGTTGGAAGCTCTAATCACCCTTTATGCCTCAAAAATACAAATCTCTGAAAATACTTAAAATCACCCAGTGGGAATAGTCATACAATTTTGGCCAGGTCCTTTGTGAAATTGTTGGAAACCTTTAGCATACCATGATTACTTAAACCTTTAAGGTCTATTCTTCCCTTTATGTGCATGCTTAACTCCTATTAATGCCAATTACAGTTATGTGCATACAACAATGAAAGATTAAACTCTTCATTGTTTAAGAGGTGGTGATCAGCCCTGTGCTGATTTAGGGAAAAACCTCAAGAATATTGCAAGTACTATGGGGAGTTAATCTCATTACACACTACTAATAGCATTTGTGGCAGTGTTTGCTTCTTAAATCAACCATAGGTGACCACCTGGTGCCCTGTAACTGGAAAGCTGCTTCCACAACACATGCACAGACCAGTCTCTGCTTAGGAAATTAATCTATAAGTTGCTATGAACCTATTCCCCGGACACTTTCTCCCTCGCTGAGAACAACATGTATTTTTATTTTCAGTTTGAATATTTGTAACTAAACAATAAAGCATTTTTAATTAATTTTTAACTACAGAAATCTTGAAAAAAATTTTTTTTGAAGAATCACGTATTCAAATACAAAAGTGTTTAGTTAGGAATTAATATATTGTGATGCTTTTCAATGCAAACTTCACACAGGCTCATCTTCCTGAGTTACCATATGATTGGCTTCACCTGGTACTTTCCAAAAGTAAAATTGCTGCAGGGCTGATTTTAAGTACTCTTCAAGACACCAATCAGAGAAAATAAAGACATCTGTAAAAGAGAAACTAGTACACCGAAAACCATATGAGATGTCTCTTTTATCGATCAGCATTGTCTTGTCTATAGAAGCTGTCCATACTATTCTTAAATATACAGAGATATTTTTAACTAGATTGACTTAGCGCATACCAGTTAAATCAGCAGAGTCATGCTGACCTAAACCAGCTAGTGACCTAGCCCACAAATCAGTTTTACTGCAGATTTGAACAGAAAGGCCACCAATCACTAAGCAACTGTTTGCAGGCACCAACTGAATAATTAAAGCTGGTTTCATCATACAGATTTCATCATGCTGTGAAAAAAGATTTGCCATTGGCAACCCCTGTTTCTGTATCTGAAAGCTAGAAATTTACAAAAATCAAACTTAAGAAAGAGACTCTTTCGTGCTAGGCTTGGTATTAGAATTGATTCCTCTAGCTTGCATCCAGTTGCTATGCTTTAGGGTACAAGCAGGAAGAATGATGATCACCAACTTTTTAAACAAATTTCATCTTTCTAATTACTTTAGGCAATTGACACCAAGTAGCCTCCAGCAATCAATTGCCAAGATGAGACTTCAAAGATACTTAGAGAAGATGCGCTTACAAATGTGTCAAAATTGAAATCTAGAGATGTGTTCACAGAATATTATTAATAGAGCTGATGTGTTGATATGGATATAGAGAAATGAAGGCTGCAATTAAAATGGAAACACTGAAGAAAGACATGTACAGTACTTTTATTTCGTATGTTTTAAAAGATGTGTTGTATTCATATTCCATCTGGGGATTTCATAACGATTGACACCAATAATTTCTTAAAGTGGTAGCTCTTAAGCAATACTGGGTGGATCCTAGAGATGTAAAGGTTCTGTTTAAATCAGAAGATCTTGAACAGTTCAGATTTTTATAGAGAGACGGCCCACTTTCTCATTCATAAAGCTGGTCCCTCCGAGTCTCTGACCTCTCTCCCCAGCAGGCTCCAGGATTTGCCTTTATCTCTGTGCACTAATTGCCCCTGGAAAAGTGCTCCAGGAGTCCTCAAATCTGGAGGCTTTTACCTGTAGACCCAAGGATCACGCTGTTGAAATTATCTTCATGCTGTGTTTCCCCAGATAAAACAACTGGGGAACGCAAAAGCCAGAAAAAAAACAGGTCTTGGGAGTTTCTTAAAAGAAGGTGATATGCAGAAAATCCAGATAACAGGGAAAAAAATCTCAGCTCTCACATAGATGAGAATGAGGGAGTGTAGTGAATTCAGTAGACAGAGTAAGAACAGTTTTGTTGAAATTTTGTAAGTATAAATCATTTATCAATAACCAACATTTTCATTTAGCTAGTCTCAAAAATTCCTGTAGGGTTCCCCCCCCCCAAATTATGCAGAATCTAGAGTGGCAAATGTGGGCATTTTATAGCATTTGGCATTTGGCATATATAGCATTTGGATATTCCTAAGCTTTTATAGCATGCCCTTGGACAGACACACATAAAAGGAGGCCCATTCCAAGACATCTTGAAGAAGACCATTGGAAAAATGAAGAGAAAAATATTTTCCCAATTCAGATACAACAGTGTAACGTTGTGTGTTGTCTAAGAACAGATGTCTACAGGGTAAATGAAGAAAGTCAAGTTCAAAAGTAGCATTAGGACAGTCAAGTGCTGTACAAATTCAGATTGAATGTGCCTCAAGCCACGTTTGTCTTATGGTGAACAATATGCACCAGGTCTGCACACGTGGCAGGAAGCAAGACAACATCACCCTTGCACAAAGGGTGAGATTTCACTGTGTTCTCCTAAGAAAAAGAGCACTCTCTATTGCCTGCATTTCTTAACCCAAAGGTAATTTCTGGACACCTCCTCTTCAAAGAACAGTCAGTGTGCAGTTTTGAGTTTTTTTTTTAATTTTCAGTTGATACATAAAATTACTCTTTCATTCAACTTGTAGCCCACACAGTGCTGCAGGATGTGCTCTGTATCCCACACTCCTCATTACTACACACTCCTACTTAGACTGATGAAAACGTCACTCAATCCTGAGAACCGTGTACATTCCTCATTTGAAAGAGAACTGGCACAGCGCAACACTGAAATAGCTGATTTTTAAGCACCTGGAAAAAAATAAATACCCAGTGATTATAAAAAGAACTGTTGGTTACAGTGGCTTTCCCCCTGTAAGCCTATCAGTGTGGGCTAAATCCCATATGCTGCTACTCAATTTTTAATAGGTCATTGGGCAAAATTTCATTCATTTTTTATGAATGCTCAAGAAAAAACTGGATAAGACTGCTGGTATAAGCTGCTTGTATACACTCAGTTAAAGAAGAGAACCAGAAGACCCATTTACTGATCTGCAAGGCATGGGGGTTTTAGAAACAAACCAAGGTCACTCTTGAGGAGAGCATGTATCACCCAGACATGAGAAGGCCTTGTCACTGCCTCAGGATAGTTGACATTGGGAATCCATGGGGAGATTGCATCCCAGTTTTAGGACCCATCCTCTGCAATGATGGGCACTGGGCTCAGCTGAGATCTGAGAGATTTGCTGAGGTGGGTAAATTTGCTTCCCCATCACTTCCAGGAAAAACCTGGTGGGTCAGAGCCATCCCTTCCAGTGCTTTAGGTAATCACTAACAGAGTGGGAATAAATCAGATTTAGATTTCAAAACAATATCTCTGCCCCCCTCCCTAGCATCCCTTACTTCCCAGCTTGAAGGTCTCAGCAAGATTCCTGGATTTCCAACAAGTCTTTCTTGCCCCGTTTTCCCCAAATACTGTGAAAAAGTACCTGTGCTTTTGTTTTTCATTTAGAAGACAATGAAGCACGGGCTAGAGTCCAATCAAATTCTAAGCACAGATATTGTCTGGTATGAATATTAGACCCGGACACCAATATTTCATATGTTCATCAATAAAACCCTCATAAGGATAGTTGCAATTGAGGGAAATATTTTCTCTTTCATATGCCAAAGAATGAAAAAAAAAAATCGAAGAATCCCCACATTTATTTACAAACTGTCCTTGGCTTGGTTGTTATAAAACAAAACCACAAGTTCTCTGGCATGGCTCTCATTGTATATAGATTTAATCTATTATTTGCTGTTAGTGAATGTTAGATCTTGATATGCAACTGTAAACACATCTCTGCTGTTCCCTCAGGTCAAAGCATGTGGACTTATATTTTATATATGTATCATCAAGCCACAGCATGTTTGCTGTTATTTCAATATATTTCTAAAATGTCCCATGCCACTCTCCTTTGAATGCTATAAATTGCTTTCATGATCTGCTTAGGGATACTGAGAATTCAACCGGCATGGTAATATTTCATTTAATGCATGAAACTCTCAGAAACACTGTATAATATTCAACTAAGTCAGACCAGAGAATTCTTAAAAATATTAAGGGCTCATTTATATCTGCAGAGTATGCGTCAGTTTTCAAGCCACATGAGCTATGTACGCAAACTATGTTTGGGGGAAGGATATAAAATCAATTAGTAGGTCTCGAAGTTTTAATTACACTGATACAGTTTGGTCCATGCTGTATCAGAATTTCTTTTCCCCCCTTGACTTCTGTATATGAACATTTCTATATATTAACATACTTATGAGGCGGTTCTTCATTCTCATTTCTCTGAAAGATGATCTATGCCAACATTAATATGCACATATTTTCCCTATCCACTCCAAATATCTGAGCACTTATCACCCCGCCATTGTCAAACTTGCTATATATGCCATTCTACATCCACATACATACTCACAGTTCCTATAGCACCCTCCTTTCTGTCATTTTAATCTCCAAGAAAAATATTCATTGCCTATCTTAGCATCAGATAATATATTAAAAAATAGGTTCATTTCAATTACAGATTCCAGTACATCTTCATAGTTTGTACATCAGTAAATTCTAGACCTTTCTGAATCACGAAAGATCTTAATTCTGGCTCTGAACAACTTAATTCCAGCATTAGCCTCTTTCCTGTTCATAAACCCAAGGTCTGAACAACAGCCAGAGGTACTGTTGCCATTCAGGTGCAGTCTGGCAGCTTGCAAGGATCCGTCTTCACTGGCCAAATCCGGTGCTGGCTACCTCCAGCTCCTGGTGACTCAGAAGGAAATAGGAAAGCCGTAAGAAACCAGATCCCCTGGGAAGGTTTGGCTCTCTTACCTTACAACAAGGCTGAGGTGGCCCCCCACTTTACACCATGGAATTTCATTTCCTTTGCACCACCAGCATGGCAAAATGTTGAATACATTTGTGTTAATTAGTTACAAAATCTTCATCCTTTCTTCACTCATTCCTTTCTCCACTTGTCCCTTATCTCCTTTCTGTCTTAATTGTAATTTTCAGGGGCAAAAACTCTTGTGAGAAGTATGTGAACTGACACAAACGTGCAATATAAACAAGTAACACCAGCGCATCATGTACTGCCCATGAGCCCAGCATGTGCTAGGTGTGCCGAGGCAATGTAGATGTCCAGGACATCCTCTGGCTGCAGGTCCCCCAGGGCAGTGAGCGTGGGCAGTCTCAGCACATCAGGCCACAGCTGTCCCTACTACTTATGACCTGAATAAATGCCCATGCCTCAGCTGTGCAGATCTTCCTTCCTTGTTCACCCTGCTCCCTGAATAGACTGGAGGAAAGGAAGCCTTTGTACGAATGTCCCTGATAATGCCAATCTTACAGTATGTGGAAAACAATGCTTTTCTAGTAACATTTTTTAAATGGAACTGAATTCTTACACCATGTTCCATTTGGAAATTGTGGGGGCAGCAAAAGGAAGATAAGATTTGACACATTTGCTTATATCTGAAAAATCCTTCATCTAAGGAAAACCAAAAAAGACATTTTAGCAGAACATTAATGTATTTTCAATAACGGTATTTTCAATTAAATTATGCTTAGATAAAATCTTTGACCAGCTTTTCAATCTTTGTTTTTAGTGACAGAGGACAAAATTCTACTTTTGGTTTCCTTTCAGCGCTCCTTCCAGCTCACTTCCCTAGCTCCTGGGAGCGCTCACTTGCTTTATTCCTGACAAAACCCCTCCAGGCCACAGGGACAGGGAGGGGGTGGGGGCAGTGGGGTGGTGGTGGTGTGTGTAAGGGGGGACGGGGTGGAGAGGGGGGAGTTAGTCCCTGTGTGCCGCATTTACATTTGGAGTGAGTGCCATGTTTCACAGCTGCAGCTGTCGGCCTACCGTTTCTGCCATTATTTGCATTTCACCAGAATCAATGGAAGCAATGAACTACAAAATAAATTGAAGTTCTGCATAGAAAACAAATGCCTTTTATTAATCTGACTCAGCTGCTGAAGTACTGAAACATAGAAAACTTGGTAAGACTGCACAGTCCCTAATGCTGAGTACCATTTCAAGTGAGATCAACAGTATTTATATGTCAAAAACTGTAATTTAAAAAGGAAGTTTTTTTCTACAGCTGGTGGTAACCTAGTTTTCAATAGGTAATCACCTCTGTTGCCCAGCTTAAACACATTACAATACAATTCCAAAAACAGAAGAGAAATTGAGGCTTAATAACTCTTCCTCTTCTTTTCTTCCCCCAAGTGTTTTATGCTGCTCTACCAAATGTTTCACACGGTATAAAAGTCTGCATTTCCTAGCTGGAAGTTTTATTTGCAATTCACAGATTGATACCTATCTCAGCCCTGTTCCTGGGTCCTTTAGGTCATTTCTCACTTGCACTGATCCAGAATTTGAAAACTTACTTTGGAGGCTAGCGTCAAATGTAATGGAATAACTGCAGGCAGTGTTATAAATTGAGATTCTACGGGGAAATAAAAAAGGCAGCTAAGTCAGACAGAAGCCACAACATCCCTATGCAAACTCCATGGATGTTGTCTATAACAATGGTTGAACACAAGCCCAGTTTATATGTTTCGCTGTGGCATGGCAGCACGTCTGCAAGGTGTTACTACAGCACTAGCTTGTCTGCAAGTGGGCAGACCTTCTGCAGGGAGCAGAACGAAGAACACTCCCCCATCTTTACCACAACTAGCCACTCCGGCCACTCCTGCTGTAATGGCAGCATTCAGTCCTCCTCATAACAGCCTGGAGTGTCATTTAATCCCATTTGTTCCCCCTACTTCTGAACAGCACTATCATCCATGCCCCGCTGTACATCCAAACGATATACATCATTGCCTCCGAATACTGCAGAACATTTCTGGCAAGAAAACCCTGTTCCTGGGGAGCGGGGCACTGGGAGAGCACTGGGATTTGAAATGGCTACACTGAGCCTGTGGCTATGACATCAGACCTCTTAAGCTGATGGCTGGGACACTAATAGCAAGAGTACTTTGTTTCTTAATGGACCTCTGGGTTTCTCAGTGCACCCTCAGTGTGAATTGTTAGGCATTAGTACTCCCCTCGGCTTTCTTTCCCTTTTTTTTCCTCTTCAGCATCAAGGTAGGCCTAGACAAATCGTCTCTGCAAAACAGTGGCAGAATCAAGGTTACTATTCTGTCTTCCAGTCCATGACAGGAAATGTTCAAAGGATAGCTAGATCCTGCAGGGACGCATCTCATCTCTTCTCTTCATAGATGTCAGGGTGCACTTGCAGCTATAGTGACTCAGCTAGACACAAAACCAAGGTCCTCTCCACAAAGTGTCTCTTGACATCTTGCAGAATAGTTTGTGTGTCACAACTGAATTCCTACCCAGAAGTAGTTTGTTTTCCACCTGCTTAGTATCTCCCTGGCTAATATATTTGCTAGTTTTTGTGATAATTTTCTGCGTGCTGTTAATAAAGTCATCACATATTTTGCTCCACAGCTGCACTCCAAATAACGCAACATCTGTTTACTGTTTGCATTTGTGTTCATAAAGTTGTTTAATGAACATTTTGGAAATACCAGCATTTTATAACTTGCTGTGCACAAGGGTCTTTGTTCCAGTTATGGCTATTGTGCATGATTTGCAATAAAAATAACAGAAGCACTACAGAATATAAGATATCGTTCTTCTGTACAGATATAATTTGACTGTGTATATTTCTCATGCACCATCTATCACAGATGCTGGAAACAGAAGAAACATCCTAAGTTACACAGAGTAAGGGCTGATCCAACTGGCCTTCAGACAACAGAACTTTTTCCACTGACTTCAGTGGGAGTTGGATAAACTCACTGGAGAGACAGAGTAATTAAAAACAAGTCTGCAAAATATGGTTTACAAGATAAAAATATAGGATTTTTCAAATCCAAAATATTTTTCAATGCCAAAAATATTTTAACTTGCTAATTAGCAATCCCAAGGAAACTTAATGTTGACAGATTTTCAATGAATTAATACATTCACCATGTACCACAATGTGAATTTTCCCATGGCTTCAAGAATAAGTTAATTGTGAGTTGGTTCTTGGTCTAATATTGTGAACTCAGACATAAATTATTCATCCTCTCTCATATAGTTCTATATCCCATCTGCAAGTTACATGGAAATTACCCCCTGGCTCAGATTCCACTTAATGTAAATTGGCATAGCAACAGTGAATTCACAATTATCCTGTGTTTAGCATGCCCTTAGCAACAGGCCTAAGAAATTCTACTCGAGAATGTCTTTAGTAACTAAACAGCTCCTGTGGACTGAGTTTTGCAACATACACATGCAGCAGTGGTCCCAGCATAAATTCTCTGGCTCATCTACCAGGTGGATTAAAGAGCTGTAGTAAATAGCATGAAGAAAAATCAGTATTTCATTGTAATGCTTAAAACCAACTTAAATTAAAAGGCATTGGTCTAATTTTACTAATTTAGGTCATAGCATCTGTTTGTATGTCCTTTTTTATCATCTCATTCAAGCTTTTCTCAACAAAATCAGACTAAGGAGACAAATCAGAAGATAAAGTGAAAGTTTGAAAAACTCCACATTTCAAAGTGCTGTTTTTTAAATCTCTGTAAAATGATTATGCTAGAACATAACCAAGTGCTTACACCTTTGAAGGACAGGATCCGGCCAAATCTGTAAGTACACTGAATCATTCACCTGAGTAAGAAGTTCAGAAGTAGACCCAACCATGTAGTAGTATAGCTATTGTGATACTAAAGTTGTTCTAAAAATTTCCAAAGACCATCTGTTGCTTTCATATCAATTCATCCCATGTTTTATTGTGTCTTACAGTAATGCTTAAAATGTATTTTTAAGAATTTTATTTGGGAAGGTGCTAACTATTTTAAATCATTACCTTTTAACTCTCACAAGTGCTTATTTCTCTTAAGTGTACGTGCAAATCACTGCCCAGATTGCCACCCTTCTTTGGTCCACAAAGGAACAGTACCTTCTAGTTTATGTTCTCTTTTGCTGTTGAAGACAAGTCTTAACATATCAGGTACTTATCCAGTGACAACTTAAGGACAAGTGAAAGATGAAAAGAAAAGTTATTTCACTTCCCTCTCTTACCTCCTAGCCTGTCTGGTTTTATTCATGCCTGTCTTGTGTGATCTCCTGTTCTACAGCACACAGCTTACCAACTGACACAAAAATAAATGCATAATAAATATTCTACAAGAGCAGAGAAAGGGGTTTGCTAAATATAAACAAACTGCCTGGTCAGACTTCTACCCTCATCCCTAAGGGTAAATACTGTTGTCTTCTGACATCTCTCAACTTCTTGCAGTGCTGTCTCAAACGCTACTAGCACCTAGTAAATAGCCTAGTTCCCAGATGCCTTGAGTGTCAATAGAGAAAAAAAGGCAACAGTTCCTACACAGAGCTGTTTTAATGGTGGCAGCATACCAGAAACATAAGGATAAGCAGTTGCTCCAGGCATGGAAGAGAGCTGGCTTCGCAGAAGCCTCAAGCATCTTGTATGCATCATCAGTTCAAGTAAGAGACATGAGGCCCAAATGAAGAGAGTCATGTCTGGGAGAGGAGGAGAAGTTGTCTGATTCAGTGAAAAAGGAAAAATATTGTAAATGGATATTAACAGTCTTTTTTCCTTATTTGCCCTGTCAAAGGGTCAATGAACACTGACTGCAGAGTCAAAAGCTCCCAAATTTGACCTTCAAGTGGCTTTTTGTTGCCCTAACAACCAGCGAAGGACACCTGCATTTGCCCTAGGGCATGGGGAAAACATCAGAAGGAAAAAGCTTGAGTTCAATACATTTTTCTAGTTCAAATTTTTGTGTGTTCTCCCATTTCTTGTTTTCTTTTTCCAGCTGACCTTAATAAAGTGAGGATAAAAGGCTCTCTTCCATCTCACTATTACTAATAGGTGAAATCTGATTTAGAGAAACAGGAACATTTAACGTATTTTGCAGAGGGCTGAGATAACAAAAAGAGATCCAGTATCTTCCTGATGGCTTAAGATTTCCTTTCAGTTTATATACTTATGCCTTGCAATGGAGCACACAATGATTCAAGTCCTTGGATAGTGATAGCTGTTATATTTCTAGACTGACAACAGCCTGAAGGTAGCATTTTCAAAACAATTTATTGAAATGGAAACATATTTTCACCCATTAGCATGTATTTGGCTTATGAGATCAAACATAAAAAACTTCTAAAAGTTTCTAAAAATTTCTAAAGTTAAACAAGCAAGATCTAGATTTCTCATAGAAACCATATCTTGGATTAAGAATATATTCGTAAGTATTATTCATATGTATTATTCTGAGGGAGAGTAAAATAAGTGGGATGAAATCACTGGGAATGTTAGTAATTTTTAAGGAAACAAAACATCAGTTTTCACTCTGCTATTTTCTTACATTATGTATCTTTGGTATTACCATTACTGTGAGAAAGTTATCTGCACTGTTGATCAGCCTTCTAAAAGAGGCACTTAAGATAAGACCTTGGACAACTTTTAAGACTGGAGATAGTTAAAAATACTGTTTCAGAACTTTTCATGTGTTGTTGGACAATGAAAAGATATCATTCAGTCTCATTGTATTTAAGGTCAGTATCTGTCCTTTTATGTACTAAAGCAGGGCTACAAAATCCAAGTTATGAACACTGCAAGGGACTTCGAAATATAAACACATTTTTGTATCTGAATTTTCCATGTAGTCAGACCTCGCATGGCCAGCTATCAGCACAAGATCAAGGACGCCGCCACTACTCATGCCACTGCTGCTTGGGAGTCTGAAGAGGAGTGGAAAGGACCTTACAGTTATAAAATCACATAATCATAGAATCATTTACGTTGGAAAAGAGCTTTAAGATCATCAAGTGCAACCGTTAACCTAGCACGGCCAAGTCCACCATTAAACCATGTCCTTAAGCACCACGTCTACCCATCTTTTAAATACCTGCAGAGATGGAGCCTCAACCACTTCCCTGGGCAGCCTGGTCCAGTGCCTGACTACCCTGTCAGTGAAGAAATTTTTCCTCATATCCAACCTAAACTTCCCTTGCCACAGCTTGCGGCCGTTTCCTCTCGTCCTATCGCTTGTTACTTGGGAAAACGGACTGACCCCCACCTCGCTACAACCTCATTTCAGGTAGTTGTAGAGAGTGATAAGGTCTTCCCTGAGGCTCCTTTTCTCCAGGCTAAACAACCCCAGTTCCCTCAGCTGCTCCTCAGAAGACTTGTGCTCTAGACCCGTCACCCATCACCAACTTCGTTGTGCTTCTTTGGACATGCTCCAGCACCTCAATATCCTTGTAGTGAGGGCCCAAGTTAGTAAGACACAACAAGGCCTCCAAAGCCTTGAGCTTATGATCATGGATCTTTCACGACCTCTGAAAGCTACTTTTGAGTTACAAGGGAATAACACCTCAGTACATCAAAAGCAAGTACTTTGAAAAGGAAAAGAAATGTGATCTTCTATCCTGTTTGAAGACATGTAAAACCAAAGCCCTCCAAAATTAGGGACTGTGCAAACATCTTTGAATTGGAGGATCTGAAATATATTATGATGTATGAATTTATTTTTCCATTAATATAAAAACCAGTTTTTAATCAGGAGCATTTGGTTCTTAGTGACTCTCATCTCACACTCCCTGCTTGCACAGCATCAAATCCACATTGATCTCTTCAGCTGAAGATACAGAATTAAGTACTGTCTGTCTAATTTCACTAGTTCAGCACAGTGATAATACAGTAGAATATTAATAAACAAAGTTAACAGTGACAGTAGTACAGCTATTAACTTCAGATTCATCACTTGGCAGAAATGGAGAAAACATTAAAATTCTGTCCTTTAAAGCCTAGGGACTTGTGTGGAAAACAGATCTTTTTGCATACCTTTGTGGTTTTGAACATTACAGCTTAAGGCTTAAAACTAAGGCTCACACTTCAGCACTTTCCTAGTCATGGAAAGATTTAAGAATTCATTAAGTATTCTCTTGAAACAAGGCTTGAGTTTCTTGCACTGCTATCTCATGTTCACTGTGTATCAATCATATTACTGCATGATTCTTCCAAAAAATCCTGGCTACCTTTTATAATAATACATCAAATAATAGTTTTAGTAAGACTTGCATATAGATCTATCATGAGCTGCCATCTCTACTTTCTGTGTGGAGTGGGAACAAGTGTAAGACAATGTCTGGATCCATGGCAATATATGTAAAGTGGTCTAGCAAAGGAAGTTGACAGAACGAGATGCAACCATAATGTAAGTAAGTTCCTGACAAAAATTGTTTTCTTGCATTTCCTCCTAGGATCTGGGTATATTTCTACTCAGAATTCATCTAACAGTATAAGATCCTTTGTAGTATACCTGTTAAAGCTTAAGTTTTAACCTCATCAGAGGAATGGCCGAGGAGTATAGATACAAAGACATTTACAGGTTTTTTTTTCATAAGCTACTGGTTCTGAGTGGTTTATAATTTGACTATTGTAATTAGCTTCCCTTAGAAAAAAGCATGGGAAGATAAAAGTCTATTGTACTAGTTTTAAATGAGTAATGAAAGTTCACAAATACATTGGGTTTTAGTTACACTTCTAGTACCCAAATTGTTCTTGTTTCTCCTAAAAATAAAGAAAAAAACAAACTCTCATTTGAAATCATCTCCCTCAGTTTTCCTGTGAATCATCTAGTTCTGGCCTTTATAATAATCTGGTGGTCTTTTCTTTTATGAAAATTATATATTTCCTATGCTGACAGGCTTAGAGTCTAACTAGATGGGAAACCTGCAAAGGAAGTGGTGTAACATGGGAAACATATGAGAGTCCAAGGAAGTGTTGAGAAAGGGTAACACAGACAGAGAGCACTGTGGACTGGGGATCCTTCTCCACGAAAGAGGAACTGAGTTGGCAGAAGGATCCAACAGTCTGGGAGTACCAAGGGTTTCCAAGAGGACAAGCACAGACTGTAGGCCCCCAGAGTCCCTGACTCCTGCATCCAGAACAAGAGCACACCTGGATGCTCCATGGGGGGAATCAAATGCCCTATATGCCTTCATTTCTGTTAGTGCGCACTACACTGTGGTCCACATAACCCTATGGGCCATATAACCGATGTGACATACAGATAACTCTATCTGTAGATACAACGGCTTGTAGCAGCACTGACTAGTCGTATTTGATAATACATGGACTATACTGAGTTCCTCTGATATTAATGACAATTTTCTTAGCCTTCTTTCTAGAGAAATTCAAAATGGAAATCTGTTTAAATGAGGCACAAAGGGAAGGCTTGGCTTCCCATCTCTTATCTTTCATTAAAGAGGAAGGGAAAGAAAAATTAATACTAAAATAATCTTTCAAAGTGTCTTGTGTCAACTTTGGCTTTTACATTGTTTATGCAAATTATACACACACGCATAAACTGCTAACTGTTTATGCAGAGTAAGCATTCCTGTGCAAGATTAGCAGTAGCATGTATGGTCTCCCACTTGGGGATTTATTCCCTATTTCTGCATTCTATTACTTTATTAACAAATGCAGATTTCTTCATAATTAAACCAACCATTTAAAGTTCTGAAGTATGTGATCATGTCAAGATTTGCTGTAATTTATCCCCAATGATCAGGTTAGTACAGTCGAAGGGAGCTGTTGGCAAAGGAACAGGATAACAAAAAAAAAACAACTATAAAGAAACACAGCAGTGAATTATCTCTACCCTCGAATATTATTACACTGACAACTGGTCTGAACAGGTTGTCTGACTAGTGAAAAGCCATTCACTTAGTAAAATTTTAAAAGTTTAAGCTTTATAAGAATTCTCCTTTAGTCCTGATTAACCTGAAAATTATGTTTGAAAAGCACATGTAAAATGGAGTATATACTGCACTGATTTTTTTCCATGGGAACACAAAAGCAATTTCCAGGTCTGGATTTCAGTATAGGCTATTAATAAGTATTGCCTCCAGGGAAAAAAATTATATTACTTTGGAAACAGCAAGATTTCCCTTGGGCTGATATAAGGGAAATAACAGGCTTTTTAAAGGTCCAGATTCAACATATTTTTTTAAAATAGATTTTTCAAATAACAGTAAAATGAAGACAATACTAGTTACATTGCCGTTCGATACAACCAACAAAACATTTTCCCTAGTAAGGAATAAAGCCCACTCAGTGAGTCTCCTAGAAATACCCAGGAAAAGAAAGTTACCTCTTGTCTCCCTTATCACCTGCTTCTCTTCTTCTTCTCAGTCAGCAATAGCCCAATTCTCTTCTAGGGCTGGTTGCAGGCTAGATGGACATACCAAGTCTAGCACTTTGGGGTGGTCTTGTTTTAAAAGCTACCTCAAAACCAAGCTGGCACAAGAAACAAATCCAAGCCTTTTCTATAACATCCAGAGTGATTCTGGAGCTCTTTTCTTGCAGCCTTACCTGGACAATGTTCAGTCAGAAAATGCAGAAAAGTAGTGGGCAAACTTGGCTCTCACTTTAATGCCTGCATCAACTTTGGCTTCTGTGATCTGTACTTATCACTGAGAGAGCAAGAAAGCAGCTGGTAGTTGTGAAAACTGAGGGGTCTCTGGCCAACCCCACCTTAGCTGGTTGGCCATTCTCATTAAAGATTTGAACCTGTCAGAAGATATGTGACCAGGTACCACAAGAGGTCTGAGCAGCCCCTGCCCCATGGGGAGGTGACTGGGGGGGGGGGGGGGCGGTGCTGGAAAGAGCATGCTAAAGGGCAGAAAAGGAAGCAAAAAATCCTTCTCTCTCTTTTCAGGGCTGCTACTAGCAGCAGCCACCAAAAAAAAAAAAAATTCTTGATGGTTTTTAAACATGAAGGCATTGGCAAACTGGACCTAAGTAAATCTAAAGGAATTGAAAGACATTCTTTCAGCCCATGTATTAGTAAACAATACAATGACAGTAAATTTCTGCCATTTTACTCTTTTCTAGCCATGGGGGACATCCAGAGATTTCATAGAAGGTGAGTAAAAGCCATCCAGTGTCTGTTTACCACTGATCTTCCCCTTGATATATTCCTCTGCCCCTATCGTTCCTCCCCCGAGAGCTGCTGTCACTAACACATCACTCCTCCTCTGCCTTAGAGGATGGTATCTGCAGCCTCTGAGAGACTGTGCTAGTGCTGATCTATTCATCATCTGGCAGACAATGCTCTTACAGGCAATTGCATTAGCAATATCCATCTCAATGACAAAGTACGTCTTTTACATGTCTGGTTTCCAACCACATAGATTTAAGTGTTGTACTGGGCCCCTTTTTTGACAATGGAAAGCACTGACCTAGTGCAAGTTGTGTTTATTACCCATTTCCTTTCAATCAGCTGGGTTGACAGAAGTTTTGCCTTAAAAAATATTCTATATCCTTTGGTGATAGGCACGCTGCTTTGGCTGAACTAAGAGAACTAGTAACAAATATTCAGCTTTCCACATAAGGCCAAAAAAAAAAGAATTTGATCTTTGAAATCTGAAGCTGTATTTTAAAAGATTAAGCTTTCAAAATCAGGTTGAGAATATTGGGAAAGGACCCTTGCAAGCTATTGGAGCTCTGCACTTAACTTTACATTATTATTGTTGTTTAAATGAGAAAAGTAATCCAGTGAAAATTAAATGAGCCATTTTTATGTGAATGCCTCCGGGCATTATTAAGATTCACAGTAGAAAGTGGCATGCTGCTTCACAATAAATTGATCTCAACAAGGTAGTAAATATCTACTGCGTTTATAACAGAGAAAACATTTCACATTACCAATGTTTCTGAAACAAACTGGCTGAACTGATTTTTTCCCTAAATACATAGCCACAGGTTAAATGCTCCAGCATTTTCCAGTAGCAGCATCCATCCTCCTGTACTTTGGCAGCAGGCAAAATAACCCTGATTAAATTAATCAGTGTCTTCAGCTACTGTTGTGCTCATTATCAACCCTCTAACATTGTATGTTCTGAAGATATATCCTTAAGTGCAATAATTGTCGGCAGTGGTTCATTAGCAAGTATGATTAACATGGGTTATCAAAAGCATTTTTCATGCATAACAAATAGAGCAGATTACTAAAATAATAAAAGAAATATCTAAGATCTACAGCAGGTCGATCTACATGATGTAATATTTCATTAACATAATTAGAAGCAGATTTATAACTTAATTTTCCACCTTCTTTTGTTTAAAGGAGACCAGAGATATTCTGCTGCTTCCTGAAGAAAGCTTGTGCCCTGGCTGGCAAAATGTCAGGTGAAATTAAACTATGCAATGAAGAAAATGTTATTTTAGTTGTGATACACTCCCTTTAGAAATCTTGCTGATTGCACGCAGGCTGTGTAATTACAGACACTCATGAATTGTACTTCATTAGAATGACAAAGTGTCAGCATTGGTGAGACATTTAACCCACCCAGTATTAAATGAACACAACTCAAGTACACTTTTAGGATCATCATCCTTTGAAAAAAAACAATGCACATGGATGCTTAAGGAACATGATACCAATATAGTTGCATTTTTCCCCCAAAGATTAAAATAACTCAGTATTTAGTTGATTTTCTCTTTTGGGGGAAGAGAAATCCTGTGAGTTTTAATAGTTTCTCTTGACAAAGGAATGTAAAGACTGCCATTAGATTTCCCTTGGAAGCTTCCACTGTCTTGCATTATAGGCAGAGTTGCATTGGTTTTCTTTTTTCCATATGAACTGTGATACATTTTAAGACTGGCACATGTAATTTTCTAAGGGAGTTACACTAAAAGGAGAACTCTTACTAGATGTTAATCAGCTGACCTATGCCTGATGATAGTTCTAAGTTGTGCAAATGCACATGTATTCTTTCTTAACTTAAGAGTCAAATCAGCTGTATTTGCCAGTTTGAGCATACTTTTTAACTTGGTGATTGTGGTCTTTACTGCATTTTTTTGAGATGGCTACACTTCTACAAAGTTACCTTACTGTGTAGTTCATAAGACATTAACCTGAAAAATGCAAATTTTAAAATAGGAATATTTCTTAAAAGATATATAGTATTATAAACATATATATAGTATTATAAACATATATTAAATAGTCATATATAAGGAATAACACAATAACATGAGTAGCAAATTCAACCATGTAAATAAACCCAAATTGCACAAAACTTAGAAAGGGAAATGTTTGTTTTCTGTACAAATTATATAATTTCTTCTTACTAGTTGACATCACAATGTCTTTCACCTTGGCTTTTTCTGTTGAAAGTTTTGATTTATGGCTTCTGTTTCAGGTCCTTTGTGAATCCTCACAAATGAGTAGATTTTGCATATTGCTCCAACACGCTCCCAAAAGGGAAAACTGCTTCCCTTGCTCAGAATACTAAAATTTATTTGGAGAAAAAAAAAAAATCAGGAAAAAAAAAAATCAACAATGACCTGATCATGCAAGCTCTCCTCATGTGGCATTTACTGGACAGCCACTGTAAACCTGGCTACTCACATCAGTGTTTAGAAGACTGGACCGCTTCATACTCACCTTTCACATCAAATTTGGATAACCAGGATAAATTTAACGCAATTAAGCTATTGAAAGGTCTTCCCAGCACAGTGGTTGTATATTCCTCTACAGCTACATATTTCTGTTTGCACTTGATCATTTTTAGCCAATGCCTTGACCCATTTTACATCCTTCCTTACGCTCTACACTGCTGCAAGGGATGGGCAGTGGTCTCTGAAACCAGCTCCCTCTATCAAACGTATGTATCAGATGAGAATACCAAGGCACAGGAACACAGCCGAAATTAGAGAGAATACATGGTCTGTCAGCATTAATCCTTTTTAATATTCTGCTTCACACCAGAGAGGATTTAATTGTTTCTCAAATGGCTCTAGGGCCTTTGAATGAGCAAACCTGTCTAACAGAACAGACATTTATTTGAAAGAATCTTTGTAATAAATATTGATCTATCGTATCCATAGATCATTCTGGAGACACAGCAATCTCTCCTTGCCTAATTAAACTGTGCTAATATGAAAATGCAGGCCAAGCCCATAAGGCACAACAGATCTGCCGGAGTGTGGAAATGCCTGAAAGTCACAAGCTCTGGGAAGAGAGGCAGAGAGGCGCACGAATTCCGCCTGCATGCTAATGAACTCCACCAGATCGCAATCCATACAGATGCAATTTAAATTCCCTTCCACAACTTCAGCCTCAAAGTCTTCTAATTAACCCTCAGCCATGAGATAAGCAGCCATGCAGAGGCAGAGATGGCACAGCAGAGGTGACAAAAGGCAAAAGACTACTCCTTGCCACTTCTCTTCCCCCAGGATTTGAAGGTTGTGTCAGTCACTAAGCCAAACTCGGAGGGATAATCAAAATGTCATTTACTTCATCTCCCCACAGCATTTTAACTTCTACCCTGTAAGCATTCCTGGATTTAGGACTAGCAAGAACGTTTTAGTAATCATAAAGCACACATTTCCACAGACACGGCAGCGCTTAAAAGCATTTCACTCCCACTTGACATGGAGCTTTGTTAGAGATGGCAGACAATATTTCACCAGGTTGGCTTACACTGTGCACAGATACTCAGCTTCCTACAGATGTTTAGGTCTAATGGAAGTCAGCTGATTTATTGCCAAGCCCAGCACCACCCAGACTCGCAAGGAAACCATAGGAGAGAATTGCTGGGCTTTATTTCAGGTGATGCCACAGCAACGCAGCAGTGCTGCATTTCATTTTATGTGGAACCCTGTTACAAACCATAGACCAGCTCTCCACAACCATTTCCCTCCAACTGTCTATAGACGGGATCTACAAATTGCAATTATTCAACAGCACTCCAGTGCTGCCCTAACATATAATGGAGTAGTCTGGAGGGACTCTTCTGTTTTCAGTAAAATTACTCATAATTCACACTTGTTAAAAACAGAATTTGTCAAAGTGATGTAGTAATCACAATTTAAGATAAACTGCTGTCTATGGCTTTGGGTGTTTTGGGTTTTTTGTTTGTTGTTTGTTGTTTTTTTAATAATTGGTAACAGATAGCTGCTCCCAGCGAGCATCCAGAGCTCTGCTACTTTGCCCACAATTAAATCAACTGAAAAGTACTTGAATGTCCATTTACCAGTATTTGCATATATAAAAAAATTTTGCCTATGCAGATGTATGCAGATGTTCAGTTTCATAAAATTGTCCTCACTTTTTTTTTTTTTGTAATACAGCTCAGAAGTCTGACGGAGTTACACAAATTGGTGAATGGCTAATCTCAGCTTTTCATCTTCAGTGTTATTTTCAAATCAAGCTGAGTGATCCCTGTAGTGATTACTTTCTAACATCTGGCTGGTAGCTTATTTGAAGAGAGTTGGTGGCCTCATTTTGAATTCTAATGAAGACCATGCTGCATAAATCACTGATGTTAGATTCCCTACTGACACACTTGGCAGAGCAGTCCTCGATGGGAAGCTGAAGCAAGGCAAAAATAATTAAATGTCATTACATCCCTGCAACTGAATAATCCAGATCAAGAATTGTCCACAGCATCTGAGTGTGACAGTCACAGTCAGTCTTTATGTAGTTAAGAGGCAAAGTTAAGGACTAAACTTCAGGTCACTTGATTTAGGATATATCATGTGTTCTACAGTCACTTAGAAAGCCATGATTTTTTTTTCCTCCCTAAGAAAGGCAAAAGACCACACTGGAATTTAACTTGTATGAACAAGTATTTTCAGACAGACAATACTGAAATCTTTGTCAAACTACATGCTACTGTACTCTTATATTCCTAACAGACAGTCATAGCACAGACTGAGATGGGAAAAAAACTGAGATACACGAAACTTGACAAGTGAGTCAGAGTCTACTTGCTTAGGTCTCAGGTCTTTTATTCCATGCTGTGCTCTAAATTCAGCATGGAAGAGGAGGCACTACTATAGGTCTTGGTGTGGTTATATGGCAGCTTCAAAACAGGGGAAGCTCAGGTCTGTTAGAGACAACCTGAAAATACAGACAATATATGATCTATAAGGCTGATTTCCTCGGCTATATCTACAGCATATGTTATGCACAAATATAGCTGTATATATAATGGTCTTGCTTTTCTTCCTACTGGCTCTGCAGAGTTAATGTAATGTTAAGCATTTTCATAAATGATCACTACCTGTGGTCTTCAAACTGTGAGAGCTCTTGCCCTGCATGAGCTATACTCTTCTTTTCCTCCATTGACTATGAGAGATCTGAAGTTTGCCGAGCTCATTTCACATTGAGGGATTCGTCCTTCACAGTCAACAGAGCTGAATTGTCTGAAATTCAAACTCCAAGCAAGATCTCAGAGCAAAATAGAAACATATGTCTCACATTAAGTACTATGACCTAAAAACAGTGCATAAGTATTCATACTGACTTGAGTATGTGCTCATTTACTGCACAGCAGTGAGTATGGGCATTGAGAATGCCATCTACTGGCAAAAAAGCATGAGGGAGCGTAATTCCATCGCAGGTGATTTCCAAAAAAGGGAAAGGCTAAGAAAACATGATGCGGGTTGTTAGTTTGTTTGGGTTTGGGGTTTTTTTTAATTGTTCATTTCAAGTTTTTTTAAATTAAGTAGTTGTAACTGCATGATATGATGCTGAATTTTATGTAGACACTTTGGTGGGAATGAGTTTTGAACCTGAAGTATATTATTACAACTTAATTTTGTACTGGAAAAGGATAATGTTTGAAAATAGTAACAATTTAAAAGACATGAGAGATAATGAGAAAATATGAATACAGCTGCAAGACTGAGATTGCTCGTACTTTCCTATGCTTCCTCTTATTTCACAGGATCTCAAAAATGACTCTCAAGTATTGTTTTAATATTTGGTAAGAATATCCAGAGTCTAAACCTTTGACACTAAAATCTGAAAAAGCATCAAACTCAGCAGTGAATCTGTTTGTTATTGTGCTGTCAGCTATAGCAACCATGATTCCAAGCTTTACATGGCCAATTTGTGATTTGATCGCAAATAGTCATCACAGTGGAGCGTATCTGTCCTGTTAACTCCTCTTAGAAAGCAGTAACTGTTGTCACAGTACTATGGCAAGGCAGATCCACATAAGCTACGTCTCTGCTGGTTTGAGAATCATCTCTGCTGGTTTGAAAACACCTTCTCTTTTTTTCCCCCCCCCAATGATTACTGATGAGTTTTTTTTATTGTATCCAGTCTACACCTAGCCAACAAACAGGTTACCCAGACTATCTAATGAAAAATAGTTGGTCTAATATTGACCTAATATTCTCTAAGGGTGCCCCATCTTTCCGAGTAAGTCACAGACATGGAATAGCACAGGGAGTAATATTTCAGTGGGGTTCAGCAAGGACTTTGGTCTAATTCTAATTTCCTCATTGCCTAGATTAAGGTGACAAACACTGTCAAAGAGACAGCAATCTGCTGAAAAGGAAGGCCAACAAAAAAGTTGGAAGTGCCAGAAGTAGCCTCCAACATTTTTAATAGCAGAGGGAAGCAAGAAGTAGAAGGAGGAAAAACTACAAAGCATCATTTATGAGCAGAGACATCCCTGACCAGAGCTTTTTCTAAACTCATCTCTTAAAAAAGTAAACATTCCTTTGTTGTTAGTTGTGGTGTGGCTCCAAGAAAGGCAGCAAGCTTGGAAGTGCCACTATTGACAAGATGCCATTCACATTTTACCACTAAATTACTGTGACATATAGGAAGACTGCAGGAGGAACAGCATGGGGAAAGAAGAAAAGAGAGTGTCATCTAGGATGAACACAAGCTTCTCTATAGTCTTGAAAACATCTGCTAATATCAAAACTCAGCATTTCACTCATTTTAGGAAAGCAGAAGGGAATAGGATACAATGGTTAAAATAACCTGAAGAAATAAAAAAATAAATCAGGAAAATGGGAAAAAGAGTTCCGGACATCAGTGTCACAGAATAAAGCCTTTGATCTATGCTTTGTCCATGCAAAAACTGCCCTTGCAGAGACACCAAAGCTGTCTCTGAAACACGGCAGTAGAGCCCTGCCAACTCAGAGCTGTGGCAAAGCTAAATACTGATGTGATGAGACCCTCCTGATGGTCTTCTGAAAGGCCCATCACTGATTAAATCCTTTTGCTCCCAGGGAGTGAAGTCTGGGGCTGCACTTGTGTGGGGCTGCAGTGTCCTGGGTAGAGGTGCCAGCTCATCTGAAGCTGCTAGGGTAGCTCTACATAAGGCTGTCTTGCACCACCACTCTTCAACTTCCTAGTTGTAGTGAAAGAAAGCTTTTAGAGTAGTCCCTTCTGTTAAAGTCAGCCCCGCTTTTTTGTGACTACAAGTCAAGACAAGAAGGGAGAAAGTGTTAGCATGCCAGGACTAGAACATTGCCCTGGCTTGAACATACCACACTAACTACTACCCTCCTGGAAAGCAGCAAGCCCTGTGTTAAAAACTCATTTGATTCTCAGAGCACTCTAGGAAGGCCTGAAAAGCATGGGAGGACACAGGAGATTTCATAGATGTCCAGCTGTCTCCAACATCAGTAGGGAAAAAGACTCAAGTTAGGAATGGACTTAAAGTTAGAGGAGCATCAACTCTGCAAATACATAACACGCTGTGTGAAACTAAAAAAAGTAGAGACCTGTAAAATAAAGTAAATCTCTAAGTTTCTTCCAGATTCTCTGCAAGAAACTGATTCCTTGGCCTGGAATTTGCTTTCAACCAATTAAACCAATTTAATTACAAAGGGAGCACGCAGGCCATGAAACAATCCAGAAGTCAAACCTATACCTTTTTAGGTAAGTACAGCTCTAACGCGTGAATGTATTATACTGTTTAATGGACTGCATAGTAAGTCTATACTGCTTAAGGAAATCTGAATGCTTTGCATCTCCTCTTTCCTGTGATTACTGTCTATAAATGGTTGTGGAGGACCCACACACATTAGCATAGCCCAGTAAATGGGTTTCCCCCACTCAACAGCTCCTCCTAACAGATTAATACTATCAGATCCTCCTGTTCAACACAAAATGAGAATGTCGGAAAGGTCTCCTTCTACATGATAATCCCCTACTTGACATACAATGACATTATTCCACCAAAGCTGGAGACAAATTGTAATTCTTCTTGTAATTACAGGCTTTAATAGGTATAGAGGGTTGTTAGGTGCAGAGCAACTATTCCCACTAGGGACTCTTCAGGAACACAATTGGTGCAGCCAAACTATTTATGCAGTTGAGACAGTGCTATGATCAAAGGACCTCACCCTTACTTTTAAGGAGTCATTTAAATAATACGCCGTCTCCATTTTGATTTCTTTTTGGTGACTTCCATGCCTTGCATGTGTTACGTTGAAAGGTGCTATGTTTTTTCATTTGATCCAGCAATTCACATTGTTGGACACAATAAAAAACAAACAAAAGACCATTTCAAGCTTTTTTATATATAGTAGATTGAAATGTAAAAAGAATGGCATTCTGTAATACAATTATTGAAAAAGTGGACAGAAAGATTAAAATTTATGAAATTGCCCGGAAATGTTAAATGTACAAAAAACTAATTAGTATTGAAAAATATTTAAATCTTCCAAGTCTAATGAACTTTTAGAATCTGAGCTTTGCAGCTAGTAATGATGAGTCTGAAAAATTCAATAGTGCTTGACAAATGATTATCAGTAATGCCATTAAATTATTAGCTTGAGACAAGCATTAAATCCTATCCAGAGATACTCTTGACGGCATTACCTTCTATATCTATTTAAAGTACTGGTCACATAGAAAATAATTTTTTATTTGGTTTTTTTTTTTTCAGTTTGTCTAAACTCCATGCAGGTTCTGGAAGACCAAGAAAACTTCAGGACTGAGCCTGAGGTTAAGAAAGCATGCTGGATGGCCATAATACCTATGCCAGGATGTGCACTGGATGTTTCAAAGCCCCAAGGTCAGAAGCAAGACCGCTCTAGTTGGGCTTGTCAGACTTCATCCCATGTTTATTTCCCAGAAGTTCAACAATGATGCCAGCAAAAAAAACCCTGACTTGAACACAAAGAGATGAAAGCAAGGCTTCCCTCTTCCCTGTTTTAATATTTTTCTAGTCTGTCTTGTCTGTCCCATGTGTCCAGGACAGTTTTCATGGTGCCAATTTCATCACACTTACAGTGATCCAGGAAACTTCAGTCCTTTCATGATGGTCTTTTGAAAGGACTCATACAAGGCTGGAGTCCTGCTCTTGTTAATGGATACACATATGCATATTAAGAAACAAACCCTTCTAGAAGAGTTTACTGGCTCTGACTGGGATGGACTTAACTTTCTTCACAGCAGCCAGTAAGGTGCTGTGTTTTGGATTTGTGTCTAGAATAGTGTCAATAACACACCAATGTTTTGGCTATTGCTGAGCAGTGCTTGCACATCATTAAGGTTTTCTTTTGCCCGACTCTGCCCATCAGTGAGTAGGCTGGGGGTGGACAAGAACTTGGGACAAGACAAAGCTGGGACAGCTAACACAAGTTGGCCAAAGGGATGTTCCATACCATATAATATCATGCGCAGCAACAAAAGCTGGAGTAGAGGAAGAAGGTGGGGTTTTCAGTTTCCAAGGTAGCTGTTGTTTGGAGACTGCCTGGGCATTAGTCTGCCTGTGTGAGGTGGTGAGTGATCTCCTTCACTTTACTTTTTGGTTTTTTTCCTCTTTCTTCCACCTATTAAATCATCTTTATCTTGACCCATGAGTTTTCTTGCTTTTGCTCTTTCTAGGCTCTCAGGAGCAGTGGGGGCACAGAACTCAATCCACTATAAAGAGCTTACAAGACCTAGAAAACTTATTTGTGACTCAGGACATGGGAACTGAAGCTAGGATCAGTCTTTTCTCCAGAAGAGCTACAGAACTGCCATAAAACTGGGACAGCTTCCAAAGGCTGCCTTTGGCACCAAGGAGTGGACTTCCAGGTGAAAGTCTCCATAACTCATTAGAATTGCTCAGAGATTACACAGCCTAAGAATATGGCTTGTCTCATTGGAAGAGTTTTTTTGTTTGGGTTTTTTTTTGGTGTTTTTTTGTTTGTTTCTTTTAAATAAAACCCTAAGCTTCCCAGAGTTCTGATGGGCAGAATGTCCCACAAACAGCTATACAGGACACAGGGACACAGGATGATGACTCATGTCACCACTATAGACAAGCTCTCAAGTACCAAAATACATAAAGTTACAACATCAAAATAATACTGAAATTCAAACAAATTTGTTTCTGAATTAGTTATTATTTTAATACCATTTTTTTAAACTTCATTTTGTCTGGTATCAGTAACTAGTTTTGAATCACAAACAGACTAATTCCAACCAGTAGAAAAGCCAAGAACCAGAAGAGTCCTGTCCTTTCATTTATGAGTCTATGCTGCACACACAGACAGCATGCAAATCCAGGTCATCAGGAGCACTGGCTTTTCTTCTCGACCCTAGGAAGAGATTGCCACCACCAACTACAAGCCAAAAGTAACCATCATGTCTTTTTGGTGGGACCATCTGGGGGTTTGAGGCAAAAGCATGGGCCTCTGTTACAGAACTATCCAGCTTTCTATTTGTGGCTATTACTGACCAAAGTGCGTATCTTCCCTACCTACTCATAGGGAGTGTGAGGTACTATGGGATACTCCCAGCAGTCTACAGACAGGAGCATCTGGATCTGCGGCCAGCACTAATGCATCTCTTGCATTTGTCTCTACAAGGTAGATGACAGCTGGAGCTCCTCATGCTGTTGCAAGGCTCATAGCAGCAGCCACAGTGGCTACTCTCATTCTAGAACTGGCAACAGGGGTGAACATATGCTCCCCATTCCACTTAGTCTAGAGGCAAGGAATATCTCGACTCTTCTTCCCTGGGTCTGGTCCTGTTACTGAATACAGTGGTAGGCAACTCACTGCAAATAAAGCATCATTTTTATCTGGCAAGAAAGAAGTTAAAATGTTCACTTTTTCCCTCGTTATGTGAAAATTTGGTCCTTGTTCTACCTTAAAAATACTAGATAGTATTTCCTCTAATCCAAAGTCCAATACAATTATTTCAGTGGCCTTTGAATCAAGCCTTTTCTCATTATAAAGTCCGATTACAAACATTTAATATTTCTCTCAAGTGATTGCTAAACTGTACCAGAAAGTAACAGAAAATCCAGGCAATTAAAAAAGATAAGTCTTAACAAAATTAAGAAAAACAGGCATCTAAGAAAAACATTGCCCATGTGTCGTGGTTTAACCCCATCTGGCAACTAAGCACTGCACAGCCACTCGCTCACTCCCTCCTCATGGGATGGGGGAGAGAATCGGCAGAGTAAAAGTGAGAAAACTTGTGGGTTAGATAAAGACAGTTTAATAAGTAAAGCAAAAGCCACGCGCACAAGCAAAGCAAAACAAGGAATTCATTCACTCCTTCCCATCCGCAGGCAGGTGTTCAGCCATCTCCAGGAAAGCAGGGCTCCATCACACGTAATGGCTACTTGGGAAGAGAAACACCATAACTCCAAACATACCCCCTTCCTTCTTCCTCCAACTTTATATGCTGAGCACAACATCATATGGTGTGGAATATTCCTTTGGTCAGTTGGGGTCAGCTGTCCTGGCTGTGTCCCCTCCCAGCTTCTTGTGCACCCCCAGCCTACTCGCTGGTGGGGTGGGGTGAGAAGCAGAAAAGGCCTTGACTCTCTGTAAGCACTGCTCAGCAAGAACTAAAACATCCCTGAGTTATCAACACTGTTTCCGGTACAAATCCAAAACATAGCCCCATACTAGCTACTATGAAGAAAATTATGCCTATCCCAGCCAAAACCAGCACACCATGACAACCAGAAACTAGATAAAAAGAGTGGCAATGATGTTCTGGTTACACATTTTATTATAAATCCATGACGGAAGAGATGAGAGGTAGGTCATCTGTAAATGCAAGGGTCAAAAATAAAATATTGTTTAAGTCTTCAGTTTCAGACATCCCACATAGACAAAATGTTAGGAAAGAAAGACTGAGCAGTCTCGTAAGGGACAAATTAAGAATTACAATTCTGTAAGTTTTTATAAAATAACCCTTAACAAAATAACCCTTGTGAATATACCATTAGGTATGCTGAATTATCATTCTAATAAAGAGGAATGGGGATTCAAATTTCATAATGGAGTTGGAATTCTATCATTATTCACAACTAACTTAATCCCATGCCTCTGGTAGCTGCCCCATACAGGTAAAAAACCTGTTCCTATAAGATATGGGCTATTCTAAGACCACTGAACTCATTGTATGTACTTGTAATACAAGGCATTTAAAAACAACCTCTCAGCCATTTTGCTGATTCATGCTAACAGCTTAGCATCAGCAGGTACTGGTGTTTTGGCAGCAATGTAAATTCATGCTAATTTTCTTTGAGATTATTCCTAAAAAAGCAGAAATGGAAGTCAGTGACAGAATGATTGTCACATAAGTGCAACAATTTATTCACTGAAAAAAAAGATAAAGTCACTTATTAGCCATCTCTGGAATTTTGATTAGTACTAAGAAAGGAAGGCTTCGACAATTCATGTACACGAACATATAGGCTGTTACACTGTAATCCTCTCCTAAGCCACCAACATCCTAGCATCTCCCACAAAAAAAGCTCGCGAGCGGATGAGAGCGCTGTGCGTGCCCCCTGGCCGATTGCCCCCGTGAGGATACTGGGGGTCCCCGGCCTCACACCGCCAAGCAGCCCCACTGCTACAACCCTGGACCGCTGGCAGTAACCCCCTGCGGGGACACCATTCACAGCCGCAGCAGCGTGAGTCAGCTCAATTCCCTATTCAAGTCCTATTTTGCCTCCATTTTCTTTCTTCCAAGGCACAAATACTTGAAGACACAAAACAAGTCTGTTAACCAACTAAAATTAACCTCTCTAAACATATAATGAGCTAAAATGACTCCACTCAATAGCTATTCCAGCTACCACAGTCTCTAATAGCTGAAGAATCATATTTATAGGATGTGCTTAAATGTGTATACCAAACTACTTGAGATTTTAAGCTAAATTAATTCCTAAGCAATTAGTGATGGCGTTCTGATACTAGCTGAGAAATCTGGTCTTGACTTCTTGGCTCTTTTCTCTTTCTTTCACTTTAAGTGACAGTTTTTGCTCAAGTACTTATGTCCTCTTACTTGACAAACTTTGATGAACTGCAGTTTTCAGTAAGACAGAGCTAAAACCATGCCCTTTAGGATTTTATCAGTGATTCCATGAGCTCACATTGCAAGCTACTAGGTGTGATATTAACTGGGTTTAGATCTTGTTTGACAAAGGCAACGGGACGATGTACCACTTTGGCAGAGTATGGAGCTGTGAGTACTGATGACCAAAGTTCCAAGATCCAAGAATTCTCCACAGGATACTAACAGCCCTACACAGTAACTTCTGAAATGGCAACTTTCAGAATGAAAGCTGTTAAGGCTTTTGGGGATAATGACAGTTTCAGAGAAGAATGACCTTCTTTAGGAAGCCTGAAGGAGGCAAGCCCACTGCTGCTGCTGATGCAGGTGGCTGCCAAACATGGGACACCAGACATGTCTTGCACTTTGCCAAGGTCCTCCCTGGCTGCAGGCAGGCTGGCAAAAATAAAGTCTCGGGCACAGGTAAGGAAGGACTCACTTAAGGCAGCACAGTCACCAACTGCTGACTTATGGGCAAGAGGAGACCTCCTCGTACTGCTCAGATAGGAAACGCGTCTTCCACAGATACACATTCTCCATAACAACAGGACAAAGTACAAAGTAGCCACGGAGCATTTCTTGAGTGGTATTTCTTAGAAGGTTAGGGGTGACTAGCTAGTGAACAGCTACTGAAATAAAGTGGGTTTCATCTAGACAAGGGCTTGAATACACACCAACACAACACTCAAGTGTCCCCAGGTGGAAGCTGAGGTACAAAATGGCAGGTGTGGGGAAGTCTTGCAGAAGGGCCCTCAATGGCTTCACCCTCTCACACCACACCCCAAAACCCATTTACTTGGTCTTTTGTGAAGCTGCTTTATGCAGCTAAAACTGTTTTTTTTTAAATTATGCAGTTGTTACTACCAATCTTTGCTATTTCAACAGAGCTCTTTCCAAGACTCTCCACTTGCTCTGCCTCACTGCCAGATACACAGTTCCTTTTCCAGCACGTACATGTTACAATTCATTGTCTGGATTTTTTTTGTCCTTGTGATGTTAACATAAGATGGAAGTTATCAGTACATGACAGAGAAAACAGAGGCAAGCACTAGAGTACCCATTTTAAGTCATGTTGCCTGTTGTCTTGGCAACCAGTTAATAAGCCCTGTTACTCATTTTTCACCAGCACCTGACAACAACATCTCTGCAAGATTTGGTATTATTAAGGAGTCTGCTAACTCAGCTGCTTTACAAGGTATCAGAAAAGATCTGCTGGCATTTCCATTCTGAATCCTATTTTTCAGCAATCATAAATCATCCATAAATTGCCCAGCAGCTGAATATAGGATGCACAAATACCACTGTGACAACCCATTCCCTTGAAGAGAGCATAAAAAGTGTTGGGATCCAATCATGCTCCCTGCACTATCAATATGTACATTGCTATTCAGTACAGAGGGAGAAGGATTAGACCTCAAATTCCTCAAGTGAAAACACATGAATGCTTTGACAGACATATTCTCTCGCATGTCTCTCCTTCGATATCGCAGACATATGGTGTGGGGACAGGGTTGGCCCCATTTCCTCCAAGCTTCCTTTTGGAGAAAGAGTCCTACCCTTAACATCGCTGCTGTGCGTATCCTCGAGCTGCTTTGAAAAGCATACAAGCATGTACTGAGCCGGCACTGCAATTACCATAATTAAACATTATAATCAAACAGGCTTCAGTCAGCAGTCAGACCTGACTACACTAGGAGATGTACAGACACACTAGATGACTCTACCCTTGCTCAAGAGTAAACTGTCCCTATGTGGGAGTCGCACAAAGAGTTCAGTCTCAAAGAACTGAAAAAAAGGCTGTTTAATTACATCCCACAGACTACCCCATCACCTTGGATGAATACTTTCCTTGGACTAAAGGTCACCTAGTTACACAAATTCTGCAGAATTTCTGAGTTTGGGACCATAAGGGAATATGTACTTACAATCATCTCTTTAGTACAAACATTGACCATTTCACTGGTTAAACACTCAAAATTCAACATTTGGGTGTTGTAACAGAAATCCAACATTCTGAAATTTTATTAACAAATGGCAACAAAAACCACTTCTCCCTACCAAACAGTAGGGAGGATACAAAGCAGCTTCATACAGATTCAGCATCAGAGAATCACAGAAAAAAACTAAAATAAATGATCCTCTGATCTGTGCAGTGGGATTCTGAGGTGCCAAGCGGCTTCCCCACAAAATTTTAGACAAGAAATTGGTCAAGAAGGCTAGCTTTATTCCTGGATGTTACCTTTATCCAAGTTTCAGGCCCCCTTAGTGCTCTTTCAACATATTTGTCAGCAGTTGATTGTTAAAAGACTGAACAGTGGTGAAAAACACATTCATTGCTGCTTGTCATAGTGATGTTGATGAATTCCAGTCACAGGCAATTAAGTTGTAATTCAACACAATGACAGACTAAACAGGCAAGTATAGACAAACAAGAAAAAAAATCAACCAAAAATACAATTCCTAGAAAAAAATTCCTAGAGAATTCTATAATCTTTCTGTTGAAAAAAGGAGTGCATAATCTTATTTTATTTACCATATGAAAGCAGATTATTTGCTTTATTTTAATTCGTCTAATGGTATCAAGATGTATCATCTAAACAAGACAGCAAAAAATATTAGACACGCTGGAATATTTTTGCTAAAGGAGAAATGTAGGATCTTTTTTTCTCCCTGAAGCTTTAAAGTAAAACACATACATGTTAAAAATGGGATACATTGCATCTTGCATTCCTTAAAGATAAATTCTGCTAATTTCACTTATCAGAATACGGTCTCTGTAAAACAAACTAACTAGTGTCACCGAGAGGTTGAATTGGCTTAATGATATTTAAAGTGAAATGAAAGACATGTATTCTAGGCCTGAGTTTACTTCTGTGTAAATCAGGAACTACATGCCTTGACTCTAAATTTTCACACTGAGCATTGTTGTATTGGTTCTGTTGGTTTTCAAACCAAGGGAAGAATCATAGAGGTTGGTTGTGGTTTTTTTTTTTTTCTGAACTCTGGCAATGTTTTATGCTATATAGATAAGGGGAGATATGGCAAAATCTGCTATAACCTATGCTGCAAGAGGAAGACTTTGTTACACAAAACATTTTGGTACATTATTCGAAACCATCAGGTCAGTGCTGTCATGCTAGGAAGACGCCAGGATCTCTTTGTCAACAGTGTATAGCAACTGACCCTAGGAATGTGATGTAGTAGCATGATACAACATTTTATAGCTCTTTTTCACCACACTTAAGAGATGTTCCTGAAGCTGGAATTTATAACGCTCGTCAGCTCCGGGTTGTACTAGTCAATGTACACATGGCCACAATGATTTCAACCAATGAAAGCAACCTCTACTCCTTTGAGAAAGTTATATATTTTTACATGAAAACCATGATTAATTTCACCCATGCTCACTCAGCATTTGTGTTAAAGTAATGAGATGTTAGAAAACTTACCAAACACTTGATTCCCATGCAACCAGAACAAAATAAGATTTTACACATCACAAAATTGGATTTGTTTTGTTTTGTTTTTTTCTTTATTATATGAATCCTCTAAAGGAAGGACAGGCTTGAAGAAAAGGCAGCAAAAGAGATTTAGTCTTATGAGCCCTGTAAATTTCTGATTTCCTCATACAAGCCAAAGAAAGCTCCTGTGAGTCAAGGTAGACCTTCCACCCCTCAGCTTTTCATACCAAGAAAGAGAAAAGTCCAAGCCCTTTGGGAAGAAACGCTGTGCTTGAGATGTGCTTGCGCAACAGCTGTGACACCATTTCTGGCTCTCTCAAACTGTACAGCTAACCTTTCAGGTTATTTTTTTTGTATGTGCTCTACCTACCACAATAAGCTTCAGTCTCTGGGACTACTAGATTGGTGCTACATAAACAAACTGTTCAGTCAAAAAGTGAGTTTTACTTAACTTTAATGTGGCACTAAAACTAACATCTACTACCAAAGTAATCATGGTGATATACATGAAGCTAACCTAAAAGGCTGGTTATTTTAAAGTTGTGAGAAAGTTAAAACAAATTATTATTTTCAAGTCATATTTTAAAATAAAGGAAAAAAATTATTCATTGTAAAGAATCACAAATGAAAGTGGGTCATACAATTCCAGAGTGTATTTATTAATTCTGCTCTTAAAACAAACAACAACAAAAAAAAACCCAACACCTTTGACAAACACTTCAAAAAACTCACCTCGAACTTCAGGAGAGAATCGAGCTGAATGGCGAGACACAAAAAGTTTCAGTTCTTGATCCAAGTTGCATTCAATCAAGTTTGTGTCCCATGATCGGATTCCTAAAATTGAAAATATAAAACATATCTAGCTTGACACATGAGCACTGGAAGTTTTAATTTTGCATTCATGCTAGTTGCATATTTCTAAATTCCAAACTCAGCCTCTCTTCCTTTCAAGGCATACAGCTATTTTTTGGAAAGTGCTGAGTGTTCAGAAGGAGCACTCTGGATGGGAATCGGTCACAAGCAAGAGGAAATCTGCCTTTCCAAAGGATGACCATCCTTTAAGGCCCCAGCTTTAGGACTGTTGGTCCCGCATCCCAGTAGCCACAGTACAAGAAGTTACTGATGTCCCCAAATGGACTTTAAAATAGCAATACACTGATTTAAAAACTGAAAGAGTGAATCACTCAGAGGACACTTTAGTCACATTGCAGGACCATTGTACTTGTCCCTCTGAGAAAACAAGACAGCATCACCTAGCACGTTGCAAATTAATATTTAAATTCAAAGTATTAAAATGCTGACTTCTTCATTCAAAAGCTTTGAAGCATCCCATATTTTAAATTAAAATTTAAGTGATCTTTTATTTATGAAGCATCAAAATTCTAGTTCTGATATTTGTGCTATGCTTGATCTTTTTTCTTTTAAAAACTAAACAGCACATCTCTATTCCCTGCCTTTTTTCCCATCAGCTACTTAGAAAGTGAGAGACTTGACACATATGATCAAAAAAATGTATTATTCTAAAACACATTTTTAAGGATTGAAATATGAACGGGGGGGGGGGGGGGGGGGGGGGGAATCATTGCAACCAAAAGACAAATTTATAGTTTCCTTCCCTAAGATTTTGATGACTAAATAATAAATAAAAACAAAACAAAACAGGAGAACATGCTTAACATTTTTCTATAATATTCTTGTTTTGAAATTGTTCTGAAAAATCTTTAGTTTTGAAAAATAATGAGCAGGCAGTTGCACTACAGGTAAGTCAAGGCACTGCTGTGATTTTGAACACCAACATTACAGTGATTGTTTTTTCCTAAAGGAACATCATTAGACTTACACAAATTAGCTGGCAAACACAGAAGGGACTGCAGGTGAGGAAGTGTCTGGTGGCCCCTCCCCACATGCCTGACCATGCCTTTGCATAAGATGATTGTTGAATTAAATCACTTTGGGGTTTGGTGAGGAGATGCCTGAAGAGGCATGTGGCCAACCCTCACCATGAGACCAGCACTAACACTCCTGCTGGTAACTCTGTCAGAGTTTCAGGCTGTGAACATTACTGTCAGCGCTATCTCCCATGCTATGTTCTCTTTCAAGGTAGCAGAAACATCAGGATTCGTGCTGGCAGAAGCCATGTTGTAGGGCTGAAGGATGAGGAGAAGAAAGAGGGGGAAGAGCAGAGAAACCAGATCTGCAGTGCCGGTCTCTCATTGCAGCTCCGGCTAGGTTCTCCATGCAACTATGAACATCTGCATTTCAGGAGCCTGAAGCCTCTTCAGGGGAGAATTCATCCAGGGCTTTTCCTTGTCAGCATCCCAGTCCAGATAGGAACATGCTTACTACTGGGATATGCTACCAGCTATTAAGTAGCTGCCATTTGAAACTCATTTCATAACCACTCAAGAGAAAAATAACTAAGCTATAACCAGCCACCTCCACTTCCTGACTGATGCATCATTGTTCGGGGACGTAAGCAGCAAGTCTCTTCTGCAAGTCTCCTTATTTTCATTTCTCAAAAATCTCTTGGCCATATGGTGCATTTTTCAGGTGTAGTTTTGGCAGACAAATACAACTCAGCAGGCTTTAATGTGTTCCAGGTGTTGGAATATTTGAGACCAAGAAAGTAAAGATGATATAATACCACGCATGTACAGCACATATGAAAACTATGACTAGTAAACCAACATCAATCACAAAGCTGAAGTACATTGAATGAATGAGCGCTGAACTTCAAGAAGCTAGAAGATAAACAGCTCACTGGCCTCTGACAGCAAGCTTGTGTGGGGAGACTACAAAGCTTTGTGGAGGTCAGTTAAGCAATATGGACCATGATTCAGCAATGCTGCTAATGATAGGGCCTGTCCACCATCCGTAGTTGCTTTTGTCATGAATCCAAATTTGCTGTAGGGATAAGATTCTGATTAGGAGTAGCCAAGACTGGTGAGACAGGCAATGTCCAAAACACAGGACTATATGCAAAATAAATAGAAGGAAAAAAAAAACAAAAACAATCAAACAAAAAAAACCCTAGACATCCCATGCACACAGTAGCCCTAGAAGCTGAAGCTGGGATTTGGATAGAATATCCCAAATCTGCAGCTGCATGATTCAGCAGTCTGGTTGCAAAAATTATATATGTATATTATAAAGTAGCATGATGTATTCTATACATTATATAACCAGATCAGGTTTGGGTAGAACAGAGGTAAATCTGGAACTAAAATCCAAGGTCAATCCAATGATGTAGATCATTAACAGCATAGACATAGCTACTGGGAGCATGGCTGAACTGGAGCTATTTCTTTCCTTCTGCAGTCTTAGGAGTGCAATGCCACTAGACACAGGACTAATCAGACAGCAGGCAGGGCACACCCAGTAGCATCTGCCAAAATCAGTGGAAAAGATCTTGAAGCTTTCTCTTCACTCCCCTCTTCTCCTTTGGTGGACGGTGGGTTGGAGGATTGCCCCCTTAGCAAAGTCACATCCCAAATGTAATTACTGAAAATGCATCTCGCCACGCCATTCCCTCTTCATGATATATTAAGAAATGACTCTGCATTCCACCAGGTTGCGTAGCATCACGCCACTGATGTGTTATCAGCAGATGTTTTCTTTGACACGTTGCTCTGCAGTTTGGCGCATGAATCCACAGTTTTCAGTGATGGTACTCAGGAGATGTACCAGAGAAGACAGTGAGGCAGAGTTATCAAGAACCCAAAATGCATTTAAAGCTCTGTTGAGAATAAAGGTCGAAAGAAGTGTGTTTTTTCCAGACTATAGCACACTGTCCAAAGAGATAGAGATTAGTCGAGCCCATATTTGCCTCATGCAGATAAAGCTTCAGACTCCCAGTGTACTCATCCAGAACAATACACCTCGAAATTTGATCAAGGTTTTTTCCTAGCAGGCAAAATCTCAATCAGATCGTCTGACACCAGGAGCAGCGAGGTGACTTCTAATCCAAAATGGTGAATAAAAAGGCCAAAGTGTCCCTTCTGAACATCTAAAACTGTAAATGGGTGTTATGCTTAGTGGCAGGAGGTAGCAGCAACAGAGCTATGCAGCAGCAACTGTACAATGGAAGCTTCAAGAAGAGACTGAAGAGCATTTCTTCAGAGGAAGGATGACATCAGCTGTCTTGAGAGCAGAAGTTTTATCCATTTGCTCTATAATTTTTAATAATTTACTTAAAATGCAGCCCATTCACTTCTGACATAACCGAAAATTAGACAGAATTAGGAAAGTGCAATGCTGAAGATGCTCTGAATGACAAAGCATCTGCCTCAGTAGTTCTCCCTAGGAGACAATGGTAGCAATAAAGGTGAACAGGACACGGTTAGATGTGATGAGGCGGTCCTTTACCACAAACAGTCATGAAAAAGAATCAAGAGAAATAGCCAACTAAAGCAACAAGGCTTGAGAAAGCAACAATAGAGACAAATGAAGTCCTAGCTGGACCGCTGAACCACACCTACATGACAAGGCTGCTACCAATTCCCCGTTCCAGGGTCTCTTCCTCCCCTCTAACAATGGCAGGTTTCTGAAATCTCTGCTTTCACCAGCCCAGAACAAAAATATATGTTACAAAATCAGGTATCAATTGAGTTTAACAAACTATAGGGTCCAGCAATAATTTTCTTTGTGCTTCATACCACTATGACTGCAACGGGGCTTTTTCCCCCACCCCTGCATGTACACTGCAACCTATTGTATGAGAAACCACACCGAGAACTCATAAAACTATCATTTCACTTGCGATACCTTCCTGTATCGCCGTCTTAAGAAAAGGACAAACAAAACAGCGAGTCCAAGCAGCCCGTAGCCGGACAATGACGAGGCTGAGCACTCAGGTTTTAGCCTTGTTACCCATATGGTTTTTCTTTATTGAAATATATATATGCGCATATAAAGCTCGGGTCCTGAAAAACCCTCCAGCCGAGAGAAAAGTCTCACCGCCCGAAGTTAGACACAAAGGTACGGCTGCGCTCCCGCTCGGGCAGTCGTTGCCGCCGGGGAGGAAAACGCCCCGAATCCCGCCGGTTTGGTTGGGTTGGGTTTGGCTGGGTTCGGCGGCGGGGGACGGGGTTCCGCGGGGAGCAGCCGCCCCGCAGCCCCAGCCCATCCCCATCCCCATCCTCCCCAGCCGCGTTTGCCGCCGGCGCCGCGGCCGCCCTTTGTCCGCTCCGGGCTGCCATAGGGACCGCAGTGCGGACCGCGCCACGCCCACCCGCCGCTGTCTCCGGGCGGAGGGGATCGGCGGCGGCCGCCGGGCTCCCGCCCCGGCCCCTCTGCCCCCACAGCGGGGGCGGGGGGCTCGCTGCCGGGGCGGGCGACCCGCCCGCTGCGGCTCTCCGGGCGAGCGGGCGGGCGGCGGCGGGGCCCGGCCCGCAGCCGTTGCTCCGCAGCGCCCGCGCCCCGCCGGGGGAGGGAGGGGGGGGGGGCTGCGGCGGGACCCTGGTGGAATAAAGAACCGGAGACCGCGACCCGGCGGCTCGTCTGGCCGCGCCCGGCGGGGCGGGGGGTGCGCGGGGGACGAGCCCCGGCCGCGTCCGAGGAGGGGGAAGGCGCCAGCGGGGGGGTGCCGCCGCGCTGCCTGCGGCGTCCCCGCTCCCCGCCGCCTCACCTCGCTCGATGTTGGCGATAGCCCGCCGCAGGTGTTCCTCGGTCACCAGCTCGCCGATGACCACCAGCAGGTAAAACTTGCTGTCCAGGAAGCGGTGGGAGAGGCTGGGCGAGGGGGAGGTGGGGTTGGGTATGCTGCAGGAGGGCTCCGAGTCCACTTCCACCACCACCGTGGCCATCGCCGCCGCCCCGCTCCGCCCCGCGGCTCCGGGGCGCTGAGGGGAGAAGGGCCGCTCGGCGGCGGCTCCGCAGGCGGCAGGGAGGGAGTGAGGGCGGGCGGGGAGGCGGCGGCGCTTTTATACGGAGACGGTGCAGGGCAGGGACCTGGCGAGGAGGAGGAGGAGGAGGAGGAGGAAGGGGGGGAGCCGGCGCATCCCCGCGCCGCCGCCGCCGCGCTTCCAGCATCCACGGCTGATGTCATCTGCGGCAAATCCTCCCCGCGGCGGCCCCCGGAAGCAGGAAGGACGCGGGGGGCGAACAACGCCCCGAGGGGGGCGACCCGGCCCCGCCGGCAGCACCCCCGGCCCCCGCTGCCCCGGCCGGCCCCGGGCCCGCGCTCCCCCGGTGCCCCGCCGGGCTGCCCGGCCCCGGGGTCTGGCTGTCGGCTCCCCGAGGCCCTCCCGGGGTCCCAGCCTTGAAGCAGGGCGGTGAGGAGCCGCAGGTGATGGCCGGGCGGACCCGGGGAGCCCATCTGGGAAAGCCGGCGTCGGGGCTCCAGCGGCACCCCTGAGGCTGGCGGATGAAAAAGCAGTTCCAGTGTCAGAGGACAAGGGTCCGGTCTCCTGCACCTCGCTGTAGCACTGCAGCAGGATTTGAGTCGTACTTCCCACCACACACAACCAGCAATCTAAATATTCTTGCTACCTTTTTTCATTTGAAAGCAGTTGGCTTCATAAGGTACTTCAAACGTAGCACATATTCAAGGCACATGGATACATGACTTACACTGGAAAATCACTGGTTTCGGACAAGCTTCTGAAACCCATACTCTTAAGGCTCCAGAAGTCCAAAGGGCTTTGGGTAACTAATTTTGACCAGGCTCAAGTAACTCCGGGGAGCAATGATATCGGAAAACACAGACAATTAGAAAAACAAAGGTTTCATTCCTCTCTCTGTAAAAGTTAGACATACTTACTGAGACCCACTCAAGAGATAAACTCAATCACCTCCTAAAAGTGTTTTATCCTCTCCTAAAATGGGATGGAGCAGTCAGATAAATCAGCCTCTCTGAGATGTTCCTCTCGCTTTGCTGACAGAAGCAAGGCACTGGTTTACACTAAGCCTCTTGTTTATATGGCTAAAGTGATGTGGGAGAAATCGCACTGTGACCTATGCAAGGATATAAACTTTTATAGCCTGGTTTTTAAGATAACCTCTGGCCCCTGACTGGGAAGACACCTCCTCTGTATGCAGCTCCTTCCAGTACTGACTGCTCAAATTCCCTGCCTGCTGCTCAGAAACACAGTGCTTGCCCAGATGAACTGATACAGCAGTCCTGTTTTCTTAGAATATGTACTTTGTTTCAGGGCACACTGGACTCATTCTAATTAACATGCATTTCAGGTTGTCACTACTGTTATTTGTCTTACTTGCCTAGATGCACCCACAAAGATTGAAACACCACTGTTGTAGGTGCTGGTCCATAGTGTTATATCTGCCTATAGCACCTAGTGTTTTTAATATGAATAGTTCCTCTGCATAAATACAGCATTGAGAGTCTTGGATAATATGGTGTGATACGTTTGGGTGTTGCATCCAAAGCAGACTATTCTTCTGAGCTGCTGTTAGTCTGAAGGTTGTAGAGTGTGGACAAGCATTTTTACAGCCGTGTCAGGTGGCTGAGATGACACAGTGGTAAAGAGCGAGCAACGGTGCTCATTCTTCACTAGAGCTGACACCACTGATAGAACAAATGCAACGGCGTAGATGCAGAAGAACTAGCAGCAATTCTTCTAAAGTTGGCAAGGTATTCACTCTGGCGAGGCACGGAGTGTTGCTCTTTGGGTACCCCCATTCGCCTGAGCCCAGCTGTGACTTTGGTGTTTCCTCGCTGATCCTGACAGTTTCCGTGGGGTAGTCTAGATGCCTACCTAGATATAATGTCCACTCCTCTGTGGCCATGTCCTATATGACCCCCACTGGAATAACCTATTCTAATTATAGATACCCTCAACATTTGCCACGTGGTGCCCGCTGGAGAAAGCCAGCTTCTGGCTTCTCCCATGGCAACACGTAGCCTTGGGATATGCCTTTATTTCACTCACCACCAAGAGCAGCTGGTCTCTGGAGCATGGAAGGGGCTTGCCAAGGCTGGAGAACAGACTGGTAGCGGTTCCTGCACATAAAGGTGAAACAATTGCTTGCCTCACAAGCACAGCAGGTTAAATGCATTACTCTGAGAAACACATATCAGTACACAAAATGCATTATGTGTGCTTGTTAGCACATTCTTATTTTAAGAAAAAATGAAGACATACATAACTGGAAAAATGCCTATGAACTTGAAAAGTAAGAGGTGAAAAGAATGTATTGTATTGAAGAAAATGCTTACCTACAGGTAGGTAATACACGTATGTTTGAAATAGCCTGCTGAGGTATTCCTCTATTTTATATTGCACTGTAAAATTATATGCAGCTAGGACATGGTATGATAAAAGGTGAACTGATACAGTTAAACTGTCTTGTGGTGGGAAATGTGCCACACATTAAAACCCTAAGGACAAGAGGCTGCCTTTGGAAGAAAATGGTCTTGCGCTAAACTCTTCAACGGATGCAGACCTCTGCCCTTATCTATTCACAAGCATATGCCACTTCATCTGAGATGGAAGTTAGACAAGAAAAGATGCTTTAACCTCCTGGATATGTCTCTGAGGAAGCTGCAGGTGCCCAGCTCCGTGGTCAGTGTTCATGCTGTGACTTGCCATGATGGTATCTCACTCAGATGGTTTTGTTTGTCATCATCTTTCCCTATCTGGAAACCCATTTATATTCTGCAACATGGAGCACATCAACAGATCCGCTACTGGGTGAAATGGCAATGTGCTGTACTGAAGCTGACTCAGTGTCATGTGACCCCCCTGTCTGAAAGTGGTACCAGCTTCCTAGCCACAGCTAAACCACGTAGGTATGCTGCTTCGGTGGAAGAAACAGCAAAACTCATGTGGACTGTGGAATATCTCGCTGTTTTAAAAAGACAATGACTGGTACCCGCTGCTGTCTGGCTTTTGTTTGCTTTGTTTTCATTTGGTTTTGTTCCTTTAGTATGTTCAGTACCAAATTGGTGTCCCCCAATTGAATAGACTCAAACATTATGTAGAGTTGTATTTTTCTTGCGGATCTGGTATGTTTTAAAGTAAACATGCAGTTTTAAATAAAGCTCTTGAAGTCTAAAACTAGAACATACTTCTTGGTGGTGTGTGCCATTTGTTACCCACTAACACTCAGGTTTCGTTCAAATCCTATCTTCAAGTTTTAGATGAGGTTTCAGTGATGCACAAACCCTTAGACAGGCCCTTTGTCCGAGGCCAGATGTCACCCCTAGCATAAAAGAAATAATACTCATCCATGCACATTACGTCAGATCAATTTAAGAACTTTACTGAAAGTGAAGTGGTTCAGAAGGCTGTCTTCACTGAGAGAAATGTCAGTCTGAGAACTGCACAATGCGTCATGAAACGGGTTCCTAAAGCAGGCAGGTTTTCATAAGGAGAGGCAGTAAAGCATAACATATTTCAGAGATTAAGCTTTGCCAGCCTACACCAGAGGTGACAGAATCACAGAATGGCTGAGGGACCTCTGTAGGTCATCTTTTCTAATTCCCCTGCTGAAGCAAGGCCACCTACAGTAGGTTGCTCAGAGCTGTGTTCAACCAGGTTTGAGTATCTCCACGGATGGAGACTCCACCACCTCTCTGGGCGACCTGTGCCTGTTCTCCATCACCCTCACAGTGAAAAAGTGTTTCCTGATGCATGATGAAGTCAAGAATGTGCCACCAATGTTATAGCAAATAATACCCGTAACATTTCGTACCTTACCTGATGCCTTCCCAATGTGACTTACTGTCACTCTCAATACACCCAATCCCCCATGTGTGGCCCCACACTCCCCATTTCCTGCAGCCAGAAGCTCCACCGTCCCCACATGGTCCAGCCTTTACCTCCCAGAGTCTCCTCTGTGTGTTGCTCCTTTAGGCAACTCAGCAGAGCACACAGGAACAGCGCAGGCACAGAGGGACAGTCAGCACGTCGCCCGCACCCCAGCAGAGCAGAAGTGTCATCCTGCACCCACAGGCCATGATGTGATTAGTCAGGAGACCTGCAAGGACCTAGCTGTGTGGTTGACAAACGGAACTCCTCTTGCCTTCCCCCCGTTTTTTTTTAGGCAGGGAGGCATTCTCATCCCTAATATCCTCAAGTTGGCACTGCTGGAAGAGCTTCTGCAGCAGTGATATGGCAAAGGCTAGGGGCACCAGAGAGCTGTACCTGAGTGAGCAGCCAGGGACTTGGACTCCAGGAGATACTCTTTAAGAAGGGAAATACTTTACTTTTTAAGATGGCAAGCTCTGTGTTTAACTACATGCAAAATAAAAATTACTTTTCTGACATTCATTTCAAGTATTTTAAATTATATTACTTCAATTTTAATGATTACCTTTTAAACAGCAAAAGAAAGTTTTTACTTGCTTGTGGTGAAATATCTATTTCAGTTGGTATTTCAGCTGTTTCCCACTCCTCCCACCTTCCCCACAGAAAAGATGGAGTTAAATATTAAAATAAAAAAAGTGAGGAGAGCAACGCTGTTGCTTTTAAAAATAACATTTTCTCTCACTTGCAACTTTCTCTCTTGAAGTGAGAGAAAAATAACACCAGTAACATTTTGCTTTAGTTCCCAATGGAAAAAGTTAATTATTTTTTTATCAGGGTAATTTCCCTCTTTTTGTTCAGTGGAAAAAGAAGTTAGAAGTAAAAAAAAGGAAAAATACTTTCTTTAACTTCAGTAAGAATGAAATGGAAAAAAAAAAAGGAATTTCCCCTCGACTTAATAGTCAACCACATGACTTCAAAAAAGACAAATTACAAATTAACGATTTTGAATAAACTTATCCTGAAATTTGCTATGAAAAACCACATAGTTTTGCATGAAAATAAAATGATTGCTTCTCCACTGTTGGAGAGAGAATAGAGCAGTTTTAAGTAATTAGATCATGTGTACTAATTTACACTTAAAATTCAGCAACAAATGATAATAAAGATGGCATCAGGCAGTAGTTTTGAGCTTCCTTTGATCAGTTTTGAACCCTTCTGAACAAGAGAGAGAAGAATGGTCTGATATGGAATACAGTTTGGGTTTCAGGAGGTGGGTTCTGCAGGTTTTTAATTCTTGTTGAAGGACTGCAGGTTACAGAACTACATTTGGCTTCTAGGGACAAGGTACCATTTATTGCCTATCACACCAGCCTGAGGAGCCCTGCAGTCCAGAGGCTCAACATAGCTTCCTTTCAAGCCAGTTTTAGAGCTCCCTCTTGACTTAAGGGGCGAATCAAGCCATGGGTTTTCAATGACTATTTTTGGGGGGGGCAACTGGAAGCTGACAGTTCCCGCAAGGTGGTGTTGGCTGGCATAACACCTATGTTCAGCCTGGCCACAGTTCTGCCTGAAACCTGTCTATCCTGGCAGCACAGCCGGTCCACATCCTCGCTGGAAGACCATCAGCTGTCTTGTATGCCAGGTGTTAGTCTTGTAACTCACTGCAAGCAGAGAGGAGAAAAACATCGACGGGCTGTCAGTCACACTGTTCCATCCTAGCTGCTCTGGTGGCAAAAGCACATGGAGGTGCTCTAGAGCAAGGGCATTTTTTTTGTTTGTTTTCCCCCCAGGCTGAATCATCTAAAGCTGCCTCTGGGAACCCAAGAGCAAGTAGATATTTTACATGATATTCTCATCTGGCTTTAAGACATGCCTTAAAATACTTCGCAGAGGTTGCCTATCCCTGCTGGTTCTGTAGGATTTAAAACTGATTATTATTATTTTACAAGGGTCCATTCTCATGTTCTCTTGAGCACACTACAAGAGAAATGGCATATTGCTACTGCGTGGAGAATAGGAAGCAAGAAATTCAGGCAAGCATTGTTTCACAGAGTGCACTGATAGGCTTCTGAACATGCAAACTGAGGAACTGCTGGATCTGCAGAGGTCCAGCAGACCACAGTCCTGCACTGAGAACACCCCAGCTCTTCAAGGCCACAGTGATTTCACATATTTCATAGCTGCAACAGGGTAGTGCATTATTTTGCACCCTTGCCGGCTTTTTTGTGCATGCAAATTACATTCCTGCAAGGGTCTCGATGGGACCTTTCATTCTAGTTCTCTTTCAGAGACTCTAGATTTCACTTAAATATGTGTAGTAAATTACAATGAAATGTGGCCTGTTCCTATGAGAATAATTTGTGACTCTGATATTGCCTAAATAGGTTTTAGTCATTCTACTGATGTACCCTTTAGTCACAATAATCCATTTCTTTAATCATTTCAACTACAACAAAAACTCATACTTTTTGCGTAGAACTTGATACTCTTACGGAATAAACAGTAGGAACGGTTAACTTCACTCTCAAAACAAATTTCAGAGTTGTTCATTCAGACCACCTACAAGACTGACCATCTGCTTCTTTTCCACCTTCTTGCACTTTCTGTTGTGGCTTAATAGCAACATTACTATTGGTACAATTTTGCAGCATCATTCTGGCTTTTTTTTGGCTTCCCTTTGGTTTCTGTCTACTATTTATCTGTCTGCTCCATGCACTCCAATAGGCTGATACAATGTAAAGATGATTTAAGGATGTTTCTCCTCTGATTTTTTCTTTCTTTCTGCTTTATCTGCTCTTTAATTTAATCAGTCATTCCTAGTCATTAGTATTTTGCAGTAGGCTGGGATGGGCTGAGTAAGGGTCACACTGCAGAACTTTTAGTGAATGGCCTGAGTGGGCAGCGTGCAGCAGGGCTACCCGGAGAGGGCAGCAAGCTGAGCATTTTGCTAAAGGGTCCCTGTTTTGGGATTGGGCGGAGACCACCACCACTGTGCATTCTGGTATACAGGGGGTCACCATCAGTGTTTGCCTTGTGCACATGGGAGTCTCTCTTGGTCCCACCATGGCAGTGTCCCAAGAGTCCTTGTGGAGCTGGAGCCATGCTATGGGACAGATAAGGGTCTGCCATGATTTCTCCTTAAGAATTGTCCTGATTTTTGTCAGGTATCCTATTTGCCAGATGTTGCATGATAACCTTTTTGGGTAATGCTAGAATGCTTTTATCATATTTCTAAAATACAGAGAAGTTTTGTTCTTCATTACTTGCAAAGGCAGTGGAGCAACAATGTTAGAACCATTGCTGAAAAGTATGATTTCCAATGCAAAAATATAGATCCACAACCAAGCAAATTTCAAAATGCAGAAAAGGAACTTTTTTTTAAATGTTCTTTACCAAATATTCCATTCAGTTTTACCCAAGATAGCTTGAACTTCTTTGGTTGTGGGTATTTTTCCAACTTCTCTTTATGCTGGTTCCAACAACTTTTTGAATTCCAAATTTAAAAGGTCATGGTTTAGTCTTCAAAACTCAAGGAAGGCAAGATTTGTATTAGCTAGATCTGACGTATTTTACTGCAGTCACCCTGCATGCACACTTTTGAGACAGCAGATATTATATTGTCATTCTGTGGCACGATAATATGTATTTGTATATATCAGGTACATGATATATGCAAAGCCTCTTTCTCCTCCCAGTAATTCTGCAACTGCAACTTTTTACATACAGGAATAATTTTTTCCAGCACTGAAATGCTGCTATTTCTGGGGTAACAGACAGTATGCTGCAGTTGCACTCAGTTTTGTGAACGTGAACAAATATATCCTTTCCAAGCAAAGTCATGGAATTACATTGCACAGACAGAATGTAATCTCAATTTTTGGGTAATACAAAGGCTCTGGATTTTAGCAACACGTGGTCAGAGCTGTTTTTTCACATTTAACTGAGAAAATCCTGGTTCTGCAAACCATAATGTGTCAACTCTGTAATAGGAAATAGGTTTACTAATAAATTGAGGGAACAGTGTTATTTATCTGGACATCCTTACTGCAAGCACTGCATGTTTTCTTTGGAAGATTTGCACTGAGTAAGTTCAGTCACAGTAGCTGTCATTGAGAAAAAGCATCCAAACAATTCCTTATGACCCACGGGCCATAAAATTGTTCATTGTTATATTCCTGCATTCACACAATCTATTTTTAACAGCATTAAAATCATTGTAGATGATTCATCCAATGAAAAGTTTTGCTTATCTCCAGAGGAGTCTCTGATTACCTTTTCATTTTCCAACATCTCAAAGCTGTAGGCTCAGGCTTCCAGTTTGACCACAGCATTTTCCTTCAGTTCGATTAGTACCTCAATCTCATTTCACAGAATCATAGAATCATAGAATGCTTTGGGATGGAAGGGACCTTTAAAGGTCATCTTGTCCATCCCCCCTGCAATTGGCAGGGACATCTACAACTCAGTCAGGTTGCTCAGAGCCCCATCCAGCCTGTCCTTGAATGTTTCCAAGGATGGGGCATCCACCACCTCTCTGGGCAACCCGTTCCAGTGTTTCACCACCCTCATTGTAAAAAACTTCTTCCTTATATCTAGTCTGAATCTACCCTCTTTTAGTTTAAAACCATTACCCCTTGTCTTATCACTACAGGCCCTGCTAAAAAGTCTGTCCCCATCTTTCTTATAAACCCCCTTTAAGTAGTGAAAGGCTGCAATAAGGTCTCCCTGCAGCCTTCTCTTCTGCAGGCTGAACAACCCCAACTCTCTCAGCCTTTCCTCATAGGAGAGGTGCTCCATCCCTCTGATCATTTTTGTGGCCCTGCTCTGGACCCACTCCAACAGGTCCATGTCCTTCCTGTGCTGAGGACCCCAGAGCTGGATGCAGCACTCCAGGTGGGGTCTCACCAGAGCAGAGTAGAAGGGCAAAATCATCTCCCTCAACCTGCTGGCCATGCTTGTTTTGATGCAGCCCAGGATATGGTTGGCCTTCTGGGCTGTGAGCGCACATTGCCAGCTCATGTCCAGCTTTTCATCCACCAGTACCCTGAAGTCCTTCTCCACACGGCTGCTCTCAATCCCTTCATCCCCCAGCCTGTATTGATACTGGGAGTTGCCCTGACCCAGGCACGGGACCTTGCACTTGGCCTTGTTGAGCCTCATGAGTTGATATTAACATTAATTGATATTAACAAACTCAGTGGGGACTATAAAGTAGCTGTCCATGACCGCTTTTATAGAAAACTACATTAAGACCATGATAGAAGGACCAGTAAAACTGTATCTAGAAGAAAACTGCTAAAACTACCTTACAGTGCGAAGTACTGAGAAGAGTCATGAATAGAAGAAGAAAAGGAGACAAAGTACAAAGGACATTGGTGAAGTTATAACAAAATGGACAAAGGGTTATTTTCTCCCTCAGAAATATTCTCTGAAGTCTAGGTTTTGGATTTATGCTCCAAGTATGATCAGGGTTGATGATAAGCTTTTTTGCCATTGTCTTTTCAGAAAGTTGAGTGAGGTGGCTAGCATGCTGGTCTGGCTCTGAAGGGCATGGCTGACTGGCAAAGCCCATGTTCTGCTAGCATCCAGCACAGAAAAGGGGTAAACACCAAGGACTGTGAAATATTTTTAAGAGGAAAATTTTCTGACCAAGAACAACACGAAATCAAGAATGGGTCATGTTTATTTTGGCTGAGAAAGATGCCCCAGATATTGTGCAACTTTCTGTGATAATACCTATTAGTACCTGCTTTCAGGCTGTGGGCACTGGAGGAAAAGTAGAGTAACAGCAAAGTGGTGACTAGCCAGAGGGCCATGGTATTGTCAAATGAATTTGGAAAGTAATTACATAAATAAAGGATAGGCAGCTGTAGGAAGAGATTTGGACAGATGTAGTAGGAATCTAAACAGACATTAAACCTGATCACTTCTTTTCCCATGCGCTCTCCTTGGGAGAATCAGTGTCCCAGATGTGGGATGGGAATTCATCATTTGTGGAAAAAAGGGGAAGAGGGTTGATTCTGGCACAATTCCCCTTCAGCCTCAACCCTGCAAAATCCAAGGCATTGCATGAGGTGTAAGTCAAGGTGGGCACTGACCAAAAGAGTCACTTCATCCCCTCAGACAAGCAGAACTATTTCTTGCAGCAATGGTTGTCTGTGTTCCCCGTGGAGCAGAGCACCAGCCATGCAGTCAGCACCTCTGGCGTCTCCTGACTCTCAGGATCCCTGCAACCACTCTCATTTTCTCCTCTGGGCACTTATGAAAGGTGACCGATACGGACTGCATTCACCAACTGCCTTCAGGATTTTAAGACTGAGAAAACAACTCCTTAGGATTTTAATCCAGTTTCAGCCTTTATCAAATATATGGGCTGTCCTGTAGAGGTGCAGATTATGACAGTGAGAATTTAAACCTATTGACTAGATTTTCTGAGTTGCCTTCTACAGGTCCTGAGAGGGCACCTGAAGACCCCCATGCACCTAAAGACCACGGTAAAATCCTTGCTGTAATAAACAGGACTGTTTGTCCAAAGCAGGGGCACAGCATCACGTCACAGGATTGCTATACAGCGTGCTGCTCTTCAACTTCTTTTCAAGCAGTGCCAAAATGCTCTGGCTCCAAGTCCAAAAGCTAATGGGATGCTCTCATGAGTAAGCATTTTCCAGTCCGAGTGCACTGTGATCTCTCTGAACTCCGCGTCTTTGGGGAGAAATTTCTCAAGATTGTTTGCAGAGACCCCTGCCTCCCTCTGTCTCTGCATTGTGCCAGTGGTGGCTTGGCCTGTCCCTCCACTATTGCACCAGCAGCAAGTGCACAAGGACTAATCAGGGCATCTAACCTATCTCCAACTTGATGTTGCCTTGCTGTCTGACCAGGGGTAGTCACTAAAATTTTCACTCCGTGAGAACTGTTTTCCAGTGGCTTCTAGACAAATTTCCATTTAAAAGATTTTTTTAAGGTTTTGTTTAGTTTTGCTATTTTTTTTCCTGAGCATGAGCAGGAAAACATACACCAGAATCTAATAAACACTGAAAGCCAAGCTGGGTTATTTTGGGTTGATGCATCTACGGTGATATTTTGCACTGAGAATTTAATTAACAGTCCTTTGATGATAAATAAACGAGAATAAAATCCAGCTCATCTTCCAAGAGCTGAATTTGTTCTCTACTGCTAATGGCAGTAAAAATTAATAAAATCTTTTTTTAGTGAGGATAGTAAGCTTAGGTAATTCTGAAAGAATGAGAGGACCTCACCTGCCAAGGGAAACAATGTATTTTACCTTTGTCACATAGATGTATTTATATTAAGTCATGTATTTGACCTTCATTATTCTCCTGTTTTCTCATGTATAAACTGCAAATTTGCTTGGTTTTGGAAAGCTGTTTGAAATATGTAGGAGAAAAGGTAGATATAAGTTCTTAGAGAAAAGCAAAAACAGAGGTATTTCTTCTCTGGATTTTTGTTTACATTTGTTTTCTTCTGCTCAGTTTCCTATACGTATATTTTGCTTTTACAGAATTTTCTGCTAATGTTACTCAGTTGTTTGGGTTTTTTTTACCTTAAGCATTTATGTTCTTGATGTCATTGATTCAAAAAGTAGGGAGAGGTTGTCACTATGCAAATGAGTGAAGGTGAGATTTCATAACATGAGAGGATGATCATTCTCCTTTTGCTTTCCCTTTTGCTGTCTCCTAGCCTGAGGGGTCTTTTCATCTACTCTCCAGATACATTTTAAGCATGCTATGATAATATTAACAAAGGGAGTTTATCGTATCAGAGAGTTTATTGTTCTCAGAGAATTTAAGATCCAGACACACTCTAGAAAAGTCTACTGTAAACTGCCAGTTTTTCCCTAGGAAAAAATATAAGAGACTGAAAAGTTTACTGTGTTGGGGTAGTAGTATATCCAGTACAATATAGTAGTATAGCTCTCTTTGTACTTGTGATACAATACCTCTGGCTTAGTTTAACCTCATTATGCAGTACGCCCAGTTTACTGAAATTCTGGAAGCTGATAACAATAATTAAGCAATAAGACATGACAAGTAGTATTTTATTATGCAATCCCAGAATGCCTAGGTGAATTGTTAGGCACACAGCCAACTGCTTTGAACCACCTGGAAGAATTATTTTTACACATATTGTGGATAGTGGTAGGGAATAATCTGATTTGCTTGCAGCTATGCAGTTATCACATCCTAATCACCCTGGTAAGAGCTCATCTGCTTAGTAACTAGACTGATATTGACTTAACTAATAATGGTCAGGGGTGAACATTGCTGCTGGTTTAATGGCTGATGGGGATAAACACATGGCCCAAGGCATAACAATAGGCCCTTAGTCCCCAGGCAGAGCCCTGAAATGCAGCTGTGGCTGTTGTAATAAGCTGAGACTGACTGCAGGTGTTTCAGGTTTGGAGGAAGGGTGAGAAAAGGCAGCATCCTTGGGTAAGCATAGGGTTTGCCTAAGGAATAAGGTGTGCATGAGCCACATGATTTAAATGTGTGCTCAACATTTCATAGGGGCTGTAACAATGTGTAAATTTATCTGAATAGCTTCTAGACTTCTTTTTTTGAAATACTTAAGATTTTTGCATTCAGTTGACTTAACCTGTCCTAAAAGGATACATTTCCAGAAAATGGGACATCCTTAATATGGACAGTTCATCCTCTGATGTCCAATTTAATCAATTATTGCCTAGATTTTCAAATCTGTTTGTGCACCTTTCCAAGCCTTAGCTCACACTGAGTCTAATCTGAGGCATAATGAAGTCACTGCAAAAATCTCAGTTGTTTTAATGGGATGAGAATTGAAGTCTGGTTGTTTTACAGCTTCAGGATAGTAGCAGGTTAAAATTTGTAGCATTTGTCTAGTCCAGACCACAATAACTGCATCTCTCATCTTCACTGCAGCCTTAATAACATAATGGTCTGTCCTTGTGCATTACTACTTATGCTGCATACATGTGCATCGGGTAACGATCATACCAGGATTTCCCAACAACAGCTGTTACAAATTAAGTTTGAAAACTGCACCGTGAATACTGGGGACAGTCATGCTCTCTAAGAAAGACACCAAGCTTGGGTTTCTAGGTTAGGAAGGAAATCTCTGCTCCCTCTGTTACCAAGAGAGGACGAGATGGAGTTCAGAGCAGGAGCCTAACTGGGGTGCTGTGAACAGCATTCTGCAGGAACGCCCCTTTTCCTCCTCTCATTGCAGTGGGGACTGAGGATGCTGAACCTTTCCATTCAGGACACTGGATTAGGTGCCTAAAAAATTAACTGGGGTAACTTAAGCTTATAATGTTAAAATTTTGTATTGTATATGGAAAATGACTGAGTTACTAACTTTGAATGAAGGCTAAAGTATTTTTGGGTGCTCAGCTGATGACTACTCATTGGTTCTTAGAAGATACTGAATATTCACCATTGGTGTGTAAAGGAAGCCCAGCTGAAGTGAATGAACACTTTGTCACTTGTTCCATGGTCTCATTGGTGAGTTTCATCTAAACTTAACTGTCCAAATAAAAAGGTAGCTAATGAAATGACTGGAGAAGAACCTCTTGATTTTGCTTCTTGAAATATTTATTAGCCACCAGGATGCCCTGAGGGAAGAAACATTGCTGTATACTTTAGATGAAAGAAAGCTCATTTACTTTGCCTTTTTTCCTCTGTGTCCATGTCATATTGGTATATGCTGACCCATGACCTCATCCTATAATATTGATTTGGGTTTGTTCTCACCGTATATCACCTGGTTCTCTAGCAACACACACAGGTCATAGCCATTTTGTAACGCAGGTCATTCTATAAAAGGTTTGTTTTGTATCAAATAAGTTTCCCTGGTATTGAAACTGAAATGTAATGAAATAATGGAAGGTACCTCAAATGTGCAAACAATGACTGAATAATTCATTACTGCATTCATACCTCTTCAATAAAAATTCTTCCCCTCAGACATACCAGCACTGCAGTTTAGTTCTTCCTGTTTTCAAGGTGGGATCTGCACCACCACTCTGTCATCGTTACCATGCATAGGACAACCAGAGTAGCAAGAAAGGTTACTTAAGTCTTGTTTGCAGTTGAGGAGGTCAGGGAGTTGAACTGAACTCTGCAAGAGCTCCCCTGCCCTCCACCACATTGACTGTACTGGAAGGTGAAAAAGACAAGCTTTCTAACTATGGTCTCTGATATAAATGCCTGCAGTGAATATGTACTGAACAGTATGCATATTATGCTGGATTTCTAAAAATCCTTGTCTTGGAGCATGAAAGGCAAAGTTAGCCCAGTTCCAGAAGAGAAGGAGGTTGTGCCATGTGTTTTTACTCTCTCAATGAAAAAAGCTTGATGAGACTTTACTAGGCTTTCATATCTCTCCAGATCTGTACAATGAACCAGTATGTCACAGTACAAAATCATTAATAATGCCATTATTTTGATGCTTACAAGTACTGTCCAATAAAGTGTTTGAAGGAAAATTGATTTTCTGTTCTTAATAAGTCAAGGGCCTACAAGCAGTTTTGCCTTAAGTGTTGCCTCTGGAACATCATTTTGTACTACTTTTTTCTATGCTTCAGAATGCAAATTCAGTAAATGCATTAACACAAAATTCTACGCACCAGTTACAAATGAGGTTTATTTTCTTTAAAAATATTTCTAACTAAAATTGGAATGGAGATGTTTTATAAATTAAGTGTTCATGGTTAGGCAAATAGCTGCAACTTAGCTTCTTCTTCTCTCTACAATGTTATCCTTTCAGAACACTCATCATGCTCTTTTCCCATTTTTATGCTAAGTGTTAAATGAGAGCAGTGATCATCCTTACCCAGGAGGCCTGACTGGGTCCAGTATTGACGTTATTCCCTTTGTGAGTCTGTGGCTGATGGTGAATATGGTAGATTCCTTAAAACAATGTATTGATCAACCTGATGATAGGAACAGAGCAGGATATAGAAGAAGAGGAAAGCCTCTAGACAAGTGGTCTAATTCCTGAAAGAGCTTCCAAACAACTCTTGCAAATTAGTCACTTTTTATGTACCAAAGTTTTGTCTTAGCAGTTTTCTACTCCTTACCCTGCAGTTCACCAGCTATTTCCTGAACTTTACAGAAGGTCAAGCCAAGCCCTTTGGATCAGCTGTTCAGCGAGTCATCTTTGAACAAATTCCCAAGAGTTTGTGGGAAGGTCTTTCACCCTCATTGCATCATTTTTCTTCATGATTTCTATCCTGAGAGTCCTGCTGGCTACTCCTAATATAGTCACAATACAACATTAATAAAATTCAGGCTATATGTACAAAGTTTAATTCATATCCAGTCTCAGGCTAATAGGACTATATTCAGGCACAGTCACAAACACTCAAGCAGTATGGTTGTATTTCCTGGGAATATTTCACCTGCTTTATGTAAGGTTTTGGGTTCCAGGCACAGTGTCCCAGCTCTCTCCAGCCCTGGGACCCCAGTGCCAGATGAGGCCAACCTTGCTGATCAGCCTGTTGTCCCACGGGTCTGCACACACACGCCTCGACAAGGCAGGAGCCAGCAGCTTTGTGAAGAGATGGCACTTGGCTGCAACCTCAGCTTGACACCCGCTCCCATGCTCTGAGCATCATGCACAGGACGGGGAAATGGTGAGCATCTGCGAGCGCAAGTATGTGTGTGGACACCAATAGACATGTGTGCACTGAGAGGATTTACTGTGCGGTCATGTCAGTGTAAAAAGGACCATGTTTTCTGAAAATATTGCTAGAAACTGATGCAAGTCAGGCCTGTGTCAAACTCTGGAGCATGAGAGCAGAGATTTTGAAAGATGTGCTCCTGAAGCTAGAGACCCATATCTGTATTTAAAGCATAATCTAATTTTAAAAAGAAGTTTCCCCACCGGCTTCCTATAGGCAAAGGAATCTTACTGGAGACACCTATCAGAAAAAAAAAACTGGCTGTACATATGCCAACATGTGTTTTAGTTATAGGCACTGAAAGCAGAAAAGACCACTTATCTAACATATCCCAATGCCAACACTGTCGTCTCCCTGCATCATATTCTCTAATCTTTTTTGTCCTTGGAGTCCTGTAAATCTGTTATTCAGGTTTAAATGAACACAGAGTAAGTAACTGATCAGTAACAGGTATGCCTTAGATCCACAGGGGAATGTATAGTAAATCAAGATCTTTTTCTTGAATGCGTTTCCCACAGCATTTTCCTGGAGAAATTGACTACACATGGCTTGGATGGGCATACTCTTCGCTGGGTAGAAAAATGGCTCAATGTCTGGGCCCAAAGAGTGGTGGTGAATAGAGTTAAATCCCGTTGAGAGCGGGTCACAAGTGGTGCTCCCCAGGGCTCAGTATTGGGGCCAGTTCTGTTTAATATCTTTACCAGTGATCTGGACAAGGGGATTCAGTGCACCCTCAGTAAGTTTGCAGGTGACACCAAGTTGGGTGGGGACATTGATCTGCTGAAGGGTAGGAAGGCTCTACAGAGGGACCTGGACAGGCTGGATTGATGGGCTGAGGCCAACTGTATGACATTCAACAAGGCTAAGTGTTGGGTCCTGCACTTGGGTCACAACAACCCCATGCAACGCTACAGGCTTGGGGAAGAGTGGCTGGAAAGCTGCCTGGCGGAAAAGGACCTGGGGGTGTTGGTTGACAGCCACCTGAACATGAGCCAGCAGTGTGCCCAGGTGGCCAAGAAGGCCAGTGTCATCTTGGCTTGTATCAGAAATAGCGTGGCCAGCAGGAGCAAGGAAGTGATTGTCCCCCTGTACTCAGCACTGGTGAGGCCAGACCTCAAAAACTGTGCTCAGTTTTGGGCCTCTCGCTACAAGAAGGACATTGAGGTGCTGGAGTGTGTCCAAAGAAGGGCAACGAAGCTGGTGAAGGGTCTAGAGCACAAGTCTTATGAGGATTGGCTGAGGGAACTTGGGTTGTTTAGCCTGGAGAAAAGTAGCCTCAGGGTAGACCTTATTGCTCTCTACCTGAAAGGAAGTTGTAGCGAGGTGGGGATCAGTCTCTTCTGCCAAGTAACAAGTGATGGGAAATGGCCTCAGGTTGTGGCAGGGGAGGTTTAGATTGAATACTAGGAAAAATTTGTTCACCAGAAGGGTTGTCAAGCATTGGAAGAGGCTGCCCAGAGAAGTGGTTGAGTCTCCATCCCTGGAGGTATTTAGAAGAGGTATAGATGTGGTGGTTAGGGACATGGTTTAGTGGTGGACTTGGCAGTGTTAGGTTTGCAGTTGGACTCGATGATCTTAAAGATCTTTTCCAACCTAAATGATTCTATGATTCCATGTATTTTCCAGTTTCAGGTGCCAGCAGTGAGAGGTAGACTACTGAATCACTATTGTGGATACCGTGTGTCCTGATTACCAAATACTGTGCTTGGGCAAATGATTATAAAGGTATACATTGGGTATCACACTGGAAAATAGAAGTGAGCAAACATGCATTTATAGAAACCATTCTGGTCATTTATCTTATAAAAAAACATTTCAGTTAATGTCCCTTTGCAGTGTCCCTGCCCAACTATTTTCATCTGAAGCAAAATAATTCCACTGATCACCATGGCATTGCTCTTATTTTCACTAATGGACCTGGGGATAGCTCTGGTCCTCATCTACAGTTGTACTTACCCAAGCCTGTAAGAACTGTTTCAGAAACTCAAAGCTGTTATTTGACTAAAGTTGATTCTTAGCCAAAAGTTGATTCATCAGAGTTGTTGCTGTGCTTTGATTAGGAAAAAATAAGACCCAGTAACTGAAACAATCCAGGATGAGAGATCAGAGTTAAAGATACTATTCATTCTTTTGAGGAATGAAAGTGTCCATGACAATACCAAAAAAGAGGCTCTATGGCTCTTACTTTACATCTGGTCTCATTCTCCTGTTCATTTTGGCAGAATTTGGCGCTTCATTATCCATTAAATTCAAGAGGACACAGGAGCATACCAAAGAGAGCTATTTGGCCCCAAACAGGTAGGATATTCCTAAGTGAAGGGGTTTGGGATTTTATGTCCTTATTTATTTTGGGCGTACATAGATTTGAGACTTTTTATCCTGTTGGGGGGTTGCATGTAATCCATGACTTCAGCTGGAGTATTCTTTATTGCTGCTTAGTAGCATATGAAGCCACGCAACGTCAAAGCTGTGCAGTGCCTCCGTAGGTATAGATTGAGGATCTTGTCTTGGGGCTGTTCCACATGAGGTAGTCCAAGACCAATGGTATTGTTGTGTGCATTGTACAGGCTGTGTGCTTCGTCAAGAAGATGTTATAATGATTCTTTCTGTGCTAGCTGCAATAATCTAAATAAAGCCATTCAGTTTAAAAGCATGTGTGAGCTGTGAAGATGCATAATACTGGGTTTCATGGAATAACATAACAGTGTTGGGCAGGAATTTCTAACACAACTGGGGACTGTTGAAAATTAGAGAGTAAACTGTTTTCAGTGAAGTAGTGCAATAAACCATGAGAATTGTTCTATCTATAGAGCAAACAAGGAAGAAACTTTACTATCAGGCTCCATGAATATTCTTTGTCAAAACCCACATAGTTTGAATTACCAGATGAGCCTCTTTTTATGGTGATGCTGATGTCAGGATTGCTTTGATTTTTCTCATGTGTTGAAATAAACAGACAATATTCCTGTCTGCTAGTGACTACGAGGGAGCTATAAGCTCTTTGAAAGAGCCTTCTCAAAAAGCCCTTTGGCCAAGTTCTGCTTTAGAAAACTACACTGAATTAAAAAATTGGAAGGAAAAAAGAAAGAACTTTAAAGTTTATTTTAATTTGGTAATCTTTAGTCTTTCCTCAAAATTTTAGCTAAGTAATTGGCTTTTAAGATTTCTGCATTGCTCTGAATGTGGTGTTTCTGTTCTCACACTTACTTGGTGACCTTACCCTTAAAGTTACCCTTACCTCTATTTTGTCAGCTTGACACTCTGCTATGTTTAGGAGTAACCTGGGGGCTACTTGCCCAGTCTCAGATCCCTTCAACACTCTGGTGGAGGTGATAAAATTTACCACTGTTGTAGCACTTCCCAGCATTTTTTACCAATGGTGAAGTAAACTAACAAACAGCACTGAAAATGATGACATTTGAAAAATCCAAGAGAAAGGGCTTGAGAAATTGGCTTTTGCAGGAGAAAATCTATAAGTCATGGCAAAGTCTTTTTTCATTCAAAGTATAGGATATCGGGAATTTAATTATCATCTAGGATTCACCTAAATGCATTTACCTTAACAGCTCATTTCACAGGCGTGGATATGTGATCTTTATATGGAGATGGATTTTAGCTTGATCCCTGCATGATGCAGGAAAAGGGGCTGGGAGACAACAGTAATCTGTAGTTCATCAACTATTTATATTTTTCAAGACTACAAAAACAGTGATTCACTCTATTGTACCTCAGAAAAAGGCTGGAGCTTGACTTCTTGTTTCACCTTTCAGGCCATAAATGGATGCTGACAGTAATCAGCAGACGGTGGGTAGCTTCTGAGCATGCTTAGTGGGGAGGCTTGTTTTTTCCAAAGCACAGTTTCTATCTTGAGGAGAGAAGGAGGGAGCTGAGTTGTGCTGCATCACTCTCCTTGCAATCTGTTCTGGCACAATTCCCTATGCTGTGCGAGGGAGTTAGCCATCCTCCAACATTGCCTTCACATAGGAGTTAGGGCTAATGAAGACTGAGGACTGAAAGCACTACAGCAGAAAGAGGTAAAAATATTGACATGTTTTTAGGAGGTGAAGGATGAAAATATTGTAATATATAGCCCCTTATTTTGTATGAAACTGATGCTGGAATGCAATACTAACCTGTTTTCATAACAAGGTACGCGTGAGACGCCTCAAGGTCCTCCATTTTGTTGGTCCAGATAAAATGCAAGAAAAGCAAACAATACAAAGGAAATCTTAAGTGCTGTTCTTTGAGACAAGCAACCTTCCTTGCCTGCATCAAAGAGACTACTCTCCATCTAGCTTAGCTGATTGCAAGCTTTTGCTTTATCATCACTGCTGAGCCTCCAGCTGGATGAGGTCCTAGAGCTAAAAGCCTGAAATTTCCAGAGAAGGAGCACATTTGGCAGCAGTTGCTGATGGTATAGCACCTTTCAGGGCAACTTGCTTCTGAGCAATCAAACTGGAAATTTCTTTAGATCCTGGTGATACAGACTGTGTTTGTCTTCTGCAGCCACCTGTAGAGCTCTGGTTTTAAACCAGCTTTTGAGCCTACCAGGCCACCAAGGAGAGTAGCGCAGTGGGAAAACCTTCACTTGTCTTCTTTTTTTTCACTCCATTCCCTGTTTATGCTTTATGGAAAACTTCATGGATGGCACTTTCCCTTGGGCTTACTATAGCAAATTAAAACTTAAAGCGGGGTGTTTGCTGTGTTTGTCTGTGCCCTCCAGTGTTACACACCATGCCGAAGGTTTTGATAACAAGGAGAAGCCATGTTGGGCTGGCAGCAGTATAGTCACAGGCTACGTTTCTTCTAAGCTGCCAGGGAAGCAAGAGGCAGCGTAGCTATTCAGGGCAGGGCCAAAGCTGGGAAAAGCTGTGATAGCTCCACTTATCTCGTGCAGCTCTGCTCTTGGAAACACAGTTCGCAAGCCTCTGGTGACAGTGTTACTATAGAGACGATACCCTGTGCCATTCGCCCTTTCGCTGCAGTCAGCAACTTGCATGAGTAAAGTCTGCCAAAAGACTTCTGCTAAGTGTTTTCTCTAAGATGAATGGTTTATATGGCATGTAAATATACATTCAGGTGCTCTCCTTGTTAATCGTTACACAGAAATTTTGCAGGTTCCTGATTTCCCAAAGAAGAATGTCAGCTCTGCTTGATTTTTCTCTTTCACAAGATTGATTTAAATGACAGGTTAATACTGTACTCCCCCAACCTGTGTACAGGCTCACAACTCTCTGCCTGCAGCACTTATCATTTTTTACTGCAGCCCAATTATTGATCACAGTTATGCTGATTTTTTTTTTCCAGGTAATTATTTTACTAAGCACTACGTCGAATAAAATACAAGCAAACCAACAGACCATATGGTCGCAGTTAAGTAATCAAATGGCATCTTCTGTCCCCAGCTGGTCTCTCTGCTGTAATCCACCTGACCAAGGCATGTGCAAGAGCAAGCCATTGTTAGATGGCCACCTAAACTGGTCTGTGGCTCAGCCAGGCAACCAAAATTACCATTGAATGTTACAAATTCCCTTCTGTGTTAGAGCAAATTGCAGAGACTCATGGAATTTGAGCTGTGTTTCCAGCTGGGTTTCAAAGGGAGTGGGACCGGTGTGATTACACTGTCTGTCTGTCTGTCTGTTGGCTTCCCTCCTTCCCCCTTCCTGTGACTTCTCGATTTATGGACAGGTTTCAACCAAGTTTGAGAGTGGATGATGTCGCAAATACAATTAAGTTCTTGCACTCATGACCGTTAGTGGCAGGGTAGAGACAGACAAATTAGCGCCCCTATTTCAGAGAAAGGCAGCAAAATGTCATTATCATACACTGCTTGGCAGTAACCTCTGGCTAGCCCATGGCTGTATCCTGCTCAGCAGTATGTGTAACACTTGGCTAGGCTCAGTAGGCATACTCAGGTGGCAGTGCCACGGAAAACATAGAGAGGGAAACCTGGGCTCATTGTAGCAGGATTGAAATAAAGGAGGCAAAAGATGCCAACAGGGCCTGAAATCATCCTTCTTAGAATATTTAGCATCTTGTAAAGGAAAGTGCCTTCTCCTGCATTCCTGTGAACATGAGACTCTGCTTTCATTTAACAACAGTTGCTAGCTTACGTGTTTTCTGAGAAAAGCTTAGAAACAAGACATATGAGTTTCGAAAGGCAAATTAAAAAAACCCAAACAAACCCAAAGAACTTTAAAAGTTTCTCATTTAAAATCTCATAATATTTTAAAAAATCTCTTGATCTGGGGTGAGAGGACAGAATGTATTCCTAATGCAGTAGATACACTTGTTTTAACTTCATGAGCCAAGATATTTATCTAATGTTCTGCTGGGTACCGTAACACATCTGCAATCAAACTGTTTGTCCATTTACTTCCTTGGGCTGAAACCTGCTATCCTTTGTGCTGGTATACAAGTAGAATAGTTGACATCCAAGGAGCTGATCATATGAGGGAAAATGTAAAGCAAGTAGTGAGCTTGTTTTTCAGACAATGATGTGTTTCTTTTAAAAAAAAAAAAAATCAGTTTCATGAGTTGGTGGGAAAGCAAGTCAACCTTACACATAAAATACTGGCATAACGTTTATGGTTACCAAATACTGTATATAGATGTAAAAATGAACAAAAAGACTGTCAACTTTGGCTCTAAAGATAGAAACAATATTTTACTATATTTAAGTTTCATTTAACTTCATGTTTGGAATCAATGTTTTTCTTCTTATGTGAGCTGCTTTTAAGTTACAAATTTTAAAAACCTTTCCAGCTTTCATACTGTGTTATCTGAAAGCTGAAGGTGCTGAAAAGTGTATGTGTTTTTTATAGATTTTATGTGTGCTTAGACATGGAAAGCCATAAAAGCAAAGTACATAAAAGTTTAGAATCAGTGGAAAAAAGGAGTTTACTTTTAACATTCTTATTGAAGTGTGAAGTTCTTTCTTATTAATATCTTGAAGATGATTGAGTCAGATTCCCAAAACACTGCAGGTTCACAAACCCCATAGACAGAAACCTGTTGCCTGTTCACTGTTGTTGTTCACTGATGCTCCCTTCACTGCCATGGTCATGCAGAGGTTTGTCAGTGACTGCCCATACTGCCTGTTGGGTTTTCCCCTTTGAGTCTCACTGACCATGCAGACAGTTAAGCACACAAAGAATATGTTAAAAGACCAGGGCTTCAGTCAGCAACTAAGTACTTTCATATTTTATTATATTATGGGTTAAACATCAGAAATGGTGTATACCAAGTGAGGGACAACTGCAAAAATGCTCTGATGCTTGGGTTGAATATGTGACCAAGAAAGTGTTGGGACTTGGGAAGGTTCAAAAGCTGCTCTGCATTTCGGTTGCATTGAATTGTGTAATGAGTGTGAATTCATATTTCTCTACATTTTATTTGGGACTTATCATAGAATCATAGAATCATTTAGGTTGGAAAAGATCTTTAAGATCATCGAGTCCAACTGCAAACCTAACACTGCCAAGTCCACCACTAAACCATGTCCCTTAGCACTATATCTACCCATCTTTGAAATACCTCCAGGGATGGAGACTCAACCACTTCCCTGGGCAGCCTGGTCCAGTGCCTGACTACCCTTTCGGTGAAGAATTTTTTCCTAATATCCAGCCTAAACATCCCCTGCCACAACTTGAGGCTGTTTCCTCTTGTCCTATCACTTCTTACTTGGGTAAAAAGACCAAACCCCACCTCGCTACAACCTCCTTTCAGGTAGCTGTAGAGAGTGATAAGATGTCCCCTGAGGCTCCTCTTATCCAGGCTAAACAGCCCCAGTTCCCTCAGCCAATCCTCATAAGACTTGTGCTCCACACCCTTCACCAGCTTCTTTGGACACACTCCAGCACCTCAGTGTCTTTCTTTTAGTGAGGGGCCTAAAACCGAACACAGTAATCAAAGTGCAGCCTCATCAGTGCTGAATACAGGGGGACAATCACTTCCTTACTCCTGCTGGCCACGCTATTTCTGATACAAGCCAAGATGACACTGGCCTTCTTGGCCACCTGGGCACACTGCTGGCTCATGTTCAGGTGGCTGTCAACCAACACCCCCAGGTCCTTTTCCGCCAGGCAGCTTTCCAGCCACTCTTCCCCAAGCCTGTAGCGTTGCATGGGGTTGTTGTGACCCAAGTGCAGGACCCAACACTTAGCCTTGTTGAATGTCATACAGTTGGCCTCAGCCCATCAATCCAGCCTGTCCAGGTCCCTCTGTAGAGCCTTCCTACCCTTCAGCAGATCAATGTCCCCACCCAACTTGGTGTCACCTGCAAACTTACTGAGGGTGCACTGAATCCCCTTGTCCAGATCACTGGTAAAGATATTAAACAGAACTGGCCCCAATACTGAGCCCTGGGGAGCACCGCTTGTGACCCGCTCTCAACGGGATTTAACTCTATTCACCACCACTCTTTGGGCCCAGACATTGAGCCATTTTTCTACCCAGCGAAGAGTATGCCCATCCAAGCCACGTGCAACCAGTTTCTCCAGGAGAATGCTGTGGGAGACAGTGTCAAAGGCTTTACTAAAGTGTAGGTAAACAACATCCACAGCCTTTCCCTCATCCACTAAGTGGGTCACCTTGTCATAGAAGGAGATTAAGTTAATCAAGCAGGACCTGCCTTTCATAAACCCATGCTGACTGGGCCCACCTGGTTGTCCTATACGTGCCGTGTGATGGCACTCAGGATGATCTGCTCCATAATCTTCCCCAGCACCGAGGTCAGGCTGACAGGCCTGTAGTTTCCCAGATCCTCCTTCCAGCCCTTCTTTTAGATGGACATCACATTTGCTAACCTCCAGTCAACTGGGACCTCCCCAGTTAGCCAGGACTGCTGATAGATGATGGAAAGTGGCTTGGTGAGCACCTCCACCAACTCCCTCAGTACCCTTGGGTGGATCCCATCCAGCCCCATAGACTTACGTGTGTCTAAGTGGTGTAGCAGGTCGCTAACCATTTCCCCTTGGATTATGGGGGCTTCATTCTGCTCCCCATCCCTGTGTTCCAGCTCAGGGGGCTGGGCATACAGAGAACCACTGGTCTTGCTATTAAAGATTGAGGCAAAGAAGGCATTAAGTACCTCAGCTTTTTCCTCATCCTTTGTGACTGTGTTTCCCCCCGCATCCAATAAAGGATGGAGATTCCCCTTAGCCCTCCTTTTGTTGCTAAAGTATTTATAGAATAGACTATAGAATTTATATTACTGTAGGAATATAAATATAGAAGGAATATTCCATTCCTTCTTTTGCCAAGACTGCATTTACCAAACAAGAGTCATATGCCATGGGTATCATTTTGCCTTCACTTAAACCTATCATATTCATTATTCACTCTGTTCCACTGAAACAAAAAAATAATGGGATATGCTGGTGATGGCTGACCTAAAATATGGTTTAAGACCACCTGCATGCTTGATATGTGTGTACAACAGCATTCAACATTTGAAAAAAATAAAGTGACATAAAGTTTACTTTGTATCAATATAGGCTTTTAACACAAAACAATGGTCTAAGATTCCATAAGATGTTTTTTGACAGCTCCCCTCTAATTTGCAACCTAGGTGATGCTGGAGCTGTTGAATGGATGTCATCAGTATAACTCTGAAAAAGACTATCCAGACCATGTTGATCTTGTCCTCAATCAGTTTAATGATATCCCAGGAGGCTGATGGTGGGATTTCTTATGGTTGTGGCACGTCACTCCTTGCAATTTAGATTTTTATAGCCTGCAGTCATGAGCTTATGATCTTAGGTCCCGGAAAGGAACACTACCATACTCCTGCCTTTATAGGTCCCTTTTTTTCTTTCCTTTTAAGAGAGAATCACGGCCTTTACATTGTCATTTTACTTGCATTTTTGCATGTCATTTTGCACTTTCTTGCATATGTGTACTGGAATTAGTGTATGTGGTGCTTGTCAATTCACACAAGAAATAGCTCACAGATGTGGTGAAGGCTCACTATTTGTCCATTTTTAGTGATAACTTTGAACCGTGAGAAGACCTTATTATTTGTGCTTTTTCCTTATTTCTTTAAACATTACCTTATGGGCTTTGCTTTCCTTCACTCAGAAGTAGCCCATTAACACAGATTCTTCAATGGTATGATCCCTTATTCAGTACCAATGTAGCAGTGTCTTTCACTTGATTTGCCAAAGCCCAGACATCTTCATTTCACTGGGGTTCACATTCCTACCTCAGCCGGCAATGCTGGGAATGCAATAATAACAAAAGTTAGATGCATACTGAGATCTTCCTATAAATAAGAGATATCCTTTGGCTGTCAAAAAGGAAAATCACATTGTGTTTTATTGATAAATGGGGTTTACCTTTCATATTTAATGCATAGGGGATAAAAATTTAAGGTATTTAATGCTACAACTGGCAAGAGGAAAAAAACTACAAAGGAGTGGTGCTTTCTTTCAGAGCACAGACACATATGCTTCGTATCACAGTAGTCACACACTGATTCACAGCAGCTACAGCTTCTGTGCCATGCTTCTGGATTAAAGTAATAGAAAACAAATGAAATATTTGGGTTCCAAAATATTGCCCAGATCTTTTATTTATTCATTTATGTACAAAAAACTTGCTTTTCAGCAGATGCAGGGGGAGGCTGGTGGGCATTTGGATGCACCAGATTGAAACACCAGGAGCAGAATTACAGAGTAGTCTTTCTTCTGTCAGAAAAAACATTGCCACTGTCTTATTGTGCAGAGCCAATCGCATCAGTGTGAGACTGGGCACTGCTTTCAAAGACATTGCACTGATCTATACTAATTTATTAATCTCATCCCTCGAGCAGGCATTATTTAATTGCACACACAGACAAAGTTTCCTACCAGTTGGGTCAGAAAATTCATGGAGGAATCATGATAGGGCTGGATTTGATCCTAATATTTACACCACTTGTCAAATTCTTACTCATGAAATAAGAAACAGTGCAGTTTCCACTTCGTGATGCTATTATGAGACTACATTTAGCTGCCAGAAGTGGTTCAGGAAAGTTTAGGATACGGGGCAGAGAAAACCCATCTGCCAGGATTTTTAAAAAGGGGTCTCAAGGGCTCTGAAGTGACTTAGAGATTTCTGAAGAGCTGACTGATCCCTGCTCTTCAGAATTTAAGAGCTTCAGACAAGAATGGCCTTTTGAACCATCAGGCAAGATAACATGCATTTAGCTGTCTGCTATGTTAAAATCTCTTCTTCTTTCATAAGGAGCCTTTTCTATTCAGTGCCATCTCATAACCATGCATACTCCCTCCAAAAAACCCCAACAGTTTGAAGGTTGCCCCACGGCAAGCGCCTAGCTTTTGCTCTGATGCTAGCTTCATCACCTAGAGCAGAGAGGGCCAATGAGCCTGGTATAAGCAGAGCAGCTCAGCCTGACAGGCTACCCAGAACCAGCTCTCGCTGAGAAGCTCACAGGGCGCCTCTGTGTAGGCACAGAGGTCCTGTCAGAGGTACTGCTGCATGACCATGACATTGCACATGTGCAAAACCTGGGCCCAAGGCCATAGGATTAACTAGGATGGCCCTGCTGCTTTTAAAGTTAAGAAATATTTTAGGACCATGCAATCAACAATTAATAGGTGACAGCTGGTAAATAAATGAGCACACTGCACTGTCAGAATCTCGTTGCCATGTGTTGACATCAAAGCCAGTGGAGTTATTCTGGATTCGTACTGGTAGAAATAAGATCAGCATCCTGCCTGCTGTATGTGAAGCTACTGTAAATATAGAATAGGATAACATATTAAAATTAAGTGTGTGCCAGCCTTTTATATACAGTTTGATTAACTTCAAAGTGACTTCTATAGCGCAGACACCATCTCATTTAAAAAAAAAAAAAATCAGAGGCCAGCTCCTTTGGCTGGATCTTGTATGTAGTATACTAACATATAATAGTTGCAATGTGGTTCTAAAGATAAGAAAAATAGCAGTCATATATGCACTTTTTTCCCCACTGCACACTGATCTTCTGTATTAGACACATTTTATTCCACAGCCTTCCAAGGATATCCCTTTTTTCCCCACCCTCTGAGTAGCTATGTGCCTGAAGTCAGGCGTGTCCTTTGTTCTACAGGATGAGGAGGGAGAGGTATGGAAGCGCGCTCTGTGTTAACCACACACCCATGCACACTAGCCCTGCACACGTCCGGGAGCACGGGAGACCCCAGTGGCAGCGCAGCCCCCTTCCCATCCCCCTTGCATTCATCCCGCAGCTGCAGCCAGGCGGGACAATAGCCTTTCTTCCCCCGCGTGATCCCTGCTGAAGCTCCACAAGTGGCAACATAGAGTATCGGGCATGAGTATCGAGTGATGCCTGATGCATGGTATATTGTGGGGTCCCTGGATGCGCACCCAGGGGGCCAGCGGGAGTTTGGAATTCTGAGTAACACCTCCAGGCAGTGCTTTCCTGGGGTTTTTTGGGACATGACACTGGACCCTGTGCAGCTCCCAGTCTATGGTGTATGTGTGTGGGGATGCTGCCCACCCAAGGTCCTGGGGAAGCTCAGATGCAGTAGAGAATCCATCCCCCAAACCACTGCAAAGAGGCTGGGAATAAAAATTCCCAGTGAAGTTCACCCTACTTCCATAGCCACACTGAAGTTATAAGCCTCTTAATTCCTCAGTCTTCAAGAAAGACTGCCAGGATAAAGAAGATACAGTTTCCTAATGTAAGAAACAAGCACATTGTGCTATGTAGAGCAAAGACACACTCACACAGAGGTCACAAGCCCTTACTTACTCCACCTGGCTAGAAGTATACGTTTTCCTTGGAAAATCTTTCTTTCTTTTTTTTTTGTTTGTTTGAATTATTCAGTTTTGCTTCACCTACACTCAGAAATACTTAATCATTATTATAATTATTCATTTGTGTTATATCATTACCCTCTAGCCCAAATCCAGGGTGAACAGTTTGGTGCTGGACACCGCAGAAATCTGAAAGGAAACAAGAGTGACTACTTCAGACAGATGAAAATGTCTTTCTCTGGCTCAATCCTGCCTCTTTCTATAAAAGCATGAACTATGCAGTATTCAAGGCCAACATTTTTCCACCAATAATGGAATTAAACAATTGCCCCGAACAAATAGATGCATGAGGAGGAGGATAAAGCAGGGATAACCTGAGCATGTGTTCATGTAGATTAGCTGTGCACACAGTGTAACTCACCACCTGCTTCCTCGTTACCTGCATGTTCAAGATAGCACTGGGTTTCACAGAGGAGGGAGAATTTGCCCGATGCATTTGGCTGAAATGGCTGTTTCCTGTACAATGGTTTGTTAACAGTCCTCCTTCTGCCCCATCATGATGGCTGCATTTCAGTCACACTAAAAATATACATTGTACACTTGCACTGTGGTTCTTTAAATATACATATAATGTATATGCTATAGACTAATATGCTATATGCTAATATGCTATATGCTATAGACTAATATGTATTTCTACATGCATGTGGTATCTCTGCATGCATGCACAAAAATACACACACACAAACACATTTCTCTATATGCATGCATCTACACATTAGAGTTCTGTAGGATGAACAGTCTTTTAAAGGTATATTAAAAGTCTATACCTGGACATTCATGACAGAAAGGCAGCAATAGAAATACAAATTCAAGTTTCAGCACATTAGTTATTAATTATTATAATAAACATCTTGTCTGTAGGGAAAACTCCCTTTTTGCAGAGTTAATGGAAAATTAACAAGCCTTGATATATGTCTTGCATGAATTGCTTATTCAGCTTTGTATCAGAAGGAAACAAACATATCGACTAACTGCTCTTAAAATTACATTTGCAAGTAACTGCTTAAAATAAAGGAGTGGCTAAAAATGTGACAGATGATGTCATTTTCACTCTTATGGCTATGGCTCCTGTTTGCAACCTTCAGACCTGGATTCAAAGCACTTACTGGAGGAGCTGAACCCACCACTCCTTGGGCTGCTGGCTTCCAGATGAAAGGGCTTTTCCTACCCTGAAAAGCCAGCTCCCTCTCTCCCACCCACACATCTCAATCACCCCCGCCGAGCTTTTGTAAAGGCTATTCTCTTCCAAGCACAGAGAAGCATCCTCTAAGCTCTGAAATATGAATGAGAAGGAAGGGTCATAGGCATATTAGGGTCTCCCAGCCCTGCAGATACCAAACTCAGTAGCCCAGGTTTGCTTCCAATTGCATGGACTGATAAGCAGCGGAAGTGAATTGACTTTAAGAGCACATGATGTCCCAGGTCTCCATTTGTATTCTCATAGCTTTAGGGTTTTTGTAAGCAAACATGGTCCTTTGCTACGAGTTTTGAAGGCAAAACATAGAGCTGAATAATTCCAGCCCCATATGTTTATTATTACATTCCAGAAATGGCACCATCCATACTTTTCACTGCTAATTTACACTCCACAGAACCATTTTGGCTTCACAAGGGTCCCGCAAAACATAAGGTCACAAACATACTGCTTCCAGTTTTTCTCAGCTATAAGCAATCAAGGATGTCCTGCCCCTGACACTGTCCTTTCCCTAAGGTATTCCCCAATGTCCCAAAAGATCTCCTTTAAAAGCCAAGGTGAGAAAAAATACCAAGATCCGAAAGACTACAAGGGATGCAATACCTGCACAGGCCCGTGTGGATTTCGGGCAAGTGTTGGGAGCTGATCCTCTTGCTCATCACTTAACAACAGGAGAGGAGCAGAGTCCATCACTTGCATATAAATATGTAGGTGAGCTCTGTGATAGAGTGCAGGGATGCCCTCCTCTGCTCCAGCAGCCTCCTAGATGGCCTCTGCCTGCAGAAAAACCTTGGGTTTGGGTTTTGTAAATGCCACCTTCCCCATCTCTGCTGCTTTCTTCTGTCTTGCTGTGTTTGATTTTTACTTTGTTCAATCCATCTTTTGTATCCTCTCAATGCCGCTTTCCTCTCTTCCCCCTTTTCTCTTTCCTAACTAGATACTTCCAACATGCATTTTTTTAACAGCCTTAGATACTACCTACACTGTTATTTCCAATGACTTTGTGTGCTTAGTGTAGGGAGAATGTGAGCACAAAAACCTTTGTGACGAATCAGGGACTTTCAAAATTGATCAAAACTCTTCTCCTCATTTTTTAATGATTATTTTAATATTCCCATTTTGCTAAACAAGCTTTTTAACTTAGTTTTTGCTGTCTATGCTTTCTAATGACTTTCTAATTGCCAAAATTTGTAGAGGAAATTTTGTTTAATAAAGCTGATGTCTGCTTGCTCAACACACAAGGACGTTTGCTAATAAGAGGGCATTTAAATAATCAGCAACACAGCCCTCAGGAGCGATGCAAGAAAACAGGAAACTGCAAGTCACGGTGGATCTGTAATGAAATGTTGCTCTCTGCCCTGGTGTGCTGCGTGAGAGGAGCACCTGAGCTCTACAAAATCAGCTAATCAGGGCAATGGAGGCCCTACTTGCATGAAACAAAATCAACCGACAAATAGCATCTCAGGACAAGCTGCAAAAACAAGTTAATGAAAATAGAGGATCTTAAGCCTGACGCTGCAGCCTTTTCCAAGCTAAGGGCATTCGTACTGTAGGGCTTCAGAGAAGACATTGCCCAAGCAGTTCTTCCACACTGCCTGGATGCAGTGACAAGAAGATGAGTCCTATTGCCTGCCCTGCCCTCTAAAGTTTTCTCAGACACTCTCCCCCTCTCATTTCAAAAGCATTGTGCTTAACTTTCAATGTTCTGGACTCTTTTTCCATCAATGTATTTAGTGTCATCTACCAGAATCTTTGGAGACTCTCAGGTTTGCTCGCTTTCTATTGTTGGGGAGTCTTAAAACTGAAGATGAAGTACTTCCTAGAGTATCCCTGACAAAGACCCATAAAAAGATAGCAGCAGAATTCCAATCCCAATATGCCTAAAGTTGCTTGATAACAAAATTTTCTTATTTTTCCATTTCTAATATTTTTTTGGGACACTGCCACCTGCCTTAGAGCCCTTGGCCATTTGCCATCACCCTGAAAAGGGAACTGCCACTAAACTCAATGGGAGATTAGCATAACACTCAGTGACAGATTTGGCACGTTGCATCTCTAATACTGAATTTGCTTAAGGGATGATAAGATTTAATCACTGTTCATATCAACGCCCTTTGGCCATGTAATAGTATATTCCATAACTGACACAGCATTAAAAACTTGAAATTCATTACCCACTGAACCACCCATAGTAATTTTGCTGTCGCTCACCCTTATGCAAATCAAGTTTGGTACCATAGATGTTGTTTCATGACAGCTCTGCAGTTCTTTGTAGTCATCACATCAAGTTGTCTCCAGCCTCTCGCCACTTCTGCCTACTTTAAGGTCTATTTTCAGTACTAGTTTGTAAACTCCTGCCTCTAAAACTGTATGTGAAATACACGGGCATATATTTTTGCATGAAAGTCGGTATTCATTCATTCAAATTCATACATTTATTGTTAGATACTTCCTAGCTGGCTTCTGCACACATACAGAAATGGTAATTCTGAAAGCAGAAAAAAAGGAAGGTTCAGCATATGTACATGTGAACTCAAATATCGGTTTGAATCTCCTGGCATTTGACCTTTACCACTCACCAGCTCAAATTCAGAGGCAGGAATGTGCAAAAATAAGAACAGGGAGAGGCTCTGTTTTCCTTCGGCTGGGGCTGCACAGCTAGAAGGAGTGTCCCCTGGATGGTGGATAGGGGATCCCTCTCTGGAGGGTGCACCGGATAAAATTGAAGAAGGTGCCGCAAACCAACGCAGCCTAAGGGAAGGCCACCCTGACAGAAAAACCACTGGCCCTCCAAGTCATGGGGGTTGGGCAGGAGGCCAACTAGCTCCTCCTGGGGGGAAAGAAAAAAAAAAAAAAAAAAAAAAGTTGCAGAAACAACGAGCATCAGAAATGGCAGGGATTGAGAAAATCGGTAACGAAGTGAGGAGGAGGATATGGAGCTGGATAGGTCGTGTCCTGAGGGGGAAACCGACAGAAGACTGCGCTGTGGCCCTTGACTCCAGAGCACGCAGCCGCGGACCGATCGAAGGGAAGAACGATGTTTGCGCCTTGTGTGCCTCCTGGCACTGAGAGAATTCAGATTCAGATCAGAGGCTCTGTTTTCATCCAAAACATGAGCAATAAGTGAGACTACTGAAATTGCGCAATCATTTAAGCACTGAGAGAGTGAAGTTATTTCAGATTTATTTTGGGTGAAAGTAGAAAGTGTTACTAATCCCAAGTGAAAGTCAGCAGGCACAATTGCCATTCATTTGGAGAAATGAAATAGAAAATTTACCAACACTTTTTTTCAAACCAAGAACAATTAGTAATTCTACACTAAACTTTTGCAACGGAGTCCAAATACTCACATCATAGTGTCTAACCTTTAATAAGCAGCAAATAACCTCTAGATCAAACATTAAGTAAACTCTAAACTTGGCAAGTGATCATCCCCCATCAAATCTGGGGCCACTAACTGGGATCTCCACCAGTGACTTTCAGTTGTCATCTGTGGGCTACACCTGGGAAAGCTGAATAAGAAAAGCAAGGTCATACACACACGCGTGCACACACGCACGTGCATGCGTGCGACATTTCCCTGGGGAAATGCCCCTCCAGCACAAAGCAGCAACAAATGAAAGCAGGTCTGGCTCTGCAGAGATTGGCCTGCAAGCCCCTTTCCAGCTCACTACCTATTATCCCACATCATTTCACCCTTACTTCACAAAGGTCCTTGCTACACCTTCCCTTCTGATTTGCCTCACTGTTCAAAGTGGTCGTGGAAAAAAATAAGTGTGTGATGCCTTTCACTGTCCCTGACAGCATGGAGATGAAAGATGTCCTTTCTAAACAAGAATGCCTGCTGCTTCAATTTCAAGCCACAGGGGCAAAACAGAGGCTGACAAGCTTAAAACCCTTTCCCATAGTTCTGGTTCTTCATTCAGGGTCTTGCTAGCTGAAATGCTGCTTTTCTAGCTTTGTTACCGGGCTTGCATCCAATGTTTACATTGCATTACCAATATCTGCTCTATATTGTTTCTGTCACAGTGTTTCAGATAGCAGACGTTTTCATTTTATAGCTCTCCTGCTTCCCTTTAACTTATGACCTTTATTGAAAATGAACGCATTTGTCTGCAGACTGTCAGGCGAAAAGGTTGAATCACAGGGTCTTGGTATCTGTGAAATGCTCTGCAATCCACTGCAGCTGTATCAGGAAAGCAGTGATGGAAAACCATAAACTGCCTGAGATTAGAAGTTTATTCTGGAGGACCCTAACTTTCCTTTGGAAGGCCAAGCACATTTCAAATACTCACCGAACTAAAACCAAGAGCCTGTTGGGAATGGACATCTTGATGCTTCCCTAACACATTTCTTTGTTGATTTTTCAGTCTTTTAAAAGCATTTCTGTCCTTTTCTTCGTATCTTACTGCTCATGTGACTCACAGTCCTCCTCAGTGGATCCTAGGTGCTTGCATGGCGTGTTTCAGAAGCCGAACAGGGACTGGGTGAGTTCCAGAACTCAGCAGTGTTTGGCAGCAAGGACCTGACCGCAGCGCTGGGACATCGCATGTTACAAAACAGAGGCAAAAAGCCATTTTGCTTTTATTTCAGCAATTCACTAAACCCCAGCCACTCAGGATCTTACATGTGCATTATCTCCCAGCAAGCTAAAGTATGCTCTCAGTTTAAGAAATGCGTGCGTCTTGTGCTCAGAGCAGAGCAGGGTGAGCTCTGCATCAGTGCCCCTGGCAAGGTTTAGCATGCTTACCAGAAGGAGGATGGGATAGGTATGAGACTGCTTGTGTATGTATGCTGTTGCCGCAGATATTCCCCTGACAAAAGCCTCTTCACACCCAGGCTTGGAGGTAAGGAAGTTCTACCTGAGAGCGCCATTTAGGAGACTGCACAGTTTTCCAGGGTTTCAGGTGGAAGCCGACACTGGATTAAGTAATTTGTGGAGGGGAAACCATAAATTAATCCAATCTGCTGCCTGCTGTCCCCCATCCCACTGGTAATACTCTGGAAGTGTGTAGTGGCAAGGCCATGTGCAGTTGCCCCCATCACCCCCATCTGGGTGTAGCAGAACAGAAACCTTGTGGCAGCTTACGCTAAATGGGCACAGTCTTCAGAGTGGCAAAGGGCTGAAACATGAAAAATGGGCAATGAAGTCAGTGGCACACACCTTCACTTACTTACCTGGCTGCTGAGCTGGTGCTCAGGTCCTTCTGCTAGCTATATGCCAAGTAGTGACAACTCATACAAGTTCTAATGACCTTGTCACTGGTCAGAACAACAACATCTTTACTGAACCTAAATGTCTGGAGTTGGAGGGCTTTGAGATTCTGTGATAGATATGTTTGAAACATGTTTTTAAAAAAAAAAAAAAAAAAAAGAACTACCATGAAGAAGTTGATGGTGGCATTTATGTGTAGTCCATGCAACTGAGAGTTAAGTTTGCTTCCTAGTAAAACATGCATTACATGCTTACCAGAGTTTATTGGAGGCTCAGAGTAACACCAGTTCATCAAGGTTAAGCTGGGGTGGAGAGAAGGAGGAGTAGGGAAGGGGTGTCACTTGATTCTATACCCTTGATAAGAGATATTCAAAATTTGGATGCCTATATTTATGGCTATGAAAGGAAGAGGAAAAAAATGAAAATTAAGAGAGAATACTGCTCAACCATTTGTTGAGCACACACCATTGTTCAGGCAACTCCATATGGTATGAGATACTGTGGAGGGTTACTATATGTAATTACTATTCCTACACTGCAGTATTTCCCATTGCAGTGCATTTATTTTTATGGCTGTAATACGGCACCCTGTTGAAACAAAATAAGTGAACTAAAAAATGTATGGAGCCCTCAGGACTCTTCTAGCTGTTCATATGAGTTCTCACTTGCCTCAGCAGGCTATCTCAGGTAATGGTCTAATCTAAACACCGCCCCCCCGCCCCCCGCCAAAAAAAAAAAACAAAAAACACAAACCCAAAACCCCAAAACATAATAGACAATTATGATATAACTTGCCTTAAAGGGACATATATTCTTACCTCTCAGATCCTGAGATGCAGCCTTGAGAATGAACGGAAGTCTGGTAGAGACCTAGACAAGTGTCCTAGACTGGCCCATTGGCAAAGAAGGATTGAGTTCTCGGTAGCAGACAGGATTTCTGAAATGTGTAAACTACATGTTTATGTGGAAGATTCATCCTCAGAACTCAACTGTGCTATTAGGGTCAATGTTTGTCTTCCCTTAGAAAACTGTGCAGGTTATTTCTGGCACTGCATGAAAGAGATGAGATTTTTCTGTTTTTTAAAGGGTGTTATTTCAATGTTGTCTTCACTTAATTTTTTTTGTTTGCAGTTAAACAAGATTACTTGTAGGCTGTGGCATATTTTGTGATCTCTTCTTGGAGTCTCAAACAGCTGGATCACCTCATAGCAAAATTAGGCTTCATGCCCAAAGGATATTTATCATCCCTAGCTCTGCAGCTGGAATACCTAACCTTGTCTTCTCTCCCTTTTTTCGTCACCACATAAATGATGTGCTTCTGGGCAGGCTTGTATTGATCTAAAAACCCATCATAAATTTTCCAGGTTCAGATCAAGTTGCATTAACTGGTAAAGGTAGATCACTGTAAAATGCAATATTCTCAAGAATCAATAAATCTTGCTACCGGAACAGAAGAGGGTTTTCACTGCCTCCCCCCTACTTCCCACCCCCCTCTTCAGAGGGAAGCAGGACATCTTGCCATGCAGGAGGAACAGTCACAAACTGAGTCCTTACAGCACTCGCCAGCGTTGCTTCTTCCCATGGCAGCAACATCCACACTCTGGCTACTGGACTCAGCACAGCTGCAGGAGCAAGAGAAGGGCTGGAGTTGGCAAGTTAATTCAAGTAGCGTTGACAGAGTATTTCAGGCTTACCAGTCATCTTGCTGCGTTAATACAATCGAGGTGTGCCAGGCCTGCATCAATCACTTGCCCCATTTCCTTTAGCATTCCCCTTTTTAATAGGGTTGTGTTAAACTTTAATGATGTGTGTCAGTGTTTTCTAATTTAATTCCCACAAAGGATTTTTTTTCTTGCAAACATCCTTCACATATCAAGAATAACAGGGTGCTGTTTTGATTTTTGTCCTCTTCCTGCATATTTTTCGTTATAAAATCACCACTGTGAACATCTGATCACAAAAAAATCTCATTGCAAGACACGTTGCAGCATTAGACTTGTTGCCATGGACAGCTGGTCATGGAAATTACATCCTGTGCAGCATTTTATCCAGGGCATGGATCTATTTCCAACAAGTGGAGATGAAGTTTCACTACAGCTACTACAGCTACTACAGTTCTGCAGCTTTTCACTGTACAGAGGATTCATGCAAGGGCATTTCTCACATGGCCACCGTAGCCAAAGTATCCTGGATAACTGAGAAATTATAAAAGAACTGATGGCCTTACAGAGAGATTGGTCAGAGTGAAATCACCAATTCAAGTTTCTGAACCCTACTTTTTTGCTTCAGGGTAGGATTTTAATCAAGACTGTCAAAGCCACTTGTCTTTTATTTTTAACACAAGGAAAATGACAGATCTCACATTCTACCGGTGCCATCGGCAAGAAGAGTTACATGTTTAACTCTTCCTTTGGTCCCAGTGACTTCAGAAGTGGCTCCGTGAGCATTCGCCTCTCTAACAATCAGGATAATTGCTTAGAAGTCTTACTCCATTTATTCCTTTGCAAGTCCTATAATCAGCACCTACCCAGGAAGAATGGTACATTTCTTTCGACAACTGAAAACGCTGAATTAAAAGCAATGTCTGATTTTACTCTTGGTTGCCTTTATCACCTGGGCTAAGGCCTGGCATAGTACAGTCCCTACAATTGCTAATTGAGCATTAGCAGCAGCAGAGCAGCAGCACAATTAACTCATGCTAAGTGATGGCCCAGTGGGACTCACTATCCCTTCCCCCAGCCATCCTGCCAATACCTTTACTGGAGCAAGGACCCCTGCATCCAACAGCAGCTTTGCTGCTTCAAGGACCAGTAGGTCAACTTGCCCTGGACCTCCAGCCATGACCTGCCATCAGGGTTTTCCTCCATACGTGGAAGCAGCCGGTGTGACAAGCCAATGAAAAAGAATGAACCAGACAGCTGGGTCAGTAGCTCAAAGCTCGAGATGAAGACAACCAAAGCAGATGGCTTGCAGCACCCCACTGGGTCTCAGTGGGATGCCCTCTGTCTACATGTGAGCATTGCCTGTTTTTAAAAAAAGCTCTAGCCTCAGCTTTACCAGCCTGAGCCCATCCTGGGCTGCCTCAATTTTCCTTGATTTACTGTTAGAATATTCTGATGTGGTTTTTTTTCAAGGAATGAATAATCTCATTTCAGGTCGTTTTGCTTTAACCTATTGTTTTCAGCCTTTCTAGTCCCTATATTTTGAAGTTTAAAATCCTATTTATCCCTCTATAAATTTTCTATTATTTAATTGATAATTGCTCACTAGAACCAGGTGACAGATGCATCTCTCAAATATGTTTATTTCAGGGGAGCAGAAATCAAGAGCAACTTTAACATCAGGAAAAAAGAATCACAAAATATGGGGACTGGCTGGCAGCTCTGGAGATCCTCTAGTCCCACCCGCTACCCCAGCAGGGTCAGGGGCAGCAGGTTGCCCCAGAACATGTCCAGTCAGGTTTTTAATATCTCCAACAATACAGAATAATATTGTTTCATTGTTAAAAAGTAAAGGTATCTACAGAGAGCTAGAGTTAGCTATAAAACTTCCTTGCTAATTCAGGGTGTAAACAATTTTTGGAAGTTTTATCAGCTGAGACAAATGATGTCTCATTAACAATTTGGGAAGTCCCTCTTTTGATACCAGAATATTTCCAGCTACTGCATCTTTCCATCTAATCCAAGACAAATACTTCTGCTTTCTTGTTTGGAACAGAACAGTTTTCCGATGCTAAAAATTAACTGGGTTTTTGGACAGGGCATGATGCAAATGTCATTGCAAGCAGAGTTTCTTATAATACTGGGTGTTTCTTTAATACCAGATATATCAGAGTTTCTTATAATACTTCAGGAAAGAAAGCTTTGGGACATGAGGTCTTTGCATACCTGTACCTGCAGGCTGGTCCCATATGCTACTTCCTACACCACCATTGACGGCCTAGCTGCAACCTTGGTTCCATATTTCCTCTGCACTCACAACCACTCGCATCTCATGTTTTGATTCAGGCTATTCTCTGCAACAAGTAAGATTTTGCTGAGCTAGGAGCTTTCATAGCAGTGAGTGTGCCTCCCATCTCTTATCAGTTTATCATTTGATGACCCTCAGGCTCCAGTCTCCTCCTCGTGACATACAACATGGCACAGCAATTACCTCAGAGGGGCCCCAACACTCACCTGCGGCTCAGGAAAGTGCTCTTTTAATGAACCCTCCTCCCCGCTGCCAGATATACATGAGTCAAGACCATGTATACAACCTTCTTCTGCCCTTGCCTGAAGCAAGCGCTGCCTGTTTTGCATCCCATCTGACCTGCCTGTAAGGTCACTGCAACCTTATGACCCCCTGTGAAACGATGTATTTGCACAGGGCAATCTGTGAAGGTGCATTTAGTAAGTTGAAAAATCCTATTATCATTTTTGTCTCTTCTGATTTCAGCTCATGACAAAACCTTCCTAGCAATCTAAAACTCAGTTCTGCAACATGGAAACAAGTGAGCTTTCATTGAAAGCGAGCACTTGTACTTGCAAAATGAAGCATGAAAGACGTGAAAACACAATGGGAGAGG